>NW_024423344.1:35923663-36386976 GCF_017311325.1 Ursus maritimus
ATTTTTAACTGTTATACCTAGCAACTCACTCCACAAATCTCTGTTCCCTTAATGTGTGTATACTGACTTAAATTCCTAATGAGTTTTATTTGTTCACAAAAGGCACATGCAGTACTGTATAATCTATAACTTAAAATTTTTTCCATACTCCTAAGTAAAATGGACGGGTCCAATATTAAATTTTCAATTGTTAGATTCACCCCAGAGCTACCAACCTATAGTGATTTATTTACCCACACCTACATAAAACAATCATCATTGCATTGCATCAATAGGCCTTCTTTCACTAGCTGACACCAACAGAAAGATTCACAAGCCGCTGATCATGACATCTCCCTCGGGTGCCAAAGTGAATAAGAGAAGCAACCAGAATAGCGAGTTTCAAATACTTAGACTTCTTTCCAATCTAAGCAAAACATTCCTTAGCCGTGACTACATAGCCCGCCAAGTTTTTTACATCTACCTTAAAAAGTTCTTCGTGGATTAAAATATTAAACAGAAAAAGAAATCTTATCACCTAAAAGTTCACTTTGCTATGTCTCATACCCTCAAGACGCTAGAGGGGTGGGGAGAAGTTCGGCTTAAAAAATGCAAAGTTCACCTAAGTGACGTCAATACAGACACATCTGAACCGCTTTCCATGTCAGCCAGAACAAATATGAGGCAGCACAGTGATCAGTGTGTTTGTCAGAGGATCCAAACAGAATTGGACCCTGTCGTCGTAAATCTATTAGGAGACTGGCAGCTCTAGAAACTTAGAACAAAATTTATCCCCCACCCATCCTCATCTCCCAGGCCCTGTGGATCCACCCATGGCTGTCAGCCAAATAAAGTTTAATGAAATCGAAGGATCCCGGGACCTGAGCCGCAGCCCTTCCGCAAGGCAGGAAAGGAGCTGCCCCACCACAGCTCCAGGCGAAACTTACAAACTTGGGGCGTTTCTCTCCAGGCTCCTCCGCGGGGCCGGGCGGAGGGTGCTGGGGGCCCTTCCTGCGCTGCATCTTGCTTTCCCCGCAGCTGCGGAGCGAGGCGGAGGCGGGGTAGGGGGCCCCGGCAGCCGAGCTCTGCTTCGGGTGGTGCAGCCGCGGCCGGTGCCGATCCATCTTTCCCGGAAGCTCTGGAGGACGGAAAGAAGGCGGCCGCAATGCGAGTCACAAGAGGGGAGCTCGGGAATCCGCGGCGGACTGGACTTCCCGGTTCCGCCGCCCGCCCAGCCAGCCAAACTCAGCCCAACCGCTGCTGCCGGTGTCACCGCCAACACATCCGAAAACTCCCGCCACCGTGGACCGCTCGGGACCCGCCAATCCCGCGCTGCTTTGTCAAGGACACTCCCGGGACCCGCCTTTTCCGGGCAGAACGAAACGTGATTGGCTGTGCGGCCCGTTTATTTCGCCATTCAACACCTCTGGCGGTCCGGGCAGCCCACCTTAAGGGCACCGGTGGGATCAGCTCGGGAAAGCCTGAGAACCTACTAGAAGTCACTTGTGTGGGTTTATTTGGAATTTGGAGAGCCGGTTCCTGCAACCTGGAAGGCAGGCGAGACCCTCTGAACCACCATGTGAGCAGCACTGGAATATGAAATCATCTGCTAACCGTGGTGCTATGGCCACTGGGAAAAGTAGTTCTAGGATCTGTACTTGAAAATGCTCTAGGCAAGTGAGAAACCATGACGCTCCAGAAGGATGCCTTTTGGACATACTGAATGCCTGCTGAGTACCTAAGTGCTGAGAGCCTCTCTGGGGTGGCAGAGGGGTCCACCAAAAATCAGAAGAGGCTCGGCCACATCCTTAGGGAGTTCACAGTCTGTGGTTCACAACCCTTTACACAAATAATATAAACGCGTAACAGTTATTTTAAAGGTTCAGTGAGAACAAAGGGGGGATATTAAATCTGAAGGAGCAGATCTGGAAAGGCGAATGGAAGAGTCCATGGATTTTCACTAGGTAGGAAAGACTGGCAGGACATCAGATATATGGCACTGGGGGCGGAAGCAAGGCCAAGAGCACTCAAGACCAAAAAGCTGAAAAAATTTCTAGAGCTTACAATGAAGGGCCTTGAGCTAAAATCATGCAAGAGTTCATTGTGTAAACCCAAGGTCAAGCCTCAAGGCTAAAGCAGTTTTCCCACACAGCAGGGTGCTTTTTCCCCCTTTTGAAGTCATCTTTTCCTTTGAACTATTTCCTTAAGTTATCCATCTTCTGACTACATGGAAGTGGTGTGGGCCAAGACTCTGGTAAACATGCAGTACTTGATTTGGGTTCAAGAAACAATTCCAGCACCTCTGGGAAAATTAGCACAGAGGTTCAGAAAAGGGGCCTTAGTTCCTAGTAGGTCTTCAGGCTACAGTCATTGGGTTGTTGTTGTTTTGTTTTGTTTTGTTTTTTAATGTTTATTTGTTTATACCATACCAGACTTTCTGTGCCAGTCTCTATCTTTAAAAAGCAAGTAATCTTTAAGGGAAAGTCCAGGAGAACTAGGGTCATCAAGGGCCAGAGACCTGAAGTAGTTCATTAGGTCTTAATAACCATTAGACCCAAGTACAAATTTTATTCCTGTCATTTACTAGCTATGAGATGTTGGAGATGAAGTTAAACTTTCTTTCTCTGCCATTCCATCTGCAAAAGGGGGTAACAATAATAATAATACCTAACAAACAGGGGTATCATCAGGCTTAAATGAGATAGCATATGTAAAGCTCTTAGAAATGTCTGTGAAAGCCCTTCCCACCAAAGACCACCAGGAGGAAGACCTATAGTTGAATTCAAGTGGAGTTTATTACTCACTGGGGATGAGACCATGCACTATGGGGAACTGTGGGATTTCTCAGTAAGAAAGTGTTAGAAAGGGCTCAAAGGATTTGGACATTGGTTAGGTGATTTGGAAAGCTCCTTAGAAACTGAGTGGGGAGGGTTACTCTGGATTTCAGTGCTGTCAGGAATTGGAGACAGTTTAATGACTCGGTATCTTAATACATTTTATCTAGAAGAATGGCAGGTAAAGAATGAGGTTAGAGTTGTAACTGACAACAAAGCAGCAGTCATTCATAGTATCAGGAAGGAGGGCTTGGTATTTTGTGATTTGCACTTGACCTTGCTGTTGTTTGTGCGTTGATAAAATTAGAAGTAGTCTTGTTCTGTCTCACTTCAACACAGTCAGAGTGACCTTATCTGATATTGATGCTCTGAGAGATTGTTTATGTCCATGAGGAGAACAACATGGTTAAGCTGTGAGTGTCAGGCTAGCTTTTAAAAACATTGAGCCCTTGCTGTAAGTGTCAAACTAGTTACCTGATGTGAAGGGCTGCTCTTTGCTTTCTCATGTCCTTGGCATGTAGAAGGTACTAAGTATAAATAAACAGAAGTTATTGTAATTAATTTTCAAGCTTCACATAGATCACTCTGAAATTTTTCTTATAGAAATGGTTGGGGCACCTGGGTGGCTCCACGGGTTAAGCGATTAAGCATCTGACTTCAGCTCAGGTCATGATCTCAGGGTCCTGGGATCAAGCCCCGCATAGGGCTCCATGCAGCAGGGAGTCTGCTTGTCCCTCTCACTCTGTCCCTCACTCTGCTATCTCTCAAAAAAAAATAAAATCTTTAAAAAAAAAAAAGAAAGAAATTCTTTGCAACTGCAAAGCATCTGTGAAAATAATACTTTTGCCTAAGTTTTACATTTTTAAAAGTACATTTTTAATTTATTATTTAAGCTTCACAACAGCATGCACTGCCTCTCATTCTGGCACCCCCACAAGAAGATGATAAACCCCACTGAGTCAACAGTTTTGGAAATGTTCCCTGTGCCAGGCTCGGTGCACAGGACTAGGATAAAATTTAATGAGACAAAAGGCAGGCCTGGAGAAGCTTGGAATCCAAAAATACATTTCCTTCCTTTATCATTTCTGTTCAGTCTCAATGTCCAGACAGTTATGAGTGCAATTTTTATGAGGGTTCACTCTTAATGACTGCATAAGAGAGAAAGGCATGAAAAGCTGAGGGAAGGGATGGATCATTCCCAATCTATTTTTTGTAATGACAATTTTATGAGATACCATTTCACCCTTATCAGATTGACAAATATTACAAAGTCTCGTGTCACCAAATTCTGGCCAAGACGTAGGGATTCCTACAAAGATGACGAGCGTGCACAATGGGCACAGCCACTTTGGACAGCAAACTTGCTAGGACCTAGGAAAGGTGAAGGTACACGTACCTGTGACCCAGCATGTCCATGGCTACACGTTTCCCTGGAGACACCCAAAGACACCCATGCGAAGATACTCCTCGAACACTTCATAATAGCAAAACAGAGTAAACTGTTTGACCAGCCTGCAGTCACAGAAAGAGTAAAACACAAAGAGGTTTCTCACACGGTAGAATCCTACATTGTATTTAAAATAAATAACTAGGTCTACATGTGGATATATCTCAAGGATAAAGAGAAAAATCAAGTGGTACTGTATATTTATAGTGTGTGTCTGTGTGTGTGTGTGTGTGTGTGTGTGTGTAAAAACGAGGGAGGGACACCAGGGTGGCTCAGTTGGCTAAGTGTCTGCCTTCGGCTCAGGTCATGCTCCCAGGGTCCTGGAAGCCAGACCCACATCAGGCTCCCGGCTCAGCAAGGACCCTGCTTCTCCCTCTGCCTGTTTCTCCCTCTGCCTGGCACTCCCTCTGCTTGTGCTCGCTCTCTCTCTCTCTGACAAATAAATAAAATCTTAAAAAAACCAACAAATAAGGAAAATATACCCCAAAACTTCACCTACTTCCAGAGAGTAAAGGAAGAAGAAGCAAGGAATCAAAGCTGCAACTTTATAGCTAAAGTATCCGTAATGTTTTATTTATTAAAAGGGAAAGATCTGAAGTAAATCTAGCAAAATATGAGCAAGTATTTAATCTCAGCAGTGAGTGTATTTGTGTCTATTTTACTATTTTCTATAATTTTCTGTTTATCAGAAATGTTTCATATTCAGTTTTTAAGAAAATATACAAATTAAAAGAAATATAGGAACTTTGGAGGTAGCTCCCTTAACTCTTTCCATTCCTCAAAAAAATCTTAATTTATTGGCATTGAGACCATGATGAGCTATTAAGTGCACATAAGGAAAAGTGAAATAATTAATTTCTTTTTTAGGATGACTCTAATTTTTTTAAATTTTGGGTAATAAAATCTATTCCCTTCCCTTTACTTGTCTTCCACTCTCTTTGATTCTCTCTTATCAGATGCATTTTCCTTCTCTCCCAGAGACCCAGGAACCAACAACAACAAAAAACACTGCATTTCTCTCTTTCTATGAATTTTTTTTCTACAAATTTGAGTCCTACAAAAGAAGTTTTTGTAGTTCAACAAAAGCCCTACAAAAAAAAAAAAATTACAAATTCAGTGCTTTGCTGTGCATGCTTTCCAAGGAGTCAGTGGATTAGAACAAGAAACATAATTGCAAGCCTAATTCAAAGCCCAATTTATGTAACTTCACCACTTTCCGCATTGCTTTACCGCCAGAATGCAGTGGAGGCATACCTCATTTTACAAAAGCTCTATAGCACTTCGTACTTAATCACAGGGTATTAGAAAAATTAGCTGGCCATTAGCACTGACTTGGCGCCTTCATTTCAAACCTTTAGTAGCAAGGTATACTACCATTGCTTACCCTGCTGGGTTTGAGGCCTGGCTCCTTCCTTATTCTCCACCTGCTTGTCTGTCTTGGTTTAAATTGCTGCTGTTTTACAACATAACGTAAGATGGGGAGAGAGCAAATTATGTGCACAGAATGCTCACTGATATCGTCATATAATGTACAGAAACCAGGGTTTCTCAGTCTCAGTCCTATTGACATTTGAAGCCAGGTAATTCTTTGTTACGGGAGGGAGAGGGGGGCGAAGAGGCGGTCTTGAGCCTTGTAGGATGTTTAGCAGCATTTCTAACTCTGGCCACTAGATGTCACCAAAAATTTCACAAGACTGGCAAATATCCCTGAAGGGCTGAGTAATATTCCATTGTATGGATATACCATCTTTTGTTTATCCATTCATCAGTTGATGGACATTTGGGTTGTTTCTTTCAGCTATTATAAATAATACCACTATAAATATTCATGTACTTGCTGTTCTGTGGGCCCAAGTATTCATTTCTCTTGGATATAAGCAGAGGAGAGGAAATGCACGGTCATACAGCAACTCTGTGTGTGACGAACTGCCAGACTCGACCAAAGTGGCACCATTTTCCATTCCCACCAGGAGAGCATGAGGGTTCCAATTCCGCAGTATCTTCACTAACATTTTTTTCACCCGACTTTTTGATTTGAGCCATGTAAGTGGGTATGGAGTGGTATCCATTGTGGTTTTGATTGGCCATCTACTTTTTGTTACTAAAATGCTATTGGAATACAGCTATGCCCATTCTTTTACATACCGTCCAGAGCTCCTTTTTCTGTACAACTGTAGACCAGAGTAGTTGCGACAGAGACCATCTGGCCTGCAAAACGTCAACTGTTTACTATCTGGTCCTTTATGGAAAATTTTTTTCTGACCCCTGCTAAATGATTTCCACACACCCAAACCCCTTGGTATATCACAATTAATTCTGTTCAGTTGTTTCTTTTTCTTCAATGAGAGGAGTATTCTAGTAAGAAGCAAATATTAATTTTGGACACATGTTCACAATAGAGCTAAATACTTCCCTTTGCCGTGTTACACACTTACACAGGCCTTAACACCTTTAAAAAGAAATCTGTTTAACAAGGTCAACAAGATCTTGCCACCATAATGAATCACTGTGGAAGACAGAGTTTATTTAAGGTAGGTATGAAAAGCAAAATTATTATATGGATATGTAATTCTTCTTAAAACACATTTAAGCAATTTGTGCTCTGATAAGTTTTCTCCAGGGTCTTATGCTGTAAGTTCAGATAGAAATTCTTCATAGGGAATATAATTAGTATAACACAGTTTAACGTCATGCTTAATAGTTTCCCAGAATGTTTTGATTAGAAAATTAATCTGCCCATGTTTGTAGATGATAGAGCTGTGTAAAGGAGAACAGGAATATTCCTATTAGTGTGAGACACTTAACTAAGGTTCAATTCAAAGTGTTGGATGTTGCTACCAGATCGCACTCCCCATATTTGAAATAAATAGCAAAAAAGAATTAAGTAATTATTTAAAGACTCTTGTAAGATTACAGTTTAATTCCCTCATACTAAAGCACAATTACTAAAGCCCAAACATAATTTGTTGAGTCACTTGGATAATAGTTTGTCTGACAATAGCAAATAGTAATGATGTCACTCAAAGCTAAAAGTGCATGTAAAATAAGTTGGAAGAATTCTGTGGTGCTCAAAGAGATTTTCAAATTTTCTTTTTTTTCATCTATGTCTCTATCTCATCATCATATATGTTTTTCCTTTTTAGCCTCAGGTAAATTGCTGAGTTCCAGACATTCTATAAAATCAAATGTACATAAGGCCTTTCTTTGTTGAGGTCTGTCCTGAAGGCGCCCATTTTGCACATTGTTTGTTTTGTGTTCCAATTCTTTAGCTGAACCCATCTTAATACAATAGACTAAAAACTGTTTTCTCAGTTTGCTATGTTTAACGTATTGATGTTCTATTCGATCACGGAAGGGTAATTAGTTGTAGTGGTTAGCAAAATTAACATCCTTACCTATTTGCTGATGGTCTGAAATACCTAGTTTCCTGTGAAACCGAGCTCTGCCCACATACCGTCCTGAAACTATGGCCTCCCCATTTGCTGCTGCTAAGTACAGTACCCATTTTCAAATTAATTTATCTTTTGAGATATGATTGACATATAACCTTGTATTAGTTTCAGATATACAACATAATGATTAGATATTTGTATATATTGTGAAATGTTCACCACACTTAGTCACCATACACAGGTCCCCCAAGTTTTTTTCTTTTGATGAGTATCCTTCTTAAATATCTCTTCTCACTTATTTGTCTTATCTTTCTAAACATTCTTTACCTGCCCTCTGTTCGGGTTTTTCTTTCTCTTCCCATCTCCTTGTGTGTCTCACCTCCATAGTATGCCTCGAGATAGAAAGCCTGATTCAGTTCTACTTTGTGTGAATAATAAAATTACCATAGGAATCCATGCTTACACATTACAAGCTCGCCTCAGTTTACTCAGCTGTATAATAAAGAGGTTAAATTATGTCCCCCAGATATTCCAACTAAGATGCTCAGAGCTCTAAGCTTCATTTCAGTATCTCAAGGGCTGCCACAGAAGGTGAGGGAAAAGGCATAGGAAATGGTATTTAAACCAACACTGTTTTTACCTGTTGTATGTATTATGGTTTAATGTGAGATTTAACATGAAACAAAAAAAGAATTCTGCAAAAATGAAAAGAGTAAAAACTTTATTAAATGAAATGGGTCTACATCAATGTTTTTCAACCTCTTATTTATTATCACCCCCCCTTAAAGAGTTATTGCAGACATTTTTCCTTATATCCCCCATAAAATTTTAATACCTTAAATATACTCTATGTTTTTTATATAATATATATAACATATAAATATCAGTGCTTTATATATTAAAGGAGACCATTTTTTTTGCCCTCCAAAAACCAATTTTCATATCTTTGGTATAGGGCACCAAGGGTGACATCATCCTTCCTCCTATGTGCAAAATGCTCTAATAACCCACTGAATAACTGAGTGACTTTGAGCTACTTACTTATTTTCTGAGAATCTTTATTGCCATTTACACAACAGGAGAAATAATTTGCAAGCGTGTTACCAAGATTAAGTGAGGTAACATATATGAAAGAGTTCTGGCAAAGTGCCTGGCACATATTATACGATCAATAAGTGTTAATTTTCCTTCCCCTTGAAAGTCCGATCCAGTCTTTCTATGAAATCCCAATTCTACTTGGATATTCCTCATTTAAACACCTAACAAAACTGAACCTCTCACAATTCCATTTCCAATTGCCAGTGTTCGCCAATACCACCACCCTTCTTCAGGATTCCAGGCAGAAATCCTGAAAGTTCTTTTTGACTTTTCCTTCTCTTCGATGAATTACACCCAAGTCAAGGGGATATAGGGTGAACAGTGAATGACACCCTGAAATCTGGAAGGAGAAATGAAATAAGGTTTCCTCTCTGAGAATCGAACTAATTAAATCAGCAGATAATGGGAAGGTGGTGGTGGTGTTGTCTCCAGGTTAGAAGACTGATGACTTAGACTTCAAGAGTCTATTAATGAGTCCATGTAAAGAAAAATATTCATCAAGAGTTTGGTGGTCAGAATTGGGAAGGAGAAAAAAATGACACTACCCCACAGACACCTAAAATGCAGCACAAACCAAAGTGAACTCGGCATCTTTCTCTACCTGCCTCTCACCCCGTGAGCTCACCTCTGGGAAGAGCAATGCAGCCGTCCCAGTTATCCAAGCAAAGACCTGCTCCATTTCACATCCAGTCTCTAAATCCTGTCGATTCCTCCTCCTTAATCCCCCTCAAACCCATTCTCTCCACACTGTTGACCCTGCCTCAGATCAGACTCTGCCGCCCGCCCACCCTCGGGGCTGAGCCAGCCTCGGTCTGCTTTCTCAGACTTCACTCTGATCCCTCCGTGCACCCTGCCGGCCCAGGCCACAGCACTCTGCAAAGGTTATTCCATCTGCACTCTAAGAAGATGTTGACTTTTCTTCCTGGATAGGAAGAACAGATTTGCATTGTAATAAGCACAGAATTCACTCATTTATTGTCAGTGTCAAAATGTTTCTGATCACTTTTTACATATAATTTCTTTGTGAACTCTGTTCCATTTCTCAGTACTATTCTACTACTCCTATAATAAGGAAGCCTGATTCGTAGTTCTGTATTGTTTAAATTACTATATATTTCCTGTCCTCATGTCCCAGGTTTTAATTTTACTATAAAATATCTCCCAAACTCTGCAACTTAGACTAGATTGCCATCTCTCTTTCTTTTCTTTTTCAATAAATCTTTTCCTTTACGTTGTGTCTTCATAAATAAGTTTCCAAGGTTTTCCTTTTCTTAAAGGCAAACACTGGAGCCTAATTATCATCTCACCATATGGTTTCTCTTCTCTTCTTTATTCCTCAAAACTATCACGCAGTTCTTCTGCAATTGCTATCGAAATTCATCTGACCTCCTCCCATTATATTTGTACACCTCTAAACTTACCATCTGCCGTTGTCCTTCAGCTGGTTACTAAATCCTGAATTCATTTTAAGGTCTTGCCATTTCTATAACTCTACTCCTCACCTCTCTCAGTTATAGGAGTCCCTCAACCTAATTTCCACTTCTTACTAACAGGAGGGAGTGAACTGTTGTAAACAAAATAAAACACCCTCTCTTCATTTACACTGTGACAAGGAGGAGCTGCACCTTACCCATCTCCTGAATAGTGGTCTCGAGCAAGGACAGACTGGTCAGGCAAAGGAAGAAACAAGGAGAGCTATGGACAATGCAGGGAAGACAGTCCGGGGACACCGGGGCCCTGCTGAAGTCCTCTGGCCAGAGGAACCCTCAGAGCAATCTAGACCAGAAATTTATTGGCAGGTAAAACCATAAAACTGTGGAAACCTGCATCAGCCCTCCATCAAATCTACATTGAACCTTAATGTTCAGGCTTGGTCTGTTTACTTTGATAACTGCGTATTTTTGTTCTTCATAAATTTACCCACATGCTTTTTGAAATTAAGTAGTACTTCTAGTTTCACCAAGCTTCCTACAGTGAGGTTTCAGAGGACAGGACCTCATTCAAGTATTTCAGAATGTGACGCACATGGGCTTTTCCGTCTAATGAATGCATGGGATTTCTTGCATCCTGACCATGTCCTCCAAAAGCTTCTCTGTCTTTGAGTTCTGTCTCCATAAAGCAGCACCTGATCCCTTCTGTTGTTTTGGTTGATCATAGATGGAGTTTTCTCTGCTTCTCTGTATCTGTACTAACTTATGATGACTAGTACCACAAACCGAATTTCAGATGTAGGCAAACCCTGCTTTTATATGGCAGTAAGATACCATTTTTGTTTGTTTTCAAAATATTAAAATGTGAAAATGTACCCATTACCAGGGAGATGGTTTACCTATCAATGGCCCAGTGGTTCTATTAAAAATAGAAAACTTCTTATAGTAATACATTGTGTGTAAAAGCATTTTATAAACTGGAAAATACTCTAAAGATGTTATAATTTTCCCTGGCATGTATTTGCTACGTGCTATATAGGTATCATATATATTTCTACTTTCAAAAATATATTTGAAGTATTTATATTATATATTAAAATATTACCTATAAGTGAAATACATACATATGTACATGCATATACATACATATGTACATGCATACACATGCATATATATGTGTGTGTGTATATATACACACACACACATACATTTATATATATGATTTTTTTTTAAGGAGTAGTTAACATTCGTTTTCATTCCATGGACTATTTAATTGATGCTGTGAAGTCAGCTAAAGGCATGACAGATGGCAGGAAAACAAGATTTAGTGTTAAAACTGTGTCATAAATCATTCATAAGTGAATAATTTATTCTTCAGAGATAATCAGGGTTTGTTGGTATCACAACCTGAGGACCGAAAGAAAGCACAGATTTGAAGACATGTTTGTCGCAACTGTTTCCATTGCAAGTTACAAATTCTCAACTCAAACTAGCGTAAGCATGGAAGGACTTTTTTATCTTCCTACAAAGCAGAGAAAAATACTAAGGAAGCTCACATTATAGAAGGAACTAGATCTCAGAAACTGGACCTAGAGATCAGAACTGGCTACATAATTTACAAAACGAAAAAGCAAGATGCCTTTGTTTAAAAATCATTAAGAATTTCAAGATGGCTAAAGCATGAAACCTTAGGTGCTAGCCCTTCCAAGGTCAGAATCCTGTATGACTGTACAGGGTGTGTGCCCATAAAGCTGGTTCTGCTAGAGATGCCAGCCAACCAGGACCTCCCTTCTCTCTTTTACCCTGACATCGCTCACATCTACTTTGCTCTTTCGTTTTTTTATGATTTCCTCATTCTGTCCAACTGGCAGTGGCTTAGCCACTCATTTTTCTTTGATAATTCAAGCAAGTTAAGTTGAGAGAGAGCTCTGATGGATCGCACCAGAGTGAAACGCCTTACTTTGCTGAGGGCACCGAGCAGGGTGAGGTGGAGTGCTACAGGTGGGATCCTGGTACGCACAGATACGTTCAAGCCACAAAGAATTGTGGAGTTCCTCATAGGAACCAGTAAAAGTGAGACATACAACCTGTATAGTCATACAGTCCCCTCAGTAAAGATGAACAGTCCGTAATGACAAAAAAAAAAACTCTTCCGAAGATTTGGAGATAACAAGAGGGAATTTTACAAATTTACCAAATACAACTTTCCTAAGAATCCTAAGAAGTCCTTTTATGGACAATCCCCAGCTGCCATCACCTAGTTAGGTATCCAGACTGTTTTATTTCTGGACCTTTCTCATTCAACTTTTGAGCTATATTCCAGAATTTCTTTTATTTTTACATATAAGTATACCTTAACCCATGCATTACTGAAATTTTATTGAAGATTAGTAAGAGCTCTCTACACCTTCAGAGAGAAAGGAATTAAGTTTAATTTCTAGGAAGAGCTGAATAGGGAATTACAGACAAGAGAATTGGTAAAAGAAAAACATGAAGGTGGAATCAATGTTTTGTTTTCATTACACAGAGTAACATGGAGAATTGCCCAATCACCAGTATAAACAGCCAGATTTCTAAAAAGCTTACTCATTCTGAAAATTATTTAACAACTTTAATGCTTGACTCTGCTTAACTTTTGTTAAAATGGACTATACCTTCAGAACTAAATTGAGTAAAAAAACATTTTAATCATGGTAGATGATTAGCAGGTTTTTGTGTGTGCAAATTTGCAAAATATAAAATATAATTGAAAATATACTATAGAGTATTTTATGTGTACTGATTCATGGAACCTTCTCTGTATACATTTAATCCTTATTTTCTCATGGAGAAAGCATGCTAAGTGTTTAATATACAACCTATGTTTCTCTCTCTTTCTCCCTCACTCTCTCTCTCCCCTCCGAGGAGTCAAAGCCTTTGTAATGGTCCTGGAAAAGCAATAGCAGCAAGCTGGATTTTCACATGCATTCAGAGAAAGCTGGGACCAAACAAATAGTCTATCTGCCTTAATTACCATGGATAAGATTGGACAACAGATGTTCTCCTACATGTGGTTTGCTAATTTATTTCATTCTTTCTGTCTATTTACATGATTCATTCTGAAAATTAGTATTGAGAAAGTGTGATCGAATCTTCTGCTCCTCTCAGTAAACAAAATCTAATTTTTCACATTAATATGTCATCTTTCAATACCAAAACTTACAGAAAAGAATGTGTATTACCAACCATCACCTTATACCATGCACAGATTTAAAACCCACACCATTCTTTAGGTGCATACAAAAATGCCAAAGTGCACTTTTCTAAGAACAGCAGCAGGAAAGCAAACAAACACAGCTGCTACCACACTATCATGCTAGATTTAACATCTATAAAAGGTGATTTGATCTTTACTCACAAATTCTCGCAAAATTTGATCACTCCCCCCCTCCCATATTTGCATTCTCTGGAAGTCCGGAAATTTGCCCACAATTATATTTAAAGCCATAATTTAAATGTGACTAGTTTTGAAAGAAATGAATGACTTCTACTAAAATTACTCAACATCAAGCATGTTCTAGAAAACCTTTTAGATCAGGATCCATTTTTCTATTATGTCTGACTAATACTAGTAATGCTAAAGTGCCTGGATCCACTTAAGGAGGAAACTGACATGGTTTTCCATTATATAGTATAGCTGACCATAGGATATTTAAATTGGTTTCCAATTTTAGGTTAATGTTCTTACTGCTGTCCTGCTACTCACCTTAATTCATCTTAGTACTTTATGGTGTTAGACATTACTGTCTGCATAATGATCATAGAAGTTTTAAATGCAGTGCCTCGTGTTTCCTTATGAATGCTGCTTCTAAACCTCACTTCTTAAGGAAAAATGATCGTATTATATACGTATTTAGAAACAGATAATTATATTGTTGAATGATACTGCCTTATGGGGTACTTTAATTCTTATGTGGTGTGTAACTTGATTGTAAGCACCCAGAGAATATGTACTAAGTTTACCATTTTTTTAATTATAAAAACAAAATAAATATGGTAATAAAAAAATCCAACACTACAGAAGATTATAAAACACCAAGCAAAAATCTCCCATTCTTTACTCCTAGTTCTATTTAGCAGAGATAACCACATTTAGCCATTTTAATTTCAAGTTCTTCTGGTCATTACCTCTATATTACTGAATATTATACTTGTGCCTTGTTTTCTAAATTTATCGGTACTCAACAGCATCAACTGACTCTATTATGAAAGAAAATTAGCTTACTTCTACTCCTTCTGCTATCTCCTACCCTCAATTTTTGCTAATCTAAATTTTATTTCTGTTTGATTACCTTTATTTTATTTACATATATTCACACAAATATTTTTGCATTTATAAGCATATAACATGCTAATACGGTATAGGTTTTGTCTTAATGCAGTTTTTCCTGGGTTTTGTTTTCATTTTTGTTTTGCCTGATTCTTCCTCCCTCAATTCAGAAACACAGCCTTTCCCCATTATCAAATGTTTACAACCTATTAAGAATCCTTTGATATTTCTTCATGATTGTATAAACATATAAAACATTCGTTTTGCTTAATGGGTGTAGAGTTTTAGCTCTGCAAGATGAAAAAGTTCTGAAGATCTGTGATACAACAATGTGAGTATACTTAACACTAATGAACTGTGTGCTTAAAAATGATTAAAATGGGTAAATTTTGTGTTATGTGTTTTTATCACAATTAAACTTTTTTTTTTTTAGATACATGATTACTGGAGAGTCCAAGATGGCAGAGATGTAGGACACCTTAATTTCTTCTCGTCCCAGGGATTCAGCTAGATAGCTATCAAACCATGCTGAACACCGGCGAACTCAACCAGAGATCTAAGAAAATAGCTGCAACTCTATGAACAGAAAAGCGACAACTTTCTGCAGGTAGGAGATGCAGAGAAGTGAATCCAAGGCTGTATATAGGAAGATAGACCTGGGTGGGAGGGAGCCTCTGTCAGCCGGCTACCAGCAAGTGATAGAGCAACCGAGCACAAAATCTATGGAATTTTTAAAAAGTCTGCTCCTGCGAGGGACGTCGTTCAGGAAGCTAAGCAGGGGGAGAAGAGGGGAACCTAGCTGGGACAGTATGGTCTCAGGATCTTCAAGGTCACAGGAAGACTGAGGGTGCCTGAGTGCAGCAGAGCTCCCAGGCATCGGAGGGGGGATGCCAGCTGCAAGGAGTGAGCCCAGGAGTGGGCTCTCAGCTCAGGGTTGCCATAAACCTTGAACCGAGGCATAGTTGGGCCACTGCTCTGAGCAGGGACCCAACAAGCAGCAGAACTGGAGAGACCCCCCCCCATCGTCCCCCAGGGGGAGCAGCCTGGGAATGAGCCACAGGAGTCTGCAGGGTTTGGAGACCCCAAATGGGGTCGTGCACCTGAGATAGAAATGCTCAGTCACAGGCCCGATGAGCACAGAGAGTGGCCGGAGGCCAGGGAGACAGGAGTGACTGACAGCTTGTCTCTGAGGGCGCACTGAGGAGTGGGGCCCCAAACTCTCAGCTCCAGGGCTGAAGATTAGGAGGCCACCTTTTTCATTCTTGTCCTCTAAAGCAGCATGGAAAGCCTTCAGGGAACAAAAGCCACAGAGAGAAAACCAGAGCAGATGACAGCCTGGACCCTGGCAAGGGTGGTGCAATTCCACCTGGGGTAAAGACATTTGAGAATCAACGCAACAGCCTCTCTCCTCCAGAAGATCAGCAAGATCTAGCCAAGACCAAGTTTACCGATCAATGAGAATTCAAAACTCCCACGCTAGGCAAATACACACACAGCATTCATAGCTTTTTCCCATAATTCTGTAGTCTTTCAACTTTTTTTTTAATTTTCTTCTTTCCTTTTTCAACCAATTTATTATTTTATCAACTCCTAATTTTCATTTTTACAGTTACACTCTATCCCTTCAGTGTATTTAATCTTATTTTTGCATATATGTAAGTTTCTCTTTCTATACAATTTTGGGATGCAGTTTCTTCTAACAGACTAAAATATACCCAAAATCTAGTGTATGACTCTGTTCCATTCCCCCTTCTGATCATATTCGCTTTTTCGTTGTTGTTGCTGTTTTCTTTTTCTTCTTCCTTTTTTTGTTTTGTTTTTGGTTTTGTTTGTTTTGTTAAAGTCTTTTTAAATTTTCATCTTTACAGTTACATTCTATCCCTTCAATGTATTCAATTTTATTTTTGTATCTATAAGTTTTTCTTTCTTTACAATTTTGAGATGTAGTTTCTTCTAACAAACTGACCAAAATACACTCAGGAGACAGTGTATTGCTGTGTTCTGTTCACCTGTTTATATCCCTTCCTTTTTTGTTGTTGTTGTTGTTGCTGGGTGTTTTTTTCTTTTTTTTTTCTTCTTGTCTTTTGATTTCCATTTTTATAGTTACATTTGATCCTTTCATTGTATTTAACTTTATTTTTGTACATATGTAAGTTTTTCTTTCTTTACAACTTTGGGATCTAGTTTTCAAAAAAAAAGACCAAAATACACACAGAATCAAGTGTATTGCTCTACTCTGCTCACCTGTCTGATTATATTCTCTTTTTTTTCCCCCCTGGTTTCAGGTCTCATCTGATTTGTTTAGTGTATATTTCTCTGAGGTCGTTGTTGCCATTTTAGTATTTTGTTCTCTTGTTCATCTATTCTTCTCTGGACAGAATGACAAGATGAAAAAACTCATCTCAAAAAAGAGAAGAAGAGTCAGTACTGACTGCCAGCATTCTAATCAGTACGGACATAAGTAAGATGTTGGAACTAGAGTTCAGAATAATGATTATAAAGATACTAACTTGGTTTGAAAAACACATAGAAAACACTAGAGAATCCCTTTCTAGAGAAATAAAAGAACTAAAAATGAACCAAGTCGAAATCAAAAAAGCTATTAATGAGCTGCAATAAAAAGTGGAGGCTCTAACTGCTAGTATAAATGAGGCAGAAAAGGGATACCTGGGTGGCTCAGTCATTAAGTGTCTGCCTTCGGCTCAGGGTGTGATCCCGGAGTCCTGGGTTCAAGCCCCACATCAGGCTCCTCTGCTGGGAGCCTGCTTCTTCCTCTCCCACTCCCCCTGCCTGTGTTCCCTCTCTCTCTGGCTCTCTCTCTCTCTGTCAAATAAATAAATAAAAATCTTTAAAAAAAATTATTAAATGAGGCAGAAGAGAGAATTAGTGCTATAGAAGACCAAATGATGGAGAATAAAGAAGCTGAGAAAAACAGAGATAAACAACTACTGGATCACCAGGGGAGAATTTGAGAGATAAGTGATACCATAAAGTGAAACAATATTAAAATAATTGGGACCCCAGAAGAAGAGGAAAGAGACAAAGGGGCAGAGGGTATACTAGGGCAAATTATAGCAGAGAACTTCTCTAATCTGGGGAAGGAAACAGGCATCAAAATCCAAGAGGCACAGAGAACACCCCCTAAAAATCAATAAATATAGATCAACACCCCAACACATAATAGTGAAACTTACAAATCTCAAAGACAAAGAGAAAATCCTGAAAGCAGCTCAGGACAAGAGGTCTGTAACCTACAAGGGTAGAAACATTAGACTGACGTCACACCTAGCCACAGAGACCTGGCAGGCCAGAAATGACTGGCATGATATATTCAGGGTGCTAGGTGAGAAAAATATGCAGCCAAGAATACTTTCCCCAGCTAGGATGTCATTCAAAATAGAAGGAGTGATAAAAAGCTTCCAGAACAAACAGTAACATAATGAATTTGTGATCACCAAACTAGTCCTACAAGAAATATTAAACAGGACATTCTAAGCAAAGAGAGAGCCCAAAAGTAACATAGACCAGAAAGGAATAGAGACAATATACAGTAACAGTCACTTTATAGGTAATACAATGGCACTAAATTCGTATCTTTCAATAGTTACTCTGAATGTAAATGGGATAAGTGCCCCAATCAAAAGACACAGGGTATCAGATTGGATAAAAAAGTAAGACCCACTGATATGCTGTCTGCAAAAGACTCATTTTAGACCCAGAGACACCTCCAGATTGAAAGTAAGGGGATGGAAAACCAATTATCATGCTAACAGACATCAAAAAAAGTTGGGGTGACAATCGTTATATCAGACAAATTAGATTTTAAAACAAATACCATAATAAAAAATGAGGACAGACACTATATCATAATTAAAGGGTCTATACAACAAGAAGATCTAACAATTGTAAGTATTCATGCCCCTAACATGGGAGCAGCCAATTATATAAGCCAATTAATAATTGAAGAAACACATCGATAATAATACGATAATAGTAGGGAACTTTTACACTCCCTTCACTGCAATGGACAGATCATCTAAGCAGAAGATCACCAAGGAAATAAGGGCTTTGAATGACACCCTGGACCAGATGGATTTCACGGATACATTCAGAACATTCCATCCTAAAGCAATAGAATACACATTCTTTTTGAGTGCACATGGAACAGTCTCCAGAATAGATTACTTAAGGGTCACAAATCAGGTCTCAACTGGTACAAAAAGACTGGGTTCATTGCCTGCATATTTTCAGACCACAATGCTTTGAAACTGGAACTCAATCACAAGAGGAAATTTGGAAAGAACTCAACTACATGGAGGCTAAAGAGCATCCTACTAAAGAATGAATGGTCAATTAAGCAATTAAAGAAGAATTGTAAAAATTCATGGAAACAGATGAGAATGAAAACACAACTGTTCAAAATCTTTGGGATGCAGCAAAGGCGTTCCTAAGAGGGAAGTATATAGCAATGCAACCCTTTCTCAAGAAACAAGAAAGGTCTCAAATACACAACCTAAACTTATACCTAAAGGAGGTAGAGAAAGAACAGTAAATAAAGCATAAACCCAGCAGGAGAAGAAAAATAAAGATTAGAAGAGAAATCAATGAAATAGAAACCAAAAGAACAGTAGAACAGATCAACAAAATTAGGAGTTTGTTCTTTGAAAGAATTAATATGATTGATAAACCCCGGGCCAGACTTTTCGAAAAGAAAAGAGAAAGGACCCAAATAAATAACATCATGAATGAAAGAGGAGAGATCACAACCAACACTGAAGAAATACAAACAACTATCAGAACATATTATGAGCAACTACATGCCAACAAATTAGGCAATCTGGAAGAAATGGATGCATTCCTAGAGACGTATAAACTACCAAAACTAAACCAGGAAGAAATAGAAAACCTCAACAGACCAATAACCAGCAAGGAAATTGAAGCAGTAATCAAAAATCTCCCAATGAACAAGAGCCCAGGGCCAGATGGCTTCCCAGGGGAATTCTACCAAGCATTTAAAGAAGAAGTAATACTTACTCTTCTGAAGCTATTTCAAAAAATAGAAATGGAAGGAAAACTTCCAAATTCTTTCTGTGAGGCCAGCATTACCTTGATCCCCAAACCAGACAAAGACCCCACCAAAAAGGGGAATTAGAGACCAATATCCCTGATGAACATGGATGTAAAATTCTCACCAAGTTACTAGCCAATAGGATCCAACAGTACATTAAAAGGATTATTCACTATGACCAAGTAGGATTTCTTCCTGGGCTGCAAGGGTGGTTCAACATTTTTAAATTAACCAACAAGATACATGACATTAATAAAAGAAAGGACAAGAACCATATGATCCTCTCAACAAATGCAGAAAAAGCATTCAACAAAGTACGGCATCCTTTCTTGATTAAAACTCTTCACAGTGTAGGGATAGAGGGAACATACCTCAATATCATAAAAGGCATATATGCAAAGCCCACAGTGAATATCATTCTCCATGGGGAAAAACTGACAGCTTTTCCCCTAAGGCCAGGAACATGGCAGGGATGTTCACTATCACCACTGCTGTTCAACATAGACCTAGAAGTCCTAGCCTCAGCAATCAGACAACAAAAAGAAATAAAAGGCATCTGGAATAGCAAATAAGAAGTCAAACTCTCACTCTTTGCAGATGACATGATACCTTATGTGGAAAACCCACCCCAAAATTGCTAGAACTCATACAGAAATTCAGCAAAGTGGCAGGATATAAAACCAATGCACAGAAATCAGTTGTATTTCTATATACTAACAATGAGACAGAAGAAAGAGAAATTAAGGAGTTGATCCCATTTACAATTGCACCCAAAACCATAAGATACTTGGGAATAAACCTAACCAAAGAGGCAAAGGATCTGTACTCAGAAAACTATAGAACACTCATGAAAGAGACTGAGGAAGACACAAGGAAATGGAAAAACTTTCCATGCTCATGGATTGAAAGAACAAATATTGTAAAAATGTCTATGCTATACCCACAGCAATCTACACATGCAATGCAATCTCTATCAAAATCAACTTTTTTCACATAGCTGGAACAAATAATCCTAAAATTTGTATGGAACCAGAAAAGACCTCGAATAGCCAAAGGAATATTGAAAAAGAAAACCAAAACTGGTGGCATCATAATTCCGGACTTCAAGCTCTATTACAGGGCTGTAATCGTCAAGACAGTATGGTACTGACACAAAAACAGACACACAAGATCAATGGAACAGAACAGAGAACCCAGAAATGGACCCTCAACTCTACAGTCAACTTATCTTCGACAAAGCAGGAAAGAATATCCAGTGGAAAAAAGACAGTCTCTTCAACAAATGGTGTTGGGAAAATTGGACAGCCACACACACAAGAACAAAACTGGCATTTCCTCATACTATACACAAAAATAGACTTAAAATGGGTGAAAGACCTAAATGTGAGACAAGAATCCACCAAAATTCTTGAGGAGAACACAGGCAGCAACCTCTTCAACCTCGGCCACAGCAACTTCTTGCTAGACACGTCTACAAAGGCAAGGAAGGGAAACAAAGGCAAAAATGAACTATTGTGACTTCACCAAGATTAAAAGCTTTTGCACAGCAAAGGAAACAGTTGACAAAACCAAAAGACAACTGACAGAATGGGAGAAGATATTTGCAAATGACATATCAGATAAAGGGCTAGTATCCAAGATCTATAAAGAACTTATCAAACTCAAATAATCCAATCAAGAAATGGACAGAAGATATGAACAGACATTTCTCCAAAGAAGACATCCAAACTGCCAACAGACACATGAAAAAATCTTCAACATCACTCAGCATCAGGGAAATACAAATCAAATCCACAATGAGATATCACCTCATACCAGTCAGAACGGCTAAAATTAACAAGTCAGGAAACAACAGATGTTGGCAAGGATGTGGAGAAAGGGGAATCTTCCTACACTGTTGGTGGGAATGCAAGCTGGTGCAGAGACTCTGGAAAACAGTATGGAGGTTCCTCAAAAAGTTGAAAATAGAGCTACCCTATGACGCAGCAATTGTACACCTGGATATTGACCCCAAAGACACAAATGCAGTGATCTGAACGGGCACATGCACCCCAATGTTCATAGCAGCAATGTCCACAATAGCCAAACTATGGAAAAAGCCCAGATGTCCATCGATACATGAATGCATAAAGAAGATGTGGTATATATATACAATGGAATATTACTCAGCCATCAATAAATGAAATCTGGCCATTTGCAACAACATGGGTGGAACTAGAGGGTATTATGCTAAGAAAAATAAGTCAATCAGAGAAAGACAATTATCATATGATCTTACTGATATGTGGAATTTAAGAAACAAGGCAGAGGATCCTAGGGGAAGCGAAGAAAAAAATGAAACAAGATGAAACCAGAGAGGGAGACAAACCATCAGAGACTCTTAATCATAGGAAACAAACTGAGGTTGCTGGAGGAGAGGGGGGTGGGGGGATGGGGTAAGTGGGTGATGGACATTAAGGGGGGCATGTGATGTAATGAGCACTGGGTATTATATAAGACTGATGAATCACAGGCCTATACCTCTGAAACTAATAATACATTATATGTTGATTAATTGAATTTAAATTTAAAAATGTTTAAAAATTAATAAATAAATAAACACATGATTATATAATCACACACACATGTTCATATACAGGAAGTCTTCACTTTACATAATTCCTACATAAAGGAACGTCAGTTACTACAATACAGTTAAATAACACCAGTGCCCCAACAACATGGTTCAAATTTTAGTTACCACAATGTATTAGCTGTGAATAATTGCACAATGTACAAACTTCATCACTAGCTTGTCAGTCTACAAATCACAATGTAAATAACAAATGTACATCATGATCAGTGACCAATCACGTCTCCTGTTTCAAAATCTGTGGCTGGATTGGTCACTGCACATTTTTAATTCAGTCACCCACAGACTGGGAACTGTAGTTGTGTTGCCTCTTTCTCTGCCAGCAATAAAACCACATGATATTTCAGAAAACTTAAATAATCAAGAGAGGGAAATGGGTGACAAAGAAGAAATATCAGCAATGTTATAAAAAGTAATAATCCTGGAAGTGAAATACAAATAAAATATAAATGGAGTTTAAGAGAAATAGCTGGCCATGGGAATGTTGACAGTGCAGCCATTCAGAAGACCCTAGCTGTGCACTCAGAGGAACTTAGGAAGGTGGACTTAACAACAGAAATGAGGAAAGTGATGGTGATTAAAAGAATCATGCCCCAGAGGGAGTGACATCTTCGAAAAACTTAACTTTAATTAAAGGCATCTCTGGAGATATTTCACAACACTGAAAGTTCAAAGGATAAAGTGTCAGAAACTGATCTAAAGTCATAAAAAGCATGACAAGTCCCCAGGTCATAGAAAAGATACTTCACCCATCCCCCTACTAACATCCCTTCTGGTAACCATCTGTTTGTTCTCTACAGTTAAGAGTCTGTTTCCTGGTTTGTCTCTCTCTCTTCTTTTTCCTTTGATTCTGTTTTGTTTCTTAAATTCTATATATGAGTGAAATCACATATGGTATTTGTCTTTTTGTAATTGACTTATTTTGCTTGGCATAATACTCTCTAGCTCTAGCCTATCATTGCAAATGGCAAGATTTCATTCTTTTTATGGATGAGTAATATTCCATTATATATATAATATATCACCTCTTCTTTATGCATTCACCTACTGATGGACACTTGGGCTGCGTCCATAGTTTGGCTGTTGTAAATAATGCTGCTATAAACATGGGGTGTATGTATCCCTTTGAATTCGTGTTTGTGTGTTTTTTGGGTAAATACCCAGTGGTGCGATTACTAGATCTTACGATAGTTCCATTTTTAACTTTTTGAGGAACCTCTATACTGTTTTCCAGAGTGGCTGCACCAGTTTGCATTATCACCAACAGTACATGACGGTTCCTTTTTCTCCAAATCCTTGCCAACAGTAGTTGTTTCTTGTGTTTTTTATTTTAGCCATTCCAACAGGTGTGAGGTGATATCTTTTTGATTTGTATTTCCCTGATGATGGGTGATGTGGCGCATAGTTTCATGTGTCTGTTGACCGTCTGGATGTCTTCTTTGGAGAAATATCTATTCATGTCTTCTGCCCATTTTTTAATTGGATTGTTTATTTTGGTGGTGTTGAGTTGTCTGTTACTTATATATTTTTGATACTAACCCTTTATTGGAGAAGTCATTTGAAAATATCTTCTCCAATTCCATAGGTTGCCTTTTAGTTTTGTTGGTTGTTCCTCTGCTGTGCAGAAACTTTTTATTTTGATGTAGACCCAATATTTTATTTTTGCTTTTATTTATCTTGCCTGAGGAGACATATCTAGAAAAATTTTGCAATGGCCAATGTCAGAGAAATTACTGCCTTTGCTCTCTTTAATGATTTTTATGGGTTCAGGTCTTACACTTAGGTCTTAATCCATTTTGAGTTTATTTTTGTGTATGGTGTAAGGAAACGGTCCAGTTTCATTCTTTTGCGTATAGCTGTCCAGTTTTCCCAACTCCAATTTTTGAAAACAATGTCTTTTTCTCATTGCATATTCTTTCCTCTTTTGTCTAAGATTATTTGACCATATTATTGGGGGTTTATTACTGGGTTTCTATTCTGTTCCATTGATCTATATGTCTATTTTTCTGCCAGCACTACTGTTTTAATTACTGCCACTTTGCAATATAACTTGAAAACTGGAATTACAATACCTCCAGTTTTGTTATTCTTTTTCAAGATTGCTTTGGCTATTCAGGGTCTTTGTGGTTCCATAGAAGTTTTGGAATTGCTTGTTCTAGTTCCCATTATTCTTGATGAGTTTGTTTTAATAAGTTTTTTTTACAAAGAAATACAATGCTTTAACTCTTAATGCTCTTCATGTTTTAATTTACAGTGTACTCAATAAATATTAGTTTTACAATTGTGAATTTCTCCATACATTTATGACGAATTGACCCAGAGGTTTTAATTTTGCCTAAATTTTTAAAGGCCTTAGAACAATCATAGTTTTCTCCATTGATTATTAAGATCAATTTGCATGGTTTTAGCTTGCATGTTTGTTTGTTTTGGGGGTCCTACTCTATTTGCAAAAAGATAATGCCTGTATAGGTTTTTTGGTCACTATTTATTATACAAAATTGAGATCATGTTACTGAACTTTTCTGCATTTTCTCTTCTCAGTCAAGATTTTTTTTTATGGAAATCTGTCCAAATCAACCGTAATAATTTTAAAGAATTCTTTTTAAATTATTGAAAATTTCATGATATACAGGTACCATAATTTACTGTACCATTCTTTTACTAATGGGCATGAAAAATGCTTTTAGTTTTGTGCCACAATGATCACTGCTTCAATAAACATTCTGTGCAAATATTCTCAACTACTAGTTGATTTATTTCTAGGATATAGATTCCCAGGAGTGGAATTTCTAGGTTAAAGTTATATTGTTCTTAAGACTTTTCTTAGATATTACCAAAAGGCCGTAACAATTCCCAAAAGGCCATAACAATGCATATTTCAGTCTCCCGTCAGTAGGGTAAGTAAAGTAAAGTAAAATAAAGTGTTCCTTTCCTTTTGCAGCCTCAACAGAAAGAGATATTACAGCACTTAAATTGTTGCCAGTCAGACAGGGTAAGGTTATGTCTCATGGTTAATTTAATCAGCTAATATTGACCATTAGAGAATTTGAATTTTTTCATACATTTATGTGTGTTGGTCATTTGGAATTGCTCTTTTGTAAATAACCTTTTTTGTGATCCTTGCTGATTTTTTAAATTGAACTGTCTTTTTCTTGTCCATCTGAGCTTTTTGTACATTATAGATTGAATAGCCCATAAATGTAGAAAAGAGAAGCAATTTGAATGAGGTCAGAACTTGCTTTACTAATTAGCTAGAGCATGCATTCATCAGATCAGTAAGGTATTGGTACAGGAAGGAAAAATGGATCTGTAGAACAGAACAGTCCTCAGAAACAAATCCAAGTGTATATGATAACTCATTAAATTTATTATAATTTTTTTACTTAAGTGGGAAAATGACAGATTATTTAAAAGTTTTGCAACGAAACTGACTAGTCATATGTGAAAAGTCAAACTGGACTCCATTTAAACAAAAAATACATGTTACATAAATTAAAGTTAAAATGTAAAATTTTAAAAATATTCATACACAAACATGTAGTATACTACATGTACAATCTATGGATAGAGAAGCTAAAATTTTCTGAAAGAAATGATGAGAAGGGGGCCCTGGGTGACTCAGTCGGTTAAGTGACTGACTCTTGATTTTGTCCTTGGTCAAAATCTCAGGGTCCTGGGATCGAGCCCCATGTCAGGCTCCATGCTCAGTGGGGAGTCTGTTTGAGATTCTCTCTCTCCCTTTCCCTCTCCCCCTCCCCCTGCTTGCTCTTGCTCTCTCTCTAAAATAAATAAATAAATCTTTAAAAAAAAGGAATGATGAGACATATTTGAGTCTATAAAAATTAAAATTTTATATGGCAAAATTTATTTATAAAGTCAATAGAAAATTATATATGTGTATGTATGTGTGTATATATGTAAATATCTATATAAACATGTATAGTCACATAATAAGTTACCTACATAATGATAATACCCAAAAAATTAATATAACAACACAATTTACTATTGCAAGATTTCTTTGGGTCAGGAATCTGTGTGTGGCTAAGCTGAGTATCTCTGACTCAAAATTTCTCATGAGGCTGCTGTCAATTCACCAGCCAGGACTTTGGTCTGTGTCTGAAGGCTCACCTATGGAAGAAGGATCATTGCAGGACTTTCCAGATGACTGTCTCACAACCTGGCAGCTGAGCAACACAACAAAGAACTCAGGTGGAAGTCACAGTCCTTTTTTATAATCTAATCCCAAGTGACATCCCATCATTTCTACTGAATTCTACTCCTTAGAAGTCAATCAATAAATCTAACCCACGCTCAAAGTGAGATTACACAAAGATGTGAATACCAGGAGCAGGGATCATTGGGGACCATCTTAGAGGCTGCTTAGTACAATATGTTACATTCATAATTTAAAATAACATACATACTTAAATCTTATTTCTCATTTCAACATCTTTAGATGAAATCTCTCAACTATCACAAAATGAGGAAATTAGTTCCTTCTACCTCTCTCTTGGCAGGTCCCACTTGCCTTTTCTATCAGTCAGATTACAGTGTTTACACTCACAGTGTTTATAACATTTACCTGACAAATATAATTAAATCTATTGACTATCTTCATTTTAAGTGAAGGAATAGGCAGGATTCTTTTCTCCTGTCTTTCAGTTTGAGGGAGGTTTATTCTGTTGGACAACCCCCACACTAGACACCTTAGCCCTTCTCTGCCAGATTATCTCATTTATTTTTAGCCTGGGGATGCAGATGAGGAAATTTGTGTAACTGATCTATAGAGTTTGCTTCTCACAATCACCTCGATTCCTGTTTCACTTTCTAATACAGAATCTGAAGTCTCCAGGGACTTGGCAGGAAATAGCGATGCTCACTTCCCCTATACGTTTTCCTGCATAGGTTTTGGTCTGTAGATTCTTCTTGTCAAGGTTACTCATCAACAGGCTCCCATCTACTTCCTGTCTTCTACAAACTTATTAAAATCTCTTATCTGATGATGTTCCCACTCTTGTTTTTTATTCCTTAATGAATGTATTTTCCTATTTGCTTCTTTACTAATATTTCAATAGAATTCTGGAAGGAATAGGAGCTAAATCCTTTCATCTAGTTTGCCAGAGTGAAACAAACCAACTTTATCTACCTATTAGACAGTCAATGGATGCTTATAGAACAATTAAATTAATAAATTAATGCTTTGAGGTGAATATGATCATATTAGTTTTCTATTGCTGTCACATAAATTACCACAACTAGGTTTAAAACAACAGATATTTTTATCTTATAGTTCTGGAAGTCAGAAGTTCAAAATGGGTCTCTCCAGGCTAAAATTAAGGTATTGATAGAGCCACATTCCTTCCTAGGACTCTAAGGGAGAACTCATGTCTATGCTCAAGCAAGTTGTTGGCAAAATCCACATCTTTGCTGTTGAAGACAGATGGGACTCTGTCTTCAGAAGCTGAAGGCTGTTTTCAGCTTCTAGAAACCACTCTTGTGCCCAGGCTCACAGTCCTGTTCCTCCATTTCCAAAACCAGCAAGAGCAAATCGAGACTCTCTCATGCTTCAAATCTTACCTGTCTCTTCATGTATCATCTCATCTTTCACTGACTCTTCAGTCTTCCCTTTCTGCTTTTAAGTGTCCGCTTCAATAATTAAGTATAATCTCCCTATTTTAAGGTCAACAGATTAGCAATTTTAATTCCACCTCCCCCCTTAGTTTTCTTTTGCCATGTAAGGTAACCCATTCACATATTCCAAGGATTAGGACATGGACATCTCTGGTGGGCCATTATTCTGCCTTCCACGGTGGTCATTATCTATTGCCATTTACTAGGAAAAGTAATTGTACAATTCTACTGACTTGGAAAAGGTTCATAAAAGAACGATATAACTTCAGGAAGACTATGAAGAAGCTGAGGAAATATACTTGACTGAGAAGAGGAAGGTATTATATGGGTAGTGGTGAAAAAGAAAATATGGAATATTAATTTTTAATCATAGACATAGAATAAATAACTGAAGTCAGAATGTCCTATGTCTCAGAACATTCTACCTCAAAGTACCTAAAATATTCTTATGGCAGATCTTACATATTTGCCTTATTTACAAATTAAGGGAGATCATGAACTCAAAGAAATATATACTATTAGAGCCAAAAATAGCTGCGGAAAAAAGAAACGTGGTATAATTTGCAAAGACATTTCTGGTTAAACTGAAGATATATGCAGTAGAACTATAATGAACCTTGAGATTTCAAAATAGGTTTCCTTAGAGAGTCAACGTATGTGTGAAAACAGTGAGAATAACGGTTTCCTGGAGTAGATCGCAAATGGTGACTTTGTTATACAAAATTTAACTATCCCCTAAAATCTAAAAACAAAACCATTCATAAACCCTTGTTTCTACATTTGCAGTATGGTAACATCAAATGTCATGCTCCATAGACTAGTAAATATCATTTTCTCTGTCATGAAGAAAAGAGATGTTTTTCCACAGAATGATATCTCTATTAATGCATTTTGGAGAATTTTATTGCTAATGCATATAGCCCAGAATGGAAAGAAACTTGGCAAATGAAAAAAGTTGATTTTTCACAATGGTCTATAGATGATTTTTTCTATTTTACATAACATAGGGAAAAATATAGTTTTAAAATACCCATTTACTGTTATGCTATCATTTGTGTGATTAAATACGTTAGTATTAGCAAATAAGTTTGCAGTTAAATTGCACATTTCTAACTCCATGTAAACTTCATCACTAATTGATTCTTGCGTCTAATGCCAGACAGTGAAGCTAAGGGATAGGTTCAGACGTTCATTTAAAGGTTGACTACTTTACCAATGTTGTTGTACTGTGTAGACAAAAATAAGTAAATAAGCATGTTCTATATTCTACTGGTGAACATATACATGAATACTATTCACCCACAGTGCTAAGTTGGCTATATATAGTGCCTATTGAGGTGTTGTATCGCTAAGAAATGTACCTTTAACGTTTAAATATGCACATAAACATTGAAAGCTGATCTGAATATAAATTTGCTACTATTTCCTACAACTTGCAGAACTCAATATGCGATTAAAATAAAAAGTCAATGTAACTCACCTAGTTTAAATAAGTACTTAATGTTCATATTTACAGTTCACAATCACAAAAGTTACTCAGAGTGGATTTCAAACATCTTTGGAAATGCTAATTTTATTTAATAAAGTTCTTCTATCTAATGTCTTTGTTCAAAATGGAATGTCTAGGTAATATTATTTTTTAATGACTACAATATCATCTTGACATCAAATGATGGTTGTGGGTTTATGAGCATTTTTATAATGTCAGAATTTTAATATTTTAATTGTGAATTCTTAATAACATGAATTCATTCTTCTGTGCTAACTCTGACATCTTTTCTTTTACAAGAGAATATGTAATTTTATTTTAAGCGGAACAGAGTCAGTATTTATTCTCTTAAGATTACCATTTGTTTCATTTTTGTGCCTCTTATAAAGGGTGTTAGATAAATTAAGAAAACTCCAGGACTTTATAAGGGAGAAAAATAATGACTCAGTCTCTCTTCTTCTTTCTTTCTTTCTAATTGTGCACTTTTGAAGACTTCTCTTATGTACTAACTAAAACAGTAACAAAACTAAAATCCTGTGAGAAAATCTTTCTTTTATGTTTTATAGCCTTAGACTTTCAACTATAATGGACCCTCCCCATATCTTTGCAAATCCCTCCATTTGTAAATACCACCATAACACATAATTGTTGCCATAAAATGACAATATGAATCACTACACACAAAGGCTTTGTGTTTATGTTTCACTTTGTGTATGGCCATAAAAGTCACAAAACACAAAGCTGATTTGAATCTGAATGCAGGACAGGAAGCTAGCCTTACTCACTAGCTAAAGGACAGCTACCTTGTAACACAAAGAACTGAAACTAGCATCCCTAGCAAAATTACAAATTACTGTATGAAATGAAACCTTGGGGTCATTCATAATTAGTCACAAGTGGCAAAGTCAAATTTCTGAATGCTTGAGAATAATTTATTACATGTGATTTCTCAGTGTAAATGTTTATAACTTATTAATACAGTTGACCCTTGAACAACATGGGTTTGAACTGTGTGGGTCCACTTACATGCAGATTTTTTTTTATAGATACAGTACAGTACTGTAAGTGTATTTTCTCTTCCTTATGATTTTCTTAATAACATTTTTTTTCCTTAGCTTACTTTATTGTAAGGATACAGTATATAATACATATAACATATAAAATATGTGTTCATGGTGTGGATAAGCTTCCAGCCAACAGTAGGTTGTTAATAGTTAAGTATTTGGGGAGTCAAAGTTATAAATGGATTTTTGCCCTTGCCAGGGGCAGTGCCCCCTAACCTCTGCATTGTTCAAGGGTCAACTCTACTTGTAAAATCGAAAGAGAAGGCAAGTGAAATGGGAAAGAATTAAGTAGAAGCCTTCAGGGAAGAGCTGGAACATTTGGGCCAGCAAGAGATATATAGTGGTATAATGTGGTGTACCTAGGAAAGCCCCAGGGTCTATTAGAGATTTAGACACAAGTTCTCATTCCTGAACATCACTTCTTCTCCTGAGCCTCTTTTTTCTTTCCATCAAATGAAATGTTGTAATCCATTCTCTTGGACCACATGCCTAACAGAACCTTCATGAACTAAGAACCCACTGAGATACCAAGAGAGTGTCAGTTCCAGCATGAGGCTTGAGGACTCCTGCATTTAAGATTTGGGAAGAAGACCTAGGTCTTGAATCAGTCTAGCCATTATTATTTGTTGTGTTAAGCTCTCTCTTTCTCTCTCTCTCTTTTTTTTTTTAAAGATTTTATTTATTCATTTGACAGAGAGAGCACAAGCAGAAGGAGCAACAGGCAGAGGGAGGGGGAGAAGCAGGCTCCCCGCTGAGCAGGGAGCCTGATGTAGGACTCGATCCTAGGACCCTGGGATCATGACCTGAGCAAAAGGCATATGCTTAACTGACTGAGCAACCCAGGCATCCCTTTAGCTCTCTTTAGTTTTCTGATTTCCCATCGGCTCTGTCTCTGCTAGACATATCGGCTCTTCTGACTCTTGACTTTACCTGTTTCTCAAAACCACCACACATAGAAAATGTATTGCATGGGTATTGGTCTCTTGCCTGTATTAATATCTTCTATTCACCCATCCAGATCCATTCTTGATCCTTCTCCATACAGCTCTTTGTCCCAGGAGGTTGACCTGCATAGACTATCTGTGAACTCCTTTGCCTCCTGGCTTTCAGTTATTTTTTGCTAAGGGGAGCCTTATTATGACATTGGACAGGAGAAAGATGCTGAACTTGAAGTACTAATTCTCCCACCTGTCCCCAATCACACATATTCTCCATGGGGACAATAATAACCCTCTAGAGGGCGAAAATTGATACTTAAGGCCAAAAAAATTATAGCTAGTTTCAATGGCTTGTGGCTTTCCAAAGGGCTAAAGTACAGAAACATATATATACTAAATATGTAGTATTAAAAATTTATGGGGAAGCGGTGATTAGGTATAAAATGTCTATGAAGGCTCCTTGGGGTAGTGATAATGATACATCGTCTTACAGTGTAGGTATGACCTGGATGCATTGTCTAGCTCAACGTCAAAGCTGTTCTGAGCTGATGCAGTAGGTAGAAACATAGAAAACAAAGATGGTGGGAGAGATTACAGGAGAGATTACAGGGGCCCTCTTAATTAACTTTAACTACTCAGAAATGAAAGAAAGAGAATTTAAGTTTCCAAGAGGAGAATAGGAAGCCCTCTCTTTTCCCTCATATCTCCAACCTCAATTCCCGTGCCTAATCTTATTTTAATGTATACACTTTCCCTAGATCAAACTTTTACCAATAAATCAATTAACATCACATTTTCTGATCCCTGATATAAACAAAGAGGGAGTTTTAATAAAAATTAATTTATGCAGAGTGTACTGCAATTTACATAATTCCTTCAATAATATGCACTTATTTTATTCTCAAAATTACTTCTTGTAATCAATATGATAGACCACATTAATAAAACAAAGGAAAATGATCATCTCATTAGATGCAGAAAAACATAAGACATTGATGAAAGGAATTGAAGACAACACAAACAAATGGAAAGACATTTTGTGCTCATGGATTGGAAGACTTAATATTGTTAAAGTGTCCAGACTACCCAAAGTGATCTACCAATTCAATGTAATCTCTATCAAAATACCAATGGCATTTTTCACAGAACTGGAACAAATAATTCTAAAATCTGTATGGAACCACAAAAGACCCCAAATAGCCAAAGGAATCTTTAGAAAGAACAAAGAGAGAGGTCTCGCAATCCCAAATTTTAACATGTACCACAAAGCTTTAGTAATCAAAGCAGAATGGTACTGGCACAAAAACATACACATAGATCAATGGAACGGAACACAGAGCCCAGAAATAAAGCCATGATTATACCATAAATTAATCTATAACAAATGAGGCAAGAATATACAATGGGGGAAAGGGGCGCCTGGGTGGCTCAGTCAGTCGTTGAGTGTCTGCCTTTGGCTCAGGTCATGATTCCAGCATTCTGGGATTGAGCCTCGCATCGGGCTCCCTGCTCAGCGGGAGGCCTGCTTCTCCCTCTCCCACTCCCCCTGCTTGTGTTCCCTCTCTTGCTGCCTCTCTCTCTGTCAAATAAATAAATAAATAAATAATCTTAAAAAAAAAAAGAATATACAATTGGGAAAAGACAGCCTCTTTAATAAATGGTGTTGGAAGAACTGGACAGCAACATGCAAAAGAATGAAGATAGAACACTTTCTTATACCATACACAAAAGTATACAAAAATAAACTTAAAATAGGTTAAAGACTTAAGTATAAGACCTGAAACCATAAAACTCCTAGAAGATAACATAGGTAATATGTTTGCTCTTTGATATTTATCTTAGTGATAGATATATATTTTTTATCTGTCTCCTCAGGCAAGGGCAACAAAAGCAAAAATAAACAAATGAGAACACATCGAGCTAAAAAGCTTCTTCACAGCAAAGGAAACCATCAAGAAAATGAAAAGCAACTTACTGAATGGGAGAAGATATTTGCAAATTCTATATCCAATAAGAAGTTAACATCCAAAATATAAGAACTCACAAAAGTCAATAAAAAAACAATTCAATTAAAAAATGGATACAGGATCTGAATAGACATTTTTCCAAAGAAGACATACTGATGGCTAGCAGGCACTTGAAAAGATGCTCAACATCACTAATCGTTAGGAAAATGTAAATCAAAACTACAATGAGATACTACCTCACACCTGTCTGAATGGCTAAAATCAAAAAGACAAGAAATAACATTGTTGGTGAGGATGTGGAAAAAAGGGAACTTTAATGCATTGTTGGTGGAAATGCAAACTGGTCCAGCCACTCTGGAAAACAGAAAGGAGGTTCTTCAAAAAGTTAAAAATAGAACTACCCTATGAGCCAGCAACTGCACTACTAGGTATTTACCCAAAGAATACAAAAACACTAATTCGAAGGGATACATGCACCCATAGTAACATTATCTACAATAGCCAAATTATGGGAACAGCCCAAGTGTCCACTGACTGATGAATGGATAAAGAAGAGGTGGTGTATATACACAATGGAACATTACACAGCCAAAAAAAGAATGAAATCTTGCCATTTGCAACAACATGGATAGAACTAGAGAATATAATGTGAAGCAAAATAAATCAGAGAAAGACAAATACCATATGATTTCACTCATATGTGGAATTTAAGAAACAAAACAAATGAACAAAGGCTAAAAAAAAAAAGAGAGAGGAGAAGCAAACCAAGAAACAGACTCTTAACTGTAGAGAAAAAACAGATGGTGACCAGAAGGAAGGTGGCTGGGGGATAAGTTAAGTAGGCGATGGGGATTAAGGAGTGCACTTGTGATGAGCACTGGGTGTTGTATGGAGGTGTGGAATCACTATATTGTGCAACTGAAACTAATATTACACTGTATGCTAACTAACTGGAATTTAAATAAAAACTTAAAAAATAAAAGATTTTGTTGATGAAATATAAAATGGTGTTTTATAGAACATTCTGGATATAAAAGCAGATATGGTGCAGAAAATCATTGATTCCAGTATAATAATAGAAACTTGAGTATATAATAATTCACACAAAAAATCCTAAATAATCCAAGTGCTCAGGAAATAAATGTATTAAAATCAAGAGTGTGGAAGAACTACTCAGTTTAAGGATTTTAATGAAATCCCAGCCTATCTTTTAACTCCTCCAGGACAAAGAACTCTATAGAACATGTGGCATAAATCCATACCACTAAAGGATTTTGACAAACAAAATCTGTTTGGGAAATAAGATGAGAAGGAAGCCAAGTGAACACATCAGATAAGGAGACAACTTTCATTGAAAAGATATGTGTTTGCAAGTAAGCAAAATATTCTAATAATACAAAGGATTAACACTATTCAGTGGGGTGTTAACAAATATATCAGGGGAAGGAGACACAAAAAAAGGAGGCAAGCTTCTGATAAATGAGGACAAGCATGAAATTAATTATGTCTCTTAGATGTCTACAATACTGAAATTGGTTTTTTAAAAAAATCTTTAACAAGAGAAATGAAAAGGAATTTGTGCAATTTGGAAATAGAAAAGATCTTGCCAAAGTAAACAATTCATAACAAGCATAAGGAATTTAGGTACTCTGGACACACATAAATCAGCAGCCCAAAATGACAAGCTGGTCAGAGATGAAAAGCAATTAGACAGAGAGTTTATTGGGTTCCTTGGAAATCTCATTGTTAAAAGTTAGTGGAAATCTTTAGGAAGAATCTGTTGAAAAGAATTTTGCCCTATTGAAGAAAAAGGTCAAGGAACCAAAGCAGAAGGAATGACCATGTGGAAGATACATTGTTAACTATTAGCAAAATAGCAGTTTTACCACCACAGGACAAAAACTGTATATATCAGGAAAAAATAGTTCCAAGAGAAATGAATAACAGCACATTATCAAGATAAAAAAAATCCTATTCAGAATTATCTTTTCTATAGAATTATCTAGAAAATGTCTGGTATTTCAACATTAATAATATTTCTGTGCAGTCTTCCTGAACTTTCTGTTGGACAAAATGAATTTGACTTAGAATGTGGTCAAGAGGAACCAAAGCTTTCTGAATGTCTATAGAAAAGATTATAAGATGAAAACATATCAGATATTTTTCATACAAGCTACTTGAATTTATCAGGGGAAAAACATAGTACCCATGGACTCAATTTTTAACCAAGCTGTTTTAGCAAAATCAAATTAAAGATTTCTAGCATTCCAGCTATCTGACATTTAAAAATATTCAATACAGTATTTTTAAGCCAGAAGTTATTATTTTTTTTAAAAAAATAATGCATTGGTTTTGCTACCATTCATAGTTTAACAAGTCTTAAATGTTTATCAGTTGAATTTAGTAGGTTTCACTTGGTAGAAGTACATTAGGGGAAAAACTCAACAAACATGAGTTTTAAATTTATGTTTATTCCTTTTAATGGCTGTGTAATATTCCACAGCATCTTTTACTTATTTTAAGTAGGGATATTTCAGTTATCTGGAACATAATAACACTAGTGTTTATTTATTTTTTTTTATTTTTTAAAAGATTTTATTTATTTATTTGACAGAGAGACAGCCAGTGAGAGAGGGAACACAGGCAGGGGGAGTGGGAGAGGAAGAAGCAGGCTCCCAGCGGAGGAGCCTGATGTGGGGCTCGATCCCAGAACGCCTGGATCACGCCCTGAGCCAAAGGCAGACGCTTAACGACTGCACTACCCAGGTGCCCCAACACTAGTGTTTATTTAGAGAATTGTTTATTAATATCAGTTAATCAAGAATGTCTTTGAAGGAGTTACTGATATTTGAAAAAATCCAACACGAAAACACTTTTACCTATAAAACAATTACATGCATGGATTTCTCTCTTTATCACCTGCCTCTCCTCCCCAACACACACACACACACACACACACACACACACACACACACACTCCAAAGTACCAAGGGCAACAGTGTATTGAAATAAAATATGAAGGCCATGACAGTGAATTCAAATTTTCAAAATCCCAAATAGAGTTTGTATTCACAAAATACCAAATCACTGGTTGTTTCCACTAACCCACACAAACAACTGCTTCGGGAACTGCCAGGTAAATCCCCTCACTGAATGAACTGTTCATCTGAGTCCAGATGTTTGATCTGGTAATCTGGTGTAAACACTCTCACAGGGCTTTCCCCTGCTTACTGCAGAGGGTATATTTCCCTCAAAGACACGAGATACACACCTACCAGACAAAACAGTCTAACCTCTTAGCAGACACAAAGCCAGCAGGGATGCAAGTCCTGTCACCTAAGTCTGAATAGCAGGAGGCTACATGGAGAGAAACTGTCTAGAGACCAAGTGTTCCAAATTATTTTGAAAATCCAAACAATTCTGCAAAGAACAGGCATGGCAGGAAGAAAAGTGTCAGGTGAATGGGTTTTAGAAAGTCTATTAGTTTGTAGAAGGAAAAGATGTCGAATGTGAAGCATAACTCATTAGTTGAAGCACAACATTAAATGACTGTGCTTTCTTGGGGACAAGCTGTTATAAACACAAGTGTATAACTTCAGAAAGTCATTCAGTTATGCCTGACAGCTTTTGAAAACCTTGAATCTTCAGTTAAATCAAAGTACATTTATTTATTTATTATGAAATAAAGCCTGTTGACAAGTGTCACCAAAAAGTTTTTCTTTTTAAACGTGCCTCCTTGATCCAAGCATTCAGATACCACATTCTGCAAATCACAGACAGCACTAAAATTAAAAGCTGGAGTACTACCTAAATCAGAACATTTAAAGGAATGATTGACATACTTGACAATCTCATGGGGCAGAGAAACCACAGAAGTAAAATTTTAAAAATGTAGAATCTAAAAAACAAAACAAAGCAGAAACAGACCCATAAATACAAAGAACAAACTGATGGTTGCCAGAGGGAAGGAGGTTGGGGGATGGGCAAAATGGGGGAAGGGGAGTAGGAGATGCAGGCTTCCAGTTACAGAATGAATAAGTCACAGGAATAAAGGCACAGCATAGGGAATGGTATCGCAATAGCTTTGTATGGTGACAGATGGTAGCTACACTTGGGGCAAACACAGCATAACGTATAGAGATGTTATATCACTATGTTGTACACCTGCAGCTAATGTAACATTGTGTGTCAACTATGCTTCAATAAGAAAAACAACAAAAAAGTAAAATAAAAAAAGGAAAAAGAAATACGAAGTAGGAAGGTAAGCAACAAGCATGGGGAAAATTGGGATGGTGTACAAAGGCTAATCTGAAGAAGATGTAGAAAAATGGGATGAGAATATAATTGGTGAATCTAGAGAAGGAATAAAAATGGCCAGTAAACATAAAAAAATTATTAACCTGACTAATAATCAAAGATAGACAAAGTAAAATACCAATTTGATCTTATTTTTGGTCCACTGAGGATAAAGAAAAAATGAATAACACCTGTAATTGGACAGAGTATGGACAAACTAGGACCTCACACACTGGAGTTCAGATGAAAGCAAAAATTGGTACAACCAAAAGATGATTATTCTTTTACTTCCACCATAAAAGAAAAGCAAGTGGGCAATAAATTTCTAAATGTAAAATGTGCATAAATTTTGACCTAGAAAATCTGTTTCTAGGGCTTTTCCTTAAAGAGATGATTTTATGGGACACCTGGGTGGCACAGCGGTTAAGCGTCTGCCTTCAGCTCAGGGTGTGATCCCGGCGTTGTGGGATCGAGCCCCATGTCAGGCTCTTCCGCTATGAGCCTGCTTCTTCCTCTCCCACTCCCCCTGCTTGTGTTCCCTCTCTCGCTGGCTGTCTCTATCTCTGTTGAATAAATAAATAAAATCTTTAAAAAAAAAGAGATGATTTTATAACTTATCAAAAATGTATATACAAGAATATTCATGTCTGCATTTTTTATACTAGTAAAAATTTGACAGCAATCAAAATACTCATCAAAAGGGAATTGAGTAAATAAGTTCTGGAGTAATCATATAATGAAATATTCTGCAAATATTAAAAATGTTGATGGAGGTCTACATGAGCAAGGTTCAATTGCAATGATATTTGCCCAGCTTCTCTCTCCACAAATCACTGAAGCAAGTGCATTCATTGGCTCAGGAGAAGGACAAATATAACAGAACACATATGTTTGTGAATGAAATTTTAAATCAGGAAGCTTTAGGTTTGCAAGAGTGGACTTTGTAAGAGAAAGATGTTTAGTTTGAAAATTTGGCTTTGCATATTAGAAGCCAAAGCCCTGAAGTGTTAAAACAAATGATAGATTTGGAGGAATAATTGGCCAGTTTTCTGTCAGAGCAGGGAGACAGGGTCATTCTTCACAGAAAGGAGGATCATAGACCTGGCTGCTGGTGGTGCTAAGAAGGAAGGTAGTTCTCTATATCTCTCTTGGTCAACCTTTGAAGGAGGGATGAGTGGGGGCAATAGAAGTCCAGTTGAGTTTGGCAGCAGGCTGGGGGAGGACCAATGGAGAGGACACCTATATTTTATTTCCCTAGATAAAGACCAGGGACACTGCAGGACTTTTAAAGAAACTCTACGTTTCATATGTGTATTAGTTTCCTCTTACTGCCACAAGAAATTACCACAAACTTAGTGTCTTAAAACAATACATATTTATTATCTCCTAAGTCTAGTGGTAAAAGCTAAAAATTAGTCTCAATGGCCTAAAGTCAAGGTGGTTGAGAGGCTGGCTGGCTTCCTTCTGAAGGCTATAGGGAGGAATCTGTTCTTGCCTCTTCTGACTTCCAGAGGTTGCCCACATTCTTTGACTCATGACTTCTTCTTCCATCTCTAAAGCCAGCAGCATAACAACTTCCAGGCCCATCTCTTACTCTCTGCTTCCATCATTTCTCCTTTTCTGCTTCTGACCCTTCTGCTTTCCTCTTATAAAGGCCTTGTGATTTATTGGGCCCACTAAGAGAATCCACTATAATCTCTCCTTACCAAGATCTGTAGTTAATCACATCTGCAAAGTCCCTTTTACCATGTAAGGTAACATATTCACAAGTTCCGGGGAGAAGAATGTGAATATTTGGGGGGTTATTATTCAGCCTACCACAACATGGTACCCTAGTAGTAGAATAGCAGTGACTCTCAGCAGGTAACCCCACGGGCAACATCTTTTGGCAGGCAGAGAGTAGTTGAGAGGATACAGATGGGGTTATGGACTGAATGTTTGTATCCCCCAAAGTTCCTTTGTGAAATCCTAACCCTCAAATGTGATGGTATCAGGAGGTGGGGACTTTGAGAGGTGATTAGGTCATGAGGGTGGAGCCCTTGTGAATGGGATTAGTGCCCTTATAAAGGAGATCCCAGAAAGCTCTCTTACCCCTTCCACCATGTGAGGACAGAGTGAGAAGACAGTTGTTTATGAACCAGGAAGTGGGATCTCCTCATGCACTGACACGTCTGCTAGTGCCCAATCTTAGACTTTCCAGCCTCTAGAACTATGATAAATACACGTCTATTGTGTCAGCTACCCAGTATATGTTATATTGGTTATAGCAGACTGAACAGATTAAGACAAATGGGATGGTGGGCAAACGTGAAGAGACCTTGTGCTTGGAATAAGGAGGATGGAGAATGTACCATCTGACAGCCAGATGTCAAAAAATGATTGCAACCCTTTTGCCAGATATGGCAAGAGTAAAACTGTCAGCCAAAAGGCAGGTGAAAGGCGGCGTAGAAGAGAAGAGCATTATCAAGGATCCAACCTTGTCTTCAGTGATTCATGGCTCTTGCCCATTAAGTGAAAAATTGCCGCAGGTGAAGGGAAGGAAAAGAGAGAGAGAACAAAAGTCCTAAAGTGATGTAACTATGTAAAACCAAGAAAACACAGGAGTGACTGATTCTGCAAAGAATTAGACAGACTGACTTGTAGATTTTAAGAATAGATTAAGTACTGTTTCAGAAAGGTACAGGTTTTTTCCACCATACTATTACAATATTATTCACTATATTCCCTATGCTTTATTTTTCATTCCCATGACTTATTTATTTTATAACTGGAAGTTTGTACCTCTCTGTCCCCTTCACCTATTTCATCCACCCCCAGAACCCCCCCAGTTTGGCAACTACCACTTTGTTCTCTGTATTCATGATTCTGCTTTCGTTTTGTTTTTTTAAAAAGGTACAGTTTTATACATCTTAGTAAATACTTTGAAATTCATAACTAAACCTTGATTTATTGGAAACATGTCTATAATAAATTTTATGTAAAACAACCACACTACAAACATGATACATATTATCTTAATTGTTACATTGTATTTACATGTGTTTATGCATGAAAAAATGTCTTAAAGGTTATACTCCCAATTAGACATGGTTCTTTCTCGGTAATTCAATGAGGAGTGATTTTATTGTACTTTTTTCTTTATATCCATCCAATTTTAGAACTGTACAATTATTTATATAATGAGCATGTATTATTTGAATAATCAACAAAAAAAAGCCATTTCCATTTTCAAAAACTGGTAAAAGATATCATTATTTATTTTAGACAGTGAGAGGGTATGGAAAGAACACTGAACTTGCCACCAGCAGAATGAGATCAAGTGTCAGTTTTCCAGTTTACTAGTCACATGACCTTGGGCAAGCCACCTACAATTTCTGGTCCTCATCTGTAAACTGGGGATAATAATGCTAACTGTATTACCTCACAGTGGTATCCTGTGGCATGCGTTGGGCTTGACATTTAATGTGTTATCCAATCTGCAAAAGGACTCTTGATGCGGCTATTATTATCCCCATTATGCAAAATGAAATACAGAGAATATATATTGCAGTTCTTTGAAAAGCGTAACGTAAACCTTAGCTGTTCCTGCAATACAATCAAGAAGAAATGCTTGCAGTGCTCAGCGTAGATATAGATGCCACATCTTTAAACAATATATAGATAAATTAGATTCCATGAATATCAGGCTCCTCTAATATATTTAGCAATTTGAAGAAAAATCTGTGAGTTCTCTGCCTGAAGATAGCCTCTCTAAAACCAAACATTTCAGTAATATTCCTTCCTACCTGCCAGGGCTCTTGATTAAAGCTTTGCCTCTGAGAATAGATTGTTGAATGAAAGTATCAGTTATATCCTTTGTGTTTGCTAAATTCAAGGCGTTTGCCATAGCAGTTCCATGTGTATTTGTATATACACAAACATATATATGTTTTCTATATATGTATGCACACATATTATCCTTTTGAGTGCTTAGTTGTCATTAATTACCTAGCACGCTCATTTAGACATGTTATAATTTTTGGAGACAGATGAGGAAACGAGGATCAGGAACATGGGCCAAGTATAATGCCATACAAAGAAAAAATGTCTAGAATAATTCTATACAACCTAAGTGGAAAAATCAGGACTAATTCACACTTCTTTTTCTAAAACCTTTGAGGCTAGAAGAATTTTAGAGTTCAGAAGCTTTTGAGTTTCAGGAAGGTAATTAAATGCATATACCTTATGTCATGTGTGGAGATAGAACATCCCCAATGGGTGTGTGTCCTGTAATCAAGCATATTGTTATTTAGGCAGAGAAAGAAATGAATATTCATACTAAGCAGGATAAATAGTCTTTAAACAGTCTTATATCAGTTCGAGTTTTGCTGCCAACTGAGTTTGCACCAAACTTAGGGAAAACTTTTCAGTTCAGTTAAACTCTGTAATGAGACAGGAGGTGCTTCCGTTTTCCTCAAGTTGTTTTCAGGTTTTCATTTGCTCTTCATTTTCCTGCTCTTGCTGATGTGCTGGGAAGGTTCTCACAGTTATAGAAAGAGATAATACGAAGGCGCAGTGTTGACTCTTATCGGGAAGCATCATCACCAATGGCAATAAAGAAGTTGTCTTTAGGGAGAGAAGTTTTTCTTTTGCCACATTGATATGTACTTCCCCAGATGAATAAAACATATCCATGTGACTGGATATAAAGAGTTGATAAACAGTTTCTGATGTAAAAGCTTGCAGAAGCCTCTAGTTTGTATGAAAACCTAACTCCTGACCTCCGCTCTCAGGGCTCTTGCTAATGGTAATGCTTATTACTGTTTGTAGTTGTGATGACCTAGTTGGAATTATTTGTAATGTTGATACACTTAGTCAGGACTGTAGAGATATCCATAATTTGATGATTATATGAGTAAGGTGAGTAAAGGGGACTTTTGTCCTGGACTTTGGGCAGAATATTTCCATTAGTAATAGGTCAAAATAAATGGTGACTTAAGGTTGGAGAAAAGTTTCCAAGCAGTGACTCACACATTTTTCTGCTTCAAAAGGAAGCAGATGTCTAAGTACTGATGTCAACATGTAGGATATAATAATGGCTGGGATATTCATGAAGGATATAATGAGGGGAAAGGGTATAAACACAGGGTTGAAAACCCTCCTCTCCAAATCTTCCACTATTCTCTCAAGCTAGATCCAACTATGATTGAAGAGAATATTGAGGATTTAGGAGCTTATCAAACTATAAGGAAGGAGCCTTACAACCACAGGTTCATGAAGAAAAGTCAATCTGGCCCCTTCATGGTGAACTGAGGCACTCCTGTGTTTCCTTGTCTTACTCATGGTTTTACACAGTCACATTATTTCAGGATTTTCTCTCTCTCTCTCTTTTCTCCTTCCCTTCATTGGAGACGTTTTTTAGTTAATGAGCGAGAGTTATAAATAATCTGGGCAGCAGAGAAGAGAGGGTTGGGTCTTCGATGATGCTCCTCTGTCCTACGCTGCCTTTTATCTGTCCTTTGGCCAATGGCCTCTATTCTTGCCATGTGCCAAGAGGACTGGAGTGAACATGTGGTGGACCCTCTCAACAATCTTGAAAGGAAAGAATTATCCTCTTTAAGAAAGAGGAAAGTAAGACCCAGAGAGGTTGGGTACATTGCACAAAGATCATGTAGACATAAATGATAGGGCCTGCAGCCTTGTCTAGTTTGAAACATGGAATGAGAATAACTTAGGGAAAAAAGAATTTTGTTGACTATAGTGTCTAGCAAGCCCCTAGCAATAGCCATACTTGATTAAATTGCACATATAGAGATATATTCTGTGGAGGTGCTTCTTAAAGGAATAAAACTTATAGGGATAGTAACATTTATGATCAGGATAAATGGACCAAAGAGGAAGGAAAAACCTGGACATGATTAAAACGAAAATTTCCCCCTCCTCCATATAGTCAGCATGAACGTTATTTTGTGTAGATCTGGAATGAAAAGACATATAACTGTGTACATACCCATATAATGTGACAGGAGTAGGAGATAAAAATTTCCTAACACATGGGGTGCCTGGGTGGCTCAGTCAGTTAAGTGTCTGCTTTTGGCTCAGGTCATGATCCCAGGGTTCTGGGATCAAGCCCCACATAGGGCTCCCTGCTTGGTGGGGAGCCTGCTTCTCTCTCTCCCACTGCCTGCTGCTCTTCCTGCTTGTGTTCTCTCTCTCTCTTTCTCATATAAATACATTTTTAAAAAATCTTTTAAAAAAGTAATACATTAGCGAAGAATATTTTTTAAAATTTTCCTAACACAAATGGCAGTTTTGTTTTTGGCGACAATGCAAAGAGCCAAAAAGCAAAGAAACAAAAAACATCTACACTAGCTAGTTTAAATTACTTTCTTAAAGCAGACTCTATCAGTGATTTGGTTCCTAATCTGTGTTACCAAATGTGCACCTTTTGCCTCTGGGTGTTTTATTTACTCTTCCTGCATTTAAATTCACACATCCACATCCTCCCTCTCTCTCTCTCTCTCTCTCTCTCTCACACACACACACACACAAGCACACACACACTCCACACACACACTCCACACACAAAGTATATGTGGAATAAGACTTTTCCAGATCTAATCATTAATAATACATTTCCAATGGGAGATGTCCTAGGCACAGTGATAAGCCTGTGGGGAATGCTATAATAGCTTAAAAATATTCTTTTTTTTAAATTTTTTTTTATTATATTATGTTAGTCACCATACAGTACATCCCTGGTTTCTGATGTAAAGTTCGATGATTCATTAGTTGCGTATAACACCCAGTACACCATTCAATATGTGCCCTCCTTACTATACATCACCAGCCTATCCCATTCCCCCACCCCCCTCCCCTCTGAAGCCCTCAGTTTGTTTCTCAGAGTCCATAGTCTCTCATGCTTCATTCCCCCTTCTGACTACCCCCCCTTTCTTTATCCCTTCCTTCCCCTACCGATCTTCCTAGTTCTTATGTTCCATAGATGAGAGAAATCATATGATAATTGTCTTTCTCTGCTTGACTTATTTCACTTAGCATTATCTCCTCCAGTGCCGTCCATGTTGCAGCTAAAAATATTCTAATTAGACTTTATGCCAACTGCTCTTGTTAATCAAATGTTTGACAGACACCTTAGAGGACTCATTTAGCATGGTAAACAAAATTAATTTTTTAATGTACATATTAGTTAAATTGTTTGACTCCCATTTTGACATCTTCCTGGGGTAAAAAAGTCAGAGGAAGTTGAATTTGATGTTGAACTGAGTGTGTAAGCATGTGCTCAATAAGTCAAACCCACACATAGAACTATCAGCAAGAACTCAGAGGAAGGACAAAACATTATAGACCTGATATGTCTGATATATATGCATAGCTTGGTGTAGTAAAAACAAATAAATATTCAAGAAAATAAATGTTTAAAAATTGGTCTGGGGATCAAGGAATATAAAAATGTTAATTAGATTTGTGACCTCCTGTTTCCGCCCTTAAATATGAAATAATTTTGTATGTCAACAGGATAAATTGTGAGAAAATTATTGTAAACAGAGGTTTTTAAAACCTTACTTATCCTCCTTACGGCTAAAACACATTAATATTTCTGGATAATGAAAAATTACTAGATTAAAATATAATGGTTGGAGAGTCACTGTTATAAAAAGCTCATTAAAGTTGATAAGAAAAACACTGAGACCCCAATATGAAAACGAGCAAAGGACATAACAAACAATACATGCCAACAGAGATAATTAGCAAGCACACATATGGGAAAATGTTTAACCTTGCTAGTTATCAAAAAAATACAAGCTAAAATAACACTGTGTTAATACCATATCATTTAGATGTGTAAAGGAAATTATATTCTGGTGAATTCTACCAAATGTTTAAAAAAAAAATTAACATCAGGGGCGCCTGGGTGGCACAGCGGTTAAGCGTCTGCCTTCGGCTCAGGGCGTGATCCCGGCGTTATGGGATCGAGCCACACATCAGGCTCCTCCGCTATGAGCCTGCTTCTCCCTCTTCTACTCCCCCTGCTTGTGTTCCCTCTCTCGCTGGCTGTCTCTATCTCTGTCAAATAAATAAATAAAATCTTTAAAAAAAAATTAACATCAATCTTTCATAAGCTCTTCTAAAAAATAGAGGAGGAAGGAGTGCTTCCCAGCTCCTTCTATGTGCTTCCATTATCCTGATACTAAGTAAAACCACATAAAAACAACACGATAAAACTACAGACCAATATCTCTTATGAATATAAATGCAAAAATCCTCAACAAGATCCTAGCCAACCAAATCCTGCAACATGTAAAAAAGATTATATGCCATGATCAAATAGGTTTTATCCCAGGAATGCATGAATAGTTCAACATATAAAAATCAATCTATGTAACATACTACATTAATAGAATGAAGGGGGAAAAGCACATAATAATCTCAATAGACACAGAAAAAGCATTTGAGAAAACCCAATATGCTTTCATGAGAAAAACACTCAATAACCTAAAAATAGAAACGAATTCCTTCAACTTAATAAAGACCATCTATAAAAACCTATAGCTAACATAATAATGGTGAAAGACTAGATGCTTTCCCCTAAGATCAGGAACAAGACAAGAATGTTTGCTCTTACCACCTCCACTTGATATTGTACTAGAGGTTTGAAAAAGTAGGCAAGAAAATGAAAAAAAAAAAAAAGAACTGGAAAGGAAGAAGTAAAATTATATGTATTGCACAGGACATAATCTTATATATACAAAATCTAAAGGAATTCACAAAAAAACAATCAGAACTTATAAATAAGTTTAGCAAGGTTGTAGGATACAAGATTAATATCCAAAAATCAATTGTATTTCTATAGACTATCAATGATCAATCTTTAAGTGAAATTAACAAAGCAATCACATTTGTGATAGCATCAAAAGGAATAAAGTACTTAGGAATAAATTTAACAAAATATATGTAAGACTTGTATGCTGAAATCCAGTTGAAATTGTTGAAAAAAAAATAAAGATGACCTAAATAAATGGAAAGATACTTTATATTCATGGACTGGAAGACTAATATTGTCAACATGGCAACACATACCAAATTAATCTGCAGATTCAACATAATACCTATCAAAACCTAAGCTGCCTTTTTGGGGGGTAGAAATTGATAAGCTTATTATAAAATTCATATGGAAATCTAGGAAATCTAGAATAGCCAAAACAATCTTGATAAAGAATAAAGTTACTACAAAGATTCAGTAATCAATACAGTGTGTAACTGGCATAGGATAGAAATATAGATCAATGGAATTGAATTAAGAATCCAGAAATAAACCCTTATACTTAGGGCAACTGATTTTCAATAACAATGCTAGAACAACAGAATATCCACATAAAAAGAATAAAGTTGGACCCTACTTCCCACAAAAATTAACTGAAAATGGTCCATAGACTTAAACGCAAGAGCTGAGACTATAAAACTCTTAGAAGAAAACATAGGTGTAAATCTTTATGACCTGGGATCAGGGAATGGTTTCTTAGATACTACAGCAAGAGTGCAAGTGGCATAAAGATAAAATAAATAAATTGGACTCCATCCAAATTGAAAACATGTGTGCTTCAAAGGACACTATTAAGAAAGTGAAAAATAACCCAAGGAATAGGAGAAAACAGTTACAAATCATAAGTGAACTTTTACAACTCAACAACAACAAAAAAAGGCAAATAACCCAATCAAAAATGACAAGGATTTGAATAGATATTTCTCCACAGAAAATGTATAAATGGCCAAGAAGCATATGAAAAAATACTCAATATTTTTAGTCATTCGGCAAATTCAAATCAAACCACAATAAGATACCACTTCACATGCACTAGGTTGGCTACCATAAAAAAAGATTGATAATAACAAGCATTGGCCAGAATGTGGAGAAATTGGAATTCTGAGACATTGCCTGTGGGAATGTAAAATGGTACAGATGTTTTCCAAAACAGTTTACCAGTTCCTCATCAAGTAAAACATAGAATTACAACCCAGCAATTCCACTCCTAGCTATGTATCCAAGAGAATTTGAAACATAGCCACACAAAAGCTTGTACACAAATCCTCATAGCTCCCATATTTATTATTGCCCCAAAGCATCAACAACTCAATTGTCCATCAACTGATGAATTAATAAAAAGGTGTATTATAGCCATACAACAGAATATTATGCAGCCATTAAAAGGGATGAAATACTGATTCATGCTACAACATGGATGAACCTAAAAAACAGGCTCAGTGAAAGAAACCAGACATTAAAGATCACATGCTGTATGATTCCAGTTATAGGAAATGTCCAGAATAGGCAAATCCATAAAAACAGAAAGTAGATTAGTGGTTGCCAAGGGCTAAAAGGCAGGAAAAATGGGGAGTGACTGCTAACAGGTGTGGGTGTATATGAATATCTCAATAAAGCTATTATTTTAAAAAAATTATTTAAAGTTGGCAAGACTGGTGAAACTGGTCTTATACAAATGGCAAGACTGGTGAAACTGGTCTTATACAAATGGTCTTATACAAATATATATACAAATATATAATATATATATTGCTAGAATTTGAGAAATTAATACAATCCTTTTCTAAAACAAATTTGCCTGTATGTTTCAAGAGCCATATAAGTCTTCTCATGCAATAATCCTGTACCTGGGAAATTAGGCCATGCTCACTATCAGAACAGTGAAAAAGTTACGTGCTCAAAAATACTCTTTCTAAAAAAACTGAAAACACATCTAACATTTTACAAAATGAGAATGGGTAGTTAAATAATAGTATATCAATTTAATGAAATATTTTTCAAAATTCTATGATGAATTAAGGAAAAACGTTATGGATATGAATGATTACACATTTTAAATTATTTATACATATAGGAAAAGCTGGACTGAGACAAGGGACAGAGGAAAAGAAGTGATTTGTTAGTGTGCTGTAATCACTAGGACCCCATTCCTGTGTTTCTCGTATTAGTTTTGTTAGGAATATGGATCTACCGCAATGTTCTTTGCTACTATGATGCTGTTATATTTAAAATAATTTTTAGGGGTGTGTGGGTGGCTCAGTTGGTTAAGTGACTCTTGATTTTGGCTCAGGTCATGATCTCAGGGTTGTGAGACCAGGCTCCGTGCCGGGTGTGGAGCCTGCTTAAGATTCTCTCACTCTCCTTCTCCCTCTGCCCCTCTTTCTCTCTCTAAAAAAATAAAATAAAATGAAATAAAATATGTCTTAAATATTTGAAGAAGGATTTAAGGAGGATTTGAGTGTTCTTTTGACTATGTCTGGCATATCCAGAAAGATATGTGGGTAATCCAGATGTCCAGATGATCCTGACCAGGCAAAAACACAAGGTGATCATAGTGACAGTGGAAGACCAAATCGAATGCAGAGAGGAGGTGGGGAAACTACCTTCTCTGCATAGCAGAGTGCCTGGGATTGCCCTAGGGGAGCAATCACGCTGGGAGTGAGCCATGAACCTCCCCACTGACAAAGGCTAGGACTACAAACTGTGCGCCCTGAAAAGGAAACTTGTACTTACAGGAATGATGAGCCTACAGAATGCACCTTATATGAATCAGAGACTGAAGCATGTCACTAGTTCTTTAAAAAAAAAAAACTTTTCTAAAAAACAGAGGTATACTTTTATAATTTTAAAAATTAAAGCACACTATACATACATTTATACATAGTAAATGTATACTTGTATATAGTATATACAAATGAGTACAGCATGAATTATATATAAATATTTGTAAGTGTGTGTTCATATATCAAGATATACATTCATATATAGTAAAGTACACAAATCTTAAGTCTGTAACTGGGTGAATATTTATATAAGTATACATTAATTTTGTCACCACCCAGATCAAGACGGAACTCTCCTGGCAGGAGCACAGTGCTCGCCAGCAGCTGATAGCCCTGCCCACAGCAACCACTATCGGACCTGTATCACCATAGATTAGGTTTGTTGCTTCTGTACTTGATAAACATGGAATTATTCAGCATGTATTCTTTTTGTGTCCCCCTTCTCTCGCTCACCATTATATCTGGGCGATTCATCCATGATGTGCATGTCGCCAGGATTCCATCTTTTTCATTGCTTTGTAGAATTGTCACTGGATTTACAATTTCTGTAATCTGCCTCCTGCTGAACATAGAAAGGTTAGCGAATTTCCTTTTATTTAAATTTCATTCTGATGTCAAACAAAGAATGATTAAATAAACTATCTTAAGAGGAGAAAGTTTAAAATAATAACAAAAAATTCCCTTAAATGCAGTTGGTCTCCATGGGAAGTCAGACTAGTCAGCTGGAGACCTAGTACTTCTGCATAAATACAACGGACAGGTATTTGGGGAAATCTGTAGCAGTGCATGGTGATTCTGTGCGGAGAGTAGGCAGAGCCGCATAGGAGAAGGATTGACTAGCAGGCCAAAATGGTGCACAAGGGAAATTTGCAAGCCTGGAAGCATTTTCAGGAAACACATGGTGATCACACCACCCTTTGGACTCTTGGGTGTGAGGCACATGCAGCTTGATTCCAGTGGTCTTGTTCTATCCTACCATAAAGCCATCAGGCACAAGAGCAGATTAGGTTTCAGGGGGAATGACCTCAGGCTTCTGTAAACCTCAGGCTTCCAGACAACAGCAGATATGCTTTGGTCGGGAAAGGAGAAGAAATTCCTAAGAGCTGCAAACATTCAGAGCATTCACAGCTTGTTCCAGGACGACACTTGAAGTTAGATTAAGTTAAATAATAACGTCACGGTAGTAATAATATTAGTAGTGTTAAGTCTGTTCTTATTGAATGGGGAGATTGGGGCAGGCGTTTCCTGGGTCGACAGCTGGTGACCTTCTCAGTGGTTTCTTTCCCCCTTGGCATTGCCCTTTCCCTCTCAGAGACTGGTGTACTGAATCCTTATTCCCTAGAAAGGTAAAGTAATTACTAACTTGTGAATCTATAGAAAGTGGCAGGTAAGCTGGCTGGCTGCGTGCTGATCCAGCTTCCTATTGACAGGGAAAAAAATTCTTTGTTTTTCATAACTAAACATATTAAAATGTATAGAACATATTTTGAACAGTTAAATAGTTTCACTTTCTCCATAATTAAGGTAAAACAAAATTATGTTCTAGCGTAAGTTAGCGCTGTTACTAAGATCTGTGTGACCTTGGGGAAATTACTTCTTGGAATCTGAGTTTCCTCAACTGTGAAACTGTGAGCTTAAATTAAGAGATCTCTAAAGTGCATTTTTAAATGCTAATATAATTTATTACGAATTCAAGTCATGAGAGAATCTTAAAAAAAAAAACGTTCCCCTTTGATGTTAGGCTTAGCCTGACATTAGTATTGAACCAAACACTTGCTTCAGAATGCCTTAGAATTATATTCTGCTGGAGTTTGGGTGCTACAGTTGGAGATCACAAAGTATCAGATCGGAGCAGCAGGTAAGTACCAGGAGGCAAAATTACAATTGCTTCTTGAAAAAGAGTGATGAGACCTTGATCAAAGAGTGGTCTTTTTGGTTTAGATAGAGAAAGTACCAAATGTCAGATAACATTAGATTAATTTGAGATCCTGAGAACATTTAGGTCAGGCCAACAAATTTATCTTTATTTGAGCTCTTAGCAACCTGTGTGCCAGGTGTTTATTACTTTTGGACAAGTGCTTTCTGTTTATCTGGGAAGCGTGCATTGAGACATGAGTCTCCATTATACAGGTGTGACATTAAGTGATAGGGCATTGGCATGCCAAACCCATGTTGTGAGGAACCACGCTTTATGAGGAAGAAATGTTCACAATTAGGAATTTCTTAGACAACACGTAGGTCACATTCACGCTTAAATTATCCCCAATTATAAGACGATCACCAGAGGAAATGTGTGGTCATCCTCCATGGAATTATGCTTATTCAGGCAAAATTATTCCTGATGACCATCCCTCCTTTTTGGTGCCCAATATACAGTAACTCCAGCTGTCAAGTGCTGATGCAAAGCATGGAAATGCCATTTTTCTTTTCTTTTACAGAAAACACAAAAATCCTCCCATGCAATCTTCCAGGCTATTGTCATACAGCATGATTTATGTATTTCTTGTATGTTTCTTTCTTTTTAAATCTGGAAGTATATTCTTTTGTTTTATTGGGCTATTTATTCTCTTGACATCCTTGGATGTGAGTTAATGGAACCCTGATAAAAGGATAGAGAAGTAGAACAAACAAGTCTGATGGTATAGATTCAGGGCTGCCTGACAGATTAGGGATGGCAAGGATAGGAACAAAAGATAAAATCATCTGATTCATGTGTACTGGGATGGCCCAAATAAACCAGTGCTGAAGGTTTTGCTCTGCTGTGACTCTGAAAAATAAATGCAGGAAAAACTAGGTTATGACTGTAAAGACTAAGAAAAAATGTTTGTTTTCTTTGAAAAAGTTAATTTTGAGACCTAAAATGTAAGTGCTTAGTCAAAGAGCTTAACAAATGCTTTGCACTAAATGAGCATTTAATAGATATCTGTTAAATAAAGTCAAGGAAAGAAGCTGGTGGATGTGAGGATGAGGGAATAGAGTGGGCAGACATCTATTATTTTGTCTACCCAGAAGAGCACCCACTCCCTATCTGGCCATGTCCCATCTATGGGCTGAGATTGGAAGTTCCCACTGTCCTACAGATCCTACTGGTCATGATCCAAAGGGAAATAATCCCAGTGCCTTCCCTCAACTGTAATTGGCCCAGAGAAGTACATTTAACACAAGCTGAACAAACTGGGGGTGGGGGGGCTGCCCCGGGTTTTCTCCCAAAGTAGAACCATGGAAAATCATGATGAAGCTGGAATAACAGGAGCGTGAAAACTGGTGGTTACTATTACATACCCAGGAGGAAAAAAGTCTGCCATGGTGAAGGCAAGCCTTAGATAAAGACAAGAAAGGGAGAAGAGTTCTGACCATATTTGTCCCTGGTTCCACCTATCCCCAAGGCCCAGTTTTTTCCCTCTCTCTTGTGAGATTTGGCCACTTGAGCCAACACTGCCCCCTTTACTGAAGCTCAAAGATTCCAAACTAGTACAAGGGACAATTAGAATAGCAGTAGAAATGGGCTGATTCGGGAATAATTTAGACTCTACACAATGGAAGGTCTAGGATCATGTCTTTCATCTTGATAATCGCAGTACCCAAAGTAGTGTTTGGTACCCGGTTGGCAATCATTCAAAATATATTTACTCAGTTTCCAGGAAATATGCTAAGTGCTGAGAATAAAATAGTGAGCAAGACAAACGCTGTCCTTGCCCTTAAGAAGCTTTCAGTCAAGTGGAAAGCACAGACAAGATACCTGGTGATGAAAATAAAAAGTGATGCTTTTTGATAAGGAAATACTTTAGCTAAGGTTATTGGATGACAAGTAAATAGCCTAGCTAATCTAAGTTAAAAAGGGAATTATTAGGTAATGGGCTATTTCACAGAACACGAGAGGCGGAACACAGCCCCACCATAGGAAGAACAGAAACCAGGAACTGGAGGGCCACTGTCTCCCCAAGAAGTGTTCTCTTTCTCACTCTGCTCTCTACTTCTGTTGGTTTTTTCCTAAAGCCTGACTTCTTTGTTGACCAATCAGTGCTATTATACAAGTGGTCACAGCTTCCAGATACTAACCTATCTGAAGAAGAACATGTATTGACCAGCGCTCCCCTGAGGGGGAATATCTAGCTAGGAAGTAATACTTTGATAAGTTGATTGGCTTAGGGAGTCAGCCCTCAGAGCATGCTCAAATTGCAAAAGACGATTACTCTAAACTACTCTGCAGACACACTCTAAACTACTCTGCAGACGCGAGGAGAAGAATGAGTGTGACCCAGGAAAGACAGTTAAGGAGAGGGAGGGAAGGGTCTGAATGACTGTCTCCCCTTCACTGAACTTACTGTAGAAACTACAAAAATTAAAACCCAGAACCCTGGGATCATGACCTGAGCTGAAAGCAGATGCTTAACAGACTGAGCCACCCAGGAGCCCCACAGATGACCAGAAATTTTCACGAAAACTAGTGAGAGAGCTAAATTCTGTGTTGAAGCAAAACATGACAGTCTATGACGAGGCCAGGAGCAAGGACTTGGCTGTCCTTGGGGAGATCAGGTCGTACAAAACGACTGCTGAGTCTACACTTACAGGCCTGGAATGGACTGTTAAGGGGATTCTTGTGAACTGGTCAAATATTCTAAAAAGTATTCAACACAGGGAAGAAATAAGAGTTAAGGGAATGTATAAAGGTGATGACCAATCCAAGCAGAATATTCTTTGAATGAAAGAATAAATAAATTAGACTTCCTTTTAGCATAAGCTGGGATATACACAGAAGCCAAAGCCACGAGGCTGTTGAAGCATTTGTATAATTAAGAGTTAACTTGTTCTCTCCAATCACTGTTCCTCTCATAATTTCTGTTTTCCTTCCCATTCCCACTGTATGGCATATACAATACCTCCCCTGTGAGTCTCCAAATAAAAAAACCTATCCTCCCCATTTTTCTCCTTTCCCTTTCTACACAGTTATAGCATAATGATGTACAGATGCTCACTGGGTGACTCAGCACTTGACTTATGCAAACTTGACCTTATACAAATGATTGCATGCGGCACATAATACAATTTTAGAGATGTAGAAAATTTCACATTATGTAGGGAAACAAAAAGAAGTTGAGCGCATAGATGAATGCTCAGAAGCAAGGCCCAAAATGGGCCCTACCAGGAGAAGAGCAACTGCTCTCCGTTTTCCGCAGTTGCTCAGTCCCTGTGTGGGTCTCTGTGGCCGGAGTACTTGCCCACCATTTCCTCTGACTCTACCCCTGTATAGTATGCAGTTCAGTGCTCAGACCCTGAGGTCCCACGGCCTGGATTTGTAGACTTTTTCTACCCTGAGCGACTTTGGGTTAAGTCTTGACATCCCTCTAAATTTCAGTTAACTCGCCTACAAAGTAGGGGTAATAAGGTTTCCTTCCTCGGTGTTATTAGAAGAAAGAAATCAGATTATCTCTGCACAATGCCCCACCTGGAGTGAATACTCTTGCCCGTGAATGGGAAGCCTGATGTTGCTCACCCCAATGACGGGCTTCTATTTCTCCTGACCTCCATGCTAAGTTCTTTCCAACTGTTGAGTTAGGGAAAAACAGAAGAGAACAACAGTACAAACGGAGAAGCACTCATAGCAGAAAACGTGGTGCTCTGGGGCTTCAGATCTAAAGAGACTCTTGCTTGTTTTTTTTTTTTTTTTTTTTTTTTCTGAGTGAATTGGACTGATCTGAGTTAATACAAGGATGAAGTGAGCTTGATGTTCCAGATGTTTTTCCAGATGTTTGGCAGAGCTCTCGTCTTTCCTGATGGCTGTCTTTCATTTCTAGGTTCTCCTGGATTACTACATGTGGGAGGGCGTGGGATCTCTCAAACCCCATGTGGAGAAAGAGAAGAGAGGAGAGCAATATTCGAACACTGTAACCTCAATATTCTCCCTATAAAAAAACAACTTTCTGCAGTAACTCAGGTCAGACATCTTTAAGCTACAGTGCAGTGGAAGAAAACACTCCCCAGTTCTCATTGAATGGAGAATTTATCAGCCTGCATTTTAAAAAATCTCCTTTTGTGGAAGTAGTGAGAGTCTCGGGAACCATGTTCATCTCCATAATAATGAAGCCAGATAAGGGTGCCTGACTCAGATCCTGCCCATCAAAACAAACCGTCCAAGCACCATGTGAAAAGCTTTGATAAGGCCCCCCGTGAAGACAGTTTATGCAGTCCATTTGTCACTGAATATGGTTTCATCCTCAGCACAACATTTTTAAACAGCTTGATTTAAAAAAAAAAAATAGATAGTCCTTGAGTATGAATGGTATCAGGACAACAATCTTCAATTTAATATTAAGGGCTTTATTCACATTTCTTTTAGCTTTAAACCAACTGGCTTGTATCATAGTCTAAACTCCAACAGTGATTTTCTAACACTTCTGGATTAATTCTTACTTTTGTCATGGGGCACAGGTAGAGCCTCTTCTCTCTTACTGGTGGTTTTCACACTTGACTTCTGAGCACTGAAAACTCTTTTTTCAAATAGACTCTTACTCAGAACTCAACAGCCCAGTGGAACTACTCAGCAAGTGTCTCCTATCAGGAAGATCTTTGGAAAACCACTGCCCTATACCAAAAGTGCCTCGTTTGACTGGCAGAGTTCACAGCTAGAACAGAGAAGCCATCAAAATGTAATTTCCTCAAAGAATGGAAATTCATTAAGTAGCATATAAATAGAACCTGATCATGTTTAGTAACGACATTCACGAAAAAGTTGTATTACAGTATTATGCTTCATCACTAGAAATAGAGTGGCGACAGGTTCAAAACCACATTTTCAAGTCTGCATTTCCTGCTTTCTTCCAGGTGTGATGAGCTAGGGCTCTGGAGCAACACAGAATCAGCTGGCCTCTCTCCCGAATGACTCTCCTCCCAGAAACAGAATTTGCACATGCCCGTGTTCGGAAAATGGCCCATCTGGAAGAATCTATAGCAGAGATAGTACAAAGACCATCTCCTTAGTTGCTCTGGCTTGGACATAAGACTGGGGAAGATGGAAATTTTCTTCCCATCCAAGCATGCCCCGTCTTATTTTGTTAAAAACAAAAACAAAAAACAAAAAAAGAAAGAAAGAAAGGAAAGAAAAGAAAGAAAGAAAGAAAGAAAGAAAGAAAGAAAGAAAGAAAGAAAAGAAATCCTTGATCCTAGAAGCATTACTCTACAAATAATAAACCCTATATTATTTTTAAGAAGACTCACCATCTTTATGATAAGCCTTCATTTTCCAACTCCAGAATGAGATCCCTGGTTTTTATAAACCTAGAGAAGCAAAACATTCCAGTTCCTAAAGAAAGTTACCCAGCAGAGAAGTGGAATGAGGCAGATCCAGTAGCATGGCCCTACTGGTATAGCACAACCCTAGCTGTGTCAAAGCATCATGAGTTTCTCAGAGGACAAAACAGTCACGGTAATATATTTTACTCTTGGACCCCTTGCATCAAAAGTTTCTTTTCCTGAGTCTTCCAGTTTCTCTATTCTTGTTTCTTCAATGCAGGCAGCCACCATCCCTCAGAGCTGCTGCTAGTCCTTTAAATAAGTTTTATGGGACGTGTGGGTGGCTCAGTTGGTTAAGCATCTACCTTCAGCTCAGGTCATGATCTCGGGGTACTGGGATTGAGCCCTCCACGGAGCTCCTTGCTCAGTGGGAGTCTGCCTCTCCCCCTCCCTCTCCCTCTGCCTGCTGCTCCCTGCCACTCCTTCTGCTTGCGCTTGTTCACTGTCAAATAAATTAAATCTTTAAAAAAAAATTAAAATTAAAAATAAATAAGGAATTTTATGCTTCAGGTCTGTCTCCTCATAACCCACTGCTTTTCGCTCAAGTCAGTAAGGGGCAGTGATGTCCCGGAGCTGGAAAGCGCAGGCTCATTGGAGCTGATTGTTAAATTTTCAGGAATTTTGCAAGCCACTATTAAAAATTAAATTGTGTAAACTTAGAACTAAGTAAAATTGGTTGTAGAAAAGAGTAGCAAATTCTCAAAATTCATCACTTCCTAGTTACTTTACAACTACCTCTACCCTTATATGTCCCTTGTATCTGTATGGTGGCAATATCATACAATAGTGTGCAAAGACATTTCATATCCTGTCCTGTCAGGTTGGCAGCTTGAAATCAATCATAGATTTATAACATCAAACTTGGCAAACACAAAAAAATTGCGGCTTTTTTATTTTCTGGAGAGCTGGTTTTTAAATGTTTATGATCACACCACTGGCAAGGAGCATATGAATAGATATCTACTCCTTTGCCGATACCTGACAAAACAATTACTTAAGTTTACATGATTGGCTAGTGGGACATTTTGCCGTCAACTAGCTATTTTTATAATGCTGTGAACTCTGATACTCACAAGTGGATTCCCTCATTCTCTCTTTATCACCAGTGAAAATTGTAAGTCAGTAGCAATAAAGAATTAGGTTAGGTTTCAACAAGAAATAAAAACTATGCCAATCAACTGTGTGGGTAGCACTTTATACTGTTAGAAGAGGAGGAAAGATATGAAACTCATAAATCTATTGCATGAATATATCAGACAGAGATGGAGAAAAAGCCATCACAAGAGGAAGGACATAAATTGTGCTATGAGGAAGGAAAGGAATGTACTGAAATAAGGAAATGTACTGCATGGGTTTATAATTTTGTAATAATGTAAGCTCATTATCAAGAGTGTGGGATATTTTTGATGGGCAGTAAACAGTTTGTTATTGGTAGAAGGAAGACTTTACTGAAGACACGGAAGTTAGATCATAGAAGAATGACTGAGGAAACGCTTAATGATGATTACATGTGCTCACATTCAAAGTGAGGCCCATCTGCTGTGGGGTGGGGGGGGGTACCTTGTGGGTTCCTTTCTGTATAGTGTCTTTCCACAGAAGTCACTGACCATTTCTCCCTTCCTAGCCTCCAGGCCTCACACCCCTAAGCCTCAGTGTCCATCCCTGCCTAAGTCCTATAAGCCCAGTCCCCAGTGCTTGTTTAGAATAACCTCTTTTCTGGATGATGAATCCTAAAAGATTTTCCTTGGTGGAAAACATGTGTGAATGTATAAAACAGGGCTGGGACTAGGATGAGGCAAGTGGGGCACTTGCTTCTGGTGCAAAGTTTAAGGGGCACCAAAAACCTTTATAATCGAGATAAATAATATTTTTAAATTGAATTAAAATTTTTAATTTTTAAAAAATCAAAATTCATGCAAATAACCCACAATCTTTAAAATACCAAATTTTAAAATAATGACATAAATAAATAAAAATCATAATTTAGTAAAAAGGGTGGGTGTTCTCACCTGTAAACCAGTTTTCCAAGTGGAACGCTCTTGTTCCCATTCTCTCTTGGCTTCTGTGAGGGTTTGCTCAGTTCGCCATTTCCTCTCTCTCCTAGATTCTTCTTCTCCAAAGCCGACAAACTGCTCAGGTTGCCTTGATTTCCTCCTAGCTGACACCTCTCTCATGTTTTCCTTTTACACTAGAACTTCTTGGAAAAATAACCCATGCTCAATGTCATTATGTTCTCCCCTCCCATTCGGCATTTCCTCACAGGACAATGCTGATTATTCCTGTCTTCTTGAGAAATCTCTTCTCCTTTGACTTCTTTGATACCATACTTCTATCATTTCTCCTCCTCTTTCTCAGCATTCCTTCTCAGTCTTGTTTGCAGGCTCATTTATTTCTGTCCTTTCTTCAAATGTTGGTAATTCTGAGGTGCTGACCTCGGTCTTCTCCCCACCCCCCTTGCCCCGTCTCTCTGGTGACCACGTCAACTCCCATGATATTACTATCATAGATAAGTACATGACTCTCTTTTCCAGCTCCAAAGCCTTTCCGAGCTACAGTTTCTTACATAAACTGCTCACTAAACATCTCCTCTTGGCCGTCCCTTGGACACCTCAAACTCAATATATCCAAATTGAAATCATTTGCCACCTCCCCAGTTTGCTTTCCCTGTATTATTGGGTTGGATGGCACCAGGAATCAAACAAGGAAGCCTGGAGTCACTTTTTTTAAAAATTGAGAAATAATGGACGTATTGTATTAGTTTTTAGGCATACGATATAAGGATTTATGTATCAAATATCAAATCATTACAATTAACATCCATCACCATATATGGTTATAAATATGTGTTTTCTCATGATGAGAACTTTCAAGAACTATTCCCTTAGTAACTTTCGAATATACATCACAGTATTAACTATAGTCACAATGTTGTATATTACATCTGTAAAACTTATTTATAACTGAAAGTTTGAACCTTTTGAACATCTTTACCCATTTCACATCCCCCTCCACCACCACCTCTGGCAACCACTGATCTGTTCCCTGTATCTATGAGCTCAGCTTCTTTTAGCTTCTACATGTAAGTGAAATCATAAGGTATTTGTCTTTCTCTGTCTGACTTACTTCACCTAGCATAATGCCCTTAAGGTCCATCCATGTTGTTGCAAATGGCAGGATTCCCCCCTTTTTTATGGCTGACTAATATTCCAGTGTGTGTATGTATATATGTATATCATAGTTTTATCTACTCAAAAATGGACACTTACTGGAGTCATTCTTCAGTTTTCCCTCTCCTCAGTGGTTGGGGTTCTCTTGCCCTGTATACTCCCAGGGATGCCTCTGCTGTAAAATGGAGCCACCAGTGGAGGCCCCAGAACTCCCTTCAATATCTGCTCACAGAACCGTTAGGACACCTGCACTCTTGAAAAGACACCCCCCCACAATCTGCCCAAGATCCTCCCATCATAATGTTCCTCTCTGTCCTCCTCCGCTGCCTCTCTCCCCTGCACTCCCCCTGGGCCACAGACACTAGCCTTCTTGCTTCTCCCTGGACTTTTCTCTTCTCAGATACTTACTTGGCTCCCCACCTTCCCTCATTCATCTGTCTGCTGATATAAAACCCTCTCAGAGAGGCCCTCCCTGACCACCTGATGTAAGAACAGCAACCACTGCCCTCCCATTCTCCAGTGCTCCTGTCCTGCTTCCTTTCTCTTCATAGCACTTATACATACCCGACTTACCCGTTTTATCTATTTGTTTCTTCTCCCTTCCCTGTTAGAACGTAAATTTCTTGCCAGTAGAGTCTGTTTTATTAACACTATGGCCTCATCACCTAGAACAGTATTTGACACTTAGTAGATTCACAATAAATACTTGTTAGCTGGATGAATGATGAATTCCTTCCTGTCACATCTACTGTAATATTTATTGTCTTTATTAGTTCTTACACATATTCAATAAATATTTACTCAGCCCCTCCTGTGAGCCCTGCATAGTCCTGGGTACTCTCCATTCTGCTGCTCTCCAGATCTCATGCTCTCCAGCCTGGGCTCTTGCAGTTGTCCCTTAACTGGTCCCCCAGCTTTCAGTCAAGTCTCTCTTTATTTGTTCTTCATGCTGCTGTTCAATGATCTTTCCAACTTGGCTCAAATTGGTAGGTTGTCAGGGAAGCCTTTATCAATAATTTTGGTGGAATTACTAGACCTTCCTTGTGCTTTAGTGAATCTAGTACAGATGGTTATCATGGCATATATAGCATGACATTGTGCTGCGTACATTTACACATCTGTCCTGCCCTATTTGACTGCAAACCCAGTGAAGGCAGGTACTACCATTTATTTGCCTCTGAGTCTTATTCTTACCCTATGCAACCCCATTGTATCGTCAAAGCTTGGTAAATATTTGTTGAATAAATGAAGTAATATTATATTCAGTGAATTATCTGTCTTTATGCCAAAGAGTACAAAGCACTTATATATACATCATAGTATGTTTTTCTAACTTACAAAATGATGTTTTTCTAACTTACAAAAGGCCACACATGTCTATATAATAGGTAAAAAACAGGTAGTATTATCTCTAACAGAAGAAGAATTAGATTTATATCTGTTTCCTACAGAAGAACTGGATTTATATCTGTTTCCTAAGATTAGTTTGCACCCAAAGCTCGATTGATAGCATCAAGTCCAGTGTGCAGATTATTACATTAGTTGCTAAAGGATTAGCAAAGCCAAGTAGAAACATTTCTGCCTTTAAGGCTCATCCTAACTGTCCGAAGGATAAGACAATACACATAGAAAATACAGGTTCATCAAACACTTTAACAACCCTAAAAGGGACCACCCAAACACTAAGGCAGAAAAAAGAAAAATGCTGAAGGGCCCAGCTGAACTTCTTCCATGGGAGATCAGCATCTTTACACAGATGACAGCTGCTCTACCCAGAGGGCTGTACTCCAAGGAGGAGACGAGTCACCTCTTCCAAGCCTGCAGTGCTCCCTCACGGCCAGCTGTCCAGGGCATGCACAGAATCACACAGTTCAAGTCTGAGCATCACTTCCACCCTTTACCTGGAGGGGAGATGAAGCAGGTGGCAGAATACATAGGGAAATGATGACGGATTCCGTGTGACTAGTCTAGGTTGACTATCAGCATCAAGGCAGTAGGTAGAAGGTACCATTTTGAAGGAGGCTCCTGAAAAGGACTAAGACAATGTTTCTAAAACTAAATCAAAACTCTACCAGTTATTTAACTTCAAAATTGTGAACTCTGATTTTGTGGGAAAGGATTTTGTTTAAAAAAATGGGGTGGGAAAAGAAGTTAACATTTACAGACACTTTCCATGTGTTTTGAACTGCTGCTTTGAATCCTCTGTCTCCATGCACCCTTACAGCAACATTGCAAGATAAACACTATTGGCTCTATCTTTATAGCTGAAGATATTGTGGAAAGAAAGGCTCACATAAAAATATTAATTATTTGTTTTTATCAGCATGGACTCACGGAATTTTATTTCATTCTGTAAGTTATAATCTATTAATCTCATTATATATTTTGTGACTTTTCCCAGCTTTGACCATGGGAGTTATAATCTATTAATCTCATTATATATTTTGTGACTTTTCCCAGCTTTGACCATGGGAGCTCCCTCAAATGAACCCTTATGTCCTTTCCCATGCCCCCATCAGTTTTTGAGCATTCCCTTACTTTCAGGCACCACAAGATACCTCAAACACGCTTTGTTTCTTTTTCTTGCCTCAGCTCTGGAATCAGCCAAGGAGCCCTGGCTCCTTTTATTGAAGAATCAAGTGCCAGTTGGGCTCACTGAGGTGTGAACTTTGTGCGTGTACATCTGTATATACATTCCATACACACTCATCCTTATCTTTTTCTCTATCTCGTTCATACTGAGACCTCTGATTCCAAACCACACCTCAGGTTCATTCCACCCTGCCTCATTCCTTCCTCCAACAGTGAAAAACTAGTCTTTGATTATCCACAGTATATTCATTTATTTGTTTGATTCCGGAATACACATAGTTATTGAATTGCTAACCCATACCCCAATGAAAAAATAAATATAGAAACTAACAACCCAGTGCTTTTCTTTCTTTAGCCTTACTGTATACAGTTTAAAAACTGTTTTCCAAATTTGTTGTTGTGTGTATTTTGAGTTTCCTCTGCTTCTTAACTATTTATTGAGTATAGCTAACATTACTCATGGAACTACCATGATTCCCACAGTCAGAAATATATATATATATGTATATATATATTTATATAAATATATTTATATAAAAGGTATACTCAAAGAGGTGTCACTTCCCTTAGCTCTTATACCTGTTGGCATTCTGTCCACCCAGTCCCTTCCCATTTCCTTTAGGTGACCAATCTTCTTAGTTCTGATTTAACCTTCCTGCATTTCTGTTTGTATGAGAACATATACGTACATTTCCCCATGCTGTATTATATATATTATGATACTCTATTGCACTTAGATGTTTCACTTAAAAATATATCCTGGAAATTAATCCATATGAGTTAATAAAGATCTTCCTCACTGTTTGTTTGTTTTTTTAATATCCTCGTGGTACTTTACTGTGTGGATATACCATCCTTATTCAACCACTCTTTGATTCATAGGCACTTAGATTGTTTCAAATATATTGCAGTTATAAATAACGCTGAAATGAATAACTGTGTGCATGTACTTCTTCATATTGTTAAAGATATACTGTCAGGGTAAATTCCTAGAAGTGGGATGTAATTTTGTGAGATATTGCGAAATCATCCCCCCAGTGGTTGTACTGGGTTACATTCTCCCAGCAGTATATGAGAGTGCCTGTTGCCCACAGCATGGCCAACAGAATATATTGTCATACTTTTTAACACCATCAATTACATAGGTTAGAACTTGTATCTCAACATTGTCTTAATTTGAATTTCTCTAATTATGAGAAACATATTATTGAACATATTTTCATATGCCATGGACCATTTTTATATCTTTTGGGGGAATTGCTATTTGTACCTTTTCCCATTTTTCTATTAAGTTCTTTGTTCTTTGTCCCTCAACTTGCAAAGGGGCTATTTAGACATCTTTTTATAGATGGTTCATTTGAAATTCTATACACATTCTACTGCTTATGTGATAAATTTTCATTTATCTTATATAATTTCATTTAGTGTACATATCCCATGGTTTTTTCTTTTTCATTAGAAGAAATTTAGAGCACTTCACATATTGTATTGCAGTTATACTGTTTGCATTGTACAAGCACACATTTTTATCACAATGTGGCTAAATGACACAGCAGAACCAAAGAAACAAATTCATGAGAGAACTCCTTCATGCAATTCCTTCATGAAATATTTACTTAGAACAAACATTTTCTAAAAAGAAGGTATATCAACGTGGCCATTCTATGACTCTGACACTCACTCTTCTAAAAAGCAGGAGAGGGCCTCATAAGTCATTGCATTCAAGGTAATAAACAAGTAGAAAGAGTGAGACAATGGAGAAAAGTACCAAAATGGAGATTTAATCCAGATTAAACAGCTTTACTAAGATCACATACCTAGTCAAAGACTGAGCTGTGCAACTTCTGATTTCTATTTAAAAGATTTCATTTAATATTCTTGTTAGTTCTACGAAAGAACAAATAAAGAATTTATTAAACTTTGCAGATGGTATTAAATGAGGTGTTTTCAACAGAGGGAAGAATAGAAACACAGCACATATGGAAATAACAAGGTTCCAAATGTGTGGGTAGATGATCATGACATGTGATTCATCTTGGGAAAATACCTACTGATATTCATTGCGGGGGGAAAAACATTGGTATTGCAAGTCAAACGAAATCCAAGAGGATACAATTCCACAGGGCTTGGGGGTGATAAATGGACCTGTTAATAACTAATACAGTAAAATCACAGATATTTGATCTGAAGAAGCTTGAGAAACAAATGAATAATAGCCATCAACTGCATTAAGGAGCATTCCTCTGCCACCTAGGAGCTCACAACGCAGGTTGGCCTGGTCAAATTCAGTCAGTCAATGTGTTTTGTCGGAGCCATGGTATGTATGTATGTATGTATGTATGTATAGATAGATAGATAGATATCTCCATTTGAATGCATTTACTCATCCCTCTTGTTTTATATGACAGAATTTTACCCATCTGTTTTCTTCCTTGTCCCCTTGTATGCATTTGTGTTTGTTAAGTCTCTTGTGTATCATAGTATCCTTCCCTTCTTTTTAATGCAATTGATTTGTTGAAGAAACGGGGGCAGAATGCGCCACATACTGGATCTGACTCATGGTATCATTGTTGCATCATTAAATTGATCTTACATCCACTATATTTCCTGAAAATTTTAAGACAGATCTGGAACAGAAGTTGGCAAGCTTTTTCTGGAAAAAGGGAGGGATAGCAAATATCTGAGGTTTTATGGGCTGTAAGTTCTCTGTCACAACTGCTCAGCTCTGTCATTGTAGCAAAAAAGCAGCTATAGACAAAACTGAAATGCACAGGCATGACTGTGTTTCAATAAAACAGTTTGTAGAAACTGGTGATACAGTGTCAGTTGAGGCAGATGGAATGGTACGTGTGATGCCCTGGAGACAGTGAGAACACGCCACATTCAAGGGATAGAAAGACATTCAATGTGGTGGAGGGCAGAGTGGAGAAAAGATTGAGTGAAGGCCACCAGCCTTCAGCAACATTACCAGAGGGCTTTGGTTCCGTCCTTGACGCTTGCACATACCAAATTCTACCTTCCTCCCTGCAAGTTGTCTATACCATTCTCATAGGTCAAACACCTACCATCTGTTGTACAGTTATGATCACGTAGATAATTATGGATCAATCTCCCAAAAGATGGCAGCCAACGTGGCATTTAGCCATCAAATATTTATTGAGCACCTACTATGTGCCCAGCTCTGTGCCAGGCACTTGAGGGCATGGTGATGAACAAAAAGAGTTCTCTTTCATGGAACTTATAGTCTAATGGGACCAAAGAAATACATTAAGGAGATAATCCTAAAACTGAAACTGAACCCTCTAAACTGAGGTAAGTGCTAAGGTATAAGAGGAGCAGTTGTTGGAGAGAATATAACAAAGAATCTTGATCCCTTATGGGATAAGGGAAGGCTTCCCTGAGAAATCTTTCTTCCTTTCAAATTTCAATCTGCCCCTAATCTTGTTGAGGACCACAGCTGGACTGGAAATGCTGTCTCCTCAGTCACTACTCCCATCAGCAGTAATAATTCTGGCTGGGTGTTCCCGGTCCTTCAGGTAACAGGCTTCCGCTTTTCTTTTCAATTTTACTGCTGTCAAAGGTTCAGTTCTCCTAAAGATTGGACCCCCTTGAGATTCCCCAATTCTATGGTGGGAGTGCTTGTCCCTCTTCTAGTTTTGTTCTTCTGAGAAGACCCCTAGCCTATCTCACTCTCCTGGGATTTAGACAACACTGTCCCTGGGACTTGGTAAAGGCTGGAAACATCTTTGAATCCAGACCCTCAAGGAATTAGTGCTGCTCCAAAGACCAGATTGCTAGGGTAATGTGTGCAAAAAGGAAACAGAATCCATCAGATAAGTGTGTGGGCAGAGGAACAGCAGGGGAAGAAAGGGCACTGGCCCACGACGGGCTCTACCCTCCTTTCTAAACCCCCACCACCACCACCACTGTGGTGCTGCTCCTGCTGCATCTGAGCCATCTCTGCCCCTTCTTTCAGAAAGCAACTCTGACATTCATTTCATCTGCGCTCCTCTATCTGTCAGTGTGACAGGTGGAGATTAACTTTTTTTCTCCAAAGTTTCCTCTTATCAGAAGAGGTCACTTGATAGGAGACTTTCCAGACTATCTGCTTCCCATACACTTTTTCAACCATTCAACCCACCCTGGCTTTTGCACGTCTCTCTTTCTGTAATGGCTGTCTATGCCCTCTCTACTTGGAGAACTCTGGCTCAGCTGATAAATATACCCATTCCTCTGCCACGTGCTCCCAGGCTCCTTTTTCCTCAAAACCTAGCAGCGTGAGTTCACCCCCCTCTCTGCTCCTGCAGCTCCCTGCGTAGGCCCTGCTCTAGCAGTCACCACACTTGGTCATTAGACTGTAATCAGCTGTTTGCACATCTGTCTTCCCGGCCGAGACCTTGACTGCTGGAGACCTTGACTGCTCCTTTCCATGTCCCCAGTGCCCTATGGTACCTGCCATGTAGTGGGTGCTGAGGAATGTTTCAATGATTTCATTAACGACACTGCTTTGTCTCACATGCACCCTTAGCACAGATACTAAAGAGGTACAACTCTAAAGAGATTCCACACATTCTGCGAATGCGAAAGAAGAAACTAAAGCCCAATGAGTAAGTGAGGAGTCTCTGTGCTTCAGCTGTGGAGTGTGAAGACTTGTCTCCCTAAAACCTGAAAGGGGCCCTGAAACCAATAGTCAGATTTTCCACAAGCTGAACCTGGGCCAGCTGGGGAAATTTCACCCTTTACCAGTCTACCTCTTGCCTGCACCCTAAAACTTTAGGATTGTAGCAAGGGGTTGGCTTATGGAAGGTCTCTTCCCCTTCTAGGGAGAAACTGGATTGCATCAACCGCGCAACTGGTCTGTGAATTTGACCTTTCAATTACCAACAGCCTGCTGACCGAGGATTCCCTAGCATCCTCAGATCAAGGAAAAAGTATCCCCCCCGCAGGAGAAAGAATAAAAACAAAACAAAATAAAACAAAGGAAGTCTGATACCCAGCTATGCTGGTATCTTTCTAAAGTACTAACACCATAATAAAGGCTTTCCGCTTCTGTTTCATTATGTGACAGCCAGAGACTGTAAACACTGTCGGTGGCAGAGAAAACAGTGTCTAGAAACAAATAAGAAAAACTAAAGATGAAACTGGGAATATGCACACAGCGTATGCTTTGGTATTCTGTGGTCATGACAGCTTTTGCTCTTATGAAAGTACTGTGTGTGCTGTTCTTTTTCTCTGTAATGATTTCTGAAACTGTGTGACTTGTAGAATTTGCCTTTAAAAAACATGCAGTGAGTGTTTAATCGTTCAGGGTGTGAGTAACCACATTCTGTTTGAGTAGCTTCCAGCCTTCGCTTTCCTCCTTATCAGCGACAGTACTCCAAACACTTGTCTCAATTTTCAGATCAAAGCTGATGAAAAACAGACCTCTAAAGGGTTGAATTGCTCTCTGCATTTTTGTGCCTCAGAAGAAAATACCTTTAGCACTTGAAAGGGCTGACTGTTTTTTGGTGCTTTATCTTTAGATGGTGAATTATGCTTTACCTTTCTGCTTTGCTTACTTTTTAACTCTGCCAATGTCATCCGCTTCGTGAAATATATCTTTTAATTAATTATTCTTGTCTTAAATTGTCTGCCGTGGCTTACGGTCAGGGCAAGAATTTATATTAGCAAAATAGATCCTGTCACTAAAGGGGAATATCTTGGCTTCTTTCAACATGGAATTAACCTCATTTAACTGATAATCACTTTAATTGATTTTCCAGATAAATCTTTTTGTTGTTTATATTTTCTTTGAAGTTGCATACAGCGTGGCTTTTCTACAAAGAGCAGGAATTCAGAAGCATGAACACACTGCATTGTAGAAGAGCTGCAAAGTCTGATTGAGAAAACGTTTGGAGAGAATTCTAAAGCTAGAAGCCAAATCAAAACACAACAATAACAACCCATTCACATTCTGCTCGGTGGAGGATCTTCAGAAAACATCTCTCAAAAATGCATTATAAAATATGGGTAGTTTTATACAGATTCCACATTGCCTGTCTGAGTTTTATTAAAACAATGGAAATTACTACAAATAATACAGTAAATATGTATAAGGCAGGTGAAGGTAAATAAAGTTATGAGTGGTTATATAAGTCGATATAGTTTTCCAAAGGCAACATTAAAAACAATGGTAGATTTTCAAAGTTAAGGTATTTACCAAAGCAAATAGAAGCAAAATTTCCTATGCTTTGGAGAAAAATAATTTAGTCCTTTGGGGATGAAATTGAGGTCTGAGGATTTACATTTATTTCTTCAGTCTATTCAGTATAATCCTTCAGGACTGGACGTGTATTCCTTTCTTAAGAATGGGGAATGAAGGTCATCCCTTTCCTTTTAGTCCAGATACTAGGAACACCACAATAATGTGTTTAGTCATTAGACCCACTGCATGGTATAGAATGATCATTGGGCTAGAAATGAAGAAATTCAGGTTCCCGTCCCAGATGCACCATTAACTGGTTTTGTGACCTTGTGGAAATCAGTGAATTTGATAAATAGTCCTTAAGCACGTAAATACTATGCAAGATGTTCGAAGATACATTATTGGCAATAGAAAAGACTCCTTGACTTCCAAGTTCTTTCCCCCTTGTAAAGAGAGACGGAGAGTAAAAAAAGAATCACAATAAAGAACCACAGGTGCAATAATAAGAAATAGATGGGATGGAGATGGGAGCATTTCAAAAACTTCAAGCCCTTTGGCCTTGCTTGCTTCCAGGGCATTTGACAAGGTGGGCCAATAGATAAAGCTGGAGTTAGAGGAGGAAAACAAAATCGTGGAGTGGGTTTTCCATGATACTAAGGAGTTGAGACTCTATCATGTACCCAGTGAGTCTCAAATTTTGATAGGCAACAGAATTATTTGGGAAGCTTGTTAAAACATATATGTCTGCCCTTAGTGAGGGCATCTGAATCTCCAGCAGCAGGACCAAGACACTAATGTTTTTGACAAAGCCCTCAGGTTCTTCTAATCTACACAAAAGTTTGAAAACAACTGGTATAGTCAGTTGGGAGCCACTGAAGGCCCTGAGGTAAGGGAATAAACCATATTTGTATTCTAGAAAGATCACTCTACCAAGTGTGTGGAAAATGGACTAGAGAGGCATGAGCCTGGAGACAGGGAGGCCAATTAAAAGTCTATTTTCCCTGTGACCCATAACCCAGCATCCCCTCTTGGGGATATGTCTGAGAAAAAGTCTAATATATGGACCTCAGGAGATAAACAAGAATGTTCACAGCTGTGGTGAGCATAGCTGCAAAAACCAGGGACACCCCAAATAGCCACTAATAGAAGAATGGATAAATTTTGTTATCTTCCCACAACAGAATATTCTGCAAAAGTGAAAATGAGTAAGTCAAGTCTGTGTGCAACAGAATAAACGAATCTTAAAAATAGTTTTGAGAGTAAAAATGCAAGTAATGGAGGACTACATACTGTATGATACTATTCAAAGTTTTAAAAGGAGCAAAACTAAATAGTCTGTATACACACACAGTTTTTCAACCATGAGAGGGTATAAAAACACACAATTCAGGATAGCATTTACCACTTCTAGAGCACAAAGGGATGGGTCAGGTGGAAACATTTGTTGATGGCTGCTGTTGTTTTGATTATACATTACAACTTATATTTGGTAACCAGTCTGCAAGGATGGCCCTCCAGTGCACCATACTTCCCAATATTACGCTCTTGTGTAGTCCCCTCCCACATTAAACCTGGGGGGATAATCAAGAAGATGCAGCAGAAGTGACACTGTGCAACTTATAAGCTAAAATCATAAGAAGCATTGGGTCTGCCTTTATGGTCTTCTAGAACACACACTCTGGGGAAGCAAGCCACCATGCAGGAAATCCAGCTACCCCAGGACCACCATATTGTGAAGAAACCCAAGTTAGCCACATAGAGAGACTGCACGGAGACAGGGAGATGTCTGACCAGCTATCCCAGGGGATGCACCAGATATAAGAGTGAAGAAGCCACCATGCGTGTCCAGCACAGTCGAGCTTACAGATGACTCTAGCCCCAAACACCATAGGACTGCAATGACAGGAGATACCGAAGTGGGATGTACCCCATGAGATAGTAACTAATTGCTGTTTTAAGGTCACATGGCTTGAAGTGGTCTATTTTGCAATAGATAAACAAAATACTATATGTTATAGATATTCTTTTGTACACAACAGAAGATGTGATTATTTTTCAAAAATGAGGTTACTAAAATAATTAGTCAGAATTAGACAGTTCTGGCTTCAAATCTAGACTCTGCCACTAATAACCTGTGTGGTCCTGGGTAAGTGACTCAACTAAGAATCCACTTTCTCACCTGAGAAATGGGGGAAATAATAGCTCCTAACTCGTAAGGAGGTCAAGTGGCTTCAGAAATACAGAGTTTATACATCCTTACCCAGGTAGAGCGCAAGGACTTAAATTGTAGGGACTGGGTCATACTGCACACATTTGCTTCCTCTGGATTGAAGGAAAAAAGAAAAAGTCTTTTGTAAATGAAAAGTATGGATTATAGATCAAGAACTTCTGTGAATATCCGTGGTGAACAGGACTCAGCTGAAACAAATGACTACACAGTCTTTTCCCACTCTGTGGTTTTATGAAGATTCATTGATTTCCTGGGGTTTATTTCAGGTATAAAACATTTGAATTCAGGTTTCCCAGGGACAGAGTTCCCTGCTAATTTCTCTATTTTTAGCAATATCTCTGTCTTTTGCTTCCCTCTCCTGTGGCGCTTTCCACATCCCGTCCTCTTCTCATAACAGGTGACAGAAAAAATCGAAAGGATAATTCAGTCAATCCACTTGATAGCTGGTTAATACCTCTTACGGGAGGGCTGGGTGAGAAAGGAGGAGCATGAGACTGAATGTAGGTTCTTTCTGCAGGGTAGGTGAAGTCTGGGAAGAGAAGCTGAAACATGACTTTCAGAAGCCATCCTGTTTGAAAGATGATTGTACTCTGGGAAGCATTGAACTATGACCATTGTGTGTCCCCTCTATATCCTCAGAGTATAATGAAAGGCAGTTTCCGCCCTTTTGCATTTAGCTTGGTCCACAAACGACACAATTCAGGAGGATTAACACCACCAGCTGGGAGGTAAGCATTGCTGTCCCGAAGAACTTGTTGCCCGTGGAGCTTGTGAACCACAAAATATCAACATCCACGCGGGCTGGAGGAGATCCACAGGGAGTCAGGCATGGCATGGCTGCACCCTGCACGGGGGTCAGGCTCTCAATCTGCAGAGCCTGGAGCTCACAGGATCAGAGGATGACTTCCATCTGTTCTCTATACCCACCAGGGCAGAACAAAAGGGATGGGGCTCTAATCCAGCAGGAGGTATTTGGGTTAGATGAGCTCCAGAGGTCTCTTTAAGGTCTAATACAATGAACAGTATGTTTTTCTTATCTCTGAGAAGAGGTAGCATTTAAAAAAAAAAAACAGTGTACTTCTGAAAAAAAATGTGAAATATTTGTTGAAACTTCATAAATGTCTGTACTTAAAAAATTTTTTTTTAAACTGCAGTTAAGTGTTGAAATTTGTTAGAGAGTTGCTGCGGAAAACTTTGGGCTTTGCTTATTGCCGTATCTTTCTCTTCAATCCTTCAGAAGGATGCTTTCCTTCTTCCACTGAATTCTGAGGAGGAAGTAAAATAGTCATACTCCTTATGAGAGTTCCCTCTACTCCCAGAAGTCCTAAATGTTAGAAGCAGAGTAAGACCAGTGATTGGAAACTCAAGGTTAGATTTTTTTTATACTTACCTAGCAAATTCTCACATAGTTTAGCATATCTAGTATCTAGAGGGTTGTTATTCTCCTGCTTTCTTTGGGGAAAAGTATGTAAATGCACCTCTCTACCTCATTGAGCTTTCCTAATAAATTCCAGTGCACTGAAATTTTTTGAAACAATTTCAAATATACAGAAAAACTGCAAATACAATACGGAGATTTTTTTTTCTGAGCCATTGAAGAGTAAGTTGCTGACTTGATGTTCCATAATCCCCAAATATTTAGTTCAAAGGCATATCCCTATATAACAACAAATACCCAAATCAGGAGATCAAAAGTGACATTTTACTACCATCTAATCCTCAGCCCCCATTCAGGGTTTTCTAACTTTCCCAATGTTGTCCTTTATAGAAAAGGGATCTAGTCTAGAATCAAGTTTACATTTAGTTGGTGATGTATCTTTAATGTCCTTCAGTTTAGAACAGTCCCTCCTTGATTTTCAGGATCTCAACAGTTATGAAGATTACAGAACAATTTTTTAAAAAATAGCATCCCCTTCATTTTGTTTCCTCATGCTTAGATTCATGTTATGCGTCTTTGGCAGGAGTATCACAGAAGAGATGCTGTTCTCGCGGCATCCTATCAGATAGAATGTGACTTTGATTCATCTTCTTATTGATGATGTTAATTTTGATCACCTGAGTCAACGGGTGTCTGCCTGCCTTGTCTAATAAAGTTACATGTTTCTTATTTCAATTAATAAGTATTCTGCGGGGAGATGCTTCAAGACTATGTAAATAAGCTGTTCCTCATTTAACTTTCATTTTTAAAATTTATATCAGTAAGGGTTCATGGATTCCTATTGCATTAAATGGATTATAATAAGTTACTGTATTTATTATTTTGGTACTCAAGTTGTCCCAGATTTAGGCAGTGGAATTCTCTTGAACTTGGTTCCTGTGTCCTTTTGATGTGTCATCATCATTCTTTCAGCATTTCCTTACTTTCTGGCACAATGGCCCAGGCTTATCTTGCTCCTTGCTGTTCTAGCAGTGGACTCAGCCATTGCTCAATGGAGCCTAGCTCCTTTCATGGAGGATGGTATTTAGAAGCCAAGATTTGCTTGCTAGGTGTGCTCATTGATATTAGGGTATTGCTGCACCCAGCCTTCTCAGCCCTTTCAAGACCTTTATATTTTAATAAAATGACCAATTTGTCAAAATGTGGCAAATAGCGTTTCTTAGTTTGAGAGTTTTCTTTGGACTCTGTGGTGATTTGGGCTATGCCAAAATAATTGATAATATTATAGCCTATTTATCAATTGTTTTCATTTTGGCTTCTTGAATTTGTCTAACCTGGGCACTTCATACCTCAGAGTTATAAACATTTCTTCCCATGTGTCCTTCCAGCAGTAAATATTTCCACATATTTCCACAGAAATATTTTGAAAAATTTTGAAGTGCACCTACAGGCATGTTGGTGAGAAATTGTGTTTCATTTAAAGAACAAATGCAGTGCCACAGACTGACACACCCTCTGAAGAAAACCAAGGCCAGATCCACTTTTTTAGATAGGCAGGTATTTTGTGACTTCCTTATCCGAACTGTTGGCTTTCTATCCTGGTTGACCATTATCATTACATTTCCAGCTTTTATAAAACACACTGGTACAGGTATCCACTACACAAAACAACTGAATCAGACCTCTGGAGATTGCTGAGTAAGGAATTTTTTTCAAAGCTCTATAGGTGATTCCAATGTGCTACCCAAACTGAGAACCACTGATCTAAAAATATATCCTCACAGCTGCCTAAAATTCTATCACTAGGAACTGCATCCTTTGGATTAAGCAATTGCTTTTTGGTTATCTTCTTTTAAAACACAAATATTTTTCAAAGGTTTAATCCTCAAGTTTCTAATAATTTAGCATTAGTAAGTTGAGCAGGCTCTTAAATCATGACACAGCATTACAATTATACACGTGAGGAAACAGTACATGCAGCACCCCACTCCCCTGTACTGGTTATGTGTAGAAGTCAGCAGCTACCTAGATAAAGTGATATGGTGTGAAAACAGGAAGAAACATTGCCATCAGAACAATCTCAAGAGGAACTTTAGAGATAGATCTGGACTTCTGAAAACAAGAGCAACCTGAGAGGCGTGTAAGAGAAAAAATGCGTGATAGTTCATTATCTATGTGATTATGGGAAGATACTTCTCAGAATCTCCATTTCTTTATTTGCAAACACTAAGACCTCATACTAATACTAATCCTCATTTCACGGGAATATTGTGAGGATTTAATCATATTATAAAGCTAAAGTTTTTTACAGGTACCTGATACATACCAAAAAGTCAGTAAATGGTTGCCTTTAAATAAGTAAGAGCTACTCTTATCCCTTCTAACCAGCACCACTTCTAACAGATAACTATTTCTGAGCCAAGTTATCAATTGGCTTAAATTTGTTTCTTGAGTGGCCTATACATAATATTCATTAATATCATTATTTAACACTAATCTTAGCATAAGAGTTTTGAGATGATATGGTATTTTTTAAATAAATGAACGTGCATTTCTTTATTTTTAAGGAAAAGTCAGTAAAACTACATTTAAACAAAATTAATTTTTAAATAAGTTACTCAGTATAATTGTTGGAACTGTACTGAGGTGATGGATGAATTCAAAGTGATAAATAGGCTATAACTGTTCAATGCATTAAAACTCCGATGCTATAGCATTTGCAGTATCATGTGTAGGTAGCATATGTTCTGGAAACAAAAAAGAAAAGGTGATGTTAGGACATGAGGTGATCATGGATGATACTGAATATGGGGATTTATTATGGTATTTAAATTGGTATGTATATACATATTTCTTATTTTACCTGATGCATGTAAAGAATCAACCGACCTTGTGACAATATGAAATAATAGACAAAGCATCTCAGAAATAAGCTCAGAATTATGTAGCCTGAGTCATGCACAATTTCCTGTAGTGTCAAGTAAAATGAATATGAAGTACATCCTTAATAAGCAGAAACAAAAACTGATAGCCCTTGCAAAGGGGGAATTCCCTTAAGAATACACACACACACACACACACACACACACACACACACACACACATACTACAGTTCTTCTATTTAAAGGAAATTGATGGTTTAAGTAAACTATACTTATATATCCATCAATTCTCTTTATAAAGATCTTCAGCAGGGAAACTTTTGCACTTGCTAATCAATTCCAAGCCATGGTCAGTTGAGGCAGTTGGTATTGATGCCTAAACCATGCCACAGGTTGGATGGGCGGAGAGAACAGCAAATCTATTTGTTTTTAGCTGGTAAATTTTTATGAAGCCTTCAAAATGAGCTAGCTCTGTGTTTGGGGTTGATATAACTCAGGGTCTGTATAATTGAATACAGGATACATGAAATATTACAGAGAAAAGTGAAAAATATGTTACTCAACTGAAGAGAGGTATTTATATGAGTTGCAGTCAAAGAAGCCTTTGTGACACCGCACTGGACTTGAGTCTTAAAAGTGAACAGATGCAAGTGGAGGAAAGAGAAGGAGGCATTCTAGGAAGAACAACATATAAACATAGAGCTGGGAATAACCATCGAATGTACCTCTGCAACAAATCACCTCCCAACTTAAAACAAAGGCTATTTGCTATTGCCTATTATTGTAAGGTTGGCTGGGTGGTTCTGCTGATGTGAGCTAGGCTCAGTGTATCTTAATTGGGCTTACTGTCAGTTGGGCTATAGTCAACTAGGCCGACTGGGGGCTGGCTGGTCTGGAATAACTCACTTACATGTTAGGCTTGCTGGTTGGTTTGTCAGCTGGCTTTTGGCTGAAGTGCCCAAGCTTGTCTCCACAGTCTTTCATGCTCTGACTACTATGTGTTTCTTTGGCAGGGGGCAGGGGGACAAGAGAGCAAGAGCAGAAGCATGCCAAGGCCCCTTGAGGCCCAGACATGAACCTGGCACTCTATCACTTTTGCCACATTATTTTGGTCAATGCACATCACAAAGCAGGGGTAAAGTGGTAGGGAATTAGGCTCTACCTCTCAATGGAAGGAGCTGCAAAGTCACATTGCAAATGGTGTAAACCGCAGGGAGCAGCCATTTTTACAAATAGTCCTCCACATGGGCCAACCTCACTGAAGTACAGAACTTGTGTGGGGAGGAAAGGAAATCATATCTTTTTAGGAAGATTAGCTTGGCAAGAGCACATACTCAAATGTGAGAAGTCATGGAAGAGACTGAAGGAGATGGGGGGCTGAGTCAGTAATCCTAATAAGAGGTACAAGGGTCATGTCTTAGTGCATTTGGGCTGCTATAACAAAATACAGACTGGGTGGCTGATAAACAATAGAAATGTCTTTCTCACAGTTCTGGAGGCTGGGAAGTCTAAGAAGCCTTAAGGCACTAGCACGGTTGCATTCTGGGAAAGGGATTCTTCTTGGTTTACAGCTGGTACCTTCTCACTGTGTCCTCATGTGGTAGAAGGAGATAGAAAGTTCTGTGGTGTCTCTTTTATAAGGGCATGAATCCTATTCATAAGGGCTCCACCCTCATGACCTGAACATCTCCCAAAGGCCACACCACCTAATACCGTCTTTTGGAGGTTAAGATTTCAATACATGAGTTTTGGGGCAACACAGACATTTGGCTCATAGCAGGTCAAGTCAAGGATAGAGGCAGTATCACAAGGATTTTTTGTTTTGTTGAAAGTAGCTACCAAATATTTTGGGACATTTTTGAGTTGGTCGTGACTCACAGCTGTGTTTCTAAACTGCGTCTTTTGCTGCCCATGTCTTTGGGCTGCGGCCTGTCCTTGGACTCTGGCAGGTCATAAGTATACAGCATGTGCTAACTCCCCAAAATAGTACCATATCCAGCAAATCTGCTGCTGTGAGCACTTCAGGTGCACGTTCATCAGCATTCAGCTGTTCGACAACTGAAAGATTTTTTTATGGTGTTTGCACTCTCTTGAGCTGAAGGAGTTTCCCAAGAGATCTGAAACAAATTCCAATCTTGGTTTCCCAGATCCTGTTTGCAGCCTCAAATATGCTTACTTTAAAACTGGATCTGCTCAGCACCTTGCTTCATTATTTTCTTGATGGGACAATCCCCAACATGAGATCATCAACTATGACCTGCCAAACATCATCATGTATTCACCTGAACTCTACTTAGAGCAGGGTTAATGGTATTGCTTCTAGCAACTCTAGACATCACATCAGGTTTAAAAGAAGTGTGTTTATAAGTATTCTACATTTGCTTGACAGCTAACTACCATAAAAATTATACAAAATAAGACAAATACCATACCGATTTTTAAAAATACTTCACTGCTTTAGAAAGTCTGAGAGAAAAATATAATAATTGAGTTAGGTCTTGAAGAAACCTGAAGAGGTCAGTCTGAGAATTCTTGTCTTTGGAGAGAAAAATCATTTAATACCAAGTAAAGATTTCAGATGCTCATCATACTTCCCAAATTTATTAAAAATTTTATTGCTTTAATAACTCAAAAGTTCAATTGTTATTACCTACTCTGATACAATTATCTCCTGCTTTTCAAAAGTTCGCATTATGTCACTTTGCTTTTATAAAAGACCTATGTGAGTGTGTTTTTGCTAATGGAAAGAAATCTGAAGAGGATTTTTGCTTTTACGAAAAAAGGTGAAAAGTGAAAATAGCAATCAACATTTGTTTTGGAGTGAGCCTTTCCAGAGGCAGCATTCACTCCTTCCAGTGAGAGGGGCACCACCAAACTCCTTCCCTGGGAACTGCACTCAGCATCCAGCCGCCATAGCTTTGAACCATGCCTGTGAGCATCTGTGCTTCATCTCATTTTGTGCATCCGTTAGCAAGATGTGTTGTAGGTATCAGAGAAGCCTAACAGAGGTTATTTTTTGAGTCTCAAAATGCTCAAAAATTTTCCATATAAATTAATAGTAATTGCTTCCTTTCTTGATGCCATTTTAGATTATGAAACATCTCATAGGAAGGCTCTACTTTTGGATAGTGGGGCAAACCTGTACTTTTTTCAAATAGCCACAGGTTTTGTTCTAATGATTTTGCTTTTCCAAAGACTTGTAAATCTTCTATGCAAAGATTTAATTGCTTCCTATGAAGGAAGGAGGAGAGGATGAAAGTGCCTGGTGTGGAGCTCCAGAAAAACAAAGCATTTATCTCTATTTCTGTCTGTTGAGATGTTTTAAGGTTAATAATTGGGAATTGCTCATTTTAAAGCCACACTGCATTAAAAAAAGACACATGCTTCCTGCTGATAGGATTTTTCAGACTGCCTAGAATTTATTATAATTTTATGAGAGAAAAATCTTAATAGCTCAGCAATCAAATACATTATAAAATAATTTTAGAAAACCTAAGTATTTATAATTTTTCTAATTGTTCCTTGTAAATTTCACTTTCCCCTCTTGTACAGTTATGTTATCAGGATTTGGAATTTTAAATTGCAGCTTTCATTCATTTTACAACAGTATGATGAACGTTTTATCTTCCTTGGGAATTATTATTTCCAGAGGTAATAAGAACAGTGATCTGTTATATGGTCTGCATTTCTTGAGTTGTTTTCCATGCTTTTTGTTGTCTGCCTAGCAAAATTAATTAGATTAATTCCCTAAATTCTAGAGAATATTATTAGATATCAATTAAGCATTCAGAAATGGGTATTTTACATACTAGTTTATAGACTAATTTTAAAAGAAAGTAAACCCATCTAGATTCATATATTTTAATGCTTAGTCTTCATAATACACCCTAAAATCTATTAATGTTGTCATTATTTTTGTAGGAATCTAGTAGAAAGTCATTTATATGTATTTTGAATAAAATATTAACAGACCTTAAGCATTATTTTCCTGTTTCCTTATCTACATTTCAAGTAAGTCTGTGTATACCCTCAAAAAAATTATAATAAAACCTTAAAAATGAAAATCACGTACTCAAAACAGATTTGTTACCAGTTCTAAATGCCTGACTGGATGCCCATTTATTTTATTATTATTATTTTTTTAATTTTTAAAAAATAATTTTCAAAAAGCCCACATGCACACAGTGTAACGATAAAGACATACAATAGTTCTCTAACCCACTTCTTCCCAGCCTCCGGTCCTACTTCATAGAGATATTGACTTCAAACTCAGCTCTTCTGAAAATGTTGGCAGATGACACTTGCTAGCCTCTCTTGCAATGAGTTGCAGTCAAGTTTTGAGTTCAGGCCAACAGAATATGAGCAAAAGTGATGTAAGTCACTTCGGGGGCTATCAAAAACCTCCCGTGTACTATTCTCAACTTCTCACTGAATGGTGATGACCCCAGGAACTGGGGGTTCTTGAATCACGGGTATTTGGTGTGGCTGGTTGCCATATTATTTTTATGTAGTGTTTCAGCTGTTTCTTACTCCACCAGAGAGACCAAGTCATCCCCCACTAGGTGACTTTTTGCCTCTGCTATTATGTAAGAAAATGCAAAACTGGCTTTTAAAAACGTATCATCAGAGTTAATAATATGTTGTCCCAGATTGAGTACCGCATGTCTCAAATGTAGCTGAAAAATAGTAGAGGTTTGCTTTATGGAGTTGTTTTAAAAAGTCTTGCTAATCGTGATGGTTTCACTGATATCCCAAGGAAAAATACACACTCATGGTTGAATTAGTTGGTACTGGGAGATGTAAATCCGTACTGCAAATAATCTTACTCATCATTTTGATTTATTTTTAACCAACTTGGAATCAGATCTTGGAATCGTTGTTTTGACATCACGATGTGGCTATCAAGAGCTCACTCTGGGAGTAGAAGCATTCTCACAACCACTGAATTGTTCACTTGCATTTATATTACTAATATTATTTCTAGTCAGTGGTTTGTGCATAAGAGTCCTTTTGAGCCATTTGTTTGTTTTATGAAGATTCGTTGACATTAGATTATATAATCCAGATATCCACTGAACAATGTATTATAACTGCAGTACGTGGCTATAAGTTGAAATCTGACATAGAATAAAAGGTGTTATTGTCAATGCCTCTAAGTTATAGAATGCCTGCCTTTCCTTCAGGATACCTTAGATATTACACATGTCAACTGTCTAGCAGACAGAGTGAGTGAAGGGGCCAGAGTTGATCTGGTATCTTACTGTAGCAAAGTTTAATTTTCTACTTTTTTGATAAAGACTAAAAATGTAAGTTCTCACATTTTCTTCCCTCACTCCAAAGGAACGTTTCCACATCCACTCTAAAGACGAGTGCACTCTAAACCCTTGCTGTTCACAGTTGGTCCATGGACCAACAGAGTCAGCATCACCCAGGGGCCCATTAGAAAGGTAGCATCTCAGGCCCCTCTTCAAACCTAACGCATCAGAATGTGCATTCTAGCAACATCCTGGGAGAATCATGCACACATTAAAGTTTGAGAACCACTGGTTCTAAATCTCTACCTCGGGCTGTAAAACCTGGATTCTGGACCTAGAGTACAACCTGAAGTTATACCTTCCTTTGTGCAGTCTTCCATTTAATGTCCTTGTTTTCAGTTCTCTGCCTCCCCTAATCAGTGGCTCTATCTAGTGTCCCCCAAGGGCCCAGCTTTACCTGGTCAATTTCTTCCAGAATGCAATGTTTCTAGAGGCATCATTGTTTTCCAAGCCGCAGTATCTCTTTCACATTCTTTTTCCTCTGCCTGAAATTTCTTTCCCAATACTTCTCTCCTTAAAAGGTTTTGTCCTTCCAAGACCCAGTTCAAGGGGCACGATCTTGGGAACATTTTCTTGGTCTGCCTCCCTCTCTGTCTCTCTACTGCCACAAACCCACAGAACACCACAAATGTCTCTTTGGAGGCACACATCTCACCCCATGCTTGCCTCCAACTTTTCACAGGCCTTGATCATTGCTACCTTATCCCTCTCTTCAACTGAGCTGTAAGCACTTAACGTCCTTTGCTCCCCTAATACTTAGCACAAAGCCCAAGATAGACAGGAGGTCCTTAGTCAATATCTGTCAAATAAGTATGTCTGAACTGACCTGGAATTTTTAGCACTCTCTCACCTATAGTGAAAACACAAGTACCCTATAAAAGTAGCTTTAGTGATGCCCCAGTAGTGTGGATAATTTCCTCAGGCTTCATCTACTCTGGGTGGAGATTCTGTTCCTCCCGGTTTCTGACTTGTGGCCTCAAGTCTGGACTTCCCCTCTTATCTTGGACTCCTTGGAATGCAGTTAGTTGGATTGCCTGCCTAACTTTCTCGTTCATATTGACCGCTGACGGCTGATGCTTGACACAAGTTCAGCACGAGAGAGCACATTGAGAGCTCATCCTCTTAGTCCATATCCAGCCAACTCTGGCTTGTTCTAGAGCTCAGTCAGAATGAATGGATGAGGTACACTCAGAAAAAGCTATACAGTGCAAATAGGTTGCTGGGTTTTGTTTCATTTTGTATTATTCTGATGACTGCAGTTTGTTTTCTCTTTGTTTTTGCCAGAAATAACATATATTTATGTTACCTTGTGTTCTTTAGAATAGCATTTTTATAGTGTGTGGGAAGTTGTCATTCATTCCCTCCTAGTAGTTCTACCAGGCCACATGTGTGTGATAGAATTTTTTCCCACAGGCTTTTTATGGGATTACATGAAATGAATATGAGATTTTTGCTTTATTCCCGATAGAATATCACAAGTTGACCCTAAAGTTGCTATTCTCAACCTGAGATGATTATGTAAGGAGCATTTACCATTTCGAATATGGTCTATTGTTTCCCAACTCAGTGACCTATTTCTACTGTAGTCATAAATGCTAAAAACTTATTAGCTTAAATTAGCCTTTGTCTTAAGTTTATACTTTTTTGTATTTACTATAGTTCAACACAAATAATAACTGAATGAGTTAGTGAACTGAAAAGTGATAGAAGAGACTACCTAGGCTGATACCCCCCCTTTTTTTTTTTTGAGACCACTGTAAATCCACACACATTTGTGTTAAAAAAAAAAAAATGCAGAGAGGTCCTGTGTATCCTTTATCAATTTCCCCCCAAAGGTAACATCTTACAAAACTAAAATCCAATGTCAGGATCAGGAACTAACATTGATACAGTCAAGCTAATGAACACTTCCATCATGGTAAGTATATTTCGAGTTGCCTTAAAAGCCACACCACATCCCTCCCACCATTACCCACTCCTTAACTGCCAGCAGCAACGAATCTGTTTTTCCTTTCTATAATGTTGTCATTTCAACAATGCTACAGAAATCTAACCTTTTGAGATTGGCTTTTTTTCCACTTAGCATAATTCTCTGGAGAGTCATCCAGTTGTTAGACAGATCAATAGCTTGTTCCTTTGTATTGCTGGGCAATACTCTGTGCTATGGATGGCCCACAGTTTTACTCCCTCACTCACTGAAGGACATCTGGATTGTTTCCAGCTTTTGTCTATTCTGAAGAAAACCATGATCTACTCTTGTGTACAGGTTTTTTTGTATAACCATAAGTTTTCATTGCCCTGGGATAAATGCCCAGGAGCGTAATTGTTGGGTCATATGGTAACTGCATGTTTATTTTATTCTTTTAAGAAACTGCCAAGCTGTTTTCCAGAATGAATGTACCATTTTACATGAGTGATTCACTTTCTCCACATCCTCACCGATGTTTGGCGTTGTTGCTATTCTTTATCTGAGCCATTCTGATACGTATACAGTGATACCTCATCCAGTTTTAATTTGTATTTCTCTAATGGCTAATATTGTTGGACATTTTTTCATGTGCCTATTTGTCACTTTATATCCTCTTTGGTGAAATGTCTCTTCGTGTCTTTTGTCAATTTTCTAGTAGGATTGTTTGTTTTGATCAGTTCTGAGATTTCTTTTTATGTTCTAAATACTAGCCCTTTGTCAGGTGATTTACAAATATTTTCTGCCAGCCTGTAATTAGTCCTTTCATTTTCTTAACAGGGTCCTTCACAAAGCAAACATTTAAAAATTTTTGATAAAGTCCAATTTATCAATTTTTCCTTTTATGGATATTTTTAGTATCAAATCAAAGAAGTCTTTGCTTAGCTGTTATTATTATAGACTTTCTTAAAAACTTTATAGTTCTCACATTTATGTCTATTATCCATTTTGAGCTAATTTTTTTTTTGAATAAGGTGTGAGACTTAGGTCAAGAGGTTTTTTTTGTTGTTTTTTTAAAAAAAAACTAAGATTTCCAATTCCCACAGCACTATTTGTTGAATGGACTAGCTTTCTCCCACCTTTGCACCTTTGTCAAGAATCAATTGGGTATATTTTTGTAGATGTACTTCCAGATTCTCTATTCTGTTCCTCTGACCTGTGTGTCTATCCCTCTGTCAATACCACAGTCTTGATTAATATATCTATGTTATACATCTGTAAACAAGGTAGGCTGATTCCTCCCACTTTATTCTACTTCAGAAGTGTTTTAGCTATTCTAGTTCCTTTGGCTTTTCATATAAAATTTAGAGTAATCTTATATATATATCTATAAAAAACTTGTTGGAATTTTTATAGAAATTGTGTCAAACTTGTATGTCAATTTTGAGAGAATTGTTATCTTTATTTTGTTGACTCTTCTAACTCATGAACACTGTATTTCTACCCATTTATTTAGATCTTTTATCAGCATTGTGTAGTTTTTGCATACAATCCTGTACATGTCTTGTTAGATTTACACACACACACACACACACACACACACACACACACACACACAGCTATTGTAAAGGTGTTGTGTTTTAAATTTTAGTGTCCATATGTTCATTGCTAGTATATGGAAATGCAATCAATTTTTGTATGTAAATCTTGCATCCTGCCACACTGCTAAATTCACTTAGTTCTAGGAGATTTTTTGGTAGATTTTGAAATTTTCTACATAGGCAATTATGTCCTCTGTAATAGAATATGTAGTTCTATTTCTTCTTTTATGAATCCGTATGCCTTTTATTTCCTTTGTTTGTCTTACCGCCCTGGCTACAAATTCCAGCATTATGTTGAATAACATTGGTAAAGGCAGACATCCTTGTAATGTGCTATTTAGTATGCTAGTTGTGGGGTTTTTTTGTAGATGTTCTTTATCAAGTTGTGTAAATTCTCCTCTACTCCTATTTTTCATGAATGGGTATTGAATTTTGTCAGATGTTTGCTCTGTATTGATTGATGTTATTTTTTTCTTTAACATAGTAGATTATATCAAATTGATTACATTGAATAGTTTTCAAATAGTGAACTGGTCTTGCATCTCTGGAATGACTCTCACTTGCTTAGGGTGTAATAATTCTGTTTTATATATTGCTGAATTCTATTTGCTAATATTTTGTTAAAGATTTTGCATTTGTATTCATGAAGGATATTGGTGTGTAGTTTTCTTGTTTTGTTCTGTCTTCATCTGGTTTTGATATCTGAAAAATATTAGCTTCATAAAATGAATTAGGAACTGCTCTTTGCTCTTTTATTTTCCAGAAGAGATCATGTGTAGAATTGGTGTTAATTCTTTAAACATTTGGTGGAATTCTCCATAGAACCACTTAAGAGTAGAGAATTACTTTGGGGTAGCGTTCAAAATTATGAATTCAATTTTTTTTTTTTTAGACATTATTTATTTATTTATTTATTTGACAGAGATAGAGACAGCCAGCGAGAGAGGGAACACAAGCAGGGGGAGTGGGAGAGGAAGAAGCAGGCTCATAACGGAGGAGCCTGATGTGGGACTCGATCCCAGAACGCCAGGATCACGCCCTGAGCCGAAGGCAGACGCTTAACCGCTGTGCCACCCAGGCGCCCCTATGAATTCAATTTTTAAAATAGTTATAGAACTATTCAAATGATTTCATATTAGGTGAATTGTGGTAATTTGTGTTTTTTGAGGAATTGGTCCATTTCTTCCAAGTTGCCAAATTTGTGTGTATACCTGTTTTTAGTATTCCCTTAATATTATTTGATGTCTGCAGTGTTTTTAGTGATAGCTTCTCTTTCATTCCTGATATTGATAATCTGTCTTTTCTCTCTTTTCTTGCCATGTACAAAATTTGTCAAAGTTATTATTTTTTTTCAAAGAACCAGATCTTTGAAATTGAGAAAACAATCCCATTTACAAATTGCACCAAAATAAAATACCTATGAATAAATTTATCCAGGTGAAAGATCTGTACTCTAAAAACTATAAAACATTGATGAAGGAAATTGAAGAATGGCATAAACAAATGGAAAGATGTTCCATGCTCATGGATTGGAAGAACCAATAATGCTAACATGTCTATATTACCCAAAGCAATCTACAGATTTAATGCCATCCCTATCAAAACACCAACAATATTTTTCACAGAACCAGAACAAATTATACTAAAATTTATATGGAACCACAAAAGACCTCAAATAGCAAAGCAATCTTGAGAAAGACCAAGCTGGAGGTATCACAATCCCAGATTTCAAGATACACTACAAAGCTGTAGCAATCAAAACTGTAAGTACTGACACAGAAACAGATGCATAGAAAAATAAAACAGGATAGCAAGCCCAGAAATAAACCCACACTTATATGGTCAATTCATCCATGAAAAAAAAGCAAGAATATACAATCGGGAAAAGACAACCTTTTCAACAAATCATGCTAGGAAAACTGGACAGCTACATGGAAAAGAATGAAATATGACCACTTTCTTACACCATACAAAAAAATAAACTCAAAATGAACCTAAATGTGAGACTTTAAACCATAAAGCTCCTAAAAGAAAATACAGGCCGTAATCTCTTGGACATCATCATTAGCAACATAACTGTGGATATATCTCCCCAGGTTAGAAATATAAAAGCAAAAACAAACTACTGGGACTACATCAAACTAAAAAGCTTTCTCACAGCAAAGAATACCATCAACAAAATAAAAAGGCAACTTACTGAATGAGAGAAGATATTTGCAAATGACATATCCAATATGGGGTTAACATCCAAACTATATAAAAAACTTACATAGAATTCACCACACAAAAACCCCTCAATTTGACCAAAAAATGGGCAGAGGAACTGAAGAGACATTTTTCCAAGGAAGACACACACATGCCCAACAGACACATGAAAAGATGCTCAACATCATTCATTATCAGGAAAATGCAAATCAAACCACAATGAGATATCACCTTACATCTTCCAGATGGCTAAAAGACAAGAAACAACAAGTACTGATGGGGATGTGGAGAAAAAGGATCCCTCCTGCACTGTTGGTAGGAATGCAAATTGGTACAGCCATTATGGAAAACAGTATAGATGTTCCTCAAAAGATTAAAAATAGAAATATCTTATGACCCAGTAATTCCACTGGTGTGTATTTACCCAAAGAAAATGAAAACAGAATTTGAAAAGATGTATGTACCCCTGTTTGTTGCAGTATTATTTATAATAGCCTAGAAACGGAAGCAACCTGAGTGTTCATCAATAGATCAATGGATAAGGAAATATGGTATACACAAATACAGACACATTGGAATATTACTCAGCGATAAAAATGAATGAAATCTTGCCATTTGCAACAACATGGATGGACCTAGAGGGTATATTGCTAAGTGAAATAAGTCAGCCAAAAAAGGACATATATGATTCTATTCACGTGTGGAATATAAGAAACAAAACACTCTTAAATGCAGAGAACAAACCGCTGGTTACCGCAGGGGAGGTGTGTGGGAGGAGGGGTGAAATAGGTAAAGAGGATTAAGAATACACTTATCTGAATGAGCACTGAGAAATGTATAGAATTCTTGAATCATTGTATTGTACACCTGAGACTAATATAGCACTGTATGTTAATTATACCCGAATTTAAAAAAAGAGCCAACTCTTTGTTCAATTCATTTTTCACCATAGTTTTTCTATTTTGAATTTCCTTAACTTCTGCTCTTTATTATTTCCTTCCTTCTGCTTTCTTAGGGTTTATTTTGCTCTCCTTTTCCCAGGGATGTTATATTATTGATTTGAGAATACTTCTTTTTATTAATATACTAATAGTGTTATAAATTTCCCTCTCAGCACTGCTTTAGCTTATCACACAGACTTTGGTATGTTCTATTTTCATTTTCATTCAATATATTTTTCTATTTTCATTTTCTTCTGACCTTCATGGTTTTATTTTTTGTTTGTTTTGTTTTGTTTTTAGAGAGAGAATGTGAACGTTGGAGGGGGGAGGAGCAGAGGGAGAGGGAGAGAGAGAGAATCGTAGCAGGCTCCATGTCCAGCACAGAGCCCATTGTGGGGCTTGATCTCACGAACATGAGATCATGACCTGAGCCGAAATCAAGAGTCAGACACTTAACCGACTGAGCCATCCAGGCGCCCCAGAAAGTCTTTTTAAATTTTAGATATTCCTTGTTATTGGTATGAGTAATTTTCAATAATCTGGACATTTTTGTATTTTGTAATGAGATGCTATTTAAGCCTTTTATTTTGACTCTCTTTCTTGGATACTGTTCTTTCAAGGCCAGGGGAGAGTACCTCCTTATAACTGCCAGGTGGAGGTAGCCTCTGTAGTCATTCAGCCTCAGGGGACACCTGGTAGGGGATCCTCACTACTGCCTGAGGGGTGAGACTTTCAGCTCCCCTTGTGGTCTTTACTGACATTGTTGTGGAGATGGCCTTGTTACTACTGGTTGATGGTAAAAGTCCTGATTCCCCTTTAGGCCTCCTCTGACATCACCCCAGGAGGGAGGGAGTAGGGGTAACTTATTACTGCTGGTTGAGGGTGAAGTTACAGACTCTCGTGTGGTCTCCAGTGATATGAGAGGGAGAGGGCTCATTACTGGTTGGCAGGGATGAATGCCCTGGCTTCCCACTTGGCCTTCTCAGACATCACCCTGGCTGGGGTATTGTGGCACCTTGTTACAGCAGTGTGTGAGTGGAAGTCTCAGCTCCTCACTCTACTCAACCTTTGCTAGTGGGGATGGGGATGGGGCCAAAGTCTTTCCTGTGATGCTTGGCTTTTATTGTCTCCAAGTTTTCTGTCTTGCCAGGCTGCCTTTTTCTGATCCTTTGGCTAGAGTGAGAAGAGCTCTTTGTTGTGGCTTTTTTCCCTTGCCCCCACCGCCATTCCCATATTGTTGGCTTTTTCAACTCCAAGTCTGGGATATATGAGGCTAAAAGAAAACATAGAGAACTCACCACCATGTCCTAAGTCCCAAAGTCTTTTACTGATCTGTCTCTTCTCTCAACCTTTCAGTGTCTTCAGTTTGTTTTATATACAATGTCCAGGGCTTTTAAGTTGTATTTAACAGGATATATAAGGAAAACAATGCCTATTTTAATTTTCCAGAAGCAGAAATACAATGCATTCAGTTTTAGGATAAGGATCCACAGCTAATAGTGGAATGACCAAATTAGATCCCTGCTCTCTCAACTCTGGTCAGTGCTCTTACCATTGTAATAGTGAGATGCAGGCATCTACCTTCAACTGTGAGGGTACAGAAACAATGTCATGAAAATACTGTACTCCCACTGCTTCCCAGCCATTTATTTTACTTGGTACTCCTTTAGAATCTTGTATAATTTTAGCTACCTCACCATACTGTTGTCTCCAGTGGTGGGTCCAGAATTCCCATATATGAGCAGCTCAGAGGCACCAATGTGAATTCAAGGGAGGCCGGAGGACTTACAGCTATATCCTAGCAAGTACTCCGTTTTTACTTATCTATTATTGGAGACAGACTGAGGGATGGTGAGTGGAAATAGGCGCTAAATCACCTCAAGCTATCCAAACTCCACCTACCTTGTATTAAACTACAATGGTAGCAATATGTTGATCTGGTAGCCTCTGTTGGTTTTAATTAGATATTTTAGGATGAAGATGATGGGATATTTTATTGAATATAAATATGAGGTTCTTTTTGGTATTGGAAGATTAGAGAAGACCTTAATAAATTTGCTTGTTTCCCCCCTACTGCTGGCATCAGGTACACATTCATATCCACATAAAAGCAGAGTCTGTCATCTCAGAGTTCCACTTATCCTTGCATCAGTCTCAAGTATCAAAATTGAGTTTTTTAAATGTTCATTTGAAAAACAGCAGAGATAAGATTCAAGGATGCTTGCTCTTAGAGAAGGATTATTTATTAAGGGAGAGACTTGTCCTTTGAAAATTATTATCATAATTATCACTAAGAACCCAATTCTATATTTCTTATTAAGGCAAAATCCCTATTGAGGCAAACACAAGAAGGATGTTGATTGCAGTGGGATATCTGTCTGAATAGGGCTAAGTAATCAGCTTTGAAATGTCACTCAAAGGAATCAGCGGGGCAGAGGCTATTCCCTAGCAGGTCACTGTGCTTTTGGTTTTGGGGTTTTATTTTTGGTTTTGTTTTGGGAAATGCCTAGGGTTTGATATCATCCTTCCATAGATAATTATTCTGGATAACTCCAGAAGCAATATTTAGGACTTGAAGAAAAATTATATTAGAACAAAGAAAATGGCACAGAAATGCAAGGAACCATATCAACTCATTGAATGTTGAGAGTCATTGAATCATATATTGTCAGAGCTAAAGTTGTTTGGTCCCAACCCACACGGGTGTATAATTCTACTCTAGAGTCACTTTGCCATGATTTTTTCTGTCTCATGCTAGAAATATTGGAGATGTGCACAGATAGCCCACTTAAGTCCATGTGCTGACTTCCCTGTCTTCATTTGTAGGGCTTGACTCTATTCCTTGGGGCCATGCAAGTGTTTTGTGAGTAAATAATGAGAATGCAATTTAGCTTAAATCATTTGAAAACATTAAAAACCTCAATACAATAGGCACTTGACATTTTGAAAGGCTATATTCCAAAACTTTTAATATTCTCCAGACATGGAAATATTGCTATAGGTCATAATTTCTTCCCTAAACTGTATGAAGTCCTCAAGTAGCAAACTATAGCCACTCATTTTCAGATACTAAGCAGTTGACTAGTTTCACTCACTCACCAAGAATTTTGTAGAATACTTCTATAACGGCCATCAGTTCATTTATTTCTTCATTCGTTCTACAAATATTGAAAGTCTAGTAGGTGACAGGTATTATATTAAGCTCTTTAGATAATAAAACAAATATAATCCCTGTTCTTAGGGTATTAGCAGTCTAGTAGAAGGGGCGGTCAATAGACAAGCAAATAAAAAATATTAAATACAAATTATGATGAGTGCTTTGAAAGAAACAGGCAAGGTAGAGTGATACATGGTGAATCATAGGGGAAAGCTTACTCAGAACTGGTAAGCACGGAAGACCTCACTGAAGGAGTGGCATATGAGCTGAGAATTCAAAGGGTCGGTCACATAAAAAGCAGGGGAAAGGGTACTTCTAAAGGAAAAGCATGTTTAAAGTTTTGGGCACTGGAAAAAGCATGGGACATTTGAGGGGTTGAAAGAAAGTCAGTGTGGCTGGAGGGAAGTCAGAAATGCAGAAGGGGCAGCAGATGGGTAAATTTTGCAAGGCAAGGGCCAGATCACATGGAGTCCTTATGAACCATTTGCCTTAGTGCGTTTGGGTCGCTACGGTGGAATACCATAGACTGGTTCTAGAGGAAGGGAAGTCCAGTATCAAGGTGCCAGAAGATTCAGTGTTTAGTGAGGGTCATAGATGGCTGTCTTTCTGTCATGTCTTTACATGGCAAAAGGGACTATGGAAGCTGTCTGGGGTCTCTTTTATAAAAAGCACTAATCACATTCACAAGGGCTCCACCCTCATGACCTAATAACCTCCCAAAGGCCCCACCTCCTAATACCATCACACTGGGGGTTAGGATTTCATCATACGAATTTTTTTTTAAGGGGGGCACCAACATTCATTCTATAAAACCATAGTAAGGAGTTTTGATTTTATTCTTAGAGAAAGGAAGCCACTAAAAGGTTTTACTAGAAAAGTGGCATGTTCATAGTTTAGGTCAACCTTGGACAACCCAGAGCAGCCACTTTGCAATAGGCTATAGAATCAACCTGTTAATTCTAAGGAGAGGAAGCTTGTAACAATTTAGGACATAAAGATTACGCTGTTGTTGTTGCTGTTGTTGAAGAAACTGGTTATAGGAGTAACCAGCCAGTACCTGTGAGGGAAACCACCAAAATTGTCTATGTGGGATGGTGGCTTACACTAGAATGAACAGTGGAAGAATCTGACAGGTTTTTCCACATAGACGTGACAGAGAGGAGTGGCTCAGTCAGCTAAGCGGCCGACTCTCGGTTTCAGCTCAGGTCATGATCTCATGGGTTGTGGGATGGAGCCCCACATGGGGCTCTGTGCTCAGCAGGGAGTCTGCTTGAGATTCTCTCTCTCCCTCTCCCACTGCCCCGCCCCCCCCTTGCACACACTTTAAAATAAATGAAATCTTAAAAAAAAAAAGTGACAGAGATGTTGAGTTGCTATTGAGCAGCTAGAATGGGTAGATGTGATACTAGCCGCTGAAGTAGAGAAGTTTAGGGAGGTATGGGTGGTGGACCACATCAAGAGTATAGTTTTGAACAGGCTTGCTACACGTGAGATGCTGCCAGACAGCTGAGAGGTGGTGACTGGCAAGCATTTGCAAACCGCAACTCAGAGGGCAGGTGCTCGGGTGTCAATTTGGTATTTGGGGCCCAGAGATGGAACTTAAAGCCATGGAAACTGAAGAGATCATCCAGAAGTGGGTGACAGGAGGAAAGAAAAGAAAGCTCAGGACTGAATTAGAGGTCAGTGGTTCAAGGTCAAAGAGAGAAAGAGGGGCCTGTGAAAGAGAAGGAAGAGGAATTGGCAAAGAGATGGCAAGTTCATGGAGAACATAGAGTCCATTAAGCAGGGAGCTGCGGGGCAGAGGGGAAAGAGAAGGGTGGAGGGGCTACCGTACTACATGCTGTTGAGAGACTTGTTCCAGTATTCAAAACAACATAAATAAATCTAATTTCGATTTGATGTTTATCACCTTAGTTATTTCGTGTGTTCTCCCCACTCGCATGTTTTTCCTGCCCACCTGCAAAAACAACAACTGATATCCAAGTCAGGGACACTGTCAAATCCCCATCCTTTAAAGAAAAGTCTTTCATCTTTCTTTCTTTATGAATTTTGATTCTCCCTGAATTCTCTGGATCACTTCTACAATTCTTTCCATTTTGCTAGCATATGCAGACTCTATAATCTTCAAAAGTCTCCACTTTCCAAATGTAAAACTATTTTAGATGCAGTTTATCATCTTTTGAAAATTATCCATGTTCATTTAAAAACTTATTACCTCTTCACCTTCAGTGTATTTGAATCGCCATGTTGTAGGAGCCCTGGAATATTAAGCTTATCGGAAAGTTAGGACAAGTTTTCCCTAGAGGATGGAGAAGTAGTTTTAAATTCAAAGTGGGAAAAAAAAAATTCCATATCTTAAAATAGAAGCAAATTTTTTCTCTGTTTCACATTCTCTCAAGATATCCACAATCCTTTTTAAACTCTCTATTTATTATTAAATACAAGCAATTTAGCTCCTTTGTGAGGTTATGCAAATAACTCAGCCAGAATTAGCATTTAACATGCAGTTCTTATATCCACACAAATGTTTTGTATAAAGTTGTTTTAAAAAGATTCAAATCTTTATAATTAGGAAGGGAAAATATATTAATAGGAATAAAGGGATACCCTGCTAATCTCCCATATGTAAATTAGCTTATAATTTCCATCACTTACTTTAGAGGCAACAGAACAATGGAACTTTTATTCTTCAATATTGCTGTCTCTCTCCTTCTCCTGCTAGCAAGTATGTGCTTATACATGTATATCTAAAGGAAAATGACAAGGAATGTTAAATGCTTTAGTTTTGTGGGAAGGAGAAGGCTGGTAAATTGTGAGTGGGATTGAAGTTGATATTCTGTGCTTTGACAGCCTGCAGGATAAACGGCAGCGCAGACCCTCTCGGGATCTCCTTTCAACTGGTTGTTTCTCCTTGTCCTCTTTGCTTTCGGGGCTGGATCAACCCTTGCCCATGTGACCCTTCCTCTGGTCTCTCCACCTGCTCCCTAATCTTTATTTGGAGGACATCGTAGCACGTATGGGGAAGTTGTTCACTCCTTTGAAGGACTTTCTCTTTGCTTCGGTCTCCAGCCTGGCCTTTGGAGAAAGGGATCATGCAACTAGGAGTGGACACTGGTCAAGAATATAGCACTGGTTAGATTCTTCTGTCTCGCCTTCTGGCACTTGGCTGTTCTCTCTCAAGATTCTAGAAGTGTGATGCACAGTCCTAGGAGTTTACTGTCATTAGGTGAGCTAGGATGGTGGAGGATTCAAAACCAAGTCGGATACACAACCATGGAAAGGATTAGGTTGTTGAACCTGGAGGCAGATAGATAGGGGAGCTCTGGAGAGACTGTAAATATAGAACAAGTTTAAATATGTTCCCTATAGCTGTCAAGGGGTACAACTGGAAAAATGGGTGAAATGCGTAAGGGATACGTACCTCTCCCTCAGCAAGCATCTAGGAAACTACCATGTGCCAGGCAAAGCCGGTGGACTGGACACAAGATGGAAATAAGCATTTACTCCCTGCGGGAATGTTACCATCCAGTGGAGAAATACACATGCAGCCAACATTATAATAGGTCCCCAGACATGCGACCACAGAGGTACATCTAGTTCTCAGGAACCGAGGAAGGCCGCCTGCCCCTGCCTGGGGTGCCAAGGAAAGCTTGGGAGCAGCCTACTTCTCCCCATCTCCGTGGCCACTGCTCGTCCTGGCGGCTGTGAGCTCTCCTCCGCCTTCTGCAGCCGCCTCCGGGCCGGTCTCCGCCTCCAGGACTCGCTTCCACTCCTTCACCCACAAGGCAGCCAGAGTCCCCAAAGGAAACCTGAGATCCTGTTATTTCCTCCCCTAAAAGCCTTCACTAACTGTCCATGACCACAGACTAAAACCCAAACCCGCCACCTAGCTGATAGGCCTACCTGGCTTCTGCTTCTACCTCTAATCTGTTCTCCGCTTGCTTCCCACATTACGTTCCAGTCAGAGTCACTAACTTGTTGTTTTCTTAAGTCATTTGTTTCTAAGCCCTGAGCCTCTCCACGTGTGTGCTCTCGGCCTGAAACTGACTGATGTGCCCTCAAACTTCACACATATAAATATGCACAAAGAGAAGTGCGCATACACACGCATATATACACACACTGCCCTTTGGCCTGTTCACTCGTTCTTTCCTCTGGCCCACAGCACCGCACAACTCAGTGCTGTCCTCCTGTGGGGACACCCCTGTGTATGCCTTCTGAGTGCACCTCGTCGACGAGTTCTGTATTGTGCTTGGCTGTTTTATTTATCGATTTGAGAGAGCACGCGCTCCAGCAGGGGGAGAAGCAGAGGCGAGGGAGAGGGAGAGAATCTCAAGCAGACTCCCCATTGAGCCCGGAGCCGGATATGGGGCTCCATCTCATGACACCAGAGACCATGACTTGAGCCAAGACCAAGAGCTGGATGCTCAACCCACTGAGCCACCCAGGCGCCCCTATATTTTTTAAATAAATGCGTAAAGAAACTTTTGAAAAATGCTATCCAAAAAACGTAAGGAAGTAAGATTCCTGTCCTTGTCAGCGTACAAATATATGTCACTCATCTTAGTGGAGGACCATTTCAAAAACTCTGAAAGTTTCTAAAAGACTATGATGCTATGAATCTGCCTTAGATCATTTCTAGAAAGAGGCAACATCTTAATAAATAGGATATGGATTATTTCTTACCTGTGGGCAGCAATGATCAGACTCCTTGATGCTTTCTCTGGATTGGGCAACATTCTGATTTCAGGGTAAAATGCTGAAGGTGTAGTCACAAAGCAAAATATTCCTCCCCAGCCAGAGTAGCCAAGTCTAGCGAGCTCCGCGAAGCTGGCTGCGGGACTGCCGAAACACAGGGCCACTTAGCTGAGTGTAGGAGAATCAGGCTTTTGGTTTTCCTTTTCACATCTTATAAAAGTGTGAAAATTTTAGCATCTTCATAACAGACCCAATCTTCTCCCAGTCCTATCGCCTCCCCCTTACTGTTTCAGTAACTTCCGACTGTGAGCATCTGGATGCCTTTGCTACACGCTTTCTCAGGCTGCCAGAGCCCACGCTGTAGCCTGCCAACTGACTCTCTTCTTCAGTCCTCAAACACTGACTCGAGCTGGTATGTGACTGCCCCTCAGGTGGGATAAATTTAGGGCACATGTCCTGCCCTGGCCCACAGAAGTTCCAGTGAGATTTGGCTCTGGCTGCCGAAGTGAGAGCTGGCTTGATGACACACCATTCCCGTCTCCCTGCCTTACTTCCCCCTTCATGGTTTCCTGTGATCAAACCCACGTAAACTCAAAGTCTTGCCTCAGGGTTTGCTTCTAGGGGAACCCCAAACCAAGACAACTACCGACAAGCACGTGTTCTCTATTTAGGAGCGTGAATCTGTCAGAGAAGCCTAAGACAGGTGGGAATGACCATGAGAGGCTTTCCTCCTCGTGAGACATTATACTGGGCAAGTGGGAGATTGAGGATGGACGCTGGTTCAGAAGGCCAGGTTTACAGAAGTTTATAACTGTGGGCAGCTGGAGCCAAATCCCACCAAGGAAACTCTGGGACCCAGGGCAGGACACGTGCCTTAAAATGATCCCACCTGAGAAGCAGTTATATACCAGCTCTGGTCAGCCTTTGCCTGAGGGTTCAAGAGAGGAGTTAACTCCCGGCCCTTCCAGCCTGTCCTATAGGCCATTGTTTACACTGCCTACTAAAGAGATGTATACCCTTTCTCATACGTATCTTATAAATCTGATTAGGCCAAAATATTATAGAGTCCGAGTAGAATATGGCTCAATATTTACAGCTTTATCCACAACCTCGGAAGTTACAACATGGTAATTAAAGTCAACACCTGCAAAGCTCTTAGAAAAATATTCCTTTCCATCCCTGAGTTTGTGACAGGGAGAGCGGGGCTCTAACCTGTGGAGGTATCCGAGTAAAAACAGAAACCCTCAGCTTTTAAAATTAGGGTCTTCGAGGCTCCTGGGTGGCAGAGTCGGTTAAGCGTCTGACTCTTGGTTTCAGCTCAGACTGTAATTTCGGAGTCCTTGAGTTAAGCCCCGTGCTTGAGATTCTCTTTCCTGCTCCCTTGCCCCTCCCACTCATTCTCTCTCTCTCTCTCTAAAATTGAATAAATAAATCTTAAAAAAAATTAAATAAAATCACAGTCTTCATGTTTATCTAGTCCCCCCAGAAGTTTTACCCGTGAAGAAACTGAAGCCCAGAGAGGTGAACTCAGGTGCTCTCCGTTACAGTAGGTTCCCATTCCTACCTTAGCGTTCTTTCTACCACATTCCACCACCGCACAAGCAAGGCAGGATGAGTGACCTGGAGTTTTACTCCTATTCTCTTGACTATTTTAGACCAGATTTCACTTTAGAGAGTGAGCTCCTAATGGGAAGCCAACACTAGTTGCAAGTAAGTCTGTTGTGTGAAGGCCTCCAAGAGACTGTTTCATTTAGGAGTCTTCCTTCAATACTCAGATAACTGAGAGAGGCCTCACAATGTGCTTTTGTCTAGAAAATCAAGCCTCTTGGTGTCTCTAGGGTAAGTCCAGGACTAGTGTTCCTGCCCCAGGCCCTCAGAGCAGCAGTTCCTATGCAACTGTCTGCATTCCTGTTGAGACTGTTGCAAGTCACACCATACAACCTCCAGTGGCATCCATGACCCCCAAAAAGAGGTGCTATTTAGACTGACCTTTCCTCGGGAATGCAACAACTATTGTTAAGGCTGTGGGATTCAGCCTCTTGTCAGTCTCGGGATCTCCAGAGTCCTCCCTCAGAAGCTAAGATTCCTTACTGCATTTCAAAGCCTTACCGGAAAGCTCCCTAGGCCACCAGCGGGGGGCGGAGGGCCCCCTTTTTGTTGGTCCTGGCAAAGAAGTCAGTTACCTCGATTAACAGGAAACGTATTGTGCAAAAACAGAGCATAAAAACAGCAAATGTTTCAGGGAATTAGGGAGGCATTTACAACCAAGCCTCACGGAGATGGTTTTGATTCTCGAGATTTGTAATTACCACGACCTAACTTCTCTCTCCTGATGTTTCAGAAGAATGTCTCTCTCATGCCCAGTTTCTACTTTATGACTCTGGCATTATGAGAGCTTCTGCTTGCTCACAACCTCTCCTGCTACGGTCTCTGCAAATAGCCTTCCTGGTGTACCCTTTCACCTTCAACTCCTCTGCTAATTGCTCAGCTGCGCTGTTGTTGTTCACTTTCAAATTTCTGAGGGAAAAATCTCATTGCCCTGCCTAATGAACATTATCCCTTTCTGAATGAAGCGTTGTGTCAAACCACCTAGGAAACCTCTGGATAGCCTATATATTTGCTGGCTTTTCATCACCTGCTCTAGGAGCTGGTGTGTTATGTACAATGTTATACAAATGCGTAGATCTGCTTTCCTTGACCAGGGGCTGTGGATGGGGGCTTCCGAGGACAGTAGTAAACTTTGACCTATGAAGTCCATATCCCAGAAAGAGGTATGCATATGGTGATGATGCCGGCCCTGTCCTTAGGGCACCTCATATTCCTGCACAGGTGGAATGGCCTCATGGCTTCCAGAAAAGAAGAAACTGTGTTGCTTGCTCCAGCCACTGCCCACTGCCTCAAAAAGATTCCAGATCCCTATTGAAAGAGGCTTTGGTAGCCTAAAAGGAGGGGTGGGGGGGGTATGTTTAGATTCTTTGGTGCCCAACTTTATTCCATAAACTTAGGCAATAAAGAAAAATGGACCCTAGGTCTCTTTGAACCAAACCTTGAATGCATTTTAGTACATGATTCAGATTCAGAAGAAGTGATTATTGGCTAAAAATCCTATCTCATGATAATTTGGATATTGAAAAGAATGCATTTGTGTTTTGGCTACTTTATGGACGAAGGTGCTCCCGAGTTACGGATGATTCACTATACAAAGCATTTGGCATTACTAAATGAAGTTTAAATTGGAGAGACACTATACATTACACATGGAAAAAATTTGCATTTTAACATCTCCAGAATGCTATTAAATATCTCAGAAAGATCCATAAAGAAAAGTGTGTCCTAGAGCTTGAAATAGAAAGTGATTGGAAAAAGTAGAAATAGAGTTCCTATTTTTCAAAAAGGAGCCATATCATCCCATAAATCTTTGAAAAGAAGTTTTCTTGGGCTCTGCTCTAAGCATTCAAATGCTTCCCAGGAGCACCTTGACCTTAAATTAACATTTATAGAGTTTAGCTGACATCAAGCTTTGCAGTTTAATGGAAGGTTTAAAGTTGAAGAAGGTAAGTAGTCTAAATTGGTATTGTATATTAAGTTCTGAATAAGGATGCATTTCCACAACTCCCACCATTTTCATTTATTTGCCCCTCTAGAACAATAATAACAATTGGCAAAATATATGAAATGCATTTTCTTTCATGAATAATACATTTTTATATGTTAACCTCATGGAAACAGGAACAGCTCAACAGTAACAGCAGCATTTTAATGCTGTCTTAAGAAAGGGTACGTGCGACGATATCTGTACCGTCTGACCTTGGTAATGCTGTTTTCTGTAGCATCTGTGGTACAAATATGGGTCGTAAGAAATATTAACCAACTGGTAAAATAATAAAGAGGCATCTTCAAAAATAAAGAAAAGAATATATAGTATAACCTATAGATGCCATTACAGATCAAATGAACATGAGACACATTCCATTCCTGTTCAAACCAGGAGTACATTCTAAGTGGAATATGAATGTCTGGAGAGTCATATATAAAGCATGATGATGGTGTTTTAATACTGTTAATGAGTTGCCCCTTGGTTGTCTTGCAGATGAAAACTGGCTTCCTACATAGACGTATTTCTGCACTGCATAAAATCCAATTTATAAACGCTCGGCATTAGCACGCAAAGGAAAGCCCATTTCTCCCAGGGTTTAGTCGGCCAGAATAACAGCGATTTGGTCTTTAGAAAAGATGCTTTTGAAAAAGCAGGGGAGGAGGAAAGCTAGCACTGCCCTTAGCCCCTCAACCAAGATCCTCTGGCCTCCTTCTCCCTTGAGTTTTGGAGCATCTTCCTCTAAATGTTCTAAGTTCTCCTCAGGTGGCCGGGACCAGCTAGAGGGTCATGCCATCCCAGCAGGGTGCCCTGACCCAGACGTCCTGTGTGGGCCCTGGGCTCCATGGTTCCTCTTTGTGGTGCTCTGCAATCCTCTCCCCACCTCCCGCCCCCAGGCGTGGAGATTATCCAGATGCTCTGAGGAGCTCCCAGGTGCACATCAGTGGGCTTGCCCTGGGTCCCTGTGGTCAGCTGCCCAGTCCTGGATGCTAGCCTGGTGAGCAAATCATTCTTGCCCAAGGTTCAGTATTTTTTTTTAAGAAATGTATGGGCCATCAGAACAGTGCTAACAAGCTGATTTGGGTAACTCCAATTGTTTAAATAGACAGCCGCTTTTTGAAACAAAATAACTGCCCCCCGCAAAGTAGGGGTGACCCTGTGGGTTGTTATGGTAAACAATAAGGATTACAATCCTAGCCAGATTAAAAGGAGACAAGAAAGTTTCCGTTTTTTCAAAATTGAGGACATATCACTGACACAAGAGCTAAGAAGTAAATTAGTTCTTAGTAGTGAAATGTCTCGGGAAATGAGATAGTTTACAAAAACAGGAAAATATAAACCAGGACCTCCTGATAGAAACTTCCTTATTAAAACATTGATTGTATCATATAGGGCCAAATCTCTTTTGCAGAAGACCTCCCTGCTTACACCCCGTTGGGAGACTTTGGGCCCTGTCAGACCCCCTCGGGCACTGCCCTGTATCTTCTTAATCTTGCTTCCTACTGTAGCCATGGCTACTGGGAACAGAGGTGCACAAGATGTGCCCATTTTATGCTGACAATACCAATTCTCTCACCTGCCCTGGGCTCCTTGTGCTCTGGTGTGGGACACCTATGCCCTCAGGAGTGGGAAGGAGTTAACTCTCCATAGGCAATTCTCAACCAAAGGAGATCCAAGGGAGATCCTGGAGTCAATGGATAAGTGCCTCTCCCGAACTGTTCTATCCAGCCACTGAGAGGGTACCAGCAGGGTAGAGCTCCAGTTGCCCGCAGTGGTGACCAACTCAATAATGCACACTTGATTTGCCTTCTTCTCTATCTTCTCGGTTTGACTCTCCCTGGTTCTTCACTCCTGGTCCCTGGCATCGCTTTCCAAAATAAACTACCTGCAAAAAGCCTAAGTCTCAGGCTTTATTCTCCTGGGAGGAACTTAGGAAAAGAAAATGCAGTAATATCCCTAGGTCGCTGTAATTATTCCCCTAACTTCCACATGGTCTCACTACCATGAATTATCTATCACTCCGCATGTCTAGGTACAGCGCAAAGAGCCCTCCACAGGTACGTGTATTTACAAATCTTACCACACTAATGTAAAGACCCATGATTATCCCATGACTTTCTACTGGAGAGTATGGATTAATAGAACAAGACTGAGATCATATGTTACCTTGGTACTCCTGGTAGCAGCCAAGATGTTGTTCTGCGTTCACTGGACAGTTCATGGTATCGGACCACCGGTAACCTGCAAAAAGTGGCCATATAAATAGTCCCATTAACTGCAGACCTCAGGGCTGTCAAGTGAATGAAGGCAAGGAAAACATTTTCCTCTAACAAGAGTCTCATGAACAGCAAAGTATTATAGTTTATAAGATGTCTAACTGGCTTTATAAAGATACAATCATTTATTTATCTTCTACCTACAAACCAAATGTCATTGAAATTGGTACAAAATCACTAACTGCTGTGTTTATATAGAATAAAATGATTGTCAGACTAGTCAGAAAATTTCAACATTCCTAGGATTCCGTGTTTTGGAGAAAACATTTACAGTTATGTCACCGTATAATTTAGATGACTGAAGCCAGGCTGCCAAAATATTCAAGTTAAGACTTACGAACATCCAGGATGGGGGCGCCTGGGTGGCTCAGTCAGTGAAGCATCTGCCTTCAGCTCAGGACATGATCCCAGGGTCCTGGGATCGAGCCCCACACTGAGCTCTCTGCTCAGGGAGAACCTGCTTCTCCTTCTCCCTCTGCCTCTCCCCCTGCTTGTGCTCTCTTGTCCTCTCTCACTCTCTCTCACTTTCTCTCTCTCTGGCAAATAAATAAATAAAATGTTTTTTTTTTTTTTAAAGAACATCCAGGATGTATAGGAAAACGCAGAAGTACTGTTAACACAAAACAGGCAAGTCAGAAACGGAATAACCTAAGTTATACACAGTCACATATCCATACTCACACGTGATCAATTAGGTCTGCAGCATGTGCGTGCACAATTTTCCATAGTCCCAAAGGGAGAGTGGGATGATTAAAGTGTTTCTCTTGGACAGGCATCATTGCTCTTTAAAGAGGAGAAAACTCTAGTTAACATCTGGTTGAAATACATTATTGAAATACATTCCAGACCTTGCTTCCGTCGGTTGAACAGCTGGATTTTTTTTTTTTTTTTACATCATTTTGATCCACCAAATCTTCAACTTTTTCTGGTGGGGGAAAGGAAAGCATGAATGGCAATATATATATATATATATATATCCATATCCTTTTTATGAGTACCAGTTCTGTTCCAAGAATCTAGGTCATGTTTTACATATGTTATTTCTAAAGGGGTCACTGAGAAACGCACAAGTGACAGTCTGTATATAAAGAGATGTAATCAGCACACTTGCATGCATTTTGTGGTTATATCTTATTTGTTATAATACCCCGTATGTAGGTTCTAGTCAGGGAAATGGAAGCCAGAATAGGTATTTTAAGCAGAGGGGATTGCATACAGGGAATTATTTACACAAGAGTTTGAAGTCTGAAAGAGCAGGAAGGAAATGTTGGAGTAGCTTCAATCTTAGTTAACTGCTAGGAGCAGCTACCACCCCCAGTCCTGGGAGAGCAAAAGAGAAGAGGCAATCAGAACCTTGGAATTCATGGGAGGGCCCCATGTCACCCACAGCTCCCCCCTGAACAGAGATGACATGTCTGGTGCTGGGAATGCCAAAAGAACCCAGAGGCTCCCAAAGCCTGGGGGTGTCCAGAAACTGGAGAACAAGACAGAAATACCTTCCCTTCCTTCTGCCTTCCAACCTCCTTTCTGTGCTTCCACTAGAGAACCTAACAGAAGGGAGATGTCAAGGGAGCCTGGAAAATGTAGTTCGTAGAATCCCAGCCCCAGCTTCACAGAGCAGATCATAGAAAACTGGCTTTGGACCATGCAAATCATCAATCCATAGCTCTACAATAATTATTAACTAATATATTACCTTTCTGTTTAACGTTTTATACCAAGCAGGCAAAATTTACTTTAAGATCTTTAAAACATTTTATAGTTGTTTTATACCTTGGAGTTTTGTGATTACAAGGAGTACCAAGTAAGTTTGGATTCTATCATTAGTAATACTCCTAAAATAGTATGAGACGAAGATACTATACTGTTTTATTAATTCATATACTCACACATCGAAAGGTTTCTAAGCAGGTTTTTTTTTCATTTGACATCACGAGTCAACTGACAGATATAATAAATTTTAGAGAACTAGACGAGTTTCCACTGGTTTCAAAACTAAGGTACTCCAAAATGTGAAGGTAGTGTAGCTTTCCAAATTCCACACCAGAGACTGTGGTTCAAGGTTTACTTTCATTATACACAGCTGAAGCCAACTTTCTACACAACCACAATGGGCTTGTATCCTTAATTGGCTCTGAATTGGTAACATTTAGCAACTCTTCCTAACCTTTTCTATTTGTCACCCAACGGGCTTTTCCCCAAAGACTCCGAGAGTATTAATTTTCTTATATTGTACCTTTACACACAAAGAGGAAATATTGTGACTAAGTCAATGCCCAGGGTTAAAAGTAGAAATGCTTTCTTTCTGCTGGGGGAAGATGATGAATAGAAAAAAACTTAAAAATCAGAAAACTTTAGTTCAAACTCAGTTACCATGTCTATTATCTATGATGTAATCTATATATAGTATCCTGTTTTGATAGCATGGTTTCTCAACCCTGGCGCTATTGACATTATGGGACAGGTAATTCTTTGTTGTGAGGAGCTGCCCTATGTGTTGTATGATGCTGAGTTCCACCTCGCCACCTCCCCGCGAGATGCCAGAAGACCACCCAGATCTGTGACAACCCAAAATGTTTCCAGGCACTGCTAAGTGCCCAGTTGAGAACCACTGCTCATATGTTTCCTCAGCTAATTATAATACTTCACATGGTTGTGGTAAGACAAGATGAGATGTCCTAGATATGTCCATGGTCTTAGCAAGCACAAATTAGCAGACTGATGCCTAATTGGCAAAATGAGGTGGGGAAGGGTAACTCCTCAGAGGAAGTTAAAATGTTCTTGGCTATGCGACCTTACTGCTGAAAATATGGTCAACATCACTTGGGATCTTGAATCCTGTATTTAAAATTTGGATATTTTGTTCATCACGGATGTTTCTGGCATTGATTTGCATTTTTCAAAATATTGCATTAAATATTATCTATATTGCATTAATTAAATATTTCTATAAATATTCTATTATATTTAATGGATAATAAACATTAATTTTAATATATTAAAACAATTTGATTATAAATAAATATTACATTTCAAATATTGAATTAGGTATTATTAATATTGCTTTAGAATATTATTTATGTTGATTACTGAGTTTTTTGTAGCCCCTAAAATTTTGAGCCTTGCCCCTGCTGATAAATGCAGGCCCAGGGCAGCCTGACTAAAACAGAATTTGCATTTTAACGAGGTGCCCAGGTGATTCGGATGCAGGGAAGGTCAGAGAGGCGCTGTGGTAGTTGCCCCCAAGACACGGCAGTGGGGATGGGGGTGCCGGACAGGCGTCGGGGCCTCAAGGCCTGAGAGGACACCATGGGGCACATTTCAGATATGGGTGGGATAGTGGGGGCGGGAGAAGCCCAGGGAGCTGTTTTCACGGGGGGAAGGTGGCGGGGGGAGGTGGCGGGGGAGGTGGCGGGAGGGGAGAGGGAGGTGGGTTAGGTGAAATACCTGCTCTTTGGATGCCTAGCTGAGAAAGGGTGACACAAAGTGGGAAAGAGAGGCACTCCCTCCTCTCCTGGGGCCGGCAAGGTGAAGCGTGGATGCGAAGTGGTCAGGGACTGCGTGCGACAGTCCTCTGCAAAGACGGGCCGGCTGCTCCGGCTCCGGGAGCGCGCGCCTTCTCAGAGTGGGCGTTGGCGCCCTCAAGCGGATCTGCGGGCGCGGCGCGCGCGAGCCGGCCCCGGCGGAGCACGTGCCAGTGGCGGGGGGGCAGGCGCAGAGGGAAACACCCGGTGGGCGGGGCTTTCCAAGGGCCCAGGGCCAGACAGGTGCTGGGGAGGGTGGGAGTCCGTGAGGATGTGGGTCATGCAGATGACTGCAGGAACAGCCCTAAGCTGGGGAGAGGGAAGGAAACTTAGTTTACAGAGATGCATTCATTAATTTCTTTGGATCTGAGATTTTGAGGATGTATTCTGTCTTAAGCAGTGGGTGAGTAAACAGTGGTGAATGCGTGTGGCTACTCTTCGACAAATATAAGCTACGTAAACGCGTGACTCCTGAGTTCGAACGCTTGACTTGGGCCACATCAACGCTCTTCTCTACTGTGAGCACATTATAGACCAGAAATAGTTATTGCCTATTGTACACCTAGAGCAGTGGTTCTTAAATCTGCCAAACCGTTATTTTGAAGAATAGGCAAATTTTTATGCATGCCCAGCCTGCACTGACCCTTGATACATCTCACACGTGTGTGTACTAGCCTGTCAGAGAGTATGTGGAGTTGCTATTGTTCTTAATAAAATACAGAGTCACTGAAAGTTTTAGTAAGTTCACTTTATGTCATTCTGCATTTTCTCCTGTAAGGTGTACCAAATATAGGTAATTCTAGATGGGAACACGTGTGAAGTGATTTTTTTAAAGATCATCTTTCGTAGTTTATCATTGGCTTTCTTGTAGCTTACTTTTTTTAAAGATTTTATTTATTTATTTATTTTGAGAGAGAGAGAGACAGAGATAGTGACAGAGATAGCAAGAGAGAGCAGGAGCAGGGCCTCTATCCCAGGACCCTGGCATCATGGCCTGAGTTGAAGGCTTAGCAGACTGAGTGCCCCTGTAGTTTACTTTTCACCTGCCAAGTAAAAATGGCAAAGATCAGACTCAAGGACAAGAATCTGGGGCACAAAATTTTGATCCCTGCCCCTAACACTGTGTATTTTTTAACCATCTCGGCCAAACTTTAATTTCTTACACTCACATATATTCAAAGCAGATTATGTGCATATAGTTATGTATTTATTTTTTAAGGGAATCTTATGCTTAAAAAGTTGAAAATCCAGGGTGCCTGGGTGGCGCAGTTGTTAAGCGTCTGCCTTCAGCTCAGGGCGTGATCCTGGCGTTCTGGGATCGAGCCCCACATCAGGCTTCTCTGCTAGGAGCCTGCTTCTTCCTCTCCCACTCCCCCTGCTTGTGTTCCCTCTCTCGCTGGCTGTCTCTGTTAAAGAAATAAAATCTTCAAAAAAAAAAAAAAGTTGAAAATCCTACGCTGTGGACTCTGCCTTTATAATAACATTTAGCAAATGAGGACATTAGGAAATTAGAATTTTGCCCAGATGCTTAAAAAATACACAGTGTTGAAAGCGGTTATCACAGTTTTGTGCTCCAGACACTCCTGTCCCCAGGCTCAGTCCTCTCTGCCGCTCTCACTCGGCAGACGAAAAGTAAACTAGAAGAAAGCAAACTATTTTAACTATGAAAGGTGACCTGAAGAAAAATCATTTCAAGACCAAGTTGGTTGCAGCACAATTCATTAGCTTCCTCTAGGATGAAAGTGGGTGTCTGGGTGACACTCCAAGGTTACTAATGCTCGTCAGCCCCACAACTTGCAGACTGTACATGATGGGGAATCTTTGGGGTTTGGCATCAAAGGAGAAAGGATGTAAAAATGGCCCTGATGGATGTTCTGAGGTTGTTTGATCTAAATCCAGAGAAAATAGCAGCTATCACAGCTGATGGAGTACCCGCTATGACTGAGAAGATGAATAGTACGGAGAAAAAAAATTAAAGTCAGAAAAGCTTGTGCCAGACATTTTATCATATCTTTTTATTTTATTTTTCACAAACCAAGCTTGACAACTTGGAAATCCCTTTGTGCAGTTTATAAAATAATGAATTCTAAATGAAGGCCTGGATTCACCAACAGACCAAGCAATTTCGTAAACAATTTCTGTTCCCCAATATGGCTCCCTGTCATCGCATTTTCAAGTCAGATCACTTCCACGAGGTGGAACAGTAATACGTATGATGCATATCTTTGAAGCCGTAGCTATCAGACATGGTAGGATGCCAGTGACTCGATGTCCCAATGACAAGAAAGGTATCCTGTGTTATATTTCTGCTTCAGATTTACACTCAGGGAAGAGTCAACTGAAAGACAAAAGTGCTACAGGATAATTTGTATTCTCGTATCATTTCTCCTGTGTTCAGTGGTGTTTATTCTCTGATTTCATTACCATGGCTGTTTCTTACTTTCAAGCTCCCTTTAAATGCAAACGAACATGAATGCGCCCACACACGCTTACACACACACACACACACACACACACACACACCTCTTCAAAGTTGCAATTAATCGTATGCTTTACAAGGGTTTCCTCCTGTTAATGCCTGTCCTTCCATCAGTTTCCAAGCTCCTGGAGCACAAGTGCTGAGTCTATTATGCCCTTTGTGTTCTCCCCACACAGTGAGTGTTCAATAAATACTATTGACTGACTGACACATCTCCCTCTTTTTCTCTTTGTCTCTGACACCTCTGCTTTCTTTCAGAAATAGTATTTTTTAAGTGGCAATATTTTCCCACTCCGGACTTATAAAAAGCTCTTCTCGGCCTCTAACTTTTTCTTTATGTAAGATTTTTTGGCACTAGACAAACTACAGGTGGAAAGAAACCGATCATCTACAACCCGTTGACAATGAATCTGTCTTTAATTGGAGTGTGACAAGTATCTCACGGAATGGAAGCTTTTTCCCCAAGAACAATGCCCGTGTCAACATCTCTGCTGCCGTGGCCATTAAAAAACCACCACACCCCCTGCCTGTCCTACCCACTCCAACTACTCCTGAATTCAAGGCAGGTATTCATGGACAGCCCCAGCTTTATTTTTCTTTTGCTATACAATGGGTCAGAGCCTCTGTCTATGTTCAGGGTCTCTGTTGTTCTCACACAGAACTTAAATAGCAGTTTGTTCTCCTTTTGAAACAGACGCCTAAACCACAATTATTTTTTTAACCTCACCTTAGGAAAAGTCTTGGTAGTTCAGTGATATCCAGAAATATGGACTTTTCCGGAGACATGAAAGTGTACCCTCCATCAACCTGAGCATTGTTTGGTCTCACAGAGGCAAGGTAATAATGTGCCTTTATTACTGTTTGCTTTCTCTATTACAGCCATTATGGATTGTACAGTGGCGGTGGGTGATTGTTACAGGGAGATTGCTCTCATGTCACATCCTCCCATTTGTGGCAGCCTCCTGGAGAAGGTGCCGGGGAGAAAAATCTCAACCCCACGTGGCCACCCTTCTTCACACCCTCTCTCTCCGCTCACATCAATTAGAGTACAAAGCCACCTTCTCTTTAGTACCGTTTCAATAGCCTGTTTCTTTTCTTCTAATATGAGTTGAAAGCCTCTTAGAAAACAAGAATGTTCAGGAAAGGGAAGGCTGTAAATAGAAGTCATCCAGATTTGCATAAGACACCACTGTTTATGGTCATTTCTTACTTCGTTCACCTGCTGACAGGGCCTGCCTTGTTGCTGTTGACACAGGCACCAACTAAGTGTCTTAGTTTGAGTTTCCCCAGAAGAAGACCCTGGACAAGGATTCTAACAAAAATTGTGTGTTTAGGAGGTGATCTCAGGAAACCAGTGGAAATGATGCTATCCAACTTCAGAAGACTGGAACTTTCCGTAGTTATGGGGAAAGTGAGGGAACAGGTGTTCACGGTGGGGTGGCTCCATGTCCCGCATGGTGCCAGGTCTTTATTCCCATGCTTGGAAGCAGAATAACTCGTGGGAAGATGTAGTTCAAAGAAAGGCAGTATGGGCACAAGGGGCCTTGGCCCCAGCCTACCACCCAGGTCTCAGCGCCTGCTGGAGAGGAGGCCCGTGGGGATCAGCCCCACCAGGCCCCAGCTCCAGCAGGAGCAGCCGCTCAGGGTGGGGCTTCTCCGGGGGAGCCAGGGCAGACTCGGCCGAAGGGAGTCGTGAGAGAGTCTCAACATTTCTCCTCTCACCTTCGCATCAAGGAAGAAGTGGCAGTGCCATGTCTTGGATAGAATTGCACAGTTTCTTCTGTGGAGATTCTTGGATTTAGGCCTTGTGCCTGGTGCCATCAGTGTAGACCCTCTTACACGGTCTTTCTGATGAATCTCTAGAAGGAAACCATGATTTACCAAAGGAAGCAGACCCAGAATAGTATTCTTTTTTTTTTCCTTTTTAAAGATTTTATTTCTTTATTTGACAGACAGAGAGAGACAGCAAGAGAGGGAACACAAGCAGGGGGAATGGGAAGGGGAGAAGCAGACTCCCCGCCTGACGCGGGACCCAATCCCAGCACCCTGGGATCATGACCTGAGCCGAAGGCAGACGCTTAATGACTGAGCTACCCAGCTGCCCCCAGAACAGTATTCTTAGCATACGGCAGAGGGCCTCATGCTTGGGATTATAAACTCTGCGTTGACTCATCTTCTACCTCTTGTGTTATATTCCTATTCCCCACGTTAACCTACCTACTTTCCCTTTTCGAAGTATCTGACGAAAGAAGTGGAAACCATTCCTCTTTCCAAGGCAATGCCTACAACACTGAAGGGAAATCCAGCCATCATAACACTTTGCTATTTCTGTCGGGGAACATAGGCTGGGCCAGGTAATTATTCAGGTAATTTTTTCCTCCCAGGAGGGCAGGCAGTTATTTTGACAGCTTATGTCACTGTTACAGATAAAGTTTACATTGTCAATTAATGGAAATCCACCAGGTAATAGTCAAGAGTTCTCGGGGGATCATCTGGGAGCCATTTCCAAATGTCCTTTATGGAAGCATATGGTCATATCCTCCACTTCATCACCGGGTCAATCAGCAGTTGCTCTTTAATACGGTATGTTCTTCACGCACTAGTGCCGTTTCCAAGCTCCATCACATTTGTTTTTTCCCCCACGGTGCTTGAAAGTTGCTTAGGCCGCTGATTATTGCCTTGCCACGGGCGCTGATCGCTCTTCTGGATAGTTGGCATTCCGATGTCATCTTTAATTTGCGATATTAATATTGAACCCCATCACCGTTCAGTGGTTTTAGTGAAGTATTTACATATAGACTAGCAAAGTGTTTGAGCAGTGCATTGAAAACTGTCCGTTCCTAATTGGAACCGTAAAGTTTACCGCAGCATCTGCATGACATGGATATGATTTCTGGTTATAAAGCAGCCTTGGAGGTTTGCTTCCCAAAAACAAATGGGATATGTTTTCGCAGCCCTGCATTGCCCCACCCAGTCAGACCGTTAGTGATTGGGGGGTGACAGGGCTCCAAGAACTGTTTTTTTACAACCTCACACACTTGTAAGAAAGATTAACTATCTCAAAGATTTTTTACTGGGAATCACATTTAAAATTAATGAACTAATTAGTTAAGAAATGTATGACTTTATTATGGAGAGGGAAACCTGGCACCATAATGACAGTATGAAATGCATGAAATGTCCTTTTAGTTTATGACATTAGAGGAAGGTGGACTTGTTAAGGAACTTTGGACCGCTATTATTAATTATCTGATTTAAAGATCACCTCACCCTGTGAGAAGGATGGATATCCATCGGGATTTGAGAGATTCAAACGGAAGAAAGAAAGAAAGAAAGAAAGAAAGAAAGAAAGAAAGAAAGAAAGAAAGAAAGAAAGAAAAAGAGAGAAGAAAAGGGAACATCTTCCTAGTTGTGCTGTTGGATGACCTTGTGCCCTGGTATGTTTAAATTGCTTACTTCCTATAACTCTATAAACTTCTGTGTTTTCATTTGCCGGATTAGATTGAAGTGTCAACTATATTTGATGAATGGCATTGGTAATATATGTTCATGTTCGTCTTTGCTCTTTCTGCTTTTATTTATATAGAGTCAGTATAATTTATTTCTCCTGAAAAAGCTTTCAGCAAAAAAGATTTTTTAAAGTACAAATACTTTTTAACAGGGCTCTGGGGTTCGTGATGATCAAATCACTCATCTTTCCTTCTTCTGTCTAGCTTTTTTTTTTTTTTTTTTTTTGGCCTTTTTTTTTTTTTTTTGGCCTGCTTACTTTTCTTTTAAATCTAGCAACTGAAAAAGAACATAGGAAGGCAATCTCAGTGGTCATACCTAAGCACTTAAGCGGTTGTATAGAACATTACTAGGCAGACCAGCCTTTAGCTTGGTCTAGGTGTATATTAGCGTAATGATATCAAGAATTGTGCAATTATCTGAATGATTTAATTGAAAAATACCAGTCTGCAGCCTTCCCTATTGAAGCACTTTATTGTCTCCCATAGCAGGCTGAGCACAAGATTGCGGATGCATTGCCATTCTCGCCGACTACCAGGAGTCTGGTCTTTCTTTTGGAGGTGTTGAGAAGGAATCCTGGGTCATCCTGAGGTTAAAACAGAGTATGCTGTTAATTGTATCATCAGCTACTCACGCTGGACTTTTATTTAGATCAAAATGTTACATTTAAGCTAATAGGCATGCTTATCTCTATCAAAGCTCTCTGGGGGTTAATAGAAAAAAAGGGTGGTGGGGAGAGCAAGGAAATGGAGGGAAATCACCAAATAGCCTAGTCAGAATCTTCAAAACTACCTACCACAATAGCAGCTGGGAAACTGGAGGGACATAAAAACTGGGGACAATATAATAAACACACAGCTGGATTTGGGGGGGTCACTGGTTGCCCCTCTCCCTACTATCCTCCCTCCTTTACTACCTTCCTTTTTAAAAAAGATTCTATCCTTATCCTGTACTGCATCTTTCCCTCATTTCTCTTTTCATTCTTTTGGCCATCCAGGAACTTCTCCTGCTAATTGAAATCCAGGGTCTTTTTATTGTTTACTGAAAAGCTGTTGAAACAAATGATCGATGTGATAAAATGCCCAAGTTAAACGAGTTCAAGCACAGAAATACTGACATGCATATAACTGTATTTCTGCTTCGCATATCCATCTGTCTCTGATCCACAGTCGTGGTGATCCCCACGACCCACTAGCCTGGGGTCAGCACAACCTGTGTTCTGAGCCCCATGGGCTCAGACCCCGACTTTTCTGGGACCCTGTCAAGGAAGAAGGGATAATGTGCATGCTTTTGGAAGACTCTGGACACATTTGTTCTGACACCAGAGAGTCAAATAAGCTGAACTTTAAAAAATAAAGAGAACATATGAGCAAATCACAGTCCTGCTTGACTGAACGCCAGTTATAAGCTCATGGATTTAAAAAAATAGAAATAGCCAGATTTTACTTCTCGTGTACATATGGATAAAGTAGGATCAATAGATTTTAATTTTTATAGTATTGACAACACAGATGACTTTGAAAATGAAATCAACATTAGGCGGAACAGAAGAATGTGTTCATGTTTGCTTCTTTTTAGTGCAAAGATTTCCAAATGGTGTGATTAATATGCTAAATAAGTTGGATCAAACTCTACTTTTGTTTATTCTTGTATAACACTCTTTGCAGTCAGTTACAATTCCTGTTCATTTGGAAAAAGAATATGTTAATATGTGGGATAACATAAAAGGAAAGTTAATTTTAAATAACTAGGTATTTATAGCCACACGATCATCTGAGCGGACTTAAAAATTATACATATGTGAAAATGTTTAGGGGTTTGGCTCTGGAGTGAACGTGATCATATTATGAACCTTAGATGTCTAACAGACAATTTAAATTTAACACAATCTCAACTGGACTCTTCACGGTTTACATCCCTGTAACTGCTGCCACCATAGTTTCTCCCATTCCACCCATTCGGTCAGTTGTTCAGATGAAAAACTTCAGTCTTCCTTACCCCTCTGACTCTCTCACAGCTCCTGTCCAATCTTGTTGCAAAGCCTATTCCTTCTACCCTCAAATTAGGCCTCCAGTCTGACCACGCCTCCCCATGTCCACCACGATCACTCCCCCTCTCCCCTGAATTCCCCTGAATTAATAGTTGTCTAACTCCTCCCCCTGCTTCCATGCTTGCTCCTACAGGGTCTTTTCTCAACAGAACAGCCAGAGTGATTCTTTACAAATATAAGTCAGAGCATCGTTCTCTTCTGCTCAAAATCTTCCAGTGGCTTCCTTGCCACTTGGAGTGAAAGACAAATCTTTCCCATGTCCTGTATGATATGCTTCCATTTCTGGTTTGACTTTCCCTCCTATTATGCTCCCCTTCACTCGGTCCATTTGAGTCGCCTTGTTGTTTCTGTTGCTCCCTCTGCCTGAAAGTTCTTCTTCCAGATATTCTCACGGATGACTCCATTATCTCCTTTATTTTTTTTTTAAAGATTTTATTTATTTATTTGACAGAGAGAGATAGCCAGAGAGAGACGGAACACAAGCAGGGGGAGTAGGAGAGGAAGAAGCAGGCTCTCAGCGGGAGAGCCTGATGCAGGGCTCGATCCTGTAATGCCGAGATCACGCCCTGAGCCAAAGGCAGACGCTTAAGGACTGAGCCAGCCAGGCTCCCCTCCATAATCTCCCTTAGATCTTTGCTCAAAGGGCAAATATCCATAAAGTCTTCTTACTCACCTTACTTACAGTTGCATACCATACGTGCTGTCTCTCCCTATCTTTCTCACCCACGTATTTTTCTTCATAACACACACACACACGCATACATGCATACATACACACAAAGTGTTAGATTTATGTTAGTCATTCCATGATAGATAGTAATACTATATGTACATATAAATACTAACATAATATATATTCCCTGCTTTTGCGCACGCGTGCACACATATACACACATTTTGTGAATTCTCTGTCTTTCTTTACCAGAATGTCAGCTCTGTGAGGGCAGCGATTTTTGGATATCCTGCTCACTGCTGAAACCCTGTGCCAGGAACAATACCTGGCACATAGTAGAAGCTCAAGAAATTATTGTCAATTGAATGACTACACGGATGGATAAACTAATCAGTGACATGACTTAGCTGATTTATTTCTTGAAGTATATCATAGGTGAGAGCATACCGAGCCACTGTTTATTAGGCTAAATGCTGTGAAATTGCTTATAATTTGCTTTCATCTGCACAAATGGCTCTGGTTAATAGTATGTGTACACTTCCCTTCCATTTCTTGTGCCTTGCCTTTTTCTGTCTTCTCACGGCTGGTATCTTCTCTGGTTTGTGTTCCTCACACTTACCCCTTGATTCTCAATGCCACCATCCCAGTGAAGAATTGGCTTGGCCAGCAGATTTCATGGCACTCTCACTCAGTGCTTTATCCATAGCTCATCTGAGACCTTTCCCACATCAGCCACACATCAGGCCAGCAGTAGAGATGCTGTGGGAATCAGATGCCATATGGAGATGAGTACCCTTACCTCTCCCATTCACCTCTCTTGCATATTTCTGGAGACTCATGATCAGTGTCCAAATCGGCCGACACGCATAGCCAGCTGACAAGCATGGTGCTAACGTTTTCTTCTACATGCCTTCGCCATCTCAGGCAGAACAGGTGCTCAAGCAACTGTGGCGTAGTCACTTCAAGTGGAATGATCATGAACAAGATAGGCCAACGGAAGAAGTTAAAGCTGCTGTTAGAACCCGTCTAAAAACAGGGCCTTGCTTTGGCCTCGTGGGAAATTAGAGAAAGGTTTGGCCTGAGTGGGGGTGGGGCTGGATTACTGAGCGGTGGGGATTACATGGGAGCATCATTGGTCTGCGTGACCCAGTTCAGAGAAGGACAATTGCTGGTCAGTCTTAGGTAGTTGGGTGAGCCAGTGAGGCCTGGACCTGCTCTTGTCTCATCTAGCTCACAAGGATGGGGGCGGGGATATAAATAGAGGAGGTAAAAGGGTCAGCAGGTTGGCCTTCCTTCCCTTCTTGGCCCCTAAGAGGGATGCCAGTCCCTGGGCCAAACCAAGGGCCCAATTCAGGAATGGGTCATAAATTGTGTGTTCGGGTATTCCCAGCTTGCGCCCGCTGCACCACACCCTCATAAACCAGGGGCTTTGCGAATTTTGTTTCCCCACATATGACAAATATCCAGAAGTCTTTTCTTTCTTTCTTCTTCCTTTTTTTTTCCTTTTAAACTGCTTTATTAACATCATAACTTATAATGAGTGTCCTGCCATGCAGTAGGGTGAAACCTTGGGCTGACAGAATCTTACAGATTGGGTCACAATACAACATTCAATTAAAAGCTGGTCATAGGAGACCCACAGGAGACACGTAACACCAAAAGGTTTACAACAAAGGTACATCAAGCCCATGTAAGTTTAGGAAGCAGGTGTGTCTTCCTATTAACTTCAGGGCAAACATCAGGATTCAAGGCATAAGGCAAACCTCATGATGGTCATGGTGAGGAGGGTCAGGGCTAACTGCCCGCAGACAGTGACTGACTTGCTTTTCCCTCAGCTGTCTCACCTCCTCCCCAGTCCTTTCCATATTCTCTTCCCATCCTTGCCTGCAGTGCCAGGCCTCTGAATCATGTCCCAGCTACACTGCAGGATGGGCTGCCTAACACCGAACTGCCCGGGATTTACTCTAGGCACACGATAGTCACCAGCTTCCGAAGGGAGGGCCAAGGGCTCTCCTTTATTAGCAACTTGCTCCTTTTCATCTTTTTTTTCATTTTCCTGGTTGGCATGGTCCATGCTGAGATTTTTTGCTGCTTGTCCCTCTTTGGACACCATTGTTCCTGGGCCTATCCTTGTAGTCTCCTCCTCCTCCCGATTCTCGATTCTCAACTCAAGTGCGTCGCAGTGACACTTAGACCACACACACCAGCTCCCCCTGTGCCTCCTACTCTCTGGGGCCGCCCCCAGCCTGCCCGCCTCTGGGACCGCCGGAAGCAGGTACTGAGAAGGAAGGGAGCGAGCAATGGCCAGGTGACAAATATCCAAGTCTTAATACATTTCTGTCCCTATACTGCACCTGCATAGACTGGACCTAGTCCTCACACCTCCTCCATTACTACCTTGAAACAGTAGGTAACGTAGAAATCTGGAACAAGGTTAGGAAGGGAAGCACTCTGCTAATGATGCAGATAATTTTTTTCTCATAGATCACTGGAAATACACTGAGACAAATTTGTATGCAAAGGATCTTTTTGTTTTGTTCTGGTACAAGACTCATAAGGAGTTGCAAAAGAGTTTCCGTGTAACCCCCACCCAGCTTTCACCAACAATCGCTTCTTACGTAACTATCGTATGTTGTTAAAATCATGAAATCGACACAGATATACTGCTATGAACAGACAGGGATGTTATTTTCTAATGACAAAGGAAGAGCTTCTTAGATTACATTTGTTTTCACCTAGGATAAAACAAAGTGACTCACAGCAGCCTCTTTAATGCATTTTCCTCTCCTGTTGAAGAACTACAATTATTAATAGTTGGATGGTTGGAAGGTGAGGTAGTAAATGTGCTTAAATCCGATCATGCCATCCCATTTTGCCTGTCCTCGGGTGTTCACGTTTGATTGGTTCCTGGGTCTTTGCTGATGTCTGAGATGCATAATTTTCAACTCAGTGCTCGATATCAAACCAGCGATTCTCAACGCTCCGACACGAGTGGGAGGAGCTCCAGCAACAGCCTTTCATGGGCTGATCGTTAGTGAGGAGACAGGCTGTGCCCTGGGTAATAGAACCTCTATCTCTCTGAAGCAGTCCCTGCTATTTCAGTACATCGTACAGCTTCGTCGTTTCCTTTCTCCTGGCCACACATCTAGGGCTTTACTATTGTGGTGTAGACAACCCACAAATTTGATTTTCCAAGTGGATTGGCTATGGATAAGAGTAGGCAATGAAATTGTGCCTTCAGAATGGGTTAGGCTTAGCGGACATATGTGCTCCTGTCTTCTTTATGCATGTATGGTATTTACATTTAAAAGTTTCACATATATTCCAGCCCTAGGAGTCCAAAATCCTTCTGGACCAGCCAATTTGAACAACTCTTACAGGACTTGATAAAGGTTAATCAAAGATTCAAGGGGGCTTCCTTATAGAATTGGCGGCAGACTTCCCTCCCGGAAGTTCCACCAACGTGTTTGCCTTAAATGTAGCCATAAACCAATGCAGCTCTTTTCGATCTACCTGGGGGACTTGTCCAAAAGCAAGACAATTATTTCACCAGATGCTGTGACATTGTGGGTCCCACTTCACTGTGGTTTGTCAGATTTATGTTATGTGGACTGAATCTTTGGTCACCTTTCTAAGTCTACATCTAACTGTTGATGTAATTGAAAAAATTCATGACACTTAAAGAATGGTAAGGCAGATGTTATTCTGGGGGGACTATCACAATAGGTGTGGGGACCCCTGCAGTGGGGTCTTGCAGTGGAGAAGAGGGATTGGCTCAACCCTGATTACAACCAGGAAAAGTGAGAATTTAGAGTCAAGGAGCAGGGTGGGGATCAGTAGATGGAAAATTACTAAGAGGAAACATCAGCGGTAAGGGGATTCTGGCAAAACCGACCTACCAGGATCCTTGCTGAAGGCAGGCCAGGGAAACAGTGCGAAATGAAATTGGCTGTTGGGGGTGACAAGATACAGAGGATGAGGATTCTGGCTAAACTAACTTAGCAGGATTCTTGCTGAAATTGGACAATGCAGAGATGAACACAGAGGTTCAAAAGTTGAGGCTTAGTTAAAAAGAAGAGCTTAGGGGAGGAGCCTGATTAGAGTTTGGGCCAAGGGCAGAATCTTTGCCGATGTTTGAGGGGTAAAAAGATGCTTATTATTACTAATCAGACAGGTGAGCTTTGTTGGTAAGCTACTCAAACTTTTCTTAATCTGATACATTTTTTTGGTAAAAATGGAAGGGACAAGATCCTGAAGTTGTTTCTTGGCAACTGTAAGGACGAGGGCCAACTGACTTCACCCTCTGACTGCTTCCTTTGAAACCCTGAAGTAAGTACAGATTGCAGGCATTTCCCCCAGAATCTTACCTTCAGAGACGAAGATATTTAGTAGGAACCAAGGTTTCATAATGATGTTATTGCTAGGAGACAGCCTCATGCATCGGGCCCTGGGAATCATCTCTCTTATCAGTCTGAGAAGAACCAGTTTTTGCAAGCATGGGTAACCTGGGAGAATTGGAGATTAATGTATCAGTTATTTCAACCAGAGCAAAACACAAACTATGTGTGTCTTTTTTTTTTTTTAAGAATAATTTATTTATTTGAGAGAGAGACAGCATGTGCAGGGGGTTGGGGCAGAGGGAGAGGGAGAGAGAGAGAGAGAGATCCCAAGCAGACTCCATGCTCGGCACAAAGCCTGATGTGGGGCTCGATCCCATGACTCTGAGATCATGACCTGAGCCAAAACCAAAAGTTGGACACATAACCGATGGCATCACCCAGGTGTTGCACCCTGTGTGTCTTCAGCAGCCTAATGAGGAATATGTATGCGAAAGAGTATGGAAGTGCCACAGACGATTGAAGGAGAACCTGACAGTCATGTGAAAGATTTAGGATTCTAGATGGCCATCTTTGGGAAAAGATGTAGAAAAGAAAAAAAAGAAGTGTCGCTTTTCCTAGGGTTAATCCCAGTCCTGGATCTGTGACAATGACTAATGCTTCATTTGGTTTTGCTTTTAATTTTAGCTCCCCCCACCTGCCCCTGCCTGCCCCACTCTCAGAAGATAATCTCGCCTCCCAATTAATCAAGAAAATTGAGGCCATTTAGTATGACCTTTCTTAAATCCTGACCCCCTATTTATAAACTCTTTGCATTCACCCCTGCACTCTGCTCCTTCCCCCTTGTCTCAGAGGCTCAGGTGTTCCCTTCTTTTTAAAGCCAAACCCACCACCTGTCTCTTGAGCCAGTTACTCTCTGCCTCTTTCAGAACCTTGTTCCATCTTTCCATGCCCCTCCCAGGATTCCAAATCTATGCAGAAATTTCTATGCTAAACTCGAGATTCTGGAAGAAATGTTTTTCCCTTCCATTTTGGTTAGCATCTTCTCTTCTATTATTCTATACTAGATTGATATTTAAATTCCCTTTCTTAGGGCAAAGATACATTGAGAGTGGCTGAAATGCATACAAATGTTCACATCACATTGATAACTTCTTTTTGAAACATTTTTATAATGCGTACAAATTTGGTACCTATGGAAAAAGCAATTAGAAACAATCTTTTCTATATTTGAAAAGCATAACTCAGCTCAAATCCCCTATTGATTCAGGAGGCAGTTTTATCTTATTTAAACACCTGGTTTTTATAATAGGGCACATGTACCCTTATATGCTGGTATTTTGATAATTCACACTAATTACACTGGACTAATTTCTGTTTGAAGCATTTTTTAATGTGCATCTTTCCTCTTTTATGACAAAACTATGGTTGTTAATAAAATATAGCATTTAATTAAAACAATTCTGGAGGAAAAAAGTGAGCTCGTTATTTTCTCTAGCATCATGTTACATCTAGACCCAATAAGCTTTATATTGTTTTGACCATAACCTTTTTTCCCCTTTCCATGTTGACTGAGACATACTGGCAATATGACCATTAATGATAAGTAATACTAATAGTGACAACCAAATTAATATTAATATAGTGTCTCACCAATTGCAGAGTTCATCACAACATTATCTCATACCGTCCTTTCGATGCCAAGTGGCATATCCTGGAGATGCCCTTAGCTCCCTCCCACAGATCAGAAAACTGACACTTGGAAGTATTTAAGTGACAGCTCGAAGAGACAAAATTGGATGCAAAACCATATCATTTGACATTTGAAATCATAATTAACAGTCATTAAGACAGCACACTTGGCTTGATACCAATATGTATACATAAATATAAATATTTTTGAACGGGTTCTGAAGTGGGAGATCTGTTTCAAATAAATAGTTAAATATGCTCCTTGATTTTCACATTTGTTTCTAAACATGATCTAGAATAACAAGTGATATCTTTCATCACTTTTCTTGGTGATTTTCTTCTGCTACCGTTATTTACTTTGTGCTATTTGTTTGGTATTTCCCCGAGGACACGGTCAGTGTTTGGGAAAGGCTCTAAGTTTCTCTGTTTTAGTAGTTTCTGTTGACCGCATCTCCTTGAAACTTCTAGGAGAGAAACTCTGGCCCCTGTATCCCTGATTGCCAGTGACTAATTATGTATTTTGCAGTCAAAATGAGACTGTGCTTTTCCAGACTTGTTTCTTCTGAAAATTACGTTCTGAACCGCAGCACCTCTTCACCTTCCCTATCTACACATTTGAACGTGAAGGCTAAAAACTCATTTATGCGTTTGATAATGTTACTGCTTTTGCGCCTCATCTCTGGGCTTTCTGTCACATGCCCTCACTGCCTCCTTCGGCGAGCTTGTATTCCATCATCTTACATTTTCATAATGTTTGCGAGCAGACCCTTTATTCCGTTCTCAGCTTTAGCTTTCTTTCTTATTGTGCCATGTCTTTGAAGTTCAGGCTGTAAACTTTGTCATCCTCTCTCTCTATTCTGTGTCTTGTGCCTCTGATACTCGTTATTCTTATCTCTGATTACTTCCCTCAGGTCCTATTCACTCACCGTGGCCCCTTTCCACTCCCGGGGCACCTACTGTTAGATCACTCGCAGAACCCTGGGATAGCGAGTAATTGCTTCCTGAACACTTTCCATTTCTTTTTCCTATTTGCTCTCTTATCCTGCTGTATTGTACTCAACATGGTCTCCATTTTTTCAAATTGCTTTTCTCCTTTTTTTTTTCAGATTAACTTACCCTAATCATTAAAATTATTTGAAATAACTCTATCGTGCCATCTCTATAACTCAGACCCAACATGTGGATGTCTCTAGTCTTCTTTCTGTACTGAAGAATGCCTCCACATCCCTTATTCTGATAGAATGCTTTGTTTTGTATGCTAAGATTATTTAAACCTAACCTCCTCAGACTTTTTTTTTTTAACAACGGACCAAAGATAGACTGAAATTTTCCTTTGCATTACTTTCAGAAAATGGGCTATACAGACCAAAGCTCTACTGTAAATAAGATTGAGGGAGCATATTTAAGCTCCTTGAAGTACACCAATACATTTGATGATGATTATATAATTTAATGAACTATAAATGAGTTATCTATTATCCACCAAAACAATTGAATTAGGACTTTTACTAGGTAATTGATTCAAAAATAGACATTTAAAAAACACCTATTTTCATTTCATTCATTTAAAAAGAGCTTCTCCTAAGTTTGCAGTAGAGAGGGCTTGCTTTTGTTAAGAATGTTTTTCTATGGAAGTTTTTTGTTCGTAATATACTTGCCACTGGGCTCACTTTTTTTGTTTCCTGATCTTATCACATGTTCATTTATTCAAATTCTGATTGTCCGGTGCTTCCTGTCCATATTTTTCTGAGCTATAATTTCAGTGGCTTTGAGTTTTCATTCCTTAACTTTTTTTTTTTTTGAGGTGAAATTCACACAACATTATGCTCACCTCTTTAAAGTGAACATTTCAGTGACATTTAGAATGTTCACAGTATTGGGAAACCACCGCCTCTATCTAGTTCCAAAACCTTTTCATCATCCCGTGTGCATTAAGCAATTGCTCCTCATTCCAAGCCCCTGGGACCACCAGTCCGCATCTGTTTTTATGGACTGACCTCTTCTGGATATCCCGTAGAAATGGAATCATGCAATATGTGGCCTTTTGTTTCTGGCTTCCTTTACTTAGCATGTTTTCAAGGTTTGTCCATGTTGTAGCATGAATCAGTTACTTTATTCCTCTTTATAGCTGAATAATATTCACCTGTATTTATATACCACAATTTACTTATCTATTCATCCACTGATAGACATTTGGGCTGTTTCCACCTTTTGCCTATTAGAAAGAGTGCTGATATGAGCAAGCACGTACAGGTATTTGTTGGAGTACGGGCTTCAGTTTTGGGGGGTATATACCTAGGAGCAGAATTCCTATGTGATGTGGTGATTCTATGTTGAACTTCTTGAGGGACCTACCAAACTTCTTTCCTCCTTAACTTTTTGAGGTTCTCTTCAACATGGAAACTAAAGTTTTAGACACTGTATCCCTGAAAGTTAGCATTTCTTGAATTGCATCCAGACTTTTTTGAATCAAAGTCATTGTTTGATGGCTAACAGACACATGAAAAAATGTTCAAAATCATTAGCCATCAGGGAAATTCAAATCAAAACCATACTGAGATACCACCTTACGCCAGTTAGAATGGCAAAAATTGACAAGGCAAGAAACAACAATTGTTGGAGAGGATGTGGAGAAAGGGGATCCCTCCTACATTGTTGGTGGGAATGCAAGTTGGAACAGCCACTCTGGAAAACAGTGTAGAGGTCCCTTAAAAAGTTAAAAATTGAGCTACTCTATGATCCAGCCATTGCACTACTGGGTGTTTACCCCAAAGATACAGACGTAGTGAAGAGAAGGGCCATATGCACCCCAATGTTCATAGCAGCATTGTCCACAATAGCTAAATCGTGGAAGGAACCAAGATGCCCTTCAACGGATGACTGGATTAAGAAGTTGTGGTCCATATATACAATGGAATATTACTCAGCTATCAGAAAGAACGAATTCTCAACATTTGCTACAACATGGACGGCACTGGAGGAGATAATGCTAAGTGAAATAAGTCAAGCAGAGAAAGACAACTATCATATGATTTCTCTAATCTATGGAACATAAGAACTAGGATGATCGGTTGGGGAAGAAAGGTATAAAGAAAGGGGGGGTAATCAGAAGGGGGAATGAAACTTGAGAGACTATGGACTATGAGAAACAAACTGAAGGCCTCAGAGGGGAGGGGGGTGGGGGGAATGGGATAGACCGGTAATGGGTAGTAAGGAGGGCACATATTGCATGGTGCACTGGGTGTTATATGCAACTAATGAATCATCGAGCTTTACATCGGAAACCGGGGATGTACTGTATGGTGACTAACATAATATAATAAAAAATCATTAAAAAAACAAAAAACAAAGTCATTGTTTGATTATTGTATCTGTACCTTTGAATGATAAAATCTTCAAGAAAGGCATCCTTACATTAAATACGGTTATACAACAGAAGCTAGAATTTTCTCTGATATGTTGGGCATTGGTAGAGGGGACGTAACTAAAGACTCTGGTCATTGAAAAAGAAGCCCTAACATTGCCTGGGTCACCACAAAACTCATTCACCTGCATTGTCAGTGAAGAAAGAGTCTACGGTTTTGTAGAGGATTGTAGTAAGGTCCTTAGTTTCAGTGCTTTTTATTTCTATTTCATTTACCAGCTTGTTTATGTGTTTTTAATATAACTAACAAATCCTGCTTTGAACACAGCAGGGGAGGAATGCAAGAAGGAAAACAGGGGAGAGAAAAAGAGAGAGATAAAAAACCTGAGGTCAAAAACCTAATGTCACAGGAAGGAAAACATTTTTAAAAACAGCTTTGTCAATTAACCTCACAGATTATTCATATCGAGAGCCATTTTTAATAAAACACTCCCATGTCTGTTCAATTCTCTTTATTTTTAACAAGTAATATTTATGTCTTTCCTGTGGGAGTTACCTTCTTTGTTGGAAATTTAAATATCCCAATAAAAGGCCTTTAAATAGGTTTTTTTTTAATTAGCCATCCCTTCTATTTATGTGTCAAACTGGTTATTTAAAATTATTATGTAGATAAATCGTAGATGGACCTTCGTATTTGTGTATTCCACTATTGTTTTTCCATGGCAGCGGAAATGCCGATGAAATGAAGATCATTCTAGGTGAGAATATTTATTTTCATCGAACCCCTTGCAGTTTTCTGTAATGTTTTAAGGAGAATTAAATAACCCTTGAGAATTGAAATGCAAGGATGAAATTACATATTATTGTGGCCATGCTATGTCACATTTTCTTTTATTAAAAATGAATACATTGGTTTAGATTTATTTGACAATGGTTTTTGCCTTCAGAGTCCAAGCTTTAAAGGTTCATTCTGTACAGTAATACTTCAGCAAGATACATCTCCCTCGTCTGCAGGATCTCATTTATAAGCTAGGCTCAACTTCTGCTTCCTGCAGTAATAAACGCTCTTGCCTGCAAGATTTTAGATGAGATATTGTGGCCCCCTCTTATCCCCTTTTCAACCCAGCACCCTGTTAGAAGGGTGTTTCTTTTTCTGTGGCCTTTAAAGGGGAAAAAACTCACTTGACTCATTTTTCCAAAGCAGCTCTTTTAATGTGTTTGGAATTGCTTTCTGAATACTGTCTCTTATGTTACTGTTGAGGTGTTTTGTTATACATGAGATAGGAAATAGGAAAAACCACTTAGATGACTGCTTTCTCGATTAAAAAAATATCGCTGCAATTCAATAAAAAATATTTTTCTCAGGTCTCTATGTCTTTGAGGCGTTTGAGGTTTAAACAACTTCTATAACTGGTGGGGAGGAAATGTATTTAAATATGCATAGAAAGCAATGCAAAAAAAATTGCCACCCAGCCACTTTAAAGCCCACTTTCACAGGAGTGATTTTTAAAATAGATGATGATATACGCTCTCAGAGCATGCTTCCCTGTGTGTGCAGGGCAGAAAGTCCTTCTGTTGTCCTCCCACAGACTCTCCTTCCCAGAAAATTATCAGACTCATTCCCCAGCCGTGGTTGGCTTAGAAGCCAAAGGAAGCCCCATCAGGACTTCAAACAGGACTGGTCCATTCTGGGTGCATCTATTTCCCTGCCATGTTTCTGGCCAAGCCATCTCTTCTCTAGCTCTCTGTGCAGCTCTCCTCCCTAGGGAAGAGGCTTTCTGCAGCCATGTAAGTTTCAGGGGGTTGTAGAACATTTGCAGGGTACGCAGAGCATGGCCAAACAAATGTGCATCCACGCCAGTGATAATGCCGGGAGGAGGGATACATAGTGTCTAAGAAACTGAGCCAAGGACCAGGGAAGACCTGTCATCTGACAACTGGGCCTTGGCACAGGACAGTTAGACAATATCTTGAGCCTCTCTTTCCTCATCTGTGCAATGGGGACAATACCTGCATTGGAGCTGGTTATAAGGTTAAAAGAATTATTGGATGATTAATACATGGTATTATTAGCATTTTATTTTAAATATACCTTATTTTTTTAAAACATTATTTATTTTAGAGAGAGAGAGAGACAACAAGAATGGGAGGGGCAGATGGAGAGGGAGAATCTCAAGCAGATTCTGCGCTTGTCTGGAGCCCGATGCGGGGCTTGATCCCTGGACCCTGAGTTCATGACCTGAGCCGAAACCAAGAGCCGGATCTTTAACTGGTGGTGCCACCCAGGTGCCTCTATTTTAAATATATCTTTAGAATAAAGAAACTATCATTTAAAACCAAATCTAATTACACAGAATACATAGATTTGAAATCTTTCTGGAGTTAAAATTCCCCAGTTCCTCATCTTCCAACATTATCAAACCAAACAACAGACATAACAAAAACCTCCTGGAGGAGAACTTTTAGAGATCTCAGTTTGAAGTGTGGAACATGAAGCTAGGGGAGGCGTATTTTCATTTCCCCCTCAATTAATCTGTCTATGCCCCATTCCTACTTGTCTAGCTCCGTGCAGCTATATGGTGTCTAGAGGCCCTTAAAAGATTTTTATTTTCTTTTTCCTGAGATGATAAATATTTTGGCATGACTGATTCTCGATTCTTGAAAGACTGGAAATGGAGGGAGAAAGTCAGGCCTTTAAAGCTATAACTGGAGGAAATAGTCTTAGCTCTGTTTCCCTTAGCTATGTTTGGTTTAACTGTACAATTTAATTACATCGCAATAAAAAAGCACATTATGAAAGTAACCGTGCCAAAGACCCCATACAAAGAGAACACGCGAATGCTTTCATTTGTTTTGTTGTATATGGGAATAATCTTAGAATGATTTTCTACAACATAGAAGGCCAAATATGTGTAAAGGGATACTAAATGCCACAGTGCTCCTACTATGTGCATCGGTGCCGATGTTCCATAGATAAACTAGTCCCTGCCTTCTCAGACCTGATGATCATGGGAGAGAAATAAGACATTTCCACAAATATCAAAGCTATAAATCATGTGGGAAGCACAAGAAAGGTTAAAAAGTATTTATGGGAACAAAAAATAATGGAAGTGAATACTTCCTGCTGAGACCTTTAGGAAGGCTTTGTGGAGTGGTGGCATTTAAACTGAATAGGATTTCAGCAGAGGGGACAGATGAGGTTAGGATGATCCAGAAGAAGAAAAACTGTGAACAAAGGCACGAAACAGTGAGTATCTCACGTGGCTGAATACATAGGAGCAGTGAGAGAGAAGGCATATTCTGGTCACATCGTGGGTCACGTTGGGGAGGGTGAACATATGTTAGGGATATTGGCAGGACATGAAAGATTGGGGAGGAAAAGTAGGGAAGAAGGAAAGATCTCAGAGGACATAAAGATATCCAAGGAGAGACCATTCTAGAGAAGCCAGAAGGAGATAGTGTTTACTGCTAGGGTTGAGGGAGGGCAGTGGGAAAAAAGGGATAAAGGAGAGAACAATTGATGGGATATGCCATTACTCTCCTCTGGACATGTGGATGTTTCTAGGTTGATGCAGAGAGAACAGAGGAGATGGAAGGAGGACCAACCAGGAAAACAGCATCCGTCAGCACTCAGCTTAAATATGACTCGGTCAGGAAGTCTTCTTTGTCCTTATACCCCTTCTGTCTAACCTAGGTCAGATTCCCCAGATCTCTGCTCTGCTAGTCAGGATCTCAGAAGGACATGGATGGCACACACAAACTGGAAAACTGTTGGGTTCAACAAGGAGATGATTTGCAAAGACTCATACAGGGTTGAGGGGAACCAACAGGGGTGGTGAGGAATGCCAGACTGGCACATGGGACCTCTGACTGTCCCTAGGCCTGAGTGACAAGAAAATGAAGTGATTCCCAGAGTGCAATGCAACTACTTTATATGTCTCTCCCTTATAACTGAAGAGAAAACTGCAACTACAGCCTGACCATTGGGGCTGGGAGGGAGCGGGGACGTAATTACTGTGACCTAGGTCCCCTTCTGCCCTCCTATCTTCTGCTGAACCTGAAGGCAAACCAGACAGCAAGGAAACTCCTGGGTGCAGCCCAAAGAGGTCAGCCTCCCAGGCCACAGAGCAGAGCAGAAAAAGCAGAGATGCATGTGGAAGGGCCTGTGGAGATTATTTGTCTTACGTGCTTTCACAGGTTCTTGGTTTCTTAGTTATAGCTGTTGTCACAGTTATAACTAAAAAATGGATTACATAATTAGCTGTTCAGTGTCTGTCTTTCTACTCAAATGTAAACTCAATGAAGGCAGATACCCTTTGGGTCTTTTTATCTGAGCATTTCTGGTACCTGGCCCAGGGCTTTATGCCTCAGAGGTCTCAATGAATATTTATTGAATGAATAAATTAATTAATTAAAATAAAATAAACTTTATCTTCTTTAATGGATATCGCAGGTGTTTTGAAGACAGCAAAGTTCAAAAGAATTCAAATGAAATATACTTTACACTGAGCTTTGGATTAATTTTAAGCTATACCTAGAAGAAAAACTGATGTCGAAAGTTCTTACTCCTAGTTGTTCCTATCATTTTATTTATTTATTTATTTATTTATTTATTTATTTATTTATTGCTGTTTATCTTCCATGGATGTAGACCCTTGGAATAGATCTTTGTGTGATCAGCAAGTCGAGGCTGAAGGTCCTGCATTATCTGTCGCCACTCCATGTGTAATTATGGTGACTGGCCCTATAGGAGAAAGTTCCCTCACAGAACCTTTCCGTGTCTCTGACTCTTCCACCAACTGCAGAAATTGCTTGCTTATCTTATTTGCTTTGTGTTCATCAGATAAGGGTCAATAAGCCTGCATTGACTAAAAAAATCCACTTAGATCAGTAACAGGATTCTTTATGAATTACGTGTGGGGAGAGTGGTCTACCAGAGAGATGTTAAATATGAACTATGATGGTTACAAAGGAGAGATAAAAGAAGTAGGGAGAGTCATTCATCTATTTATCCTTATTTATGAAAGAAATCCTATCTGCTAGACAACTGTGTTAGATGCTTGGGACATCATCGTGAACACAATAAGCATATTCCTAGCTCTGAAAGAATTTGCAGCATTATGAGACAACAAGGAGAGAGTGAAAGAGTAGTAGGGGAAGAGCTGGCTACCCTGTGGCTATGGGAAGGGCAACTGGTTCAGATTTGAGGGTGGAGGGAAGAAATTTATCTGGAGAGAGGGACTTCTGGGCTGTGCCCTAAGGTGATTAAGAGTGTATTGTCTGTATAATGGGACGCCATTAAAGGGTGTGCTAAAACATGCAATTTACATTCAAACAGATTACTTCTCCAGGCTGTTTTGTGCAAAATAGACTGGAGCTGGTCAGCGGTGGCAGCATAAATCGTTTTAAGAGAACATTGTACTGGAAGAGAGTGGCAATAGTAAACAGAAAAAGACAGAGGCAGATTCCGGATACTTGTTGGAAGTGAAGCAGAGGAAGAAACAAGATGGGAAAAAAAAATGCCCCTTAGATGTTTGGCTTGAGCTTCTGGAAGGACAGTGGTTCCACTATCCGAATAGTGAAGACTGGAAGACAGATAATTTCAAGGGGCGGAGGATGCTTTGGATAAGTAAATTTTAGATACAGTTTAGAAACTGAAGTAGAATGGTGGAGGCAGAAGCCAGACTGAAATTATTGGAAGAAAAAAAATGAGAATAATGAAGTAGAAACAGTAAGTGCAGAACCCATCTGGGAATATTTTGCAGAGAAAAGCAAACGAGAAATGAGAAAGTGAAAAGGAAATGTGGGGTAAAGGGCAGTTGTTGTTTTAAATAGGACACAGCCCAGCATGTCTGGTGTGCTGACGGGAGAATGATCCTGTAGAAAGACTAATTATGTTGGGATGAGAGGAAATAATCCAAGCAGTGAAGTCTTTGAGAAGGACGGAGGAAATGGTAGCCAAGATACAAGAAGAGGAAGGTGGGAAGAGGAAGAGGAAATACAGGAAGACAGAGAACATGAGTAGGTTTTTCTATTTGGTAGTAGTAAGAAGAAAGAGTTCTTAATCCTTTTTTTAATCAATGAAGAGCAAAGAAAGAAGGACTGAGGGAGTAAGAAGGAGTGAGACAGCACACTCACTAGAGAAATGTACTAGGATTGCTGGGTACCATCAGGTGTTCACCTGGGGTTTGTCATCATGATCTGGACACAACCAGTCACCCCGGAAGTCCTGCGTGTCATTTTCCTAGCAACATTCAGCAACTTTGGTGCAGATATGTGTTCAAGCAAGTTGGAGTTTTGACAGGCGAAGTGACGTCTTCATCAGAGGGGCAGGTGTATTGAGGGGGGTTGCCAGGGAGTGATGGACCATGAAATCTTATCTGGGAAACAGGGATATGAAAACAGAAAAGGAATGATGAATAGCGAAAGTGGTTGCTGAAATATGTTGGGTGGTGGGGGAGGGAGTCAGAGAATTAGCACCGTGTGTAAAGGCACAAGTGGGTTGGAAAGATAGGAGGTGATGTTTAAGTAGTGTGGTGAAAGGAAGTTTCAGAGGGCTGCCATTACTGGTGATGACCAGGGTCATCGCCACGGGTGTGGGTGGCTGAGGTGAAGAGAAAGTATACTGGAACTGCGGGGGGGGGGGGGGGTTTGCCAAGACCAGGGAGTCCAGGATGTGCCATCCTTGTGGATGTCACACATCACTGAGAATAATGACAACTGTAAGGGGTGGAGAAGACAGTGAACACAAATCTCCTACGAGAGGATTCTAGGAAGGGAGTCAAGAGATGACAGCCAAGAAAGGGAAACAAATGCGGCAAAGAAGAAGGCAGGAGAATCAAAAGATCTGGGCTGTGAAGGAAGAGAAATGGCTTGGGTATGGAATTCAGGAGCATTTTATGCTTTACTTCTAGCTCTGAGGTGAGGGGAGTGTGCGAGGGTTTCCAGGGAGTGATATCCTCAGGGAACAGCCAGGTACATTCAAAAGGTCCAGACACGGGGGATTTTGCCGATTACGGATCTAGAAGGCATGGGAAGGGCTCACAGACGTCAGGAAAGGGTGAAGGATTACATAAGATTAGGCACTGTGTGAAGGACAGAGTCTGGAAAAGGGACAGGGAACAAGACCAGAGGGTGAGAGATAAAAATGGAGAGAGTCTTGTGACTATAGATAGAGATGGAGAGGAAACTGTAAATACTGGGCTGAGGGGAAAGAACCGTTTCTTCTGAGGTTTCAAAAATAAATGTTCCCCCCCTCCCCCGATGTTTCTCTGAAATTGATACTGGCTCTCTTTTAAGGAATGAAGGAGATGCCAGAAGAAGGAAAAAACGAGAAAAATTGAAGGGAAGAAAAAAAAGATTTCTTTCAGTCATTTGCAGAACGGTTTTTTTCTGATCAAAATATTATTAACTGTTCTTTCCTGACAATTTGCAGAGGATGGAAATATTAAGAAAAAAGTAGCAATGGCTTATAATTTCTCTACCAAAGAATACCAGTGCTAGCTAACATTTTTGCAACATTCTTGCCTGCCAACCCCAACACACATACATTTTAATTTTTGATGAGATGATACTGATACCGAGTGTCACAGTGGGAAGGAGGAAAGCTGAGCAAGCTCCCCTTCCAAAGCCTTGATGGTCTCAAAGAGAAGTGGGGGTTTGAGGAGGGTTTGGGAGAGTGGCCAATGTCCACCAAGGCTGCTCTGATGACGGCAGCAGGAAATTGGCATGGGATGGGTAGTGTTACAGTGTAACACTGAGCACTTGGATAGCTGGATTCTGCCAGTCTCCCCCCACCCCAGGATTCTCAATGTGGGGATTCTGCCAACTCCCCCCACTCCCCTACACCCAAATTAGAAAAAAAGTCACTGGGGAGCATCAGTTATTCTATAAAACTCACAGCAATTTTTAAAAGATCACATCAGCCAAACTGCGTTTCCAATTCTCCCTTGTAATTGCAGCGAATGCCATTAGTAGATACGGTGGGATGATTCTTCTCTTCTTCCTAGCTGTTAGCTTAAGAAATGAAATAAAGAAAAGAAGAAGTGTTTAAAAATAAATAGACTTTAATTCAGATCTTGACACATAGCGTCAAAGAGCAAATGACTTCAAAGAATACGGTGGGCAACGAGAGGAGGCCTGACTCCCCATCTAAACCAGAATCACCCTGCATTCACCCTGAATTAGATAACATAACTGAGACTTATGTAAAAGTTCTAATGTTTCTAAGTCTTTCAAATACACTCTAAAAGAATTCTAGAAGAATTCCTAAACAAAAGTTCCACATTTAAAAAAAACTGATTTGCTGTCCAAAAAAAAAAAAAAAAAAGGGATTTCTTTTGTACTTGTCTCCCCTTCTGGTGGGTAATACAACTCCCAGTAATTCTGTTGCTATTAAAAGTCTTAGTCTCCAAGGTCACGATTCTCACTCTGGCTTTCTCTTGACAGCACCGAGGCATGAGGCGGCAGCAGGTGCACGGAACTGCTGACCTGCAGAGCGGAGAGGTGGACAGCGCTAGGCCAGGAGGGCTGCGGGGCCTGAGCAGGTGGGCCAGGGGACGGGCAGGCAGCAGAAGCTAAGGAAATAAGGAGGATCCATATCAGGCCTGGGACACCAAGGGGTGTTCGGTCCCTGACCAGAGGCAAAGGTTGGGGAGAGCTAGGGGGCAGGAACAGCACCAGGCAACTGCAAACGGAGAGGTAAAGCGTTGCATCAACATGTCAATGGAACTTTATCCTTGGAAAAAACTTCCCTCCTGCCCTTGCTTCCGAGACTTTCTCAAGCCTCAGTGGCGATGGGGAAGTAAGCCACAGAGACACATGACCAGGTGAGGGGCTTTTCCCTTAGATGCAGCCTGGAAAACAAATGCATCTCAAATCCTCACGAATCTTTCCTCTTAGGTTTTGAATCTGAGATAAAAATTCTCCTGGGTTTGTCCTTACTGAATGGATAAGGGTTCCCAGCAAATAGATTTTTCTCTTTTAATTAACCAGGCAATTGTGTTCTTATCCATTATAAGGAGGTCCCTCAAAGGACGTCTTCTGCCCATGGAGTCTTATGTCCTTCAGAACCCAAAGATGTCCTCTTATCGCTCCCTCCTTGCTTAAAGCGACAGGGACAAAGGAGAAAAACATAGTCAAACCAGCACCCATGACTTATTTCCTATTCCCTCATTCTCATTCTTCAGTGCTTTTCCTCTTTCAGTCCAATTCTTCAGTTTCTGCAAATCTCTCCTCTTACTCAGTGTTTCTGTGTATTTTAGATGATAGCGAAATCTGAGAATAATAATAGCTATCTTTAGAATAATGCCCAACATAGAGTAAGTCAATAAATAATCAAATGAATTAATTTATAAATGATTGTCATTATTAGCTGAATAAGCAATTATGTGCCATTTTAACATTTATGTGCATTTAACATTTATGATTTCACTGTACCTTCACAATAGTTTGAGATTGGCGTTTTTCTCCCCATTTTACAGAAAAGGAAACTGAGTCACAGAAAGGTTATGCTGCCTCTCCCAGCATGTACCAATAGTACCTGTTAGTAAGTGGTGGAGTCAGGATCCCAACAGTAGCAGTCTGGACCAGACCAAATTCTCTATGGCAAGGGTTTTAAGAGCAGTATGGTCACTATTATAATCTTAGGTGGGATTGGGAGAATTGAATCTAGGAGGTTCCAAAGATATTTTGTAAGGATTCTATTAAACTTTTGATTATTAACAATATCAAACAAATAAAAATAAATAGAATAGTATAATGAACATCCATATATCATCATCTAGGTTCAGTAATTATCTATCTTGCTTCATCTAACCCTGCAGTCCCCACCATTGCCCTAAATCATATGAAGCAATTCCCAGGCAAATATTATTTCATCTGTAAGTATTGTATTTATCTCTAAAAGATACTGACTCTATTTTAAAAACTCAATAGTATTATTTCAGATAAAAATAAAATAAAATAAAAAATAATGAGACTATTCTGAGTCTTTAAACACTTTTTTTAAAAAGATTTATTTATTTTAAGAGAGAGCATGTGAGCAGGGGGAGGGGGAGAGGGAGAGAATCCTCAAGCAGACTCCCCACCGTATGGAACCCAATGCAGGGCTCAATCCCAGGACCCTGAGTTCAAGACCTGAGCCAAAGTCGAGTCAGCCACTTAACGGACTGAGTCACCCTGGTACCCCTTTAAACACTTAATTTTTAAAAATCAAATACTTTATCTTAAAGTGGAAAAAAAAAAAAAGAAAGAAAGCTGTTATCTGATGCATATAGGTGTCCTGAAATGTAGAAAGTCTAGTTGCCTCTTTTAACTGAGATACTCTTTGAAGGTAGGGTGAGGTTACAAGTGAGGAGATTTAGTATTAGGAAGTATGCTGCCGTTCAAGTACTGAGATTTTGTTCTTTTGTCCTTGAATGTGATGCTGGGGAAAATGGGCCTCACTCTACATCTGATCCCCCATCACCAGATTTGTGACCTGCCATCTTTCAGTGCTACTGCTTTCCAAGGATGCCTCTTTCTTCACTCATTGCTACCTATTGAAGTGATATTCATTTCTGCTGTACAGATCCAGAGAGTCTTTGTCCCCACCTCCCTGGTATTTTTTTATTGACTGCATATTTTCTGGCACATAAGCAATCTGAAAATGGCAAGCAATTCTGATTTACACATTTATTTTAAGATTGTACGTTAGTATCCAATGGAGATGTTTATTTTTAGAGAATTGTTGATAGAAACTGGGGAGCAGTTTTTGAATGTCTTCTGTTTCCTGAAAGGACACTGGATTCTCCATCAGTTGAGCCACGAATATTGTTCACATTATCTTTCTAACATTACACAAATCCTTTGTGCACTTAAATGCTTCCCAAAATAAAAGGACTACTGTTAAAAAATAAACACCTACTATGATTCAGGTATTGTCTTAGACTTGAAGATGAAATGGTAAATAAAACAGTTTCAGCCCTCTCACAAGATATAGACATTAAACATATAATCCCCTAGAATATAAGGTTAGAAACTATGAAAGAGAAAGATACTATAAGAAATAATTATGGGAAAGCCCCACTTGGATTGGAAGAGGAAGGTAACAGAGTCTGTTGTGAGAAAGTAATATGTGCTGTGACTTGAAAGATGACCAGAGTCAGCTAGATGAAGTGTTTGAGGAAGTGTTTCAGGCAAAGAAAACAGCATGTGCAAAGGCCCTGAGGCATGCAAGAGTTCTACAAGTTCAAGGACTCAAAGGAAAGTGAGTATGACTGAGTATAAAGGGCAAGGTAAAGTGGGAGAAGATGAGGTTGGAAAAATAGGCAGATCCTTATAGATCATATTAAAATATTTGAATTTCATGTAAAATGAGAAGCCACTGAAAGGTATTAAAGCTGGAGAGTGATTTAGTCTTTTAAAATAGTTTAAAGGTCACCTTGGTTGCTCCACAGAAGCTTCAGGGAAGGACGTTAAAGAGAGGGACTGGGAAGACCAATTAGCAGGATATTGCAAGAGAATGTGTCCCAGAAGAAAGAAAGAGGCCTATAAACTGAAGGTATGTTTTGGAGGTAGAATCCGCAGAACCTAATGATGGATTATTTATCTAATACAGTTGACCTTTGAACAATGTGGGTTTGAACTGTGCAGGTCCACTTACATGCAGATTTTTTTTTATAAATACAGTATAGCATTATAAATGTATTTTCTCTTCCTTATGATTTTCTTAATATCATTCTTTCTCTTGCTTACTTTATTGTAAGAGTACAGTATGTAATATGTATAACATACAAAATATGCATTAATTGACTATACAAGTTATCAGTAAGGCTTCCAGGCAACAATAGGCTAGTAGTTAAGTTTGGGGGGAGTCAAAACTTATTTGTGAATTTTTGACTGCATGAGGGGTCAACTCCCTAACTCTCATATTGGTCAGGGTCAAATGTATAGCTTATATTGAGATAATCAACATCATTTCAGGTTTGGGGGTTTTCATATATGAATCCTAAATATTGATGACCCTGTCACTTCTATGGTCTCATGGTACACTGAGAATAACTGATAATACTAATTGAGCACTTACTGGTTGCCCAGTGCTGTGCTAAGTGCTCTACTTTGATGTCTCATTTAATCTTTCTTCTGATTCTATGGAAAGATTTTTTCAGAGATTAGGAAATGGACACTTACAGAGGTTAAGCAACTTGTCTAGCCATATGCCTAATAAAGAACAGATCTGGGATTCGATCTCTTTTCTCCAACTTCAAAACTGGTTTTCTTAAGTACAAGATGACATTACTTCAGCATACTGAAAGCAATAATGATATAGGGTTTGCTTCTCAAATGATCCCTGCCTGCCGGTGTCCACTCCCTCATAGAATCCCCTTCCTTTGTGTGTAGAACAGACCTCATGACTTCTAACAGGATAGAGCAAAAATGATAGGATGCCACTTGGACAGATATTAAAAGATTATGACTTCAGTCTGAATAGCGCCCTTTTTGCCCCCTTACTCTCTTGCTCTGATGAAGCAAGCTGCCATGTTGTGTGCTGCCCTATGAAGTGGCCCACAAGGCAAGGAACAGAGGACAGCCCAGGGATGTGGAATTGAAGCCTGCCAACCAACAACCATGTGAGTAGCAGGGAAGGAGATTGTTCCCAACTCGAGCGTTGAGATTTCTCCAGCTGACCTGTGAGAGAATCCGAGCAAAGGACCTAGTTATGCCATGCCCAGATGCATGACCTACAGAAACTGAGATGATAAATATTGTTGCTTTAACCAAGTTTTGGGAGCAATCTGTTACATGGCAATTGATAGCTAATACAAATGATAATGTCAAAGTGGATAATATTAACTATCATAATATCTTGCATTTGTGTAATGTCTCAAATTTTTGCAAAGAAAAATCAAGTTTCAAAATAATGAAATTAGGAAACTTTATTACTATTACCTTCCCTTAAAACATAGCAGCTGCACTTGAAAGTACCACCTGCATTTTCAACAAGAAAAATTGGTTTATTCACCTGGCTTTTATTGCCTTAATTCCCATCTCTACAACCATTTGAAACATGCTGTCTAGCAAGGGAGTTATTATCTCCTTTATACTAAGTTATTAGTAACAAGGCACGTTTAAACCATCTGGCCTGGGTGTTCTGTTGGACTTCAAATTTGTAGCAGCCAGTTGGATTTCTTACCCTGTACTGGGGTTTCCTAATCCCTGTATCAATTCCCACTCCAAGAGAGGGACATGGATTTTAAGCTGTCAATCAGTATTTTTGCCAGTTGAGATGAAATATAAAGGGTGGAAAAAAATTTACATAAGACCAGTGCTCAAATTGGGCAAGACCACAAAGAATTTTTCTAAAAAGTTTTCCCAGAAGGAGCTAATTACTGTGGGAGAAAGTAATCTTCATGTTTGGCTTGAATAACCACAGAAACAACAAAATGCAAATATTTTAAAAATGATGGGAAAATTAAAGTAAGAAAAACTTTTGATTGCACTCTCATGGGGACTTAACTTTTTTTTTTTAAAGCAGTGCATATATGTGTAAATGTATACACCCACACATATACACTTATAGAAAGAGGAATATAGGAAGCACATGGAACATTCATTCATTTCACAAATAGTTATTGAGCATCTAGTAAAGTGCCAGGTAGTTCCGAATGTAAGAGATACACTGCAGAATAAGACAACGCAGTCCCTCCCCTGATAAAGCCTAAATTCCAGCGAGAGAGACAGATCAGTAAAAGCTAAAGCAATAAATCAATAAATAATTACAAGTTGTGATAGTGATTGAAAGTGAACAGGAGGAATTGTTTACATTGGATGTTCAGAAAAGGCTTGTCTGAGATCTAAAGGAAGGGTGGGGTCGGCTATGTCAGGAGCTGGGGGAAGGCTTTCCAGACAAAGGAAATAGCAAATACAAAAGCCCAGAAATGAGAATGAGCATGGCATGTTCTAGAAATGGTCAAAGATCTGGGAGCCTGGTGGGAGAGTGCGGTGAGAGGAAGTAGAGCAGTAGTCAGGGGCCAGATCATTTCGGGCTTTGTAGGCTCTGGAAAGGAGTGCAATTTTACTCCCAGTTCAAGGGAATCCATTGAAGGCTTTTAGGCTCCAAATGGCATCTGATTTATGTGTTCAAAAGATCATTCTCTTTCTTTGAAAGATTTTATTTATTTGAGAGTGAGTGAGTGGGGAGAGGGGCAGAGGGAGAGGGAGAAGCAGACATCCTGCTGTGCAGGGAGCCTGCCCCTGGGCTCCATCCCAGGACCCTGAGAACATGACCTGAGCTGAAGGCAGGCGCTTAACCAACTGAGCCACTCAGGCGCCCCCCCAAAAGATCATTCTATGGCTGTGCAAGGAAGAGACTGTAAGCACACAAGACTGGGTATCAGAAGCTGGATAGAGGCCCACGGCAGGATTCCGGGCTAGAGATAGTGGCTTGGGCAGATTTTGGAGGCAGCATGAAAAGGGTGTGGGAGCTAAAGGAAAGGATGAATCAAGGGAGGCTCTTTGGTTTGGTGTTTGAATTAAGTGAACATGGTGCTGTGTATTGTTCTGAGAAATCCCTAAAGAGATCTCTGTGTTGAGACACTCAAGAGATTGGTTTGTTGTTTTTGTTTCTTTTTTGGATTTTATTTATTTATTTGACAGAGAGACAGCGAGCGAGAGAGGGAACACAAGCAGGGGGAGTGGGAGAGGAAGAAGCAGGCTCCCAGCGGAGGAGCCCGATGCAGGGCTGGCGTCCCAGGAGATTGGTTTTGAACATGCAAAGTCTGAGATGTCTATGAGAGATTCAAGTAAAGATATAATTTAGGAAATGGGATATCGAAGTTTGCACTGCAGGGTGCCTGGGTGGCTCAGATGGTTAAGCGTTTGCCTTCGGCTCGGGTCATGATCCCTGGATCCTGGGATGGAGCCCCACATTGGGCTCCCTGCTCAGCGGTGAGCCTGCTTCTCCCTCTGCCTGCTGCTCCTGCTGCTTGTGTGCTCTCTCTCTCTGACAAAAAACCAAAATCTTAAAAAAAAAAAGAGGTTTGAGCTGGATAGAAGTATAAATTCAATTTTATTCTATGATTGGTTTAAGTTACAAATATATACAGCACGGAAGATTATGCTTGGTGATTTAATTCTTTGATTTTTTTTTCAATTTTATTTATTTATTTTATTTTAGAGAGAGACAGGGAGAGAGAGCACATGGGAGGGGGGATGTGGGAAAGGGACAGAGGGAGAGAATCTCAAGCAGATTCTCCACTGAGTGGGGAGCCTGACATAGCTTCATTTCATGACCCTGAGATCATGACCCTCAGAGTGTGACCTGAGCCAAAACCAAGAGTCCATCACACAACCAACTGTGCCACCCAGGTGCCCCTCATTCTTTGATTTCTTAAAGAACTGACATAAATCTCAGACCCCTTTGAGTGATTTTACATTTTTAATTGTATCCAAACATAAACCAATACCATTAAAAATGTTTTTTTCTATTTCATTTAATTTTAAAAATGTTTTTCTCTATTTCATTAAATTTTTCTATTTAATTTTTTTAGTATGCTAATTTTCCACTGTAACATAGATTTCTTATTTAGTTACAGAAAAGGGAAGCGGTCTATAATTTATAGAGCACTCGCTATAAAACAGGCAGGGGCAGGAAACAGAGGTTCACAGTATTTAAGTAACTTGCCCAATGACACACGGTTCAGATTTGAAGCCAACTTTGCTTTTGGCACTAAAAGCCATGTCCCGTCTTTAGAGAGACTGTAAAGCACCGAGTTTCTCCTTCTGTTTCTCTTTTAGTTTCCATATTTCTTTGCACTGTTCTTACATCTCTTTTATTGTTCAACTCAACTGAATTCAAGAAACACTTAGAGCACTCATGACATGTGTATTGCTGTTGACTGCACTTCTGGTGAGTTTGGGACATGCTCTGTTCCTCACCTCCATCATTTGACAGTATCCTGCCATTGTCTCAGCTGCTTAATAAAAAGAAATTCCCAATACCCGTTTCTTCCCAGAATGTCGTAAATAGCTGCTATTGCCTTGGCAATTTTCTGGACCTCTGCATCCAGTGAGGATTGACTGTCACCTAAACTGTTCATTTTCTCCTGGCCATAATCCACAGGAAACTGGATTCATTAACTCCAAGGCTTGCTTAATGGAACAAACAACTTGATTTTCATCCTCTTTTCTCTTTCTGTTTCTATAGTATGTTTCCTTACTATATTCCTCATTCTGTGTTTCACCTTGAATTTCATTATTTTCTTTTTGGTTGTTTTTAACATAATCCAGCACCCTTTCCCAGTCTCAGTTTTCTCCCTTGCATTGGTATTTTCTGGAATAGTACTATTTGAATCTTAGTACTTATTTATTTATTCATTCGTTTAAATAGCCCTGGGGCAGGACCGGATGGTTCTATTTCAGAAAGAAATTAGTATTTGTCATTAGGAGATATACACGTCTTAATTAGATACACTAGTCAAAGGAACTCCCACATTATTTTCCAATACCAACTCCTCTGCCGTGATTTCTATGGGTCAGTCATGGTTACAAGCTGTGAGCTATCACCTAGGCGTCCAAGCCACTCTCTGAGAGCGGCTGCTATTATTATCTGCATGTTACAAGTGAAGACACCATCAAGAAAATAGAACAGGTCCTCAGAATAGAAAATCTACATTCACTTTCACACATGGAAATGGAATCAAACCCTAATCATGACGTTAGTATATATTTGGGGTATTGTGTAATGGGAAAAGGGAAGGAACCAGGAAATGGGGTCTTTTACTGTGCAAAGATGTGTTCCCAGGGGAAGAGAGCGTAGCTGCAGGTGGAGAGAACTAAAGAAGAGGGCACGACTTTTCCTGTAAGCAAGAGAGGCAGGCTCTGAAGGAAGACTGACCTCCTTGCGAAGGTAGATGTCTCTGGTGCCCTTCCTTTTGATACCAAAATAAAAAATTTTATGTAGCTAGAAAATTATACTTTCCCTGCTAGCACTCTAGTAGAGAAATTTGCAGATCCCTGCACAGTATGATGTACTTGTCTGAAGAGCCCAAAGAAAAATGGTGGCCTCAGGGAAGTGGACTGTGGGTCAGGGTTCCAAGGAGTGATTGGCAGTACTGTTGGGTGGTCCCAGTGGGAGCATTCGTAAGAAAAGCATTCTAGAGAAATGTAAGGCCAAACTGGCTACCATATAGAGTAGAGAATGCTAGGAATGGGGAAAAGAGGAAACTAGGAAACTCTTGTATCTTATAACACATATGAATTCTATATACTTTAGGAAAAGGATAAAAATATGGTTTTGTATTTAAGCCTATGTAATCATATGTAGTTTTATGACACCCTGATAGCATTTGCATATTAAAAATCACAAATCCATATTAAAAATCACCTTGTACAAATAAGTTTTTGGTGAGAGATACTGCTTTATCAAGAGCAACATGGTTGAGTTCTATTTGAACCACAGGGCACACATGAACTAAAATCAAGTATTTGGAAAATCAAAGATCAAGTAAAAATAAGCCTACACGGTAAGCATAACCAAAGAATGCAAAACAAACTAAATTGATAATGATAAAGCTAATAGTCTTGTATAATTAAAGAGTAAGATTCGTGGTGAATAAGAACTGTGACCAATCCAATATAACATCATCGATATACTGAAGATAAAGGATACTTTCAGAAAGTAGGAGGAATTTCAAGTGTCTGCAACACATAAGTAGTAAACACTTGGCAAAGTTGGTGAACAGGTGGTAGGATACTGACTTAGAGTCCTTGGTAAATTCTAGAATCAGTGTAATTTAGTTCATAAATTCCACATTTTAGTAATTCTTAATAACTCAGTCTCTGTAGCAATTAGGAGTGCTTTGGGCTGCATATTACAGAAAACTCCAGCTGACAGTGGCTGAAGCCATAAAGAATATTGTTTATGTAACAAAAGCCTGCATGCCTGTGGTTTGGGGATCAGATCAGCAGCTCCAAATTTTAGGGTATTTGGTTGACGGTTCTGTATTCTCAGGGGCACCAGACATCATGTCCTCAGGCCTCAGAATTAAAAGACAAGAAGCAAGGGTATGGCCAGGGTGGGGAGAGAATTTCTCTCTCCTGCCTGTCTGCTTTTATCAAGGAGGAAAAATCTTCCCTAGAAGCCTACCAAGAACACTTCCTCTCGTATCACATTGACCAGAACTGGGTCTCATGGCTAAGTAAGCTACAAGGGAGACCAGCAAGATGGATATATTATTGTTTTCAGCTTCTAGAAAGAGAAATGGGCAAGAAGGAACTTAAAAATGGCTATTGGATTGTTCATTAATAAGTGTTGGTTATATTTTCTGTGTTTGGAATCCATTACTTTGTCTGGTTTTCTTACAACATGAAGTCAAGCCTCTTTATCATGGCATAAGTCTTTCATAAACAGGCCTTTGCCCGCCTCTTTAGCCTCACCTCGCCCACCCCCACCCTATCCCACAGGCAACCTAGGTTTTGACCATTATGGGCCAACTGCAGTTCCTACACCACAGCATCCTGTCCTACACTTCTATGTCTTACCCTTTCTCCCTTCCCTCCCTCCCTCCCTTTCTTCCTTTCTTTTTCTTAAGAGAGAGAGAGAGGACACACACTGGGGGTGGGGGGAGAGAATCGCAAGCAGGCTCCACACCCAGCCTAGAACCCCACACGGGGCTCCATCTCACGACCCTGAGATCATGACCTGAACTGAAATCAAGTCAGATGCTTAACCTTCTGAGCCACCCAGGCACCACTGTGTTAGCTTTACTGTTCACCCCTTAAAGACAAAGTCTGGGAAGTATTTTCCAGCCTTCTCGATCATCCTAGGAAAAAGTCATTCTCTCCTCGAAGGTCCTGCAGCCTCCTATATTCTGCTATAGCGCTTGATCCATTCTTTTGATTCTGCTGGCTTATTTGTCAGTCTTCCTCACCAAACCCTGAAGGACAGGGATTTTATCTTGTCATCTTTGTGCAGCACCTTGCCCAGCACCGAGCACATAATAATAATGCCATAAAAACTTGAGTGCATAAATGGACAGATGAAAGAATGCTTCATTGATCCCTCCTCAATCCTCAGTGGCCTGGGTATAAATGTCCTGGATGTAGGCATGATTTTTTTTCTACCCTCTTTCTTTTTTCTTGGGCAGTTTTGCTGTCCTGCACATTTTTCTCTGGATGTTTATCTTACCTTCATAGCCCAGGACTAAGGGCCTGCTTTCTGGGTGGCTGCTCTGTCCATTGTCACTCGCTTGTAGGGTTCTTCCTAAGCCTCAGGCTTAGTCTGACACCTTGCTGCATTTCCTCTCCTTGCATTGACAGAGGGTCCCTCTATGCTGTCTGCCTCCAATGCCAAGGCTACACAATCTCAAGGGGCCTCAAAAAGGCCCTGGCCACAAAGCCAACCTCTTGCCTAATCACTTTGTAACTGATTTTACTGATTGCATTCTTCTCACTCTGTTCTCCAATGGGATAGAATCTCCATGAGAAGACACTTTGTTTAAAAAAAGCAGACTGGTTTCCTATTTGAAGGTCTTTACCACATTCAGAAAAGAAACCAAGAGAACCCATCGTTTCTAAGGTTCTCACTGGTTTCTTTCTTGCCTGGCTCAGTTAGTTATGTCTGGGATGAGGAGGTCAGCAGACAACATTTTACTCCTTTCTGCCTGTTATTTACTTATGGTTTTGAAAATGTTCTGCCTCCAGGAAAGGAGTAAGATGACTGTTCCCAAATTCTCACACTGACTTTCAATATTAATTTTCCCAGACTTCTGGCCTAATATGTACTACACAATGTGACCCTGTAGTTGAATTTCTCGGTGCAGTGTATATGGGTAGGGGGTTGAGAGACTTTGTACTCTGGGCTCAGAATTAAGAAGAAGCCAAAGGATTTGTCAATGGACAGAGGAACAGAAAGAGTGCACGAGTGACAAGGGGGCAAGCCTCTCTGCTTTAACATTAGTTTTTATAATGTGACTTTAATATGATTGATTAATTAGAGAACATTCTACTTTATTGGATTGAGATTGGGAATAAGCATTAGTTGGAACAAAATTGCTATGCTAGTTGCAATCATCTTTGTTTAAATGGCTAGGTGATAAGACAATGGGGGTTGAAGGTGATAAGAGCATGTCTTTATTTTAGTTATTTATTTATTTATTTTTATTTAAATACAATTAATTAACATATAATGTATTATTGGTTTCAGGGGTACAGGTCTGTGATTTATCAGTTTTATATAATATCCAGTGCTCATTACAACATATACCCTCCCCAGTGTCTATCACCCAGTTACCCCATCTCCCCACACCCCTCCGTTCCAGCAACCCCCAGTTTGTTTCCTAAGATTAAGAGTCTCTTACGGTTTGTCTCCGATTCTGGTTTCGTCCTATTTCATTTTTTTCCTCTCTTCCCCTATGATCCTCTGCCTTGTCTCTTAAATTCCACATATCAGTGAGATCATCGGGTAATTGTCTTTCTCTGATTGACTTATTTCACTTAGCATAATACCCTCTAGTTCCATCCACATCATTGAAAATGGCAAGATTTCATTTTTTTATGGCTGTGTAATATTCCATTATATGTATGTGTGTATATATATATATCACATCTTTATCCATTCTTCTGTCAATGGACATTTGGGCTCTTTCCATAGTTTGGCTATTGTGGACATTGCTGCTATAAACACTGGGGTGCAGGTGCCCCTTTGGATCACTACATTTGTATCTTTGGGGTCAATCCCTGGAACTGCAATTGCTGGGTTATAGGGTAGCTCTATTTTTAATGACTTGAGGAAACTTCATACTGTTTTCCAGAGTGGCTGCACCAGCTTGCATTCCCACCAACAGTGTAGGAGGGTTCCCCTTTCTCCGCATCCTCACCAACATCTGTTGTTTCCTGTGTTGTTAATTTTAGCCATTCTGACTGGCGTGAGGTGGTATCTCATTGTGGTTTTGATTTGTATTGCCCTGATGCCAAGTGATGTTGAGCACTTTTTTATGTGTCTGTTGGCCATTTGGATGTCTTCTTTGCAGAAATGTCTGTTCATGTCTTCTGCCCATTTCCTGATTGGATTATTTGTTCTTTGGGTGTTGAGTATGATAAATTCTTTATAGATTTTGGATACTAGCCCTTTATCCAATATATCATTTGCAAATATCTTCTCCCATTCTGTCAGTTGTCTTTTGGTTTTGTCAACTGTTTCCTTTGCTGTGCAAAAGCTTTTAATCTTGATGAAGTCACAATAGTTCATTTTTGCCTTTGTTTCCCTTCCTTGCCTTTGGAGACATGTCTAGCAAGAAGTTGCTGTGGCCAAGGTTGAAGAGGTTGCTGTCTGTGTTCTCCTCAAGGGTTTTGATGGATTCTTGTCTCACATTTAGGTCTTTCATCCATTTTGAATCAATTTTTGTGAATGGTATAAGGGAATAGTCCAGTTTCATTCTTCTGCATATGGCTGTCCAATTTTCCCAACACCATTTATTGAAGAGACTGTCTCTTTTCCATTGGATATTCTTTCCTGATTTGTCGAAGATCAGTTGACCATAGAGTTGAGAGTCCATTTCTGGGTTCTCTGTTCTGTTCCATTGATCTATGTGTCTGTTTTTGTGCCAGTACCATACTGTCTTGAGGGTTACAGCTTTGAAATAGACCTTGAAGTCTGGAATTGTGATGCCGCCAGTTTTGGTTTTCTTTTTCAATATTCCTTTGGCAATTTGGGGTCTTTTCTGGTTCCATACAAATTTTAGGATTATTTGTTCTATGTTGATTTAAAGTTGATGGTATTTTGATAGGGATTGCATTGAATGTGTAGATTGCTCTGGGTAGCATAGATATTTTAACAATATTTGTTCTTCCAATTCATGAGTGTGGAATGTTTTCCATTTCTTTGTGTCTTCCTCAATCTCTTTCATGAGTGTTCTATAGTTTTCTGAGTACAGATCTTTTGCCTCTTTGGTTAGGTTTATTCCTAGGTATCTTATGGTTTTAGATGCAATTGTAAATGGGATCAACTCCTTAATTTCTCTTTCTTCTGTCTCATTGTTAGTGTATAGAAATACAACTGACTTCTGTGCATTGATTTTATATCCTGTCACTTTACTGAATTCCTGTATGAGTTCTAGCAATTTTGGAGAGCATGTCTTGAGGTAGGTACTGGGATGATGGTAGCTCTGATGATGACTGGAAAAAGAAAAGCAATTAGTCTTGCAGTGCAGTGGAGCTAGTCCTCAGAACATACGTGAGAATTTTTAGTTGCCAAAGTAACTGGCATGGGTAGGAGATTCATTGGCTATGAGAGGGTGGAGGCCAGAGATTCTGAATGCCCTGCAACGTGTAGAACAGACCCACACAAGGAGGAGTTAGCTTGCCCAGAATTTAAAATGCCTAAAGTCGTACTTCCCTGATCTACTCCTGACCCAAAGACAGAAATGGAAGTGGAGAAAAAACAATACACACAAAAAAGCTATAAGAAAACTCATAAAGGAAAACCTTTATTGTTGACATTTGAAGTCTAAAAAATCTATGGCTTTCTAACCCTCTTTGTTTCACTGAAATGGAAGTTTTGTTTTGTTTTTTAATCTTTTGTTCACTCACTTAACAGAAGGTTTCTTAGGAAGACAGCTAACAATTTTTTTAGCAGGACAAACAATAAAAGAGGAAATACTTCCCACCATTTGACCTGTTACGCATTTCCTTAACCAGAAGTGGGATTTCTTGTACTTGTCAGTTCCCACCTCCACTTTGGGCAACTTTTCCGTTAACGAGAAAGCCATGCTTGTACAAGAGGAACATGTTGACCAACTCATACTTCTCTCAGATGTCATAGATAAAGCTAGAAGTGTCTTTAATTTGCCCTCACTTTACAATAAAATTTAATACACTCAACACCCGTTTTGTCTTGGAACTTTTTTTTTTTTTAATACACCTTCTCTAGGGGCATCTGGCTGGCTCAGTCAGTAAAGCCTGTGACTCTCAGAGTCATGAGTTTGAGCCCTATGTTGGGAGTGGAGCCTACATAAAACAAACAAACAAAAATCTTCTCTTGCTGATGGAAAGTCAATGCCCATGTTGATTATCCATTTTAGAAGTTAAACTGTCTCTTCTCTGGTTTCTCCTAAGATTTTCTCATTACTCTTAAGTTTGGTCACTCTATCTTGCAATTGTATTATATGTCTAAGAATGAATTTGTTTTCATTTATCTTGCTCAGAACAATGTTTGTTTCTTCCGTGTGAGGTCTCATGTCCTGATTCACTTCTGGAAATCTCTTTGCCATCTTCTCTTCATACCCAGATCTTTTCATTCTATCTTCTACTTCTCTTAACTCTTCTTTCATGGTTTCCATCTTTTTATTTCTCTGTGTTCTGGTTTATCTCCAGAGATTTATCTTTCATTTTGCTAATTTTCTCTTATACTGTAACTAAACCATTATTTATCAAGTCAGTTGAGTTTTTAGAAGTGACTCTTGTGTCCTTTCTACAATTTTTTTTAATGGTCTAATTTCTTTCAACTTTAGGGATCTATTCATTTAAAAATACATATATTGTCTCTTTAAACATTTAAAACATGTTTATATTCAAGTCCCCTTCAAATTGCTTTGTTATTGTAGCTGTGAAATCTCCCCTTTGTTAGGACTGGGGGTTCTCTTGTTAGCCACTAAGCTTTGTCATGTAATTACTGTGCTTGAGTTAATCTTCCATAAGAGTTATCTTTCCTAGCAGTTTCTCATGGGCCCAGGAGGACCTCTCAGGGCTGATTTTGCATCACTTCTACTGAGGTTCCAAACTAATGCAGGTGGAGTGAATTTAGATCCTTTAACCTGAGCAAAGGTTAGACTCTTCCATATGGATTATTTCCTCCTCATCTCCAGGCAGATGGCTACCTCTGGGGTCTAACAATTCTTTCTAGTCTTTTTTTCTTTCGGTGGAAGGTGGAGTTCTTGCTATCTATAGGATCTGCACTTTACATCTTATCTCTACTAAGTATTAAAGTCCCAATTATGGTATCTGGTGGCTCATGGGCTATGCAGCTTTAACTCCTTCTTACTCTGAGCCTTTGAATCCCTTCTTCATTTACGTAACCTGCATATTTTTTTTCTAGTGTTGAACTTGGCTACATACCATTAAAATAATTTAAAATGTTTTATCAATATTTCTATGTAGTTTTGTGTTGTTAGAATGATAGAGGAATTTTGCCCTTCTGCTTCGCCTACCGTCTTAATTGGTAGGCTAGATGATAGGCTAAGCCGAAGGGCAAAATTAGGCCAGGCCCATGTTTAGCGCAAAAGTGTTTTTTATTCTGGGACAGATGAGGTGTTCGAGAAATGGTTGTTGAATTGTTATATAATTAAGGTACATATCATATTCTGGCCAAGTTGAACCCTGTAAAGAAGCTTTAAATCAACATTATGGAAAACACATAGAGCAAAAAACGAATGCTGTTGTTGGTGGTGTGTCAAATTGCTTACTCATAGTGGAATTTTTTTCTCTTTTTCACCACTTAATTGCCTGTTAGGTTATCTGAGAAACTGATTCTTTATAGCTCTGTGATTAAGTGAATGAATCTTGGATTTGGGTCTCAGCAGATTCTGGGTTTAAATTCCCCGTTCCAATGTTTAATTCACATAGTAGGTACTCAATAATCACTTGTGGAAGGAAGAAATGAATGAATGAATGATCTTACTAAATGTCAGTTCCTCCCAAGTAAAATATGGATAATTATAGTAACCACCTCACAGGGTTTTAAGAATTAAATGAGCTCATGCATGTAAAGAATCTAGCATAGTGTATACCATAGGGTAAAAGATCAATAAATATTAACTATTATGATTCCATAGAGTTACATGAAATGCATATTTCAGGGCCTTTGCATGGAAGAATTTAAATAATTATGTATTTTCTTTACTTTTTCTTTTGTTTCCCCTATTGCTGCCATTATTTAGATCTTATTTTGAAAAGATGTTTACTCTTTATAGGGTCACACTCATAGATGGGTAAATAAAATTCCAATTTGAACTCATAGTTCTATGATTTTCCCCCAGACTAAATTTCTGGAAAAACAAAATCTGATATTCTTATATATTAATAACAATGGAATGGTTGATCTCCAGGTAAGAATTTACTACATTATTAGAAAAATTAAACCGAGAAAGCAGAAGCTAAATAGGGGCCTAGCATCTTTGTACCAGTGGAAATACCATATCATGTTATTCTAAAGAAAAGAAAAGGCTTTCCTGATTTAATAGATACTAAAAACAGGGAGAAATAAAAACACAAATTTCCTTGAGTTCATTCTGATTTTCACTGATTACTTTTTTTAAGGGAGTTAAAATACCTTAAAGAAAATTAGATCACCATATAGTTTTGTGCTCTTATAGTCCTTTTAATATTCAGCTACGATTTATGTAATTTAAACTATGAATTTTAGAATTCTTTTGTTATTTCCCTGCTTGATAATAAATACAGAAAGTTATAGTGCCATCTTGTGAAAAAGATGCAGAATTGCACTGTATTAAATCATTTGAATAAATTGACATAGGTGGGGAAAGGGATCCTGAGCGAGTTGTGCATAATAAAGATCAATCAGCATGTTTCTCTTAACTTAGCTAGATTTAATGCTAAAAAAATAGAATCTAGGTGGGTTCGCCATCCTCCCAGATTTTGCTGTAGCATGGATAATAGCCAGAAAGGAAAGGTTAACATACTGAATTGAAACCATGGAAGAGGAATTGCCAAATTTCAGAACATTTTGATTCCAAAGGGAAAAAGAATGAGAGGAATAAATTATGCCTGGTTCTCTGAATTGCAAAGCTATACATGTGATTGAACCAAAGATGTGCTACATAGAATTGAGAGGAGAAGGAATTGTTCCCAACCCTGGAGAAATACTGCACTGTGCACTCACTGGAGCCTATACAAGGCAGGGACACCCTTTAGTCGTCATAGAAAAAGAATCCAGGGAGTTGTCAGAGGTTATCGTCACTTATAGAAAAGAGTTATCCTGTACGAATGAAAGTGACTCCAGAATATTTATTTTAATTTGCTATAGGAAGAGCCAGGAAACATTTGTTTGTAGGCTCAATATGAAGCACACTGTAGCTATGTTCAAGGCTCTTTGAACAACCTGGTACAAGAGACAAAAGCTACTACTTGCCCACTGATTCGGGAGCTCTCCCCTTGCCTGCTTATAGGAGAACACCCCACATGAGTGCACGTCGAAACAGTCATACCTGGTCATCAGGACGCTACAGAGATCTAGTGAACGTGCCAAGGTGGAAAATGGATTGTATTTGAGGTTTAACGGGGGGCCAAGTGAAAAGAGCAAAGATTGTTCTTGTTAAGATCAGCCAAAAGAAAGAAAGAAAATGAACATGAGGAGATAGAATCTGGGAGGCAGTAATGGTTGGGGCAGGAGACGATAAGGTGATTAGGTGAAGGGATGGTAATAGCAGTTGAAAGAGAATCACATTTTTGTGGTATCATTTTGGTGGCCAAAAGATAGCTTCAGGGAAGTACGCTGAAGAAAATACCAAGGACGGAAAAGATGAGAGAATAGTTAACAACGGAAGGGCTCTTTTTGGGAAAAAAAAAAGAAAAAAAAGAAAAAACTTGGGTTCTTTACGATCCTGCTCCTATTACCAATATTTTGAGTTCCTTAACTGATCTAAAGGTCCACGGGAGTTGCCCGCTAAATAATTTCACTGCCTCTACTCCCTCCTACATGTTAAGGAAGTGGTCATGCACACACAGTGAGGCGTGAAACTGAAAGAATTTTATTCCTAAAACCTTGCTTTGAGTTTTCTTGCCTTCATGGATTTAACTGAGATCCTTTAATGCTATAATAATTTGGTTTCATATTGAATGTCCTTTGGGCTTTCATTGTCATTTTTTTTAAAGGAGTTTTCCATGAGTTCAAAATAATCCTTTTGGCAAAAGGCAATTCAATTATAGTGACAGCCTTAAAAGAACCCAACATGATACAATTCTCTAGTGGGATCAGATTTCCTGCTAAACCCAGATGATTTCATAAAACCAAAATTTGTATTTGCATTTTGAGACACTTGGCTGAAAGGCTTGATCAGAACCTAAAGCATCAGGGGCGCCTGGGTGGCACAGCGGTTAAGCGTCTGCCTTTGGCTCAGGGCCTGATCCCGGCGTTATGGGATCGAGCCCCACTTCAGGCTCCTCCGCTAGGAGCCTGCTTCTTCCTCTCCCACTCCCCCTGCTGTGTTCTCTCTCTCACTGGCTGTCTCTATCTCTGTCAAATAAATAAATAAAATCTTTAAAAAAAAAAAAAAGAAGAAGAACCTAAAGCATCAAATAAAAGTGAACCTCTCATCAATGTAAGGTAGAAGCGAAAGAGTTTAAGAGACTCATCTAGGGCCGTGAGTTACCATGGCACAACCACTTAACCAGGTTTAAAGCCCGTTGATTAGATACAAAATCTCCCCAATACCCATCCACTCACAGGCAGAGACTATGTCCAGTTGCTTCCATAGGATGGAGATTTCCCACCATGGTTAACACACGTTCCCAACCTTATCACAACAGTGAAGAGGTTGTATGGTAACTAGTTTTCTTTAAAGTGGCACCATTCTCTGAAGACCCACCCGCTGATGCAACATTGAACTTTTGGCTCCACCAGTTAATGACAACGTGACCTCAACCTCTGTGCCTCAATGATGTTCAATAGGCAAAATGAGGTGATATTAGTTCCTATCTCATAGATGTTTATGAGTATCACAGCGCTTGGCATCCTTTAAGCTCTCCGTAAGTGTTAGCTCTTATTGCTATAACATATGAAGAATCAACAAATCAGGTAAGCTTATAGCATATAAATGTTTATGCACTACTAATGTTCACAGGATCAGATCACAGAACGTGGCATTGTATGCCTGGAAAACGGACTTTCCTAAGGAGTGACTGATGACCAAGGATGAGGAGTTAGAAGCCAAAAGGAGGGAATTAGGTCAAGGTTTAAGTGGAACAATGGAAGAGTATTGGGGAAATGCAGGGGTGCTTTTGAAGACGTGGAGAGACTATTTGTTGTGAGTGGGTGTTCAGCAAGCGTTTAGAGTAGGAGTTGATGGCAGAGGTTTAGAAAGAGTCAGAAACACTGACGTGAACCGGGAGCGGTCTGAGGGAGGTTCCTGAGGAAGCAGCACACACCAGAGGAATTTGGGAAGCCCCGTTCTTTCTGTTTCTCACATATGTATCGTTGTATCTATAAATCTTTATTGCTTGAACTTAATTATTTATATTCCCCCTCTTCCTTCATCGTTATCAAAATGGATCTCACCTGGGAGCCTTTCAAAAATACAGCATTTCCAGCCCCACCCCAGACCTACCTCGTCACATCTGCATTTTTAACAAGGTGCCCAGGTGTTTCCTCTGCACATTACAGACTGAGAAGCACCACTTTTTTAGGCCTTAAGCTTCTAGTGTGGTGCCTGGTACTTAGCTAAAGTGCAATTTTATTTATTTATTGAATGAATTAAGTTGAATCTATGGAGGCCACCAAATTGAGCTTCAGGTGGAGATGAGAAAAGTCATTTTTTAACCCAAGACCAAGCCTTGACCTACAGCTAAACGTCTACAGGGACTACGGAAACTAGGAAAATCTTCTGCGTTGGTCAAGGGATAGAAGTAGGGTTCTACAAGAGGATCTTTCCTCCCAAAGTGATTAAGGATTGGAGCTACTGTGCAGCTGGGCCCTGGGGAAGGAAGCCCTGGAAATAGCCCACAGAAACTCCGTGAGGATCGTTCACATCACGAACTCCTTCCATAGCAGTGTGATGTGTAGTGTTCTGAAAACAAATGGTGCCTTGTGTCCTTCGCCAAGGGAGACTGTATGCGGCAGTGGCAGAGGCCTGAGCTGGGGGACAGATGATCCCATCCTACCTCGGGGGGAGGCGGGTTTATCAGGGAGGTTTGTTTGGAGGACTGACTCAAGGGTCTGAATTTGTAAGATGATTAAGTAGGAAAAGTACCGACCCATTCTCCTGGACCACATTTGTAGATGCACGTAGAAATTGCTGCTTAAGAAGTAACAGTTCATCTTCATGTCTGCTTCTGGAGTGGATCCTAACTCACTGGAGATGCTGACGATGATTTTAAAGTGTTTGCTTTGCCTCTAAATTTAACATATTTATTTTCTAGACTTCCTTTTTAAAAAATCGTATCCCTGTGTTTGCACTCAGCTTTGAAAAAACAATCACTTTTTATCCTTTTCCCATCTATCCCTAACTCTTTCTAAGCTGTCTTCCCAACCCGTCTGGCATGAGGTTCTCCCTTCACATTCGTGAAGCCGCTGCTCTGATGCCGATGTCCGGAACAGTCTTCTGGCTGGGAATTTGGCGTCAAGGTTAGAACTCTGGAGTCCGGTGGAACTGGGCTGGACTTCCTGCTTCATCCCTTGCTACGTGTGTGACCTTAAATTTCCTAACCTCTCTGTTTCAGTTTCCTCATTTGCAAAATGGCAGTACTGGTGGCATTTTCCTCATAGAATTGCTATATGGCTCTGTCGGTTGAGCTTCTGACTCTTGATTTCAGCTCAAGTCATGATCTCAGGGTCCCGGATCGAGCCCTATGTTGTCGGGCTCCTCGCTCAGCAGGGAGTCTGCTTGAAGATTCTCTCTCGCCGCTCCTCCCTCCCCTCACCGCTCGCACTTGCTGTCACGCTTTCTCTTTCTAAAATAAATACATAAATCTTTTAAAAAAAAAAAGAATTGTTCTATGGAAGTAAGATAGTGCTTGTGTGTAAATTAATACCAGTGTTTAAGAGCACAGACTCTGGAGCTAGACTGCTTGGATAAATGTTTGCTACCAACTAGCTGTGTGTCCTTGAGCAAATTGTGTCACCTCTCTATAACTCAGTCTCCTCATTTGAAAATGGTAATAATGATGTGTTTACCTCATAGAGGTTTTATGAGAATTAAACGAGCACACTGCTTCATAGGGCCTGGTACATTTAAGTGCTATACATGCCTCTTAATTTAAAAATTGCCCACGAGATGTGCTTAGTAATTTTTTTCTGCTGCCTTCATTTCATTACAATCCATTTCCATTGATCCCTTACAAGTCGTCCTCAAATACGCTTCCCAGCGTTAGTTAGCATGCCCTGACCACAAATAACAGGAAACCTGACCACTAGTGGCTGAAACCATAATATACCTACAGCTTACTTACCTGGTCATCTGGGAATAGGTGGGCCCAGAATTGATTCAACAGACCAATAATATCATTAAAGACCCAGGTTTCTTTAATCTTCCCGCTTAACCACCCTCGGTGTTTGAGAGAGACCTTTGCTCATGGACCCAAGATTGCTGCTGAAGCTCTAAGCACCACAAGCCTACACAACAGAATCACAGTGTGAGTTCAGCAAGGGGAAGCAGATGCAGAAGGAGAAGCAGATGCAGAAGGAGAGATCTTAGTCATCTTTCTCTTAAAAAATTCATTTTCCAAAAGCACCCAGTAGATTTCCCTCACAGCTCATTGCACACTTGCGTTACATTGTCAAAGCCGGTGGCCAACAGCCATTAAAGTTTGGCAAACCAAGGGTAGGATGGCTGTGATGAGGCGATTAAGTGTCTGCCATACTTTTATCATGTCACTTTCCTACCTGGCTTCGAAACTCTTTGATGCCACCTCACCGCCTTCTCCAGCCTTCTCAGGTTCTGAGACTCCTCCATGATATGGCCCTTCCATGTGCTCATCTCCATGGGCCTCCTCTGTATGCCTGTATTGGTGCCGGCTCTCCTGTCGGCCGCTGTCTTAACTGCCTGGTACTTGCCTGCTCTCCTTTCCCCATGTTTTACCGCCCGTGATATTCTGCTAGTTTATCAGTTCTCCCTCTTCGAGTCCCCATGACACACATGCTTCCCTGATGGTCTCTGCAGGTCAAAATGCAACCTTTCCTTAAAGGTCTCAATCAAATGTCTTTTCTACTGAAGCATTGTCTGACCATCCAAGGCAGAAAGACCTTTCCTTCACTCACATTCCTCGTGCTGCTCTATATTACTGGAGTGTTCTCTGAGAGTTTAGCTATGGAAAGAGGCTATCTATTTTTCATCTATATGTTATGTTTCTTTCAAATATGCTTCATAATAATTATAAAGCTGTATTTTAGGTGTTTATTATTTTCTAGACATGCAGGAGATTGAGCACTTTATTATCTCATCACACTAACATTTTAAAAGTGTAACTATTTCTTTTTAAAGTGTAAATATTTCCTTTTTTAAAGAGGAGTAAACGAAAGTTAAGTGAGATTTAGTGACTTGCCTTAAGGTCACCATGTTTTAAGTGGCCGTATTTAAGTATTTATGTGGCCTGTGTTTTCAAACAGTATGCTATATGACTCCTTAATGTCGTTCTTTTCAAAGTACTAAGTCCTCATTAAATTTTTATTTAAATGAACAAGAATATTTGTCTAAGTTGCTAATAAAGATAGCCAGTCTGTGTAATATGTCCCCTGCATCCACATCTCTCCCCTCTAAATTTAAACCCCCAAAAGCAAAACTGTGTCTTTTATGTGAGTTAAAATATCTGGATATCTACCTCAACCTTTCTCATTTTACCTTAGCTATGCAGTCTTTTACTCATTCAACAACAACAAATGCCTGCGTTAATTGAGCACATACTGCTTATATTGTCCAGCAATATGCTAAGTCACAATACATTTGGCTCCATCTAACCACCTCAACAGAAAGTGGCTTAAATATGTAGTATTTTTATTATCTCCCTTAACAATTGATAGGTGGTTGCAAGGCAGGCATAGCAGCTTAATGATTTAAAAATTAGTATCTCAGGATTGGTATCTCTGCAATTCTCTTATCATTCCCTCATGGTTGCAGTATGGCTGCTGCAACTCCAGACATTACATCCTCACACAGCTCACAGGAGATTTTCCAGATTTCTCATTGTATCTCAATGGCTAGAATTGAATCGCATGTCATTCCCTAGACCTCTAGTCCCATCTTCCCTGAGAACAAGGATCTCCCATTACCTGAACTAAATTAGGATCCTGCTAGTAAGAAAGAAGGGAAGGGACATGGTATTGAGTCACCAACAAAAATGGTCTCCTTATATAAGTAATACAGAGATGAATGAAAGGGCATGGTTCTTGTCCTAATGAAGCTGATACCTAGCAAGGGAGACGGATACTAAATTAAAAAATAAAATAAAATAATGCATTGTGCTGAGTGATAAATAGGAAATAAGAAGGATCTGTGAAGTAGACTGATACCTGCTTAAAGTGTTTCTGGAAAGACCCCTCAGTGGAGGTGACACTTCAACTGAGACGAAAGAATGAGGATGAACCAGCCACATGCAGAGCGGAGAGGAGCATGTGTGTATTAATTATGTTTTTTATTTTCTGCCTCTTACAATGTTTTGACATTTTGAGGACCTTGCAGGAACAGGACAAGACTACCCCTCCGAAGGCTAGCCAATTCTTAAGAGATAGCAAAGAGCCAAGCCGGCAGCATTCCTTTCATAGGCAAACCAACCCGCCTGACTCTATACTCCTAAATACTGTACTTAATCTAGTTCTTGCACTCCAAGCCAATGTTTCCCCTGCCCTTATCATCCCAGGACAAGACCACCAGCCACCTAGAGACCACCTCTATAGCTGGGATGATTCAAACTAACCAGTCCTCAACTGCATGCCCTGCCTTGCCTTTCCGTGGAAACCTCAATAAAGACTGATCGACGCTTTCCTCTCACTCCTGTCTTCTGCCATGACCAAAACCCAGCACTTCCTTTTGGCCCTGTGTGGCATGGTATGTGTGCCCTTTTCTCTTGAGAAATATAAGTAATAGAAATCTTCTTTCAATGGCATTGGCTTTTCCATGGTGTCACCTTGATCATTTAAGACCCGGGCACAGAACAATGTGGAAGCAAGTGTGAAAACCCTTGGTGAACACTGTAGAAAATAAAAGAAAGCTAGCACGGCTGCTTATTAGTTGGTATTATAAGACTGGAGAGAGGTGAAGACTTCTAGCAGTCCACTAACACCCATTCTTCTCTTCTTTTATGGCACTAGAATGTAGCCAGGGAATGACTGTCCAACCGCATCATAATTCCCAGTTTCCTTTCACTTAGGGGGAGCCAATAGAATGTCGGTGGGCATGATGAATAATACTTTAGGGCCAATGCCTCAGGCAGTGGACGTACCTTCCTTATCCTCTCTTTTCCTCTCTTCCCACCCCTTCTTTGTGGCAGTGACTCAGCTCTGGACATTCCCAGGGCAACCCTCTGGGACACTTGTTCTCAAAGTGTTGTCCCAGATCGGTAGTGGCTGCTTCACTCAGTAACTGGTTGGAAAAGCAGACTCTCTAGGACTAACCCAGACCTACTGAATCAGAAACTCGAGGACAGACCAAGCAACTTGTATTTTAGCAAATCCCCCATGTGATTCTGATGCATGCTGAAGTTTGAGAACCACTGGTTGTAGGAGAAAGAGGAGACACAAAATGAAAGAAACATGAGTCCCTAAATGTGGCACCTGGAATAGAGCTGGATATATGAATCTGGAGCTCAGGAGGAAGTTTTGAGTGGGAGATTATCGAAGTAGGGTGATATCCAAAACCACAGGAATGGGTAAGATAACCCAGGGAGAGATTTAGAGAAAGAAAGAAGAAGAGGGACCTAGGAATGTGACACATATAGCTCCAATATTTAGGAGGGGAGAAGAAGAGTTGCTTGAAAAGGAGTCCAAGCCATGGAGACTAGAGAGCTAAAAGGCAAGCAAAGAGTGTAATGTTGTGGAAGTTAAGAGGATAGGATGTTTCGGTGGGAGTTGGGGCCTCCTCTCCTCGATACAGAATTTCTTCTCTCCCCATCGTGTAGCAGGGATGAATTGTTGGAGAACTGGCCCCTGACTCAAGGGTCCAGGCACACTGAGTTAAAAGTTGTCCCACCCCCTTGCCAACATTTGGTACAAAAATGAATGTGAGGCTCAGCTCTGTTCAATGAGATGCAAGAAATGTTCTAGAGACTTCTGTGAAAATTCTTCCTTTCTCTTAAGAGAGAGCAACTGGAAGCTAGTGTCTGCCTTTCCCATTGGATGTAAATGCTATAACCTTGATTGCTACTGCAGGCATTTTACGACCATGAAGGGACCATGAGGGTATCATTTTAAGGCCATAAATTTCCTCATTTGTAAAATGGGAATAATACTAAAACCTACTTCACAGAGGATGAAGCCGGCATTTTGGACACCCATGCAAAAGATGGAAAGAACCCAAGTCCTTGGTGGCGCAGCTGAGCTGCTTGTCCGCCAAAGGAAACTTGCCGTTTTCGTGAGCTAATACATTCCCCTGTCATGTAGTCAGTTTAATTTAGGATTTCTGTTACTTGTAGCTGGAAGCAGCTTATCTGATACAGTGATATATGAAGGTTATTTCTATTTTTAATTGTCAGAAAGTCACCGATTTATTACAAATTCTCAAGAAAGATTATTTGTATGAAGTATTGTTCAACGAATATTGTTAAGCGCTTTTCTAATAAAATGAAATCAGCAACCTAATCTTATAAGACAACAAAAAAAATCAGCTTAGAAATAATGGATTAAGCATTTTACTTATCTGAGAATGAATATATATTTCCTATTAATGTATTCTTCCACAAGTCACATTTTAATATTAAAACCTCACTGAAACTAATTTTTTGAGCTCTCATTTGGCATAAAAGATGCAAATATTGAAAGTCTATGTCTTATCCTTCCTTCGACCTTGAGTAATTGTAGGGATTGAAAATTGGGTCTATGGAAAGACCATCCTGAATATTAAATATGCAAAATACTATAAACATGGAAAGATATCCACACAAAGTCAATGGTTTGACTGGTTGAAATATTGATATCTTAATTTAATTTAGAAAATTGATCTATTAAAGCACAATGAAGCTTACTACTTCAGATTAATTTTATTTACTAGTGGAAGACCGAGGTTGCAGAAAGAATGTGAATCTAGAAATCAGGAGCTTTTTGTATTAGTTCCAGCCTTTCTACCGGTTGTTGGTCTCAGGTACATAATTAACCTATCGTTACCTTATCTAGGAAAATGAAGAGATGTTGATCTCTCATATAAAGCTCTTCCAGTCGTATAATTCCATAATTTAAATAACATCTTCAATTTTGAAAGTAAAATAACTAAAGGCACTTTTTAAGCAAACACGTTATATGAAATGTACTCTATTTCTAATTCCAAATTGGTGATTGCTTTCAATTCATAACTTGGTCGTTGTTCCAACATTCCTATTTGGAATTATTTCATAGAAGCAGGTAGGAAGCTCCCACGTAGGTGAGTTTTAATTAAAATGTCCGTGTACCGTGCACTAGAAAGACACATTTTCAAGAGAGGTGCAAATAGATTGTCACAATGAAAAAGGACCATTTCCTCTTTGCAGTGGTTAGAAACAGGATTAAAATTAAGCATGATTCATAAGCCAGTAAAGCGTTCTGTAAATCATGAAATTATCACGAGCAATATTCTTATTAAAAATGCCACTGTCAACAAAGTGTGGTAAGCGCTGCATCAGCAGGGTTAGTCGTGCGGTGTGAAGTTTCTAGCTCCTGGTTTGCACTACAGTGTCTGCTATGACGAACCTGTTTCATTGGTCCATCGACCAAAGTCAGCCTGTGTGACTATTAGCAGCAATGATGCCTTCAATGTATGTCCCCCTGTATCAGTCAACAAATGTTATGTTTACTTCTTTGATCTACTGTTAGTTCATTTTATTTCTCTCTTCACTACCTACCCCTCCACAAGAGATGTGTATATGACACATGACTATTAACTTGGGGCGTTTTCTTAGTAAGTTCACAGTCTTCTCTAACTGTAAAAGGCGCTAGTATTTAACCTTTGGCTTGATAAATATGATTCAGTTGAGTTCAACTGCTATTCTTCTGGAACTTAAAAAGTAAAATGCCAATATAAATAGGTAGTAATTATCACTAGAACTGTTCATTTTTAACTATTAAATTTCAACAAAGAGCAATTGCTGTTTGTTCACGCAAAACAAACAGAGGCTGCTTCAGCCCCTTGTGATTAATCTGCTTGCCTGCGTGCAGACTTAGGAGGAAACACCGCCTCGGGCTCAGCACACACATCGATGAAATGGAAAAAGCTTTGCTGTCCCAGTCAATTGTTAAGGTTTTCCCAAAGCAGGGGTGTGGTGGGAAACGATGCAGGGTCAGCTGGGGGAAGGGACACCAAATCCCAGGGAAGGGCAAGGCGTGGCAGAGGCAGCCCAGTTTTAGAACAAGTATGGGAACTGAAAGCGACGCTTCGCTCCTGGGGAGAGAGTGGTTGAATCGGTGAGAAATGGAGGGATTTACACAGAAGGAACTGTTACGAGACACAGAGCCAAATCATATGAGAAATTGCATGCACAACAAATATAATGAGGAAGAAGAAACTTTTTAAACCAAAACTGCTGGCAGGAGCGCTGTGGTACGAGGGCCAGACACATGTCCCCGGGGCTGTGCTCAACAGGTGAGGTCACCAAGGAGGACTCCAAGGCCTGAAAGGGATGCCTAGAGGCAGATAGAAGGCTGTGAGCCTCCCAACTTGAATAAAAATCCATGTAAAATTACAAACTATTTTATTTGGCTGGATTTCTTGTAGGAACTGGTGTAAAGGTCGAGATGGATGTTCAGGACGTAATGAAGCAAAGATGAAAGCCTTCCCAGAGGAGTCGAGGGCAGTGAGCTGTGGACAGGAATTTCTCTTGGGTCTAAGGGGAAAGTGGGCCCCAGGTGACCTTAGGTTACACAAAAGAAATGAAATGGTAACTGCCTATTGTATTTTAGGCACTGGCTAGGTCTTTTATGTCATTAGTGTCCCCAAATCAAGGGAGGGCGGGCTGGACCCAGTCCCCCCGGGGGAATAGTGTTGGCAGGAACCCAATAATGGGCAGATGTCCACTGCTGACAGGAGACGTCGCTGAGCTTCCGTGGGAAACCAAGGCACTGAGCAGGGTGGTTAAGGCTGCACGTGTGTGAGCAGGCATCTGTGTGGGGGAGATGTTGGCTAGAACACAGGAATCCTACAAACCCAAGCAGAAGAAGCCAGAGAGGCAGCCTAGCCCCCGATTATTTATGAGGTTCTCCTAGGCGGATTCATGGGCTCCCTTAGCAACTCTGGCTTAGGCTTGAATATTTTCACACCCTAGTGATTCCTTGGATGAGAAAGTTGATAGATTCAATACCTTCTCATTTAACTTCGAGGCAGGTCAGAGCAGACTGCAGATGCAGGGGGCCATCAAGACCATCTGGAAAGGGGACAGGGATTGACATCAGTATGGACAGATTTTGATTTCTGAATGGGGGGATGAGAATTGTAAATGCTAACTTGTTAAGAACAAGTCAAGATAATATATGATCGATTGCTATAATGTGACAAAGATTAGGTAAGAACTAAGGCTTTTTAGAGCATTAATTCATATATTAAATACATGTTGAGAAAATACCATAGGACAAGAACCATAATAGCTACTGAGGACAGAAAGATGAATGACCTGGTCACTTTTCTCAAGAAGATCCCTGTCTGGTACAGAAACACATGCATTAAAGAATAATCAAAGCCCAAGGTGTTATACCTGATGTGGGTACAAAGTCTTATGGGGAGCCCAGAGGAGGATGCCCAGCTCAGCCCAGGAGCCATGGACAGCCTCCCAAAGGAAAAAGTTCACATCAAATGAGATGTCAATATACAACTGTATATAAAGAGACAGATAGCTGGGACAGGGGGTCCTGGATTACCAAATTCTTTTGAAACCAGTAGTCCCTTCTTACAAAGTCCTACAGAGAAATGTATACACGGAAACTCATGATCAGCTTTGGCCTTAAATCATTTGAAATGAGTGAGTTAGGACCGACCATAAGGATCATGCAAGCCAGGTCACCTTGAGCTGAAGTAATCCCAGCGTCCTTCTTTGCCTCCTTCTGTCCTGTCCTTCACCCCGGCTCCCACCCACCACAGGCTGGCTCGGGCTGAGGCTGCAAGAGCAGTCTCTGGGCCACTGCACCTCTTTAGCAAACATCAGAAAACCACAAGGACCACCTTACATGGATTCACCTCTTAATCCCTTTGCTCAACCCAGGGAAGAGCCCTTTTGCTCTCATGGTGATCAATGAAATACCCTTCAAATGACCAGTCTTGGAATGCCTGGGGGGCTCAGTGGATTAAACGCCTGCTTTCGGCTCAGGGCATGATCCCAGGGTTCTGGGATCGAGTCCCGCGTCAAGCTCCTTGCTTGGCAAGCAGTCTGCTTCTCCCTCTGTCTGCCGCTCCCCCTGCTTGTGCTCCCTCTCTCTTTCCAAAATAATAAATAAAATCTTAAAAAAAGAAAAAAAGACTAGTCTTAACAATATGCCTGTACCTGTGGAAGAGGGAGAATGTAGGAGAGGAGGCCTGACCTCCTCGGAGATTCTGAGAGTTCTATGTGACCTAAGTTTTGAACATGAGGAAACCTAGAAATGAGTCTTCTTATTAGAAGGAAACCTACACCAAAGACACCAGGCTTGAGAGATCCTAGCAAGTCTAGGGAATGCCAAGAAACACAGCATAGGTGGACCCCAAGATGTGAGGAAGGCGGGTGGGGAACAGCATGAGAGGGGGAACACTTAGTAGCTGTGGCATCATGAGTGGAGATTGACAGGCCTTCAGAGGATTGAAACTAGCAGTGACGTGATCAGATCCCGATTGTAGCACTAGCACTTGCTTGTATAACAAAGCCTACTCTGTACTTCACTACTCTCCTCCTTCTCATCCAGTCCCAGAATTTCTTATAAGGAGGTTCCTATAGTGGGTGGTTAACCATACGCCCACTGTAATTTGGGCGGTTTTGGAGAGTGTCTAGGAGGGATGAGGCCCTAGTGTGAAAGCAGCATTGTGTCCTTGGGAGAAGAAACTATGGGGCACATGGGGCTGAAACTCTGGTTAAAACCACCAAGAAAAGAAGGAGGCATAAACTCCATTTTCACCTCTCCAGGCAGCATACTGGGGCGGGGAGGCAGCTCACGGAAAGGAAGAGAAGCAGCATGAATCGGTTTGGTTCCGGGCCTTGAGAAAGGAGTAAGTAAGGATAAATTCTGAGAGTAGTTTAGAATAAAGTTATGCACAACAAATTCTAACCCTGACCTGTAGAGAACTTGTGTCAAGATTTTGAGGAAGGGGTACTGTATTGGTTATCTCTTGCTGTATAAGAAATCACCCCAAAACTTAGTGAGTTAAACAATATTTATTGTATCAAAGTTTGTGTGTGTCAGAAATGTGGGCATGGCTTCGTTGGGTCCTCTGTCTCGAGGTCCCTCACAGGATGCAAATCAGGTTATCAGCTGGGCTGCAGAAAACTCAAAGTTCAACTGCGGGAATATCCACTTCCATGTTCATTCAAGTGATATGGACAGGATTTAGTTTCTTGGGGATTTGGGGCTGGAGGCCACCTTCAGTTCCTTGCAATGTGGGGCTCTCCAAAGGGCAGCTCGCAGCATGGTATCTAGCCTTTGTCAGAGTGAGAAAGAGAGGGCAAGCAGATCAGAAATCAGAGTCATTTTGTAACCGAATTTTGAAGGTGATGTTCCATCACTTTGGCTTTATTCTCCTTACTAGAAGCAGGTAGCTAGCCCAACCCATTCTGGAGAAGATGGGATTATACATTTGTGGGAAGAGTTGGAGATCATTGGCAGCCATTTTAGAAGCTGTTGAGCACAGGCAGTAAAACACAGAAAGAAAAGCCCCATTAAAAATCCTTCACTGTGGGACACCATCGAAGATGGAGTCTAAGGTTGTAGGTAAGGGGTGCATGAGAGACTGGGTTGGAGGACAATCCTTCCCTTTAGGCCTTGGAAATTGTGGGAGAAGAGAGCAGATTCTAGAAGACGGCAGAGAAAAGATACTCTCAAGATTTCTCAGGAAATCATGTGCGACTTCTGCTGGGCAAAGAATTATAAGGTTAGATTCCACTTAGCTGTTAATGACTCATTAGTCAGAATTCTGCATGTTGAACATCTAGGCCTAAAGTCACAGCTGGATGCAGCCTCTCTTCATGAGGGTAATATCTTGTAGTTCAGCTTCGGAGAGTGCCAGGCCTCCATCCTCCTATTTAGTAACCTTAAGATTTCTCTGCCTGGAACATTCCTTCATTCCATAAAAGTATTGGTTGGCCCTGCTTATGTTACATGCCCATGACTGGACCAATCATTGTATCCAGAAGGGTGTGTATCACAATTGGCCTACCCTACAGCTCATGCCTACCTGTATAGCTAAAGATTGAAGGCATCTTTTTTAGTCCTTAATACTGTTCACCAAATGTTTCCACTTTCTTCCAGGCATATGGTAGGATTGCACTTCCCTGTTCTATTGGAGAAACTGATGGACATATGACTTTCTTTGACCAATGAAAGTGAGTGAAGTGATTTGATCTGACTTAAAAAAAAAAAAAGCTTTATCGAGATATAATTCGTATACCATAAAATCCATCCTCTTCAATTGTACAATTCAGTAGTTTTTAGTGTATTCACAAGTTGTACAACTATCACCAATATCTAATTCCAAAACATTTTTATCACTCCAAAAAGAAACCCCATACCCATTAATTAGCAGTCACTCCCCCATTTCCTCTTTCCCTTTCCTTGCCAATTACTAATCTATTTTCTGTCTCTATGGAAATTTGCCTATCCTGGATGTTTGATAGAAACATGTGGCCGTTCATGAATGGCTTCTTTCACTTAGCATGATGTTGTCAAGGTTCATCCAAGCTGTAGCATGAATCAGTACTTCATTCCTTTTTATGGCTGAATAATATTTCATTGTATAGACTTAGCACCTTTTGTTTCTCCATTCATCCATTGATGGACATTTTGGTGGACTCTATTTTTTGGCTATTATGAATAATGCTACTAAGAACATTTGTGTACAGTTTTTGTGTGGACATATGTTTTCATTTCTTTTGAGTAAATGCCCAGGAATAGGACTGCTGGATCATGTGGTAATGCTATGATTATCTTTTTGAGGAACTTCTAAACTGTTTTCCAAAGTTGCTGTACCATTTTACATTCCCACCGGCAATGTATAATGGTTTCAATTCCTCCACCAATAGTTCTTATTTTCTGTCTTTTAAATTTAACTAACTTTGTGGGTACCTCATTGTGATTTTGGTTTGCATTTTCCTAATGACTAATGATGTTGAACATCTTGTCATGTGTTTACTGGTCATTTGTACATCTTCTCTGGAGAAATGTCTTTTCAAATCTTTGCCCATTTTTTACTGGGTTGTGTTTTTATTGTTGAGTTGTAAGAGTTCTTTATATATTCTGGATACAGATTCCTTGTCAGATATGATTTGCAAATATATTTTCCCAATCCTTCATTTGTCTTTTCACTTTCTTGATAGTATCCTTTGAAGCTCAAAGATTTTCATTTTAATGAAGTCCAATTTATCTATCTCTTTTGTTGTTTGTGTCATATATAAGAAAACTGAGATTTAGTCCTATGTCAAGAGTTTTATAATTTTAGCTTTTACATTTAAATTTACATTTTACATTTATACTTTATACTTATATTTTACATTTAGATTTTACATTTAGGTCTATAATCCATTTCAATTAATTTTTCTATATAGTGTGAGGTAGGGATTCAATTTCATTCTCTTGTACGCAGATATCTAATTGTCTGAATGCTATTTGTTGCAAAGACTATTTTTTCACCATTGAATTTTCTCAGCACCCTTGTCAAGAATCAATTGACTATGAATGTAAAGATTTAACTCTGGACTCAATTATATTTCATTGGTCTATATGTTTAGCTTTCTGCCAGTGCTTGTGTGTTACTTCTACATGAAAGTTTTAAGAGCAAGCGCACAATTTGCCACACTTTGTTCCTCTGCGTCTTCATTGGTAATGTTCCAGATAGGGACTGGGATCTTATCCTGGGTTCCAGAGTAAGAATAATGTGGAAAAGAGCTCTGAACCGAAGCACACCAGACATAGCGTGAGTGAGAATTCAAACTTTATTTAAACTTATTAATAACCTGAGTTTGTTTACTAGCCTGTTCTGACAAATACAGCACTAAAATTGACAACTTTACACACAATAAGGGTGGAGTCTCCAGAAAAGCTAGACGGGAAATGAGCAGGCATGCCAGGCAAGCAAAACTTTAGCCATAATTATAAACCCCAAGGACTATCAGCTAGCCCTAATTGTATTGTATATTTCTTGATGTAGCCTGGAGAAATCTTGGTTACCTTCCAACATTGACACAGGTTGGTGATTACTATGTCCTGGGTACTGGGGTGCTGGAAATCAGTGTGTGAAATGGCATCTCTACTGTCAGGATCTTACATTCTACTTGGAGAGACAGAATGTGCACATGAAAGATAAACAATACAAGCTACCATGTAATAAGTGGTGCCAGACAGGCCTACAGGAGAATAGGGGCAATTTAGGATGGCTAAGGAGGGTTTCGCCATATTGTGATTTAAGTTGTGCCTGCAGGGATAGGACGGATGTAGGCCATCAAAAAGGAGAAGGAAGGTACAGGGTAAAGGTGAGCAGAGGGGTAGACAAAGTAGTACCAACTTGTTTGGGAAACAATAAATAAATAGACCAGTTTACTGGGAACAAGAAGATCTGTTGAGAAGTCATAAAAACAGTTTGCGGGTGAAACAGAAGTATGTGAATGATGAGTCTTAAGTTTTATTTTGTAGGTTGTGGAAAAACATTGAAAACCTTTCTGGAGGAAAACTGATGCTTTTGTGAAATTAATCTTACGGTAGTGACATTAGAAGCAGTAAAAGTGCTTCTACTTCATCACCTCTGAGATGCCCACTAAAGCCAGCTCTTTAGTGTGTCTGATTTACCATAGTTAATCAGTACAATCCTGTAGAGACTTGGAAATGCCAATTCACTATCATTCTCTAAAATTCAAGCAGTCCAGAGTATCATAGACTGGATGACTTATAAACAACAGAAACTTATTTCTCACCATTCTGGAGGCTGGGAAGTCCAAGATCAAAGTGCCGGAAGATTCAGTGTCTGGTGAGGACCAGCTCCCTGGTTCATAGACAACACTTTCTTCATGTGTCTTCACATGGTGAAAGGGGAATACATGTTCTCTGGAGTCTCTATTATAAGGGCACTAATCCCATTCATGAAGGTTCCGTTCTCATGATCTAATCATCACCCAAAGGCCCCACCTCCAAATACCATCACATTGGAGATTGGGATTAAACTTATGAATTTTGAGTCCACAAACTCTCAGTCTCTAGCAATTACCACCTAATATTGGGCGTTGTCTATACTGGGTAGCATCATGCCGGTACACTGACTGATGATATTTATCAAAATAGGCAAAAAAACATACTGAATTTGGGCTTTAAATTTTTGGATCCAGCGGGACCTTGCAAACAGATTCCAGAGACAAATAGTAGACTTTAAGAGTGAGGGAAATTGAACACTCAACCATCCGAATGTGGCAATCATGGGCCGTTTTGAGTGAGAGTTGGCAAATATTTTCCCAACTGTCAATTCTAAGAAACGTGCAAACAGATGCTGTGCAAGTGAATGCAGAAGTGAACCTGTGTCTCTGTTAAACCACAGAGAAATGAAATAAGCTGATTTGAAATTTCTAAAGGGAACTTAAACCACCTGCTAAGTTGTAGAATTTAATTTGCAAGATGAATACTTGGCAATGTGACACTTCTTTCATAGCTTCGTTTGCTGTTTTAATAAAAATGTTCACAATGCTTTGGTTCCATCTGTTAGAGAGAATGCAAACAGCTAACTGCTATTCAAACAACAAAAAATACAGCTTTCTAGAAAACTATATCTAGTGCCGCCAAAATGTAAAGAGGTATTTATAAATTTCAAACTTCTGCCTGACTTCTAAAAAATGTTGTCGTAATTGCACTGCATCTTGGACTCAACGTATAAATAATTTATGCAAAAATTTTAAATTTAAATGATTCCCCCACACTCCAAATGCAAACAAATGCTTTCAAAGTTACCATGACCATGAATCTTACTGCAGCAGGCTACAGATTTTCATTATAACAATTTGTAAGCAAATATTTGGTTATTTTTATAAGCCACAAATCTGGCTGAAGGAGAAAATGATAGGTAATAAATAAAAACTGTGCAAACCACAAAGTATGTTTGTTGTTACATTTCCAGATTGGAGATAACAATAAGCTGTACTATGACAGCCTCTCTCCTTTATTGATTGAATTTCCATAGCTTTTTTTCCTCAGAATAGATCAAAATTTTATGACTTTCAGTAAGAGTTATTTCTCAGGCACTAACCCCCGTGCTTACCACTGTGTTGGCATGTGCTAGGCACAAACTATGTGTTTGTTGAGTCAGAGTACAACAGTAGTCAACACTACATCAGAGAAAGACAGTGAGGGGAGAGACAGAGATGGGAACCAACTGTCGAAGAAAGAGAGGAAGAGACTTTTCAGCGCTCTGTCCCGTGGAATTACCTAGGACATTAGTTTCCATTTGTCTAAGATTGAGATGCTGGGTAAAATTGAACTGTTTGCAGGGAGAAGTAAGGTTGACAATAACACATTAGGAGTCTGTAAAATGTTCTGCTGTCTTTCCCATGCTGCCTCCTCCCATAAGGCAGCTCTGTACTTAACGCTTGCTGTGGACAAGTAGAGCTGTAAGTCTCATCTTGCGATTCAATCTTATATTTGACTCCAGATGCTTGTTTCAGTTCAAAAGATATTGAGAGTTAGACTCTTTGAATATTAGTTTTAGATATTTGAGTTTAAGCCTAGGCACTTTAAGGTGAAGAAACTGAGACCCATGAAGTTAAATAACCAGCTAATTACCCATTGAGCAGGAAATAGATACAATATTCCCTTACGATCATCCTGGGGGCGCCTGGGTGGCTCAGTCGGTGAAGCACCTGCCTTTGGCTCAGGTGTGATCTCAGCGTCCTGAGACTGAGCGACGTGCCTGGTCCTATGCTCAGCGGGGAGTCTCCATGTCCCTCTCTCTCTCCCTCTGCCCCTCCCTCCAGTCGTCGCTCTCTCTCAAATATAAAAAATAAAATAAAAAAAAGATCATTCTGAATTCTACATAGTTTAAAGTTCAAATCAGAAGAAAATGAACAATAAATAAATTTACTCTTTTGCCTAGTCATTTCATAACAAAAACAAAACTTATGTCTCATTGCCAATTTTAAGATAGACTAGAAGCACTGAAAGGAAAGATACCTATGCAAAAAGAGTTACTAGTTCAATATATGTGGTGGTGGAGCCTGGACTTGGGAACTAGGTTTTAATCACTTACCACTCAGAAAAGTTTTATAATCTGTTTGATTCCAAATCTCCTCGTCTGAAAAATAGGTATAATAATTACCTTAGCTAGTTCACAGAGTACTGACGGGATGAAAATAAAAGCATATGTCCAAAGTGCTTTGTTAATTGCATGGTGTTAAATAAAAGTAAGGTATCCTTGACAATATAGTTGCACTGGTTTTAACGGCAATTCTGTGAACTCTTCTATAGGAAACAACTCCAAATAGCCAGTACAGGAAAATATCACTCATTAAAAAACATTGATCAGGGGGCGCCTGGGTGGCTCAGTTGGTTAAGCGTCTACCTTGGGCTCAGGTAATGATCCCAGGGTGCTGGGATCCAGTCCCACATCGAGATCCCTGCTCAGCAGGGAGTCTGCTTCTCCTTCTGCTCCTCCTGCTTATGCTCTCTCTCTGTCAAATAAATAAATAAAACTTAAAAAATAAAATAAAATAAAAAACATTGATCAGGAAAAGAAACTGACACAGCATTGATAAAAAGATACTACAGAAAAAAGATAAAAGTAAGTGTTAATATCAATCAAGAACTGAACACTCTCCAAGAAATAATGCCACAGAATAGTAGTGTTTGGTACTAAGCACTTCATAATGAATATTTTTTAAATGGTAAAAGAAATAATTATTTCTGGGGTGCCTGGGTGGCTCATTCAGTTGAGTGTCTGACTCTTGATTTTGCTCGGGTCATGATCTCAGGGTCCTGGGATGAAGCCCCACGTCCAGGTCCTTGCTCATCAGGCAGTCTACCAGGGAGTCTCTTTCTCTCTCTCTCTCCCTCTCTCTGCCCCTAACCATCCCCCGGCACACACACACACACACACACACACTCCCAAATAAATAAATAAATCTTAAAAAAAAGGAAACAATTGTTTCTATAAAAAGAAACCACATGGAAGCACTATATATGAGTGTTGTGAAATAATAGAAAGAAATAAAACATAGGTGGCAGAACTCAAAAAAGGTAGAAAAGGGAAAATCATCACAGAAATGAAGATGAACTGTAAAAGATAGAATAATAGATACTGTGGAAAATTCATGAGAATATAAAGGATAGAGAAATAGAAACGGGAAAAGTTAAAAAAATTTAAGGAGTTTAAAAGAACTAGAAAAAAACACAGTGGAAAAGTCGGGCAAAGAAGAGCCAATGTACGCATTATTGGACTGCTTAAAGGTGACCAGAGGGGCGCCTGGGTGGCACAGCGGTTAAGCGTCTGCCTTCGGCTCAGGGCGTGATCCCAGCGTTGTGGGATCGAGCCCCACATCAGGCTCCTCTGCTATGAGCCTGCTTCTTCCTCTCCCACTCCCCCTGCTTGTGTTCCCTCTCTCGCTGGCTGTCTCTATCTCTGTCGAATAAATAAATAAAATATTTAAAAAAAAAAGTGACCAGAAATGGCAAATAATACAAGAAATTCTTAAGGTTATAAAAATTGTTGAATCAGTCAAATGAAAGAGTCCATGGAATCCTGGTTCATGGAAAATTGACCTAAAATGGTCAATACCAAGGCATAGCCTAGTAAAGTTGCTAAGCTAAGAAATTTATAACCCCCCAGATTTTTCTTCAAGGACTTGAGAAACATTTTAAGCACATAAGAACTCAAAAAATAAGAATGCCCATGAGTCTCTACTAAGGAAATTAATGGGGGATATATTTCATCAGCCAAGAAAGACTAGGGAAACAAAAGTAAAAGAACTTGCAGTGAGAATTAAATACAGTTAACTGTAGAACTAAGACTGAACAAATGAGACTAGAATGACAGAAATAAACCGCATATGTCCTTACAATTTATAAGTTAAGTAGTTAAGCAAATTGGAAGAGTCAGGGGAGAAAGAGGTAGATTGGCCCATCAATTGTATCTGAAAGTCAAAGGATGTTACTTCAAGTTGACAGTCATATACTGGAAGTAAAAGAAAATTTAACAAACACTAGGAAATATAATTTTATTGATTCATAATGAAACGTAAAGGCACAAAAAGAAACAAGGGGAGGAGAAAATATTCTAATATTATCATTGATCTTCATAGGAAATGAATAATGTCTAAAGAAATAAAGGTAAATAGAGAAAAAAATTAGACCTTTTTAAACATCAAAAAAACTATATACATACAAAAAATAAGCAAATTACATTGGAAAGACTTTTAAAAACAACTGTGATCAGATAATATAAGATAGAACAATATGACAAAAGACCAAACATATCTATTATATTGATAAATGTAAATGCTTAACCCACCTACTAAAGGAAAAAATATTTTCAGGTTAGAGATCAAAAAGAAAAACTTTGTCCTGTATGCAGAAGACATCTAAAACTTTCAGAAGAGTTGAAATTGAAGTAGGTCTTGAGAAGTCAAAATCTGATAAAGTGGAATTCAGGATAAAAAGAATTATATAGTACATGTCCTTTATAATGTCAAAGGAGACATTTGATAGTGAAAATATAAAAGTTACAAAAATCTATACACTAATAAAAATAGCAGTGACATTCATAAAGCACAAATGATAGGAATTATAAGGAGAAATAGACAAAAAAAATGAATGAAGGAGAGTAAGTTCTAAAAGACCCAAACAACATTATTAAATAAATCTATTTCATGCATGCTGAACTCTGTTCCTGAAAATATAAAATCTACCTTGTTTTCAAATACCTGAGCTGTAGTCATGGAAATTGATTATAATTAGACCAAAAAGTAACCCTCAACCAATAAATTTGATTACAATAGAATAAAACTAGAAATAAATCAGAAAATAAAAATCCTTTTCATCTGATAATTTAAAAAAATTGCAAACAACTTGGGTCATGGGTCGAAGAAGAGCTATAAACTAAAACTGTAGAATTTAAAAAATATAATGATAATTATAATGGAAATACTATATCACAGTGCTAAAAAATATCATAGTCCTACATATGTTAATTACTTTAAAAAGGGAAATAAAAATAAGTGAATTAAACTACCAATTTAAAAGGTTTGAAAAAGAAAAGGGAAATAAACTGAAAGAAAAGAGAAGGAAGTATTAATAAATATGAAAGTGGAATCAATGAATTTTAAAAATAGAAAAATAAAACTGATAAATAAATCCAAAACCTGAGGGGGAGAAAATAGAACATATAAACAAGTTAATGTTATCAAAGGAAAATAGGGAAAGTGTAACTACATGGATTAAGAAATGACAGTAAGAAAGTAAGTAAGAGGAAAGGAAAGAAAGTAAAAAAGTAGGACAAAGAATTCTGAGATTACTCTGCTCAACTCTATGTAAATAAATTGAAAAACCTAGATGAAATGAATAAATTACCATAAAAAAGATAGAATATGTAAACAGACCAATTTCCAAGAAAAAACTAGCAGTTGTCGGAGCGTGATCTTCTAAAAGCATTATCAGGTCCAGGCAATTTTACAGGAATTTTATAAGACCTTTAAAAAAAAAAAAAACTCCAACAGTATTGGAACTATTTCAAGAAAATTAAAATTCCAAGTCTATTTTTTTCATAAGTTTGCAATGCTTGTATGAAAAAAGACATTTAAACACAAAGGAAGGACACATATAGAACACTTGAACTAATGGAAATACATATTATATGCCTGGTTAGGATTCAAATCAGTTTCTTCTAAGTTAATTATCTAATTTCTAATTTAACGTGATCCCAATAGAAGTACAACAGATTTATTTTTACCTAGACAGGTTGTTCCCAAATTTTACATTGAAAAATTAAAAAGCAAAAATAAAACACAAAAATTCTTTTAAAAGAAATAGTGAGGTAGAACTACTCCTACCAGATAGTAAAGATTCCTGCCCCTTAGTTTACACTTCCTGTATAATCCTCTTCATTTGACTACTGACAGGACCTGTAAATGTGATGGGTGTCACTGCTGTGGTTAGATTAGAAAAAGTGAGTAATCAGTTGGCTTTAAAACAATCAAAATGAAGATTGTCCTAGGTGGGCCTGATCTAATCAGGTGAACCCTTTAACAGAAAGTTTAGATGTCAGAGAGTCTTTTGTTGACCTTGCAGAAGCAAACCTCCCTGTTGTGAGAGGTTCTCTGGGGATGGGGGACACTTAGCAAGGAATTGCAGGGACCTTTCAGAGTTGAGAGTGACCCACAACTATAGTAAGAAAGAGGGTCCTCAGTCCTACAATTACAAGGAAGTGAATTCTGTCAACAACCAGGTAAACTTGGAAGAGAACCCCAAACTCTAGAAGGGGTCACAGCCTGGCTCACACCTAATTTCAGCCTTGTGAGACCTTGAGCAGAGGATCCAGTTAAGCTGTGTTTGGCCTCCTGACTCATAGAAACTGTAAGATAATAAATATATGTTGTATATAGTCACAGTTGTGGTAGTTGTGGTAGTTTGTTATACAGAAAGAGATAACAAATATATACCTAAAATCCTAAATTCCTAAATAAAAAAAATGAAACTATTAAGTAGAACAGGACATAAATATATATAAATGTAAATAATGACATTTTAAGGAGATTATTGTTTTCCAGGGAATGTTAAATTTTCTAGCCTAGAGTTGCCAGAAGTGAAAATCTCTGACAATTTAGAAATTAGCAGTTTCCCCCTAAGGGGGAAAAAACTCTGTGGATTATAATCAATGTTATATTTTAAATAAATAATATACACAACTAAAACATGGGGGGGGGACCAAAAACATAAACAAAAAGAAAGCAGGAAAACAGACATGTGAAAGGATGCTCAACATCACTCATCATCAGGCAAATGCAAATCAAAACCACAATAAGACATCACCTCACACCTGTCAGAATGGCTAAAATTAACAACCCGGGAAACAACAGATGTTGGTAAGGATGCGGAGAAAGGGGAACATTCCTACACTGCTGATGGGAATGCAAACTGGTGCAGCCACTCTAGAAAATAGTATGGAGGTTCCTCAAAAAGTTAAAAATAAAACTACCCTATGATCCAACAATTGTGATACTAGGTATTTGCCCTAAGGTTACAAAAATACTAACTTGAAGGGACACATGCACCCCGATGTTTACAGGAGCATTAGCCACAATAGCCAAATTATGTAAGTTGAATCCTTACCTCTCTCCTGACAGCAAAACAAGTTTCAGAGAAATTAAATGGAAACAATTGGCAAAAATATATATACCAGAGAACAAGTAGATAAATATTCATATAATTGGGGGGAAGAAAAAGTATTTCTAAGCCTAGCACTAAAGACAGTAACATAAAAATTTAAACATCTAGACAGTAATAAATAAACAACATTAAAGCCCATCAACAAATTTAAAGTACCAATAGCAAAATAGAAAAAATTTGCAATTTGATAGACAAAAGGTAATATCTTAATGTATAAAGAGCCTTTTAAGTCAGTAAGTAAAAGACCTCAGTTTTGTAAATTTGGGTGCTTCTTAGAAACATCTCAATAAGTTTATGATGGCGGCAAGGTTGATGACTTGGTACAGAAGTATAGAGAGCTTGGGGCGCCTGGGTGGCCCAGTTGGTTAAGCGTCTGCCTTCAGCTCAGATCATGATCCCGGTCGGGCTCCTGGTTCAGCAGGGAGTCTGCCTCTCCCTGTGACCCTCCCCCATCTCCTGCTCGCTCACTCTCTCTCTCAAATAAATAAACAAAACCTTAAAAAAAAAAGAAAGAAAGAAATACAGAGAGCTGTTCTTAAATATGTGGAAAGTGTATGGGAGGGCAGGGGATTTAGAGGATTTAAAAGTATTTAGAAAAGCTTCAGGGAGCACAGTTACTCCTTTGATTAGTCACTAAATAGATGTTTATCAGGTCTGTACTCTACTAGGGGCTAAAGTCACAGTGGTGAACAAGACATGGAGCATAGATCCCAATTGTGGGAAACTGTAAATTAAGGAGAGAGAGAGACAGAGACAGAGAGATGAAAAGGGAGAGAAAAGGGATGCCAAATAATTAAAACTGGTTAGTGTGACTAATAATAGCTGGTCATGAAAATGTCTTTGAAGAGGTTAAATTTAAATGGAATTTGAGTGACGAGATGCCCAGTGATGCTATGGCAAGAAGTGATTTACATAGAGAGCAGAGGTGGGGTGACAGTTGGGAAGGTTACTGCAGTGGTCTAAGTATGAGATGATGGTGTCTTGGACTAGGGGTAATGCCAATATTTTTTATTCTACCAACTAGGTCTGGGTTGATGGTGTATTACTTACTTAGGTGGAAAAACTGAGAGGGAAACAAGTAGTTTAGGTTGGGGGATGGGTAGCATGTGAGAATCACAAATTAGCTCCACCACGGTAGGTCTGAGATTCCAGAGACATCTAAGGGGGATGTCAAATAGGCAAAAGTAACAAGATGGATGTGGAGACTGAGAGATTTGGGTTCCATTATCATATAGATGATCTTTAGCCCCAGGGTCTAGATAAGAACCTCGAGGGCAAGAGTGCAGGCAGAAAAAGAGAAGGGAGCAAAGGCAAGAACCTTGGAGTACTCGACACTTAGAGCAGCTGAGGAGGAAAAGTCAGCCAAGGAGCCTTAGAAGAAATGGCCAGTGATGTAGGGAAAAATCAAGTGTGGAGTCATAGAAGGCAAGGGAAAAGTTCCACAGAAGAGAAAGGTATCAACCTGTAGCCAAAATGGTCAACTGCTTTGAATGCTGCTGAGAAGTCGAGGAAGAAAAGTGAGCGTTTTGGCAATCGGAAGATATTGGGACTCTCGACAAGGGCGGTGTCGGGCAGTGGGGCAAGCAGAAGCCCAACCCAAAATTCACTTCCTCTCAGTTTTCTCATTCTGAAGGAAGTAAACCTCAGCTCCTAGGGAAGGTTTCCAGGGGATCGTCTTGAGTCAGTTGTCCACTGTACGGTAGCAGGGAGGTAAGGTGACATAAACAGCCCAGCTTAGGCTGCATGCTTATGCCTGGATCCATCACTGTGCCAGGGAAGTCAATTCATGGAGCAAGAGTCCATACCAAGACTCCTTGCATCCCACCACACAAAGTGTACAGACTTTTTTCTATGTCTAAAACAAATAAAATAAAATAAAATACAAGTCAGAAGAGCAAAAGCTTAGGTAATATGTAACTATGGCCAATGTTAAGGGTCAATCTCAGCTTTAGGATACAAAACTCTGTAGATGACAACAGAAAGTTTAAGCACCTAACATTCTTGATTCATCATCTCTTTGTACCAATAACTTTTCTCATAACCAAGAATCAGAAACAACCTAAATGTCCATCAATGGATGAATAGATAAAGACGATGTGGTATATATACACAATGGAATACTACTCAGCATTAAAAAAGAATGAAATCTTGCCATTTGTGACAACATGGATGGACCTTGAAGGTATTATGCTGAGTGAAATAATCAGGTGGAGAAAGGCAAATATCATATGATTTCACTCATATGTGGAATGCAAACAACAACAATAATAACAACAAATGAACAAACAAAATAAAACAAAAACAAATTCACAGATACAGAGAACAGATTTCTAGTTACTGGTGGGGTGAGGGAAAGGGGGATGGGAGGTGGGCAAAGTGGATGAAGGAAATTTATTTTATGGTGATGGATAGTTACTAGACTTTAAGTGGAGATCACCTTTTAGTGCATACAGGTGTCAAATTACAGTGTTGTACATTTGAAACTTATACAATGTTATATATCAGTTTTATCTCAATAATAAAAGAAGAATAGTTTTTTCTCAGTATCTTTAATCTAGAGTCAATTTGATTCACTGATCATACCATAAGCTTATCTAATTCTTATTTTCAGGTATCATCCTTTAATATATTGTGAACCATGCGTTAACTAAGTGTAGAGAATTGTAACATGAAGATAATAGGGTAGTTAATTTGAATACAAGTTAAGTTTTAACAGTCCTACAGTGTATACAAGTATTTCTCTGAATTATCTCTTATAGCTAGACTTCTCCCATTTAATTATAACATATTTAATCTACTTTTAAATGAGCTAAGAACACCAACTTTTTAAAGTTTGTTTCAAAACTTAGGTGAATTTGTTTGAAAAGTCAAAACAGTAAAATAGAAATGATTATATTAGTCGGTCCATATGAAATGTAACTCTCCATGTTTGTACCTTACAAATGTTAATTCTGTTGAACCAATGGATTATAATTTTACTTAGCAACACTCTCTCCTTTCCATTTTCAACTTCTAAGAGAAGATAAATTTAAGCAATCACTAGTAAATTGCTCTAAACTAAACACGATGTTTGGAACATTTATCACTTATATTCACAAAAACTCATGATAAAGAAAGTTATCACTAACTTGTGTCAAATAGGTTCTTAAACATGATCTGCAATCCATCTCTTGGGCTCAAGAACCAAACGGGGAAGAACAGTGGGGGAAGGAGGGAACAAAGGCACAGAACATCCCACGGAAATAAACTATCAGGATTATTTTATTTTTTTGTAGAACCATGTGATGGAACAAGAGTTCTGATTCCCCATGGACGGATTATTGTCCTGACATATGGCTATTGTGGGGATCAACTATTTTCTTTTTTTTTTTTTTTAAAGATTTTATTCATTTATTTGACAGAGATAGAGACAGCCAGCGAGAGAGGGAACACAAGCAGGGGGAGTGGGAGAGGACGAAGCAGGCTCCCAGCAGAGGAGCCCCATGTGGGGCTCGATCCCAGGTCTCTGGGATCACGCCCTGAGCCGAAGGCAGACACTTAATGACTGAACTACCCAGGCGCCCCGGGGATCAACTATTCTTGTACTGCAGGTCTGAATGGAAAGTCTACTTGCCCTCTGTAGATGATTGAGTTGCAGCTAAAGGATGAAATCACAAATTGGGCAAATCAGTGTGGCCATTCTTGTTGTTTAGAAAAATCCTAACAACTTCATCCTCACCCGCAAGGTGGGGGGAGGTACAGGCTTCTTTCTTACCCACAAGTTCCCTCGGTTGTCACCTTGGTCATCCTCTCTGCTCTGCCTCCGGGAACTTTCCATCCTGTATGGCCTCAGGGCTGACCCGTTAATTTCCCTTCTGCTCTCTTTCTCTGCTCAGTTCTATAGACCTGTTCAACTCACCTGGGCCTCAGACCTTGACAGACACCCAGTTTAGGTTAGTAAATATTTATTCCATGAAATTTAATTTTAATAATGAGTTTTCACTTCTAAGATAATTATTTAGTGTTTATAAATTTGTTATTGATATAATCAATTTTGTTGATTATTTCTTCCTGTTATAGTAATCTTGAATTTTGTGGGTAAACCTCTTGCTTTTAGCATAATTTTTTTTACTGTGTTGTATTATCTTTAGATTTTGCTATTATCCATATATGTGCTCTCTGATTTACAAAATTCAAAAAGTGGAAACTTAGCATTTGCATTAGTTTCCTATTGCTGTTGTGACAAGTCATCACAAATTTAGTGGCTTAAAACAACACAAATTTATTATCTTACAGTTCTGCTGGTGGAAAGTCTGAAATGAGTCTCATGGGGCTAACATCAGTGTATCAGCAGATTATATTCCTTTTGGAGGCTGAGGAGAGAATCTACTCCTTGACATTTCCAGCTTCTAGAAACCGCCTTTATTCTGGTTTATGGCTACATCATTTTTACTTCACTTTTGTCTTCTTCACATCTCCTTTGACCCTTCTGCCTTCCTCATATACGGACCCTTGTGATTACATTGGGTCCACCCAAGGAACTCAGGACAGTCTTTCATTTCGAGGTCCTTAGCTTAATCACATCTGCAGAATCCCTTCTGCTCTGTAATGTAATATATTCACAGATTCCAGGGATTAAGACATGGACATCTTTGGGGAGAACTTTATTCAGGCTACCACAAAATTCATTAGTTTTATACCAGACAAGGAAAGAAATACATAAAATTGAGACCAGATTCTAAAACATTAATTAAACTTTAATACCAAAAGATTGAAGTTGTATAGAAGTAAAAATTATTAAATTATTTAATAATGAGATTATGTGACGTCTAGAGTTAATCTAATAATTAATAAATTTCAGGTTTAAGAAAAACCGTGAACAGAGCTTGATCTGAAGCCAAGCTTTAACTAATCTAGTAACTACCCAGGGATAATGTGTTTGAGAATTTAGCTCTCGATGGTATCAAACTGGATATTCAAACATACTCTTCAAGCCCTGACCACGGTATTCTTTTTAGTCATTTCTTTTTGTAGATACATACAAGGTAAAAAAAAAAATATTTAGGAAATTCCCAAAGGGTATATAGTGAAGGGTAAGTCTCCTCTCGGTCTTCTTGTCACTCATGTTCTTTTCAGAGGCAACCAAGTCACTAGTTTTCAGTTTATTCTTCCGGGAATTGCTTGATCATTTTAGTTGCTTCTTCCTTGAATCAGCGAGGCTCGAGGAAGTCAAACCATGCCTACTGCCTGTTTATAAAACTGTCTCTATACCAGTTACACAGCCATTAGAAATAATTTCTACTAGTCATCGAGACTCCTGTTTTCACAGTTTCTGGTGTTTACTACCTAATAAAGTATGTACTGCTTGATACTCTACAGTACGTCCTTTGGTACTTAGGTCCTTAATCGCACTTTAATTTTCTTTACTCCCCAAAAGGAACAACTGTCATGTGGATGTCAAAGCATGGGCTCTCAAGGCAGCCCCTCAGCTTAAAGTTTGGCTATTCCAATTTCGAGTTGTTTGATTTTGTTAGTTGAATAACTAGTTGACTTCTTTTGTTTTGCTCTCCTCATGTGTGAACGGGGTGTAATAATAGTACTTACCTGTTAGAGTTATTATTAAAGTTAAGTTAGGGGGTGCCTGGGTGGCTCAGTCAGTTAAGTGTCTACCTTGGGCTCAGGTCATGATCCCTGGGGTTCTGGGATCGAGTCCCGCCTCAGGCTCCCCGCTCGGCGGGCGGTCTGTTCCTTCCTCTCACTCTGCTTCTCCTCCTACATGTGCTCTCTTTCTCCCTATCTCTCTCTCTCTCTGTCAAATAAAGAAATAAAATCTTAAAAAAAAATAAAGTTAAGTTCAATATTTCACAAAACACCTGCCATTCACCAAGTATTAATAAACAATTGGTCTTGTGAAGAACTCCAGTAAATGTGCAAGGATAATCTTCTTGCCTTTGCTCTACTTCTCTTAGTTGCTAGTGATTAGTATTATTGTACTCTTTACTCATTTGCCCAGTATGGAAGAAAGATTACTGACCTGTAATTCTCGAAGTTAGCATTGGGATCTTCCTTATGGATAGTAACCACTGATGTTCATTGAGGATTGTTTATTGTGTACTAGACTCTATGCTCTTGTTGCATTAACTTTTTTGAGCTTCTCAAAGACCTGTGAAGTAAGTGGCCTTATCGCCATCATCCTCACTACAAGGGTGGTTACCTAAGGATTAGAGACCTTGGATCACTTCCCTGGCTAGTTAAGGACAGAGCCAGAATTTGAACTCAGTCCCAGTCCTGTGGCCATTCACTTAATTATTGAGTTATACTGTCTCCTGACTACATTGCTTTACCGTGGCGTTTCGCTAATCTTCAAACCTTCACTCCCCCATTCTTTCTTTCTTTTTTATAGAAAAATAAGCATTTATTGAATGCCTAGTATGTGCCAGGTACTCTCACGGGCAATAGGTGTGCAAAGATGATCGTGTCACATGTGACTAGCCAGAGGCTCACAGTGGCTAACAGCAGCAAGCCCCAGGTTCTGAACTACCATAACCTAACTATTACTAACTTGAACTAGTACATAAAGTTGCCAATATTTGATATAGTACCAGCTATTTTGCTCTTTCAAAAGACAATATGGAAATGAGAAGTTCCCTCATTGTCTTTCTCTGACTGAAGCAAACAACTCCTTATTCTCTGTCTATTCTTCTCTGTACATGTTGTACACTGGTTATTAAGAGCCTATCAAGCAAGATGCCTACCTTTACATATTTTAAAAACTTATCCTTGATATTTTACATTAGTGTTTTAAAATTAAAATTTTTATTTTGAAATAGGTGCAGATTCACATACAGTTGTAAAAAATAATATACAGAGATCCCGTGCACCCTTTATCGAGTTTCCCCAATAGCAACATCTTGCAAAAACAATCGTACAATATCAAAAGGATATTTACATATTAACATTGACCAGTCCATTGACTTACTCAAATTTCCCATTGTGTGTGTGTATGTGTGTGTGTGTGTGTGTGTGTGTGCGCTTCTGTACATCATTGAGACATTAAGTCAAGGTTAGCTCTGGCTATTTTTTTCCTCACATAATTTTATTTTCACCTGATCTTCCCCTTGAGCAATCTTTACATTTTAAAAGAAATGCTCTATCCCTTTCTGTGATAGCATCTTTGACATTGCATTATTTTAGACATTGCAATCAACCATGAAGAATTTTTTTCTTCCAGAAATCTGGTCTTTTTAATTCATGCCACACATTTTCTTGAGCTTCCAGTGAGTTATTTTTAAATTATCTGCAGAGAGCCTGTGGCTTATTACCTTTAAATTAATCCATGAATTTTCCCCTAATAAATGCACTTATTTTATTACATTTGTAAAATGAAGTAAATGTGCTATAGTTTTTTGGGTTTTCCCCTGAGTTGAATCATGTTGTGATAGTTCATATAATAGCGGTACACTTTCAGATTTTCTATAGATAGAACTTCCTACTCTTACTTCCAAATCTAATATAATTTATCCTTTTCTCGGCATTAACATCACCCTTTAGAATAAATCTGAGTACTACATAGAAACTAATCCTCAAAATCTCATTCACATTAGGTATTGTCGACGTAAGTGGTTTATGGCACTCTGATCTTTCTGAGTTCTCTATATGTAGCTTGGCTTATATCCACTTGGTTTTTCTCTTTCTACCCAAGCTTTTGAGATGAAAATGAAAGCAAAATTATCACCTTCAATTCCAATTCAATGCAATATAATAATTATATTACTACAAATTCTAATCTCCCCATTTTGTTTTTAGAATCTATTATTTTAAGTTGGTAGGGTTATTTTCACTGTCTGATAGAAAGACATAGGAGCCCCAGATCTCTTGATTCCTCAAACAACAACTTACTGCCACACAGAGTCACAGGGACATCAAGATCACATAACATGTGGTACAATCCTGGCAGAGACGACAAATTGTTGGCCCATAAATCATATCCTGTTTGCAGCTATTATTTGCTTGACCTGCATGGTATCCACCAGCAATGTTGTTGTTTTGTAAGTTTCAATTAATTGACAAAACCTAATAATCAGTAGATAACACATACAAAGCCAGATTTCCAATTTCCCTTGAAATCTAGGATGCCTGATGGCAATCAGCTGGAGCAGAGGGGCAGTAGCTCACTTTGGACAGGGCAAGCATTCCAATTTACCACCACTTACTCCTCTCCCCTGACCTTGAAGGTGAGTGGCATTGATCATTTATCATGGCACTTATGCTGTTATTTTCCTTAGGCATGGCCTGCCTGGCTCAGTCATGTTACCTGCCTGATACCACAGGCACTGTGATATGCAAGTCTGATGCCTGGGCTTTGGACAAAACCTTTAACTGGCCATCTACCTGGGGCAGTAGTTGGACATGAGATCCATGAGAATTCCTTCAGATTATACCGGAGAGAGATTGGGGTTGTTCCTGGGTCTTCTTTGTTCGGCTTAAAACACTGACCTTAGCTCCCTGAAACAACACCTAGGAAGCCTGGCAGAGAAAAAACAGTGCCCTGTCTTTGAGGGCTGAAGAGGAGCTTTCCTGTCTTCTTTTCCTGGCGCCACCCAGCCATCCACTAGACCTTCCAAAGTCAAGGCATCCTCAGTAAGGACTCAGTTGGTAAACAGCCCTCTGTTAGCTCTGCAATATCCCAGTACTCCAAAGGGCTACACTGTTTAAACTGGGGTAGGGTGAGGTTCCCTTACAGGAGATACCCCCAGGCTCTACCTTGACACATTAGTCAGAGTGAGGGAAGAGAGTGAAGAAAGCCAGTCCAGTGGCATAGTAAGGAAGGATGATGGTCTCATTTAAATTCTATTGACTATATCTTTGCAATTTCCACTAAATTGTCCTTTTTTGATATCAAGACCTATATTGGGTATACTTGGGACTTCACTTTGCCCTTGACTCTTTTCACTAGTTGGAGTGAATGGAGTTAGGGAAGAGCTCTGGTTTCCCATAGAAGTTAGTAACACATTGGGCTATTAACATTTTTAAGTGTCAATTTTTAAGTGTTCTCCGTTTCACATTGCTTGTGTATGCATAGCTTCAAAACCTTAGGCTTTTGGCCCATTAAGTACTGCAAACTTTGAATTTTGAACTGTCCTCAGGGTTTTAAGAACCGTTTGTTAGTCTCACTATTTTGATACCCACCAGAGAAAATCTCCAACGTGCTATGGAACAGGATCATTAACTGAAGCGTCTACCAGGAGAAGGAAAGTGCATAATGTTATAAATGAAGTCACTGCCATGAAATAATACAGATGTATTCTTTTCAGTGAATTCTGTGCAAAAACACCCAGTCAAGCTGAGACTTCCCTGATTATGTACGGGGAATGTATTTCAGAATATCACCAGCTGGGTTTTTCAGTGGTTTAAAAGCTGCTGTGCTGTAGCATTCCAGAATAAAATAAGCAAATACCACCTACCAACCAGTCAAGTTTTTGATGCAACATCCCTTTACTTCAAAGCTTATAATGAAATTGATTTTTCGCTGCTTTTTCATTTCAACTTGCAAGCCCCATGAATAACTACTCTAAAATAATTTCAATTTAGGAATGTTCAGGAACTGGTGAGAAATTGATAGTGACTGTTTTATGCTTAGCCAAAAGATATTGAATAAAAATGTAAAGGAAGAACTTGCTGTGTTTAGATGAGAAGAACCATATGATAAGGAGGCAAAGAGCCAGAACATGATTTTCCATGATAACCAGAGTAATTTAAAACTTTCTTTAATTTTCAGTGGGATTCAACCCTCAAAGAAATGAGGTCTCATTGCCTGGGGAATTCACGGAGGCTGTAAATCAGATTTGATGTGGTTTTTTTTTCCTACAATGTCAGTCATTGATTATGACTCTCTGATGAGACAGTCATTTTGATGAGAGATTTTTTTTTAATTCAGCAAATCATCTAGATATTTGGAAACTCCTGGAGAATAGCCAAAATTTTTTACTCTGCATTCAAATAGATAAAATACTATTGGTATTTATTTTGAAGGCATGTGTGGATCCAGGTTTTGCGTGTTGTGAAGCTTATACAATTTGGAAGAGAGGGGTTTTTAAGAAAAAAAAAAGTATAATATAAATATAAAATCTGGAAAGCATTTAGAAAGTAGAAATCATGACAAATTACAAATCTCAAAAGCTTGAAATGTAACAAAGATCACAAAATGCAGAAAATCAACAAAATTCAATTGATGAACTTCCTGATACATGTCTCTAATAGTTTTTTCCCTACACCTTTCGGCTGCATACTCATTGTCTCTTTATATGACAATAATTTCAGAATATAATTTTTTACTCAGAGAATAGGTAATTCAGGCATTTCGTTAGCAAGGTTAATTTAAACTTGTTTATTCTCACTGTAAGTTTAGAAAATACTCAGCTTCATAACTCTTTGTTGATAAAGTCTATGTACAATTTTAATATTCCTGCTAGATTTGGGGAAACCTCTATCAAGTTTCTTTCATACATTAGCTACAGGACTTCAGGACAGTTTCAGCATCTCTTAGGCAGTGAGCGGTCTGATAGCACTCATTAACGAGTCATCACTAGTGTCCTTGTATCACAGTGCTGGGTGGGTCTGCACCGTGGGGTGTAGGAAGGTTCCTGAAAGTCATTCCTACCTTGACACAGCTAGTGATAACAACTATCTAGGAGCTCCATCAATATATGCCACCAAACCCAAACTAAATGTGTCCCCAACTCAGTTCCCACTAGGCAAATCCCTGAAATGCCTGCAGAGTACAAAGAGACACTGGTTTTAATGGATTGCTATAGAGGCCACTTGTAGGCAAACCAGCTTGAGCCACGAAATGTAGAAAAGGGCCATTGCGACCCCCTGGCTGAATATAGAATATAGACAGGACCATCAGGCTACCCACCTCAAAGTATCCATAGGCCCTAACTACCCAATGGGCTACTTATAACCTGGCACAGTTGCCAAAAAGGGAGAATTCCATCCATACCACCTCGCCATACCTCGTCATCTTCCCCCTTTAAAGAGCCCGCACCCACTGCCGCAGGACAGACACCTCTCCTCTGCTGTCCTGCCTGTGGCTCCTTTGTGGTCTGTTGGATAAACCTCGGTCTCCTTAGTTCTGCCTCAGGGGAATGCTTTCAGCGCTTGCGGCACCGACACCGGCTTCCACCAGATCAGCTGCCCCACATTTGGGAGCCCTCATCTGATAGGGAGAGACACCCCATTTAGATTTCACAATTGTGATTAAAATATCGCCCCCTCCCTTTTTTGCAAGTTTTACAAAACAGGCACAATAAGTCCACTTCTATCCCAAGGAGCAGGAACTTGAAGCCAGAGAAGCAGATGGAGCATTTTAGTTAATTTATCTGTTCCCTGAGAAATGCCCCCCCCCCCACCCCCGCCAGCACTGCATGAGTGTGGGTCGAGCCATCGCACAGCTGATTAAGAACAAATGTTCCCTGGATTTCTATCCCATGAAGTGCCTATTTTTTTCTTAAGATATAAATTTTTGTGCCTAATTTCTTTCCTTCTTGGCCTGCACAAATTCTCTGCCTTCCTCTGTTCAAACTATAGACTTTTTGAGACTACCAACCGAGTTCTGAGAGTTCAGGAAACAACCTGGGAATTTATCTGACCCTCATGTAGGACAAGACATTCCTTATGAATCTGAGAATGGAAAGATGAAATGTTACAGAAACATACAGTTGAAAAAAGAGAAAAGGAAAATGTAACATCTTTGTCCAGTGAAAGATCAAATGTATTATTTTAGGTTATAGATCATTGAATGTAAGAAACAGACACATTAATTTATGTTGGATGGCAATTTCCTGGTGTCAGTTGATACTTAATTATTTCATGTAAATAAACCTTTGTCATCATCAAAATCCTATTCTCTTTCAAGACATATTTCACTTATGACTTAAAAAGAAGTCACTGGGATTGTTGCAATAATTTGGCAAAGTGGGAGTTTCCAGTACAATTTTGATTTGAAGGACACCAAAAGGTCGGCTTGTTCCAAAATATTTCTATATGTGATGACAAAAGGGATATTTTACTGGAGCATGTCCTTCTCCTATTATGATAATATAAATTAATTATATGAGCTATTTGTCATCTTGATTTCTGTAGAGACAGGTCTGAGGGTCAATAAAATTGAATGGAACATCGTGAAGACAGGATCTTGATGGCAGCAGCATTTTTGATCATAGATGACAGGGCTGGGGCAATGTCACAGCAACAAGCTACTGTGGAAATCTCCATTTTTCAACTTACTTTAGTAAACATAAAATATGCACATGTCTGTTTTATGCATTAATTTTCTGGAGTTTGTAAAAAGGTAGCAGATAGGGAATAAAGTAATCAGGATTCAATCTTGCTTAAATGTGACTTGATTTTTTTGTGTGTGAAATGTTGGTATTACATTTAATTTAAAAAGCAGATTGTGGCTAAAGGAATCTAAGGGAATCTGAGGAAGCATAAATATTAAAAGATAAAACTTTTATTAATTTAGTGTAAATTTTTTCTCTTTAATTTTAAGTAAGCTAAGTACTTGAAATGGCCCTAAGAGGGGAAAAAAAAAAATCCAATCCAAACTGGCTAAAAAACCTACTGGCTCATGTAATCTACTTTCTTCAGGTTTAGCTTGATCCAGGCACTGAAATCAGTTTGCCTCTTTCAGCCATGCCCTGAAACTTCCAAACATGCCCTGGTTTGGCACATAATGACATCCACTTCCAAGTGTACTCCTGCCCTTCCCAATGGGAGACAACTCGGCATGTGGTCCCGTTACTGCATCACACTCTAAATTTAAGATAACTGGATGATGGATGTTTTCAAATAGGTCTGGCTATAATGCTCATGGTCTGAGAACCTATGGATAAATGCAAAACCTAATTACTTCTGATGTATTCCTAAGGCAACTACAGATTGAAATCAGCTAATTTTGATTTAGAACTCTTACAGAGACGAGGGCAGAATAGGAAATAACTGTGGTCACTGATTCCATATCATATCTTGTAGATAAGGAACAATATAGACTCTGTGCTTGGAAGTAAAGGAAACTCTTTGGTCAGTCTGGCTGCGTCTGGATCTCCCTAGATGACTTCGTCCACAGCTGATGAGCATCGGGAGGGAGTCCTCTCCTGGTGGGTGCACGCCTTCAGCAGCCCACTCCCTACTGTGACAAAGAAGGCAGCGGTGTGAGAACCAATTGTGTATTATCTCTTCCCAACTCTGTATTCAGTGACACGGCAGTGTGAAATGGCCACGGCGGGAGTAATTATACCACAGAAATCAGTGTCATCGTCGCCCTCCCTCTAGCCAGTGTTACCATTCATCAGAATGTCACGGAAAGTCCAAGCATTAAGGACTTTCGGGTTGGCAATCACCAACTTTTTTTTACTAAATTTGAGATTTCTCTAACAATTACAGTTTAAGAATTTAGTTGACTCTGAGTTTGCAATTCCACAGGTTAATCCCCAAATCTGTTTATCTTGTTAAATTAGAGTCTGAATTCAGAAGCTGGGCAGGGAATTTGTGAGTCTTAGCGACCACCTTCGGTGTCTCCATTTGCCCAGACCTCAGTGTCAAGGCCTTTCTCGTGGCCTTTGTCTCACAGCACACTGAACATATGGTCTGCAAGTGAAGAGGCAACAACGAAGCAGCTTTCAGCCCCCGAGCTGCAAGCCCACCGAATATTTGCAATTAGGATAATTAGTCCCTTTTGCAAGAAGAGAATTCATAACAACAAATCCAGGTAAGAATCTGAGCATTAGACATTTTTAAGTGCCAGTCTCATCTCATGCTAGGTTTCCCCACTCCTGCTTGGTTTGCATTTCTCTGGTTTGATGCAGAGGATTTTGTTTTTACGATATTGCAAACCTTCAGATCACTGGCCCCTCAGGCATTTTGGATTACAGGGCATTAGTGAAGAGAACTTCCCTGAGCATGGATGTATTTTTTTTTTATATATATATCTTTCAAATGGGTCAATTTCTAGGAAGTTTTTGTCTTTCTTGCAGAAGAAAAGTTGAGAGGATAGCATCTTGCAAGCCAAGTGAAGAATGTGTATCAGGGAGGAAGAAGGGCTCAGCTGTGCTTAGGGTCAAGGCTGATAGATTAACGTACTAAATGCCGATGCTAGATAGGTCAAAAAGAGTGAGGAGGAAAGAGTGAGCACTGGATTCGGCAATGTGAAGGTCTGTGATGACCTTGACGAGAGCAGTTTCAATGGCATCATGGGGCAAAATGGAGTGGATTTATTTATTTATTTATTTATTTATTGGTTCATTTTTTTTTAATCATGATATGTTAGTCACCATACAGTACATCGTTAGTTTTTGATGTAGTGTTCCATGATTCATTGTTTGCATATAACACCCAGTGTTCCATGTAATACGTGCCCTCCTTAATACCCATCACCGGACTAGCCCATCCCCCCACGCCCCTCCCCTCTAAAACCCTCAGTTTGTTTCCCAGAGTCCATAGTCTCTCATGGTTCATTTCCCCTTCTGTTCACCCCCCCTTCATCTTTCCCTTCCTTCTTTCACTGATCTCCCTGCTATTCCTTATGTTCCACAAATGAGTGAAACCATATGATAATTGTCTTTCTCTGCCTGACTTATTTTACTATGCATAATCTCCTCCAGTCCCATCCATGTTGCTACAAATGTTGGGTAACCGTTCTTTCTGATGGCTGAGTAATAGTCCATTGTATATATGGACCACATCTTTATCCATTCGTCTGTTGAAGGGCCTCTCGGCTCCTTCCACAGTTTGGCTATTGTGGACAATGCTGCTATGAACATTGGGGTGCATATGGCCCTTCTCTTCACTACGTCTGTATCTTTGGGATAAATACCCAGTAGTGCAATTGCTGGGTCATAGGGTAGCTCTATTTTTAACTTTTTGAGGGACCTCCACACTGTTTTCCAAAGTGGCTGTGCCAACTTGCATTCCCACCAACGGTGTAAGAGGGTTCCCCTTTCTAAAATGGAGTGGATTTAGGTAAGAATGGGAGGAGAATAATTGGAGAAAATGAGTCTTTGACGGAGTTCTGCTGCCAAGAAGAGCTTTAAAAATTATTTCCACCCCCATTAAATTTTTGCTTGCATGTCCCCGAATATATTTCCTTTAATAAAAAAGGTATTTCCCTATGGGTCCTTCACATTCCAGTAACTACTCTAGTGAGCCCTCACTAATGACCACCTGATGACACCTATGGATATTACAAGAATGAGTTAAAACAAAAACAAAAACAAAACCTTCAACTTTTTTCAGTTAGTCAATAGGGTAACAAGGTTATTAGCTAGGATTACTGGTTGAGAACTTGCCATAGCTTATATATCTACTGACTTGAATGGCTCAGAATTCCTGAGTTTTCCTTTTAACTCATTCACCATTCAAATGACCAAGAGACAGTTACCTAATTTCCCATATATATGTGCATGTGTATATATAAAGTTTTTTCATAACCAACATGAAAATTAAAAGAATATTTATACAATGCTGCAATAAGAAAAAAACTACCTGTAATAAATAATTTCAGGTGTAATGAAAAAAATTATATAGATTCAAGGCATTACTAATCTATTTACATTTTTATCCATTACATTTACTTCCACTTATTAATAGTTACTGGGAAATCTCATTTTACTTTGTTAAAGTCAAAATAATCAATTTTTAAGCTATCATCTGCTGGAAGGTCTAAATTTGAGAATGAATAAACTTACTTAGGCTTTTCCAAGAGGCTTGAATTTTAAAAGCCTTACAGTTTATATATAATAAGGATCAAAACTCCCCACTATTTGTAGATATAGTGTGCGTTTTAGGGTAATATCATTCTGGCTATTTGCTTGACATTTCTGAAAAGAGCTTAAGTATAAGAAGAAATGAAGAGCAGTGATAAAGGAGGGAGATGTTGAATGGTATTATTTAGCTCAGTTTTCACCTCTTACCTCGGGCATGCTGTTTTTAAGTAGTAGGAGCTGTCCTTGATGTTATTTTGCGCTTTCATGCAGAGAGGAGGAAATGATCTTCAGTCTTTAGATGACAAAGAGGAAGGGACAAAGTTGATTTTTTTTCCCCTCTATTTCGGAAACCCTCTCCAGTTGGCCTGAGAAGGACTTCTCTGCTCTCCAGAGACATTTCCACTTTGTTCAGCTCTGAGTTCAGGACTGTAGCTTCAAGCGGTTGGCTGCTCATTATTATTACTGTCCAGGACGATGAATAAGGTTAACTTATATCCAGGCAATTATCCAGATGAAATTCATCCTCAGAGTGAGGTTGATACTGAAAAATGCCAAATGTTTCAGACTTTTGGCCCGGTAGCAAGAACATGAGCAGATTCCATACCAAGTTCACTTGCCCTCCTGCACACTGAACGTGTCGCATCTTTGATTGTGGCCTCTGCTGCGTGATTATGCTTCATGGGAGCCTGTAGCTGCCCCTTTGGAAATACTGACTTTCACATCATTTAATAGGGCTAAGCATAACGCCAATGCTATTACATAAGAAAACATGATAGAAAACTATTCCTCTGTTGTTCCTACTTCTTTTCCATTAGTCACCATTTCTAAAGATACTAAATAGTGATGTATTTTGGATATTTCATAGATAATATTTTCCATAGTGGTAATACTGAATTCATTTTCATATTTAATTTTGACAAGTTAATTTAAATGCACTTCCATATTAACAGAGATTGTGGGGAGTGAATTTGTTATAAATCGATAACTGTTAGGATGACAGTTTTGGTGATTGTTTTGTGGTTTTGAGGATGTCCAGGAACAGGTGAAGCTATTGAGTCAAATGATATCTCCATGGATTCTTTTTATAGTAATCTCCATGGATTGCAGATGTACTGAATAACATTCATAAATGCATGAAGTTCTCTTAATCCAGAAAGGACAAATGGTATCATTACACTAATTTCAGCCTACTAGTCTGATCTAACCTAGAATAAACATTTCAAGTTAATCGGATGACGGCAAACACTTACTACATTCAGTAACCCATGTTTGTTGAGGACTTGCTGTGTAACAGGTAATTTTCCCCTCATTTGATCTTTTTTTTTTTTAAGATTTTATTTATTTATTTGACAGAAAGCGACAGCAAGAGAGGGAACACAAGAAGGGGGAGTGGGAGAGGGAGAAGCAGGCTCCCTGGTAAGCAGGGAGCCTGATGCGGGGCTCAAGCCCAGGACTCTGGGATCCGGCCCCGAGCTGAAGGCAGACGCTTAAGGACTGAGCCACTCAGGGGCCCCTCCCCTCATTTAATCTTCCAAGCAATCCTGTTAGGACCGTCCGTTCAGAGATTATGAGGTCAGAAGCTAAGTAGTTCTCCCTGGATCACACTGCTAATAACAGGTGGAGCTCAGATCTAACATGGGTGTCTAACTTCCAAGTCCCTACTGTTGCCCACCAAGCTTTGTGACCATGCTGGGGAGTAACAGGGTGAAATAATGGCCCCTGCCTTTAAGCACCTCACAGTGGAAAGGGAGACGTGGGTGTATAAATATATCATTGCTATCAATGTGGTACAGTGAGGACTGTAGAAAATGGATCTACAAAATGACTTGTGAGCCTACGGGCAGAGGAGGCAGCAGTGGTACCTGGGTCAATCAGGTGAGGGTTCCTAGAAGTGGAGTCTGCGGCACAAAGGAAGGGAGGGGTATTCGAGGCTAAGAGTGCAGTTAGTAAAGAGCCACCAAAGAGGAAAAGACATTATCATATTATGGAAATCATGCAAAGTTTGGTATTGGGGTAAAGGTGCTGGTGGCAGGAGTGTTAGAATTAAATACAGCAATGCTCTGAGTTTACTCTACTGAATAACTGAATATTAAAATAGTCTGTAGGGATCAGGGAGCGTAAGTTAGAGGTTAAGTGACTAAGACAGGACTTTTGACTTGCTAAGTTTTAAGCTAGGTCTATTTTTCTAGTTATTTTAATTACTTTGTCAGCATCCTTCAGAACACATCCTTTCTGTAGATTTTTTGTTTCAGGTCAACAACTCTGTGTGCATTTCAGCTAATGCCTCATTATTATGCTAACTGTATTTTCTTTGTTGAAACTCTACATTACAGCGTGTTACTATATATGGCAGGGTATGATTTGGCCTTACCGAACTTTGGGCCATTACCAGTGGCTTCAGATTGAACAGGGTTATTTTGAGGTCATACACTGATGCTACAAAGGATTGAATTATTTATGACTTTAATATTCACCAGTGTTTCTAGCTCAAGATCCAATATACCACTGAATATTATCTGTCAACAAAAAACTGCATCTGTTCCATTTGTTGATGACCGATGAAACAAAGCAGTTTGAATTGTTGCTTTGAACTCAATATGGGTGGAATTTCTGCCCCAAGTATTTCAATAATAATAATGATATTTATAATAAATATTTAAAATATTTATAATTGATAATAATAGTCTTTGTGTCTGATACTAATTAGCATCAATCATAATGAATGCATAAAATTAATCATATATATAAATATCTATGTGTATATATATAATTTTACTATATTACAATATTTACTATTTTTCTTTTTGCATAATAGAGACTGGGGGAAATAGGTATCCTCCTGAAACACTAGCTATAAGCTCCAGCTACATTTCTGTGAACAATTGGGGTCTGATCTAAAACATATATATTTTTTTTAAATTATGAGAGTGAACACGTCTATCTCATTTGACCACTTTTTTCTTATACTTCTTACCTTCAGCAAAGCTTAAGAAAAATGGATATTAGTTATTATAAGAGAAGAGGCAGAAGAAATATTTTATAATAGAAACAGAAATTCCTCTTTCTAAAAGACATCTGAAAAATAAATATATTGTATACTTTTGCAGAATTAAGCTTTAGAGATAGAAGGCATTGTGGAGTTCACTTTTAATCATTTAAAAAATTTATTTTTTTGAACTCGACATAAAAATATTTCTCTCTGAGCATCAACCCTGAAATGGCTTTTCATTACCTCACAGTAGTTTTTCCTTTGTACAAATCAGGCAGCACAGAGCATTTCTGGGAACAGCGCTAGAAAATGGAACATCTTAAAGTATTAATTATTTTTCCCAAGGGACAACGTTATATCTGGTAGTTGCATTACCGACCAAAAACTTGGAATAAAATGAATTACAGATATGTCCGATATCATAGCATAAAAGCAAACATTGGGTCATAGTACAGACTAAAGGGTATGGGATACAATTCAGGGACCTAGCCCAGTGCCAGGCACACAATAGGCAATTCATGCATGTGTTTCTCATATCCTGGGATCTGATTGCTGTGGCTGCCTAACAGATTATCCCCAATTTAATGGCTTAAAATAATAATAGTCACTTATTCTTTCTCATGGTCCCTGTGGGTCAGGGACTAGAAATCAGACAGGACATTGCAGGTTCAACTCTTCTCTGATCCGCAGTGTCTGAGGCCTCAGTGAGAAGAGCCAAAGGCTGAAGTCTGAATCATCTGAGAATTCATTTACTCACTTGTCTGTTCATTTACTCACTTGTCTGGCAGCTGCTGGTGATTATCTGTTGGGGCCTGATGAAGGCTGTTGACTGGAACATCTACACATGGCCTCTCTGTGTGGCCTGAGCTTCCCCACAATATGGTGCTTGGGCTCCAAGGGCAAGCATAAGCTAGATGCGGCAGGGGGTTGGGAGTGGGAGGGAGAGGCTACACCGAAGTGTTGGGGTTAATGGAGAGCATGAAATCAGCCATAATACCTGTCTTGCTAAAATGTTATCACCGAGGCTACTGAGGGAAGGTTTTGGAGAAGGGCGTAGGCCGTTGGAATGCCGCAGGGAGTTCCTTCCCAAAACTTTCCTCGCCCTAACAGTTGCCCTGTGATCTAAGAGACGTAGGCATTGTCCCTTAGGCTACGTTTAGCAGAACTCGTAGAACACGCAGATTGACATATCTTTCCCGTAAACAGATCCTCCCAGTTTCAGTAAGACCCCTCGTCACACATCATGTGCTTGGGGAACAGTGATAAGGATTTGTGATTATCCTGAAGGACCAATAAAGCGGGCGCAAAGAAGAGCAAAGGGTCTTCGCCTCTGAGCGTTGACCCCCTTGCCTTCTCCTCTCTTTCACAGCTAAGTTTGGAGTAATCTTTCATCCTTTGGTACAGGGATTGCTGGCCACTCCCGGCACTGAAGCTGTTTTGTCTTTTATGATCTAGCCTCCGAAATCTAGCCTTACTTCACCCATATTGGAATGGTCAGGGAAGTTGTAGAGACTGGAAAAGAGCAAATGATCAACTCCACCTGTCAGTAGAGGCATGTGAATGTCACAGAGCGTGTGGGTTGGGATACGTATTGGTGCAGCCATCTCTGAAAATACAACTTACCAACCTACCAATAATCGGAAATAATAAAATTATACTTGAAACCATGCAAATTTGGAGGGTCTAAAGGACTCTATAATCCAATTATTCAGAAATCCAACGCTTTGGAGAAAAAACTCTGGAGTCCCTGAGAAGTAAATGGTCTGAGTGAGGCCATTCAATGGGTTATTCTAGGGTCAGGAGTCAAACTCAGGTTTGCTGAATTTTGATTCTGTAATAAGTTATTGTACAAATATCCCATTAAATGTGTCTGAGTTTGTTCATTGATTAGAAAAAGGGCTTAATGTATTTAAAACCATCCACCTGTGTAAAAGAAATACAATGCTTACATAAGAGAAATCTGAATTATGGAAACTAATATTGGGGCAGGATGTTTCCCAGCTGGGGTTAAAAAGATATAGGTGTGTCTGATAAACAGGCCAGCTTGTGACTTCCCTGACGTCTGCTTGCATAAACTAGATGTAAGGGGTGGTTTTCAGCAAGAAAGAAGAGTGGAGAGGACAGTGTAGTGTCTGTATCTCAACCCTGTTCCACGCAGTTTCCTGTTTGAGCTTGAAGAAGTCCAAGAGCTGAAGCAAAACTTTTTCAAAGGAATCTGTAAGACTCAGAGTAAGGAGGGCTACTTTGGGTCCTGGGTGATGCAGTACAGCCAGGATTGGGAGAGGGGCAGTCCCCATTTTAAGTACGGGACACGATGGAAGGAACACATTGCTATTTGACATATTGAGGTTTTGTAGGTTTGGGGTAATAATAAACATCTCCTGGATAGAGAACCAGCATTTTCAGAGAGGTTGTGGGGCAATTACAATATTGAAGTACTTTCTCTAGTGGGTTGTGAGTCAGTGGACAGGAGTAACAGGCCAGGACAGACCACAGTGAAGGACAGTTGGTGCCCATGTGTTACACAGCGTCTGAGGAATCCTTGCAAAACTAGGATCAATTATTGCAGGGGCCAGAAAGGGGATGGTCAAAGTCAAGTAATGCTTACGTCTTGTAGTTGTGTTGTGAAGAGGGACAGTAAAATTGACGGATAAGAGCTAATGTAGCCTCATGTGAACCTGCAGGCAGAGAAGGTCTCTGAAAGTTTGGATCACACTAATAAACTATCTATAATTAACATTTAATTAGCAATGATTTTATTTGACTTCTCAGAATTTTGATGGGCATCTGGAGGAATGATTTTGGATAACTTATGTCTAAAAAAAAGGAACTGTTTACTTTCTCTCCTTTTCATTCTGAGTCAAGCAGAAGCATTATAAAATTACTCCATTTATCACCCTTTTCAAAAACATTGAGTGAAGTATTTGACTCTTTGAAAACATCATTATAGGGTTTTTGTTGAAATGTAGAGATCCACAGCCTCTTCCATTTTGTTTTTATCTATTTATTTATTGTTTTGTTCTTTGCTATTTCCAGAACCTGACCTTTCTTCTCTCACTTCTAAGTCTTCTCTCACCCAAAATCCAGGGTAGTTTTGGGAGTTTGCAAAAATCACAAAAATGCAGTTGGAATGGCTTGCACAAGTGGAATGGGATTGAGTAGGTAGGGGATGATGGATAACTTGTTATCAGAAGTTTAGGCTCAAACCCCAGCTTTGCCATTGACCGACTACGAATTCAGGCCTCAGTTACCTCACCTGCAAAGTGGGGATTTTACACACACACACACACACACACACACACACACACACACACACACACTATCTCTAGTAGCTTTGTTATTAAGTGAACTAGTACAGAGAAATGTATAAAGCACATTATAAGAACTCCCATTACCTAGCTCATATGAGAGTTATGAGTCAAGTTTTCTTTTTTTTAAAGCACTAACTAGATAGAACCAGTGTGCCCAGCAACTCCCTTAATCTCTGCTCACATGCTCTTCTTCTACAAGAGATCATCTGTGTCTAAAAATCTTTCTTGAGAAGTGGAACACAGATAATAGGATAGTTTCAAATGAGCAGAGGGGTAAAACAACCAAGCTCTGGAAAGCAATAACCAACCTTTTATTTATTACTGAGACATTTTAGGCATAAAAGTGAATGTGAACCAGCTTTATTTCCCCTGGGCTTAGAAAAGTCTCCTTCTAATCCTTTACAGCAAAAATTATCAGAGGTGACTCCTGGCTGGTAATTCAGAGCTCTCAGTATTTTTAGCCCTGGAAAGCCAGTGAAGGGATTGAGATTGTGAGAGCAGTGTCACAGGTCAGTTCAACTTTCTGGCCTACTAACATTCCATTCGAGTGCGGTATGCCAGCTAGTGCTCCTACAGCCGATGAGCGGAAGGAAGGGAGGAAGGGAGGAAGGAAGGAAGGGAGGAAGGAAGGAAGGAAGGAAGGAAGGAAGGAAGGAAGGAAGGGAGGGAGGAAGGGAGGGAGGGAGGAAGGAAGGGAGGGAGGAAGGAAGGGAGGAAGGAAGGAAGGGAGGAAGGAAGGACGGAAGGAAGGACGGAAGGAAGGAAGGGAGGAAGGAAGGGAGGAAGGGAGGGAGGAAGGAAGGAAGGAAGGAAGGGAGGGAGGAAGGGAGGAAGGAAATGAAGATAGAAAGAAAAGGAGAAAAAGAAAGAAAGAAAGAAAGAAAGAAAGAAAGAAAGAAAGAAAGAAAGAAAGAAAGGAAGAAGAGAGAAAGAAAAGAAAGGAAGGGAGAAAGAGAGAGAGAAAAGAGAAGAGAAGAAAAGAAAAGAAAGAGTCAAGACAAGACCTACCGTATAAATGGCAATCACTCGGAAAGCATTGCTTGCAACAGCGCTACAGAAAGAATGATGGAAATAAATGGTGGGGGGACGGAAATAACTAACTGATCCCTGGCATCAAGGTTATGATTAAGGATTTCACAGAAAGGGAAGAGATGTTTGACATAATGCAGTTTTTCCTAATTTTAGTCATTCCACAAGCTACCCTCCCAATTTTGTCACATCCACATACTTCCTATAGTATTATTTGCTTAATATATGTTTTTAAACAAAGCCACTTTTTAAAATCTTACATGCATTTAGATAGGAAACTTTATTCATCACTGTAAATGGAAAACCAGAATAATTTGCCACGAATAGCCATTTTTTAGCTATAAAAAATAAATACCGTGAAAACAGAGCAACATTACTAAATTCTGGTTCGATGTTGTCTACAGAAGATCCTGACCTTCAGGCAGCCCTGCTACCTTTTTTGTGAAAAATGGAAGTTGGCAAATGCTGGAGGGATGTTAGAAATACTTGCTCCAAACTGACACCACTTGTTTGAGACCATTAGACAAACTGAAAGAGAATTGGAAAAGGAAGCAACTTTCTCACCATGTTATTGATTCAATAAATATTTATTGGGTCAGTGTTATTTAAATCATGTCTACAAACATGATAGAAATGTTTAGGATAGAAATAATAGGAATTTCATGATAGAAATCTAGAAACGATCTCTATCTGCACTTGTCCCATATTTTGGGAATGGTGTATTGGTTAAGAAGGTGGTCTGAGTGTTGGATCCACACGGATCTAAATCCTAGCTTTGTCATGTAATGGCACAGCGACCTTGCAAAGGCCGGTTTACCACTATAATCCTGTTTCCTCATTTGCATTTAAGAAAATACTTAGCACTTTCAATCAATTTTGTTCTGATGATAATGATGATGATGATATGTGAATATCAATGTACAGGATGAGACTATATGTATTTTGCTATTGTTTTCTTAAGGTGTTGTCTGCAGCTTGTCAAGCAAATAGATTTTAACTGAATTCGGTTTATTTGGTTTAATCATCCATCCACACGATTTACCCTTGCTTCATCCCCCTTCTTCTGGCCATCTGAGTACAGCTCTGGTTATTTCTTTGCTCCTTCCCCTTCCTTTGGCTCTTTATTGTGGTTGCGCCTTAAGCTTCAACTTTGAGCCTCTCCTCATTGTTTCTGTCATTCCTCACAACCTGTTTACTTAGAAGCCTGAACAATCTCTTGTATGAAAATGACTCCAAAAATCAGCATCTCCAGATCTGCCCTTCATCTGTTTATAGCCCCAGTTTCAATATGATATTCGGCAGGTTTCCTCATTTTAGATTTAACACACATAAAATCAGCTCGTATGTTTCATCCTCCTCTTGTCAAGGCTCCCAGTGTTTACCAGTTTCTTAGGATACTGGAGCTAAGTGTGTGTGCTTTAGGGTCAGAATACTCTAGAATCTTAGCTCTACAATTTACAAATTTCACTGAAAATTACTTGTCAGTAAGAGCTCACTAAATAAACAGATACATATATTTGGATATATATATTTTTTTGTAAATTCATATGTGTGTATATTTGGTCAAAACTTCCCAATACTTCAAGAGAAACGGAGAGTGGAAGAAATATCCATAAAGAAATGTAGCTAACATTCATTTTACGTTGAATTTTATTACCTTGCTGACCACTCTAAAGGGAGGAGTTAACATCAGTGGAAAACAAGGGGAAGGATAAAGCCTATTTATGTGTTCTTTCATGTACTTTCTCGTGAAATGTAGTTCTAAAATTGATTCACATTAGTTTAGATAAGTCTCAGCGTGCTGAAAAGGGGCTTACGTACCAAAGAGCAGGGACGGACGAATGACTGTGATTGAACTCTGGAAAAGATCAGAAGAGGGAGATGCACGTTAGGTCAGGTGTTAGTGGCAAGCTTTTAAGAGAATAAGTGATTTGTAAAATATTTATAGGGTAATTCTGTCAAAGGTGAGAAAATATGAGAGGTAATCTGGGCAAAATTCATTAAGTGTGAATATTACAGCAAAAGTCTACAAAGATTTGGGGGACAATTTCCACTGCTCTTTGAAAACAGATCACCTTGTGCACTGTTTTAGCTCATGTGTGGACACCAAATACATATGGTCTCTGTCCTGAACAGCTTAAAAGGTAAGTTTAATGGCTTTAAGGAGTATGACAGAATGTAGTGCTTGAAGCATATTGAATAGAGTAACAAAAATATATGCAGCCTAACTTCGTGACATGAAGAAAGCAAAACGGGCCAATCCCTCTTGTACGTACATAGGAAACTTGTATATGTTGTAAAGTTGGTGCAAAATGACTGTCCATGATTTTTATTTAAGTAAAAACGATTACGGGAAAATTGCACTACATCCAGAAGATCCATTAAATAGTGCAGACCGATTTTATAAGTGGATGCAACTAGCATTCTTTTAAATTGTAGGTTCTTCAAATTTTGACTTATAAACATTTAGGAGGAATACAACTGCGGTAGATAGCTTTTGGGGTGTCTGCTCACATAAATACCTCAGTTCCCTGCTTCTCTGATGTGGTGGTCCTCTGGCAGGCTCTGTGTAAAGTGGGCTCCCATCCTCTGACCATACTGACCCCCATGCTGGGCTCTCTTCTCATGCTCTGCCAGGCCAGATGCCTTCCCTGAAATTTGCATTTGGGGTCAAGAGGGAGCAAGGGTCTGGTCTCTCTCGGGGGTGGAACTATACTAGGTAAACTCTGGAGATAAGCACATACACTGTCATTCAAATTAGGAAGTAAAGAGAAAGAAGGAAGATGCGCCGAGAGCCCTAGAGAGGTAGAGATGGAATTTCGCCTTGGAGTCTGGGGGCTGTCAGCTCTTTCTTCCTGTTCTTTCTGAGCTACTACTTTTGTGCTCCTGGGTTCTATAGGACCCCCTGTATCTTTATATACTCCATTTGAAAAAAAATTTTTTTTACTTGAGTTAGGTGTAATGGAAACTGAAGAGGCCTGAACCAACATCTCCTGTATCTACTGCACTTTCAGTGGAATATCAGAACTACTTAATGTAGATTTGGAAATGTTCAGTGAAATCTAAAACACATTGGAAGTACTCAGTTACTTATAAAAAATGATTAAGTGAAAAGGATATGTAGGATACCTACGGCAAGTAAAGTATTAAATGAGTAATAGTGTTTCAAATATATAAATAGAATTTATGTCATCCATAGCAAATAACAAAGAGAAATAATATAAACAGAAATATAAAATACATCTCATGAGAAATGTTGCAGTATATTAGATGATAAAATCCCTGACAAAGGTAGAAGAATCTTCAGATTGATACAACTACCAACCATACAGCACATAGATGTGGAACATTAAGATTTCAGAGAATGAAAGATGCCACATAAATTCACTCTGCCATATTCTTATTGGACCTGTATATGTTTTTATATGAGTAGTACGTGCTAATTTTGGAAAATACACATACCTTTAAAGGGCATAAAATCATACTTCTGTTATCACCAAGATATCTACATTAGTAATATTTATGTATATGTCCTCTCAATCTTTTCATCACTTTAGAACTCATTTTGCAGTATTTATGTCCAATTATGCTCATATTTTATTATATTTTGTAATAATTGACAAAAACCACAGTGATCATTTCTAATATTTAATGTATTAAATAAAACACATGGTATCTTCCCTAAACAATTAGAATAATTTCTTGGGTGTTCAGAATGATTTGATAATTACCTAGCTGTTTTCAAGGGATGAGGCAAGGTTAGGTTTCCCTACTCCTCCGCCATCTTAACTCCTTCCCCCTAAACAGTCAGAATGAAATCTCTATGAGGACAAGGACTCCATCGGTCTTACTGCTGCCTAACCGTGCCTAGCCCCTAAGTAAATACATGTTGTTAAAATGATATTTGAATAAATAATCTAATTCAAGGACACACATATACAAAACATGGAATCAAGTTTTGTTAATAGTCATTTTAATAATAAAAATACGGATTCATAGTGTCATACATAGGATTGCAGGTTTGGTTCGAACTTCATAGCACTTACTACAATTGTAATTAATTAACTTTGAATATATAACTTAATGTTTTTATCCTCAGATAGACTAAACTCCAAAGGCAGGGCCCATGACTGCTGATATTACCTGCAGCTCCTGGCGCAATGGTTGGCTTATAGTGTGGGTTTAATAAATCCCTGTTGAATGAATAACTGGTTTATTCATCTAGCCTCAGGGTTCTTATAACTTCCTTTTATTTGTTGAATCCTTCATTCAAATTAAATCTTTCATCAAAATGCAATGTGTAAAGCAAGTTAAAGTAGTGCTATTCAGCTTTGCGTGGCCTTGGAGGTCTAGATTCCACGTTCCTCACCCTTCTCCTTGCCCTCTACTATGGTTCTTGCGGCACCAAGTGGAGCCACTAGGCCTCCTTAGAAAATCCTTTGACAAACCACTGAACCGGTCTAACCACTTGGGTTCCTTTCTATGATGTGCAGTTGTAGAGGCTTAAGCACTTCCATCCCTGGGCAACTCACTCTGTTCTGAGCTTTCCTGTTTCCTTGCTGGCCTGCCTCTAGATTAAGATTATTATATTAAGATGAAATCTTCTCTTTAGTCCTTACAACTACTCTCTGGGGCTGACAACAAATCTAAATTTTCTTGTACATGTGTCTTTCAAATTTCTGAAAGTCACTATTACAGTTTTGGCGGGTTTTTTGCCCCCCTTTCCCTTTTTTCTTCCTTGTTTTTTCATATTGCTTATATTTTGATTATATTGACAATAGAACAATATTTTACCGAAAATAAAAGTAAATTACTAGCATAAAGTATGATGTAATACAACAGTGTTACAACTTGTGTTTTTGAGATATTTAAAATGTAACAAAAATTATAAATAATAATATAAAAACATCCATATTCTTACTACTCAAGGAAGAGTAATGTATTGTCATAATTGCTTCTATTCTTTTATTAAAGAAATAAACTTTACCGGGGCTTCTGCCTTTTTTTTTTTTTTTTTTTTAAACCTGGCATTACATTGTTGAGATCTACCCAAATTTACACAGAGAGAGCTCTAGTGTATTCCTTTAGACTGGCTAGAGCATTTCATTTTATGAATATACCACTTTTTTTTTTTAAACCCATTTACTCTCAATTGAATATTGGAGTTGTTCTCATTCTTCTATTTTAAAGCAATGTGTCAATGAATCTCTCTCCCTGGAATAAGTATCTAAAAATGGAAATGTTCAACCATAGTATATGCACATTTTCAGTTTTGCTAGATATTGCCAAAATACTCTCCAAAGTGGTTGTATGAACTTCGAATCTTTGAGCAGTGTATTAAAGAATCAATTTCCCCATATTCTTGTCAACATTTAACATTCTTTACTAGCTTTTGCCACTGGGTTAGATAAAAGTGGAATTTTAATTAATTCATTCATTTTTAAGATTTATTTATTTATTTTAGAGAGAGAGGGAAGGGGGGGGCAGAGGGAGAGAGAGAATCGTCAAGCAGGCTTTGTGCTCAGCCTGATGAGGGGTTCAATCCCACAACCCTGAGATCATGACCTGAGCTGAAATCAAGAGTTAGCCGCTTAACTGACTGAGCCACCCAGGCACTCCGAAAGTGGAATTTTATTGATAGCCCATTGTTTTAATCACTATGTTGTATACCTGAAACTAATATAATATTGTATGTCAACTACATTTCAATAAAATTTTTAAAAATTCATTTTTGTGGTTATTGATATGGTTAAACATATTTACATATTTATTGATTATTTAGATTTCATTTTTGTATATTGCCTATTCAGGTACTTTGCCCATTTTTCTCATAGGATTTTTACCTTTTTCTTAATGACTTGTAGTAATTCATCATGTTACAACTTGCTTCTATTCTTACTCCACATATGTATCTGACTAATATATCTTAGTACACAGTGATCTACTTCATTTTTTTGGTAATGTCTACATGGCACCCATTATAACTTATTTAAATAGTCCCTCATTGATGGACATTTTGGTTACCTTCAGGGTTTTGTTATTACAAATAATACTGGTACCTCATTGTTGTTACAAATAATCCTGGTACCACAGTCTTTAATCTTGCTCATTGAATATTTATGCCTCTCCACCTTCTGACGCCTGGTGATTGACTTCCTGTGTTGCCATATGTTCAGTCCTGGCAGAGCATTTATTTCCTGTGTGAGATTCTCCAGAGCTTTTTACCCTTACTGCTTCAATCAGCAATGTTACTGATGGTTAATGCTCTGTCAAGATTCTGAAATGAGGATAACCATTATGATCAGAGACCTTCCTCCCCACCCTCCAAACACCTACACTGGACATATAACATGAAAGAAAAATGAACATTTTTTCTTTAGAAAAATTAACTTTTTTTTTTTTTAATTAAAAGCCACTAGTATTTTGTGGTTGTTTATTGTCATGGAAATGACCTGGTCTGTCCTGATGGCCACACCCTACTGCTTGTATTCACTAGTTAAGAAACTTAAAATAATAAAATGAGGTTCATCTGGCATGATTTAGAATCATAGAATTCTGAAGTTAATCTTTAGAGGTTAGCTATTTCAGTTACTCTTCCTCCTAAAAATTTATCTCCTAAGTCATATGTTCTAGAATCATGATTAATGGGTTAACAGCAAATTCCCTTGTCTTTAGTTTGTGAAACTCCACTCCTTTTGTTTATCTATACATCAGTTGATGGACATTTGGATTGTTTCCACTTATTGGGTATAATGAATGATGCTGCTATGAACATCAAATACAAGTTTTTGTGTGGACATTAGTTTCCATTTCTCTTGGATATATATATCCAGGAGTAGAATTGCTGAGTCATATGGAAACTCTATTTTTAACTTTTTGAGAAACTGCCAAACTGTTTTCCAAAATGGTTGCACAATTTTACATTCCCACCAGCAATGTATGAAGATTCCAATTTCTTCACATCCTCAACGTTTGTTATTGTCCATCTTTTTAACTATACCCATTCTAGTGGGTGTGAAGCATCTCATTGTGATTTTGATTTGCAATTCTCTAATGATTACTGATGTTGGGCATCTTTTCATCATTTATTGTCCATTTGTATACCTTCTTTGAAGAAATGTCTGTTTAAATGCTTTGCTCATTTTTGAGTTGTCTTTTCACTATTCAGTCAGTAGAGTTCTTTACATATTCTTGCTTCAAACCCCTATTTTCTCCCTTTCTGTAGATTCTCTTTTCATTGTCTTGGTGGTGTCCTTTGAAGCACAACAGTTTTAAATTTGATGAAGTCCACTTTATCTAATTTTTCTTTTTTAGCTTATACTTTGGATGTCATATCTATTGCCTAACCCAAGGTCATGGAGAATTTGGTTCTACTTTTTCTAGAGTTTTATATTTTTAGCTCTTATATTTAAATATATGATTTAGTTTGGGTTAATTTTTGTGTAAAATGTAAGGAACTTACTTTTTTGCATGTGGATATCCAGTTGTTCCAGCATCATTTATTTTAAAGACTCTTTTCCTGTTCTTAAAACTGGAAATAATTTTGCTTGTTTCCAGGCTTCTACCACGTTTCCTGATGAGCTCAACAGTTGTCAGGGCTCCCTGGCATTGGCTCATCTAAGTCATTCACAGGTTATTTTAGTATTCTCTGGGATGTTAATGGCTTAAGATCAAAAGATTTAATGTGCTTTAGAGTGACTAGGTATTCTTAAAATCTCACCTTTAATTGTGGTTCCTATTCCTATTTTTCCACATTCTATCCTTTTTCACTCTGAACCACTTCCTTCACTGAAATAAGGACAAAACAGAAGTGAATGGATTGTCTCTCTCTTCTGTTAACTTACACCATTGACTCCAAATAAATTTATCTCCTCCTTTTTATTCTCTTGTACCTAGCAAAGCTCTCTTTCTCTTTTAAAAATATATTTGAGAGAGAGAATGAGAGAGAGCAAGGGGAGGGGAGGGGTGGCGGAAGGAGAGGGGAAGAGGGAGCCTGATGCTGGGATCAATCCCAGGACTCTGGGCTCATGACCTGGGCGGAAGATTAACACTTAACCAGATGAGTCACTCAGATGCCCTGCTTTGCAAAGCTCTGCTATCATCCTTAGGATTTCCCCCAAATTTACGCTAATTGCAGACTTTACATTTTCTGTAAATTGATGATTTATCTTATTAAAAATGAAAATAATAATAATAATTATTATTTTTGGTTTAGTCAGCTGCTACCATTTTCCACGGCACTAACTTATCTATACAGACCTTAATTCCAATTAAAAATTTTGGATGTGAAGGAAATTAGTATAATCTATACTTTTAACTTTTTACTTTGAAAAATTTCAAAGAGAAAAGTTACAATATAATGAGCACCTCCAATTAGATTCACCCATTTTAAACATTTTGCCACATTTACCTTGTCTCCCTCTTTAATACACATACACATATATGTGTATATATTAATTTCACATATATATATTATATATCTACATATACATTTTTTCTGAATCACTTGGAAATAAGTTGTAGACACCACAACTACTCAGCCTAAAGCCATAAAAGCTTTGGTATGAAATTTCCAAGATTAAGTATTATACCACAAAATATCTTTCTTTTTTTAAGATCCAAAATTCCAATTTGTTGTTACATCTTTTGAGTCTCTTTAATATGCAGATTTTTTTTTTTTTTTTAATTATATTGGCTCAATGAACAGTCCAGGCCAGGTTTCTTACAGAATATGCCACATTCTGGGTTTATCTGCCTGTTTCTTCCTGTTTGACTTGTTCCAATATCCTCTATATCCTTTAAGTTTTTGCTTATATCTAGACCAGGGCTGCTCAACCTTGGCACTATTGACATTTTGGGCCAGATAATTCTTGTGGGGAAGCTGTCCTGTCCATTGTATAATTTTAGCAGTATCCATTAGATGCAGTAACAACCCCACTCTCCCAGGTTATGACAACTGAAAATGTCTCCAGGCATTGTCAAATGTGCCCACTTGGGTAAGGGGTGGGGATCCAGCTCCTGTTGGGAACTACTGTATAGAAGCTTTATTAGATTCAGGTTAAACAATTTTGGCAAGTATATTTCCTAGATGATGTTGTGTATTTCTAATTGCACTGCATCAGTAAGCACATAATATCAGATTGCCCCATTAGTGATTCTAGCTTTAGTCATTTGTTTAAGGCAGTGATTTTCTTTTTTAAGGTAAAGGTACATTTTTTTTTCTTTTGTAGTAATTAAGTTATGGCTTGATACCTTGAGACTGTGTGAAGATCCTGAAGATCTTTCACCAGGGGCTTTTAGCAACCTTTGATGAACTTTGCCTGAATCAATTGTGAATGATTCAGAAAATGGTGGTTTTCTAATTCTATCAATTGGTCTACATTTGTTCTCTGGTATATCTCTGAAAGAAAAGCTTTCATCCTTTCTCCTTTATTTCTTTTTAAGATTTTATTTTTAAGTAATGTCTACACTCAGTGTGGGGCTTGAATTTACAACCCCAAGATCAAGAGTCACATGCTTTACCAACTGAGCCAGCCAAGGCACCACTTGTTTTTAGTGCCATTCTGAAAACACGCATTTTACCTATTTTTTTAATTTAATAAATTATCGTCATTGTTTTTGATGGTAATATTGTCCCAAATTTTTCCAGTGGGACTCCTCAACCCATTCTTTAAAACACTTCTTAAAGTAAGGGGATATAAGTGTTTCATGGAGCATTTTATTAAAGTTATTTAAGCGTTATGCAATGGTAAATTCTTACTACACTGCACCATGAGAACAAACATGTAAGGGATTCACATTTAACCACTGAAGAATTCTGATACTAGGACAGCATAGTTAACAACTTACACTAATTGCAAAATGTAAATAATTGCTAAGAGTAGATCCTATTTAACAACCAATAAAAATTATTAGCAATTTGAGTCATCTATTTACCTTCAGAATGGCGAATCTTTTCCTGACTCCTGGATAACTGGTACCATTAAATTGAAATTTACTTGTAGCATGTGTATGGTCTAAACACAGTATACTACTGCAAATTGCAGGGAATAGGATGGAATTTCTGATTCTAAGTACCTGAAAATACCTTTCATTAAAATAAGTACCTAAGCAATGTGCTTGAAAACATATTTCGATGGCATTAGAAGCATCGCGATTTTAAAACTATGACTTGGGAAGCCCAAAAGGAGTTTCCCGACTAAAAGGAGAAGAATTTGTATTGAGTTTTAGCTCCACCCATGGTAATTATTTCCTTCCTTCTGTAACTATCAATTTCCTCCCCAATTCCAGGAGCGGCTCTGTCCAGTTCCGCAGTCTCTGCTCTAAGTCTGTGTTTGTGATGATGGTTTCAGATAAGGCGGCGGCGGGTGATGGGGCTTAAGTTCTCGGTTTCTCCCCGTGACTTGACACTGGAGGCCGGAGCCACACAGAAGCGTCTTTATTCCGTGCAGCCGCAGAGGTGGAAAACCATGGAGGGCGGAGCAAACTTTTAGGGCGTGTCTCCCCGGCCAGCAACCTCTTCCACCTGCTCCTCTCCGATTGGCTGTCGTAAGTCTCAGCTGTCCAATCGTGCTGAAGCGTCCAACGCGGCGTTCGGCGGCGCCGCCGCGCAGGCTCACTCGGGGACCCGTCCCCGCGCTTCAGCGCTCCTGAAAGCCAGAGAAGGACACCGGCGAGGCTGTGGAGCTAGCTGGTCCGGGTTATGCCGATGCCAACGTCACAGGGCCGCGCTGGGACTTTGGACGGGTCCAGTGGCAGAGCGACAGAGAAAACAAGCACTGACACAACTGCGCAATTTACCCATGTCCCCTAAGTCTAGGTTTTCTTGCGTTGACCATTTTCATTGTGCTCTAACCTCTACAAACTGATTTGCCTGTGGGGACTTGACAAAATGCTACTTTATGCTTTCCTCTGCGTCAGGGCAGATCGAAAAGCAGAGTGAATGGAGCGAGTCTTTATTAAAAAAGTAAACTTTTCTCCTATGTAGAGTGGCTGGCAACACCTCTTTGAGTTTCACTGTCCCCAAACTGGATGCACTGCCCCCCAACCGACCCATCCGTCTCAACCCTGGCATATCTTGGCCTCTGGTGAAGTGATCGCCTGTCGGCGCTGGAAACGCGGACGTTAACTTTATGCTCTACAAAAAAAAAAAAAGTCCGCATTAGTTTCCAAGGTGTGCAACTCAGAAAAGTGACCCAAAACAAAAGATAACCAGCCTTCGGTGGAAAGCAAAGTCTCACAAACTGGTCTCACAAACTGACCCGCGATATCCACGCTCCTGGGCATCACGGCCTCCAACAGGCTGCAACCTCCAAGCCCCACGCCAAGCCTGCCCCTTCGGCCGCTCGGAAAACGCGGCGAGCGGAACCCGCACGCGGAAGCGCCGGCCGCACTGAGCATGCCCAGTTGCAGAGCCGACCAGAGGAGTTTTTTTTTTTTTCTTTTCTTTTCTTTCGGTTTTTTTTTCTTTCTTTCTTTCTTTTTTTTTTTTTTTTTTGGTCTCAAGTAGGAGGCCTACACCCCCACCCCCACCCCAGCCCCCCACCACCCCCGGCCTAAGCAGCTACCATGTCTGAGGTCCCCGGCGCGGTGTTGTCCCAGGCGGGTTGGTAAGTGGCGAGTCCCGCTGGCCGCCCGGCCGCGGGTGCGGGCAGGGGCCCGGAGGAGGGTTGGGGATAGGGGCGGTGGGGTGCGTGTCGGGGTAGGCGGAGGCGGCCGCCCGCCCCCGGCCTCTCCCCAGGCCCTCCGGGCCGGCTCCGCCCCCGGCGCCACGCGGAGCCGAGCGAGTCCCCCAGCTCCCCTCGGGGCGGCGGCGGCGGCGCGGCCTGGGCCCCGGGCGGCGAGCCGGGGAGAGGCCGGGGACCGCGGGCTGAGCAGGCAGGGTGGCCGGCGGCCCAGGCCCGAGCGGATCCGCCCGGGAGGACCTGCCACGCCGTCCGCGCCGCTCCGGGGCGTGTTGCTGAGGCGGGACGAGGGGAGGCGAGGGCTGGAGGACCGAGTGCGGCGGAGAGGGGCGAGCGCGGCCGGGTCCCGCGGCCCCGCAGGAAGTTGAGGGCCGACCAGGGCAAAGCCCGTGCTGCTGCCTGGGCCGCCTCTTCTTTCTCCTAATTTCAGAGTAGTGTGTACCGACCGGTGTGAAGCTGCCTTCCGTGGCACACACACAACTTCTCAAGCTAAGAATGACCTCATTGTCAACTCGTGTGGGTGCTCCGTAGAACTTTTCTTGAAGCGATGGCAGTGTTCTGATTTTTAAAGACGTTTCATGTCAAGATTTTAGAATCTGAAAGCAGTAAAAAAAAAAAAAAATTATGCGAAATTAAGCAGTTTCTGGAACTGAGGCCATTGCAGTTGTTAACTCCAGTTTAATTCAGTAACGCTTTTGCATGCCTGCATAGCGTCTGAGAGGAGGAGTGGGAAGGAGGATGAAAAAGACTTGCCCCAGCTCTCTGGAAGTTCAGTATTTTGGTGAAAAGAGGAGGGGGGGGGCATTACACGAGCAAACACAAAAACGGGAAACAGTGGCAAACTGTGCAGAAGGGCAGGCAAATGTGCTATGGAATTCGAGGGGAAGGAGAGTTCATTTCCTAGAGAAGTAGGTTTTGAAAGACGGTGAGGAAAAGACTTTCTAGACAGCCACAGGAGAGGCGACACAGAAGTAGGGAAGTGCTTATTAGTTTGCAGTACTGACACTAGATCCTTGTGGTTCGTGGAAGTAGGAGAGTGTCCAATGAGGATTAAGACCAGAAAGGTTGGGCCAGGTTATGGAGGCTACAAGTGCCTGAAAGATATGGATTTGATTTTGTGAATAAAGTTTTTGATTGGAGTGTTATAATAACACCTGTGTTTTGAAGAAGGGGCTCCTGGCTGTGCAGGCATTTCACTTTACAGGTGAGGAGACAGGCACAGAACTGTTAAGTAACTTTCCTGACCTAGCTAGGAAGTGGTGGAGTTGAAAGGTGAGCACAGGGGGCTTGTTCCAAATCTGGTGCTTTTATCTATTATGCCTTGTTGTTCCCATAGTTGAACACCATTACAGTAACAGACTGCGGTGTTATAAACTTACCTTACTCAGTTTTATTTTTGTTCTGGAATCTCTACCTTCAGTTTCTTTACCTCACAAGGACATTTCTAATAATCTTGGATCATTCTTTTATTTGGGTTTCTCTTCATTCCTCATTTGACTGAGCCTTGGTTCTTCAACCTAGTTATGCGATTTCGTTTAGAAACTTGGCCTTTAACTTCTTTCCAACATAACCCCACCTCCAAGGGCTAGTCTCATTTATTTTGGTTGCAAACACATACTAAATTGTTCTTTTTTGGACTACAAGCTCCTTAAGGATGGGGAACTGCAACTTATTTTTCTGTGTAGTTATAGTGCCAGGGAGCCAATACAGTGTAGATTCTCAGTAAAGTCTGATAAAATTGACCTTGGAATAACCCCTGCCAATCAGAATTCTATCGCCAGGGTCTCTTCCCAAGCTTACATAGCTCCTCCCTTTATTGTTATTTTGTTATAAGTCCCTAGCAACATTATATTGTAACATTTGTCACTTTATGTTGCAAATGATCTGTTTAACGTGTTTCTTCTTCCACCAGACTTGTTGCTTTTGTGTGTCAGTGACTCATAAAGGCAATAGTAGTCTGTGGGTCTAATAAGACTTTTTCCAGGCAAATCTAATGTTTGTGCCAAAGATTAGATTTGTGCCAAAGAAGAGAAGAGGATCTTCTAGGTGTTCAGGTAGCCTGTATAGATCTTATATTTAAGTAGAGACTTACTATGTTAAAATGCAGAATCTCAAAAGTTTAGGTAGAGAAGAGCACTGGAAGAATTTAGGACCATAGAGTAGCTTTGACCAACTAATTACAGTTCTGACATTCTGAGTTTCCTCTAACTCTTGGGATTCTGTTATTGTCACTGACAAAACCATTCTTTTCCTAGTACTTAGTCTATACACTTAATTACTTGTAGGACCTGAAAAGATGTAGATGTTAAAACACCTAAACTATTATTAAATCCTTTCTTTCACCTTCACCTAAAATAATAGGTTAGGGTAATATTTTTGTCTTTAAAAAAGCTTAGGTTTTTGATATATTATTCCAGTTTATGTTTGGGTTTTGTTTTGTTTTTTTGAGAACCCCTCCCCCCCCAGTCTCTAATCTTCATTAGAACCTCCACAAAATCAATACTTTAACATACACCTCCAACAATAGCCACCCTGGCAGACATTACAATATTTTTTTTTTCTTTAGTGATGAGTAGCATAGAAAGCATCAGGTTTTGCTGATTTGAACTTAAAAGTTTCAGGGACTTCTAAAGTATGGTGGTTATGTTTAAATAATACATTAAGTAGTACATTGGTCTTTTGTAGTGTTTAGTTATATGTGTGGAATAAACTTCACTATGAGAGGAGATTTGTCTCAATTTGTCTCAGTAACAGATTTACTTAATGCCTTTTTGTTTTTTCTCTTTGGGGAGTCCCCTTAAGGGGGAATTGCATATTTCTACTATCTGAATCTTTAGAATTTTTATAGAAATATCAAGCTTTTGAAACTTTAAAAAATAGAAACATGTTAGAACATAATTAGTTGTGATTGTGTTTTTGTAAAGGTATTTTCCATAGAATTAGTGATGGTACAGCTTAACACCCTTATGTGCAGATGAGGATATTGAAGCACAGAGAGAATCAAAGATTTGCTCAGTTATAAGTGGCAGATCCAAGAATACTGCCCGAATGTGTGGAATAAAGATTCAAAACTCATTTCCATCAAACCATGGTGACCACTTCTAATTTAAATTGTTGATCAAAAATAACACATTTTAAAATAGAAAATTGGATTAAAGCATTTTGTGGTGTGTAAATTTACTTTCTTCTTTGGGAAAGATAAGGTGCTTATGCTGAGGAGTGGTGATTTTGGAAACAAAGAAAGCTTTACCTTGCAGTGGCTCATCTAAGTGCTGACTAGAGTTATCTGAAAATGGTTAATCCTGTATTTTAGAGTCTAAGAGTATCTGAAAGGTAAGGCACTATATCGTATGTCTTTGCCTTACCTAGCAGTTTTGAGTTGTAGACACCATAAGGTAGCATTAGAAATAGTGTTTCCATTTTATTCCGAAGAAACATATTTTCTTAGAAATTCCAGGTTTCTAACATGCAAGGCTTAACCAGGTTGTGCTCTGGGGGTTTTGTTTTTGTGTTTTTGGTGAGGAGGGAGAGGTTAGAGGGAAAATAGAAGGATGAACACACAAGTCTTCTTACCTTGTTCCTCTTGAACTTCCCCTTCTCTTTATGTTCTATTTCTTTGATTACTGGTTCTACCACCATACTGACCATCCTCTGGCCCAAGTGTATACCGCCAAACTCCTTTCCCTTTCTTTCACCTTTGAACAACTAAGATAGACTACAGCTTATAAAAGTCTTTATCAAAATTTAGTACTAGAGAAGAACAACTGTGAGATAAATAAAATAGGAAGCACAATGGCAGTATGGAGTATAGAGGGAATGCTCTTTTGTCTTGAGGGGCCTGCCTTATTCCACACGTTGCCTTGAGATAGCTATACCAAAGTGGTACTTCAGGACAATTTGCTGGAATTTCTAATTTCTAACTTTTGACCCGTCCACAGATGAAGAGCTTCTTTTCACATGCCATCATGTAGAAGCTTCCTCCCAAACACATTAATGATCAAGACTAAGAAAGTCAGATTCCTGGTTCTGTAGCCCACTCACCCTGCACCTTTCTTGTATGGCTTCTGTTTTCTGAGAGACACACCTCTTCCCCAGGAGATTGCTGATGAACAATGTTTTCAAATGGGAAGCAACCTTTACAGCACCATCAACATAACTTTACTTTTACATGCTACACTGTTGGTAACAGTCACATGAGAAGAGTTTATACAAAGGGGATCTGAAGTTTTGCTCCCTCATATTCCAACATAACTCTTAGGCATAAGTACATTTGTAAAGAATATTGGTAGCTGTTTATAAGTTTTTATATTAAGTGCAAGAGATTTTATTATCTAGAACTTTAAAATATTTTATCATTACCACTTTGATATAAACATACTCTTGGTACACTGTTTTGGAAAGGATCAGAACCATTAAAACACTTTTTTAGCCAAAACAATAATAGATCATGTTGAAGAACACTAGAAGAAACCAATTGCTTTATATTTGGTTATCATGGGAGCTTAGCAGAGATGTCCTGTTTTGAAACATTTCCCATTTCTTTAATGAGCATTTGTAACTATCTCTTTGGTTTACGTTGTTTGTGAAATTATGGTTCAACAGTAATAAGCCTTGTTGACCTTCTGTCTTAAAATATGTTACATATTGCTGGGCAGCTTCTACTGATACTATAAACTGCTAAAAATGCCTGGATATTCTGTTAAACTGTGCAAGTTTTAAGGTTTCAAGGTGCTGTTTGCAGTGATTTTTTGGTGAATAACCTATAAATCTAGTTTCAACTGCCTGTAGACTTGACTGCCTCAAGCATAAAGGGGGTATAAAAAGAAACTTGCTACCTCAGCAAGTTGAAAATAATTTTCTCCTCTCACACAGCAGCATTTGCTAAATCAAGTAAAAATTACATAGTAACATTTCAAGAGCCATAAAAATATAACTATGTCAACTTTTTTGGCTTATGTTTTCTCCTTTTGACAAAAGAAGGATATTGGTAGTTTGACTTACCATGTTGCAGTTAAGTCCCATCTCTCTAGAAATTCTGACTTTTTGTAATGTATAGGATCTGGAAGTAGCTAAGGAAGACTTTACCTCCAGATGATTTTTAGAAGGATCAAACTGCACTCCCAGCAGTGCAAAACAATTTATTTAAAAATTGAGAAACTTGTGTGAAGCCATAGAATGAAAGCAAAAGCAGAGAAGAGGGGGCAAAAAATGTGTGGTGATAATGTAAAATATTAACAGGGGTGTCAAATCAAAGATACTGAGAGCAGAAAAGAAGCACCCTGGTGGTATAGAGAAAGGGCAAAGAACCACATCATGTTCCAGGGCTGGACAGATCCTACGTGTACCTTAGTACTGTAATCCGTACAGGTTTCACACCCCTACTCTGTGGGTATGAGTCTGTGTGCATGTGTGAGTGCTTCTTACACTTATTACAACTTTACAGCCTTTATAGTGGAGACAAATAGCTACCCTCATCTTAGGATAGTGCTGCTGAAGGTATGGTATCTTTATAACAGTAAGTCTCTGCAATAATGCAGAGAAATATGTAACCCTGTATAGTAATGTGTGTACTGAAATACATGTAGTAAATGTTTATGCCTCTTATGCACAAGGCACGGTTTGTTTTTGTGATGATATACAAGTCAGTCAGAATTTAAACATGTTATACAGTGGTATTTTACTTGGGAAGTCTGGAAGGCTTTCCAGAACTAATGATATGTGGGGAGGGTGTGTTGTATATGCCATCTCATATGGTGTCTAGTCCTTGTCTATGGAAAAAACAAGGCAGATTCATTGATGCATTCATTCAACAAATAATTATTAAACATCTTGCTGTAGCAGATACTTTCTTTAGTAGAATCAGATATAGTCTTATGGGGGAGAAAGCCACTAACTATATATTCGAACATTGCACCTGTAAATATACTAGAGATGAAAAGGGACATGGTTCTAGAAGAGCTTATAGAAGGGAAATTCAGTGTCTTTGTGGTGGTCACAGAATGTGTCCCTGAGATCTGGAGGATGAGTGGGAATCAAATAGGTTAAGTAAGGTTAAAGAAGCATATGCAAAGTGCATAGGGCAATAGGGAGCATGGTGAGTACAAAGGTCTGAAGGCCTGGGATGAATGGAGGACAAGATAGGGACAGTATAGGGAGATGGGACTGGAAGATACTGAGGGTCTAGATCATGTAAGTTGGACCTTGCTTTTATTCTGGAGGCAATAGAAATCAGTGAAAGTTTTATCTGGGATTGGAAGGGTTGAAGTAGGGATGACATCATAGTTAAATTTTGAGAAATGCTTGCATTAAAGAAAATGGCTCAGAGCTTGGCGTGAGTAGTTGGATAGAGTGGTGGTGATGTTTGAGATGGAGAGCAGAGACTGATTTGAGCAATATTTAGGAGGTAAAATGGACAGAACTTTTAGATGGATTGTATATGGGAAAGAGAGAGAAGGAGGTGTCAAGGGGTTGATTTCTAGGTTTCTGGTTTTTATACCAGATATATATATATATATATATCGATATATGTATATATCTTTGTCTTCTNNNNATATATATATATATATATATATCGATATCTATCTATATCGATATCGATTACAATACAGTTAGATAGGAAGTATTAGAAAAGGAACACATGTTTGAAGGGTGGATCATGAATTGAAGTTGAACATTATTTGAGTGTGAGGTCCCTTTGAGTCATCTAAAATAAGATGCTAGTTAGGCATTAGGAAATACTAATCTTGCACTAGGGAGAAGACTGGATTAGAGATATAAATTTGGAGTCATTCAAGTATAGCTGATGATTGAAGCAGTGCATCGATGAGATCATCTAAGGCTGCACTGTCCAGTATGGTAGACATTAGCCACATGCGGCTGCTGGGTACCTGATATACGTCTAACTCAAATTCAGATGTGCTGTAAATGGAAAATACAGAGTGGGTTTGGAAGACAGTACAAAAAAGGATGTAAATATCTCTCATTCATTTTTATATTATTTGCATATTGAAATAATGCTGTCAATATATTGTGTTAAAAGATATTATTAATTTCACGTTTCTTTTTACTATTATGTGTGTAGTTTGCATTATATTTCTATTAGCACTGATCTATGATCTAAAAAATCAAGCTTTAAGTAAGAAGAGGCTAGGTTCAGGCACTGAGAAATTTCGGCGCTTTAAAGGAGAATTAGCCTTTTAGGAGCTGCCAGAGAGGGGGAAAAGCATTGGAATATGAAATCATTGTCTTTTCTATAAGAGAAAATGGACATATCTTTAAGAGTTCTGTGACAAGGTTATTTGCTTAGGTCAGTATTGGATTACTGACTTGCTAACATTAGAGATTCAGAGCAGTTTTTAAAACATTTTTAATAAATTTAGGTATCTGAAGGTCCCTTTTAAAAAAATTCTACCCCCATCCCCTCAAAATTCCTTTAAATATAAAATGCAGATAGGGGGCGCCTGGGTGGCTGAGTTGGTTAAGTGTCTGTCTTTGGCTCAGGTCATGATCCCAGGGTCCTGGGATTGAGCCCTGCATTGGTTTCCCTGCTCAGCGAGGAGTCTGCTTCTTCCTCTGCGCCTCCCCCTGCTCATGCTTTCTCTCTCTCTTTCTCTCAAATAAATAAATGAATAAATAAATAAAATCTTTAAAAGTAAAATAAAATTCTTTCAGAATTTCTTCTTTTCAGAAGACAGTGTCATGGATATTAAATGAAGACGTTAAGAGAAAACATTTTTATTTTTATTTTACTAAATTTCTAAGCAAGACCTTGAGAAGTTTGAAAATTAATAAAGGTGGATTTTTAAAAACACATAATATGAAACTTTAAACATAAATGTTGTTGGGAAAACTTGCTAAAAAAATAAGCCAACATTTTATAATGGCTTTTGGAATTAATTCAGTTTAAGTTTTGTTTTGAAAGAGACATAGGGATGTATGCAACTTTAAGTGTCCAGAAAGTTGGTAGATGATCATGATAAAGTGAATGAAATAATTTTTCCTTTTTCCATAAATATATTCTGATATTAAATCCAAAGAAATAAGTGACTATTCCTTTTGCCTTAAAGATATTCTAATATTATTAGATCCAAAGAAATAAGTGACTATTCCTTTTGCCATAAATATATTCTAATATTATGAGATCCAGAGAAATAAGTTTTTCTAATTAGTTAAAATAGTTTGATTGGTGTTTTGTAAGATCCTGTAGGACAAGGATCAAGTCTTCTCATACTTCTATAGCATTCCTAGTGTTTATCTGGGCATGAGGTCCACAGTAGACACAGAAATGAATGTTGCGGAATGAATGTTAGTACCATTGTAATTAGTCTCAGGGTGTCTCATCATATTGTTTTTGTGGTCTCAAGAAACATGAAACTTATTCAAGCTTTGTATAGAGTAGAAAATTGTTACTTGTGAAATGAATGTGAAATTTTAAAAATCAGTTTTATGAAAAAATGTAGTTTTTACAGAATTGCAGGAAATAGCCTGTTCAAGCTTACTCTATTTATTGACATTTCTGACTGAACACAAACATATACATTTACAGATATGTTGATAACATTTCTTTGCATGGGACAACCAACTGTTTCTGTAGGGGTTTGAGATGTTCTCTCTCAAAGCAATGTTAGTAGAAATTATTTTCAGAAGTTTGTTTTTAGTAGAAGTTTGTCCTAGGTCCTAATTATTTCTTTACTCATTTTATATTTTATGAGATGCTACTAATTTTTACTTATCTTGTTGATATTTCGGAATTGCTTATTATCTTGGGGTCCCTGGTTAGAAAGGCATAAGGATGATGAGGTTGTGATTTATTCTGTGCCTTTGATGAGGCAAAGCAGTAGGCACTTGGACACTTTCCTGTTCAGTAAGCTGGCATAGGGTTCCAGTCCATTGGGTTTTTATATGCGGACCCTGCCAAGTACAGGTTGTTCTTTTGTTAACCTGCAATTATGAACACCAGAAAAGATCATGTATATGTTGCTAGTTAGGTCACAAAACGTGTAAAATAGGCTTCTTTTTAGTGGCCTTCCTCAGTTTACTTGGATGCCATACTCAGAATGACAGATACTATTGACGCTTTTTCTCCCAGAGCTGAGAGCCTAGGTTGAAATGCAGGGGCTTCTGCTCCTGGGGGTTTGCCATGATCTTTTGTCCAGGCTGCCTACTGAGTCTCTTGGTTTGTTTCACTCTAAATTGTGAGTGATAGTGAGATTTCTTCAGGATTGTGTTGATTTACTTCTTTTGTTAGTTGTGCTTTTTTGGGAGGGGCGGTACAGGGTTAGAACCCAGGCTCTATCAGACTCTTTTTCGGACATTTTGAAGTGTTATAGGATCAGGATGTACTTTTTCTTTATTTGGATTGCTGCTGATAAATTTTTTGACTGCTTTTTCTGGTTGTGGTTATTTGCTTTGTTTTTACTTTTTTTTCCTTTAATTAATTACACATTTATTAGAAGTCTTTATAAGCATATGTTAATTGGGTGTTTCTTTGATAATTAACCATTGGTAAAAATGAATGTATTTTATATACATATATTAAAAATATGGTTGCAATATCAATACCATGAAATTTCAGTACCCATTTTTGTGTCTGTGTTTACATCATTGCTGGTGCAAAGTAACCACCCAAAATAACTTTTAACTTTGTTGGTAAACACATCTAGCTGCTCTTTGCTACACAGACACCTGCCATTGTACTCATTAAATTTTGATTTGACATCATGAAAAAGATAGTGCAGTGTGGTGGTGTAGATGTTAATGGGTACAGAGATTATAATATTTAGATGATACATGACAGAAATCATAGTGTGCATTCTGGAGTCTGATTATCTTGAAAGGGCAATAAGGCTTTGAAGTTTTTACCAGTTTATACTTATGTGAATAAGCTTTTATATCGATATTATTTTAATTAAAATGCAAAACTGGCCTTCTAAAAACACCCTTCTAATATTTACAGAACTGCTGTATATTAGTTTGGTTGAATTCTAGGCTTATGTACAAAGACCCCACATTACAAAGTTCCAAAAATCATAGCCTTTTTTTTTTCCCTCATCACAAAACAACACACAGTGATGGGGAATCTGCTTTGTGCTGTCATTTAGGACTCAGGTTCCTTCCATCTTACTGTTTTGTTGTCCCCTAACACCTGCTATTCCAAATATGGTCCTAAGGCCAGCGTCATTAGCCTTACGTGGTAGCTTGTTAGCAGTGTAGAATCTCCATCTCTGCCACAGTGCTGCTAGGTCAGCATCTGTGTTTTAACAGGATTCTCCTAGTGACTTTTTTGTACCTTAAAGTTGGAGAAGCACCACTTAGGGCATCGTCATTGTTTTCATGCATATAGCAGAGTAGCTGCCACATCTAAATTTTAGCTCACGGGAAGGGAAAGGGCCCCTGAGAGCCATCGGGTCAGTTCGCCAATGGGAAAGGTGGACACATCACTTCCTTGGTTTCCAAGAACTTAGTCTCACCTACCAGAAAGGGATTCTGGGAAATGTGGTCTAGCTCAGTGATTCTCAAGCTGTTGCCAGTTTTTAAAGTTTCCAGTTTTTCACACATCAGTACTTTTGTAAAGTATAAAATCTTGTAGCAATGTCAAATTGCTCTAAGAGATTCTCAGTGCTCACTTCAGTTTCTGTACTTACCATCATGAAGCAGTAACAAAGAGTTTGAAGACTGGCACAGATCCATGGCCCGGACTTGAAGTAGTTCCCTTCTACCTGAACACATTTTGAATTTTTCACTTACTGATACTGTTCAAATTATGGTAAATTTGCATGAATTTTGTATGAATGAATGAGGCATTGTTGATTTTTTAAAAATTTTATACTTTTAATTTACTTGTTAATATTCTACTTAAAAATTTTTTTATTATTTTTAGTGATAATCGTATGTTTGTAGAGGACTTTTTAGTTTGCAAAGCCCTCTTCCCCTAATTATACGTCACTCCATAATAATAAGTAGTAAGTAGGTATGGCTTGTAAAAGGGGATTGCAAGCCTTCTTGGTTTAATCATGTGGTTGGTGTCTAGTATGATACATTAAAGAATGGTCATGTTTGTTATGAGGTAATACCTTTCCACTGTATTTTGTAACTTTCTTATATTTTAGTTATGAGTTAATACGAACTAATATTAGTTTACAATTGGTGTTATGAGACTTGTCTGTGCTGTTGTCGTATTGGCTAACATTGCTTGACATGGTTTGAATTACTCCTGCCTAAACATGTTTTCATGGAAAATAAAATTGAATCGGACTGTTGGTGGTCTTTTAAAATGGTTTACCTTATCTCAATAACTTTCATGTGTAAATTGAATTGTTTATCGTTACTGGTAATGCTGTACTGCCTTAAGCGAAAGTATATTTAAAAAATGTATGATTATAGATTTCTGTGTATCTAAGACATGTACTTTCAAAGTGGAAAAATAGGCTGTTTGACTGAATGTTTTTGTTATATTCAGCTTGCTTGTTGCTGTTATAGCTTGCCTCATAGTGCCCCGCAGCACCAGTTTTTTTTCTTTTTCGCCTAAGTACCCAGCGTACATGAACTAAGAGGTCAGCAAGTCAGCATTGTGGAAGAGGAACAGGCTTGCGAGCTGGAATTGATTTGTGTTTGGAACTGAGATTAGTAAATTACATGATTTTGAATAGTTACTTTATATATTAGAATTATTAGTTAATTAGAATTAATTAGAATTATATCACAAAACTGGGTTACCGTGAGCAGTTACTGAGAAAAAGAAAATAGTTGTGAAAACACCACATGTATCCTTGATTTTCAGTTAAATTTATACCTACTTATTATTTTTTTTAATTTTAAGGTTTAATTGGAGTATGGTTGACCACACAAATATACCTGCCTTTTGAGAAGCAATATGGTTCATGGTTAAAAGTACGGACTCTGAAGTCCAACTCTCTTGAGCCAGGGTCAGTCCTGGTTCTGCCACTGATTAACTATAACCTTGAGTACATTAATTAACTGCTTGCTGCCTCAGTTTGCTCATTTGTTAAGTGGTGCCAATTGTAGCACCTAACCCATAGTATATTTAAGAGGATAAATAAGTCGATACACACGAAGTGTTCGGAGCACTGCTTGTCGTATGCTGAGCACCCAGTGAATATTTGCATCCTTTCTATTGCATGTTAAGCCTGGACTCTCATAACTTACTGCTGCCAATAAATAAATTCATGTAATTTGCATGTATGTGGGTTTCTGATATTGTGTTATTTTAGAAAAAAGTTGTCCTTTTAGAATATCTTGTATAGTCTTTTAAAGATTTTCTTTATTTTACAGGGAGAAAGAGAGACAGCCAGCGAGAGAGGGAACACAGGCAGGGGGAGTGGGAGAGGAAGAAGCAGGCTCCCAGCAGAGGAGCCTGATGTGGGGCTCGATCCCAGGACTCTGGGATCACACCCTGAGCCGAAGGCAGACGCTTAACGGCTGAGCCACCCAGGCGCCCCAGAATATCTTATATAGTCTTTTAAAGGATTACCTTGATAAAGAGAAAATCCTTATATCTTACAGGTTTTGAATCTCATTATAAATATGTCTTACCATTTGGTAATCTTATAAATGTTGGTGCCTCAAATTAAAGATAAGTGATACAGATAGATAGGATATTTCATATAATATTATTTCACTTGTACAGGAAAAATAGACATTTGAGAGAGAAAACTGTCAATATTCATTCTTTTATTTTAGATGTGAATTTAGTAAGTCTAAGATGCTGAAGGCAGGTAATTTAATGTTCTTGTTGAAATGTTGCATTGTTATTAAGTATTTGCCTTTTAATTTTATAAATAAGGATTTCATTTAAGGAGTAATGGGATGTCCTACTTAAAAATTAAATGTTTGGAGCCAGTTATGTAATATGTAAATTTATGGAACAATATAATTTTTTAAAGATTAAATACATTTTTTAAGAGAGACATCTTTTGAATCTATTTTATATTTTTATTTTTTTAAAAGATTTTATTTATTTATGTGACAGAGAGACAGCCAGCAAAAGAGGGAACAGAGCAGGGGGAGTGGGAGAGGAAGAAGCAGGCTCCCAGCGGAGGAGCCCGATGTGGGACTCGATCCCGGAACGCCAGGATCACGCCCTGAGCCAAAGGCAGACGCTTAACGACTGTGCTACCCAGGTGCCCCTGAGTCTATTTTTTAAAGAAAAAAGATTATCTAGCTTTGTCCTAAGTAAGGAGTTGGCAAGCTAAGGCTCAGTGTGACCTCATGCTTCCTTTTGTTAATAAAGTTTTATTCATACACAGCTATGGGCAGAGTTGAGTAGTTGTGACACAGATCCTATGGTCTGCAGAAAATGTACAATTTTTACTATCTGCCCCTTTACAGAAAAAGTTTATTGGCCTCTGTCCTAGGTAATTAGTGAGGTAGATTTATTAGTTCATTATTGCTTAGAAGAGGTTGGAATAAGTACTACATGCTGCTTTTCCAGTATTTGTCAAAAATAACTTTGCAGAACAACCACAGTCCTTGTTTATATCCTTATTTGTAATGTCTGGTATGAATGGTGCTGCCTCACAGATTAGTAAATCCTAACGATTTGATAGGAATGTGCTGCTACTTGCAGTGGGACTTTCTATCAAATACAGAATTGTCAGGTGTTTTTGAAATGGTCTACTGATTTTAATAGAACTTTTCCATTATGTCCTAGGGCAGATAGAAATCCTTCATTGCTTTCAATTGAGAATTTCTATCACACCTGGACAACTTTTGGATTTTATAGAAAACCTAGACTACAGATAGTTTTTATCAAATCAGTACTGCTTAAGGGGAGGAAACAGTGCGTGTGAGGTTGAAAAACTTGTTAAAACATATCAATCCTGAGTAAAATATAGAAGTTTGTTTTTAAATAACAAAACCTATTTGGTAGCCAATCATACTTAAATTAACCTAATTTATTTGTAATAAGCTGTTTTATTTTTTTGTTGATTTATTTTTAAATATTTTATTTATTTATTTTAGAGGGAGAGAGAAAGAGAGCACAAGCAAGGGGAGAAGCAGGCTCCCCGCAGAGCAGGGAACCCAATGCGGGCGGGGGTGGGGGGGGTGGGGGGAGCTTGATCCTAAAACCCTGGGATCATAACCTGAGCTGAAGGCGGGCACTTACCCAACTGAGCCACCCAGGCGCCCCAGTAACAAGCTGTTTTAGATTAGAAATGGACCACTACATCTAAAACTAATGATGTACTGTATGGTGATTAACATATCGTAATAAAAAAATACAAAAAATAAAAAAGAAATTGAATTCATGTAAAAATTTCATGCCTTGATTTTACAAAAATTTTAGATGAGGTTTTTTTTTTTTTAAAGATTTTATTTATTTATTTGGCAGAGAGACAGCCAGTGAGAGAGGGAACACAAGCAAGGGGAGTGGGAGAGGAAGAAGCAGGCTCCCAGCGGAGGAGCCTGATGTGGGGCTCGATCCCAGATCACCGGGATCACGCCCTGAGCCGAAGGCAGACGCGTAACGACTGCGCTACCCAGGCGCCCCTAGATGAGGTTTTTTAACAGTGTTCAGGAGACTAGGCAAAAAGGTCTAATAAAATCCAGTTTTTCAGTATCGATTCTTATACTCATTCATATTTTTCCTTTATGGATATGAGTCTTCAAACTTGTAGAGTTGCCATTCCCACCGTATAGAGATTCATATTCACTGAGATTCTATTTCACAGGTTCCATTTTTGACATTATTCTCATTATAGAATGTTTCATCAGAACTTTTACATTTCACCTAACCACTGTGGTATACTGGGGTATAACTAATATAATGATAACAAGCAAGCATGCCATTTAACAAATGTAACCAATAATAAGCAAATGACATTACTGAGAAAACCAGGCCCTGAATTTTAGCTAAATTAAATAGACCACTGCAATCTTGATAGCTCACCCACGCACTTATAGAATATAATAGTTTTGAAGAGTGTATTAGTTTTTCTGTAAAAATCATGATTAATTTTACATATCAAATTGTAAGATATATGCAAATTGAATCGCTCTTTTCTCAAATGGCCGAACATACAAAGGATGACTTGATGGATTCCCCAAGTACCACCCAGGTCCAGAGATCCATTGAAAGTTTTAAATCAGGGCCATGAAAAGATCAGATTTGCTGAGTTTACAAAGATCACTCTGGCTTCTATTTCAAGGATGGGTTGAGAGATCAATATTCAGGCAGGGACAACTTAAAGAAAAACATTCTTCAAAGATAAACTTCATCAGTGAATTTTTTCTTAAGGGAAATTGAAGAAATGGAGAATTCTGGTTTGCTCTCAGTGCCCTTGACTTGTTTCTTTCCTCCCCCACAATTTAAAAATAAAATCAGTTAATACTATTTATTCTATTAGTGTTAGTGCTGGTGGTTTTTTAATATTTTTTCTTAAGAGTTCGTAAGGTTGTTGGAGGCCTCAAAACTAAAATACCTTTTGAGAATGTATTTTTAGAATAATATAATTTATATTTATATAAAATACTTTTAAAAATAAGGTATTTTGAAGTGTAAAGATTTTTAAAGGAAGTAAAGGAAGACCTCATAATGTAGTTCTTAGATCTAGATTTCTGAAGAGAATCAGGAATGTTATTTTTTTTTTAATTAATGAAGTTTTAAGAACATATTGATGAAAAAGCAGTGATTACTGCCAGGTGAGAATACTTGCTCTCACCTTCCTCATGACTGAGCTGATAGGATCAACTACTGATTCCCTTCTTACTTTAGTACCATTTCCAAGCCAGTATGTGAAGGAAGCTATGTTTAAAACATTCATTTAATAGGTAGATATTTATTAAGCAAGACATTTTTCTCCAAAATCTGAGTCTTCTTTTTAAGAAAATATTTTACAAAGGCCTTTTCTAGTATTCTTCCTTCATTTGAAAGTTGCTGCTTTAATGTTGAGCACATGGATGATTCTATCACATACATAGCACATACATAGAATTCAGTCACCAGTCTTTGCATTATTTTCTACTTTTTCACCTATGCCTACTGTTGCCTTTGCTGTTTGCTGCAGTCTGACTTGTGTTTCTTCCACACTACTGAAATGCTTTTGCTGAAGTTATCAATGACCCGTTGGTGAGGTACATTTCAGGCCTTTCCTTACTGACCTCTTTGCTGTATTGGAGGATACTGGTCAACCCGCTTCTTGAAATTCACTGTTCCTTGTCTCCCTGAACACTGCAGAATTCGTTCTCTTTATCCTTTTCTTTCATTTGCTGTCTTTTTTTTTTTTTTTTAAGATTTTATTTATTTATTCGACAGGATAGAGACAGCCAGCGAGAGAGGGAACACAAGCAGGGGGAGTGGGAGAGGAAGAAGCAGGCTCATAGCAGAGGAGCCTGATGTGGGGCTCGATCCCACAACGCCGGGATCACGCCCTGAGCCGAAGGCAGACGCTCAACCGCTGTGCCACCCAGGCGCCCCCATTTGCTGTCTTTATATAGTATTCTTATCCCACACTTTCCTGCCTTTTCTTACTTTCCCTGTTTGTACTACCAAAATTTTACTTTTGTTCTACCTTCTCATTCTTCTTACTTTAACTGATGAATCTCATTTGATGTCATGTTTAAACTGATGTCTACATGCTGATGATTCCTAAATCTGCCTAAGCCTGTATTTCAACACGTGTGCTTGTATATGAAATACTTGCTGTACAATTTGAACTAAGTATCACAGAGCCACCTCAAACTTCCATGCTTCTAACTGTGCTTCTCTTCCCCAGTCTCCCAAATTGTTCTCTTTATATTCTGGCTTAGTCGGTGGTGCATTTATTTCACCAGTCACCTAAGAATCAGTTTTGCCTCTTACCATTCTCTTATATTTAAATTTAGAGTCAGTTCTGCCAGTTTTACCTTCTAAATATTTTCCCATTTCAGGCCTTCATTCTTGGGAGGTCATTAGGAGCCTCCTGATTGGTCTTCTTCCTCTCTCAAATCCATCTTTTCTAGGGCTGTTAGAATAAGTTATCTAAAATGGTTGTTTAAACCTTTAGATTTCTTATCGCCTACAGGATGAAGTCTGGGTTCCTTACAAAGATTTGTATGTCCTCTTGTTTGCCTCTGGCTTCCTTTCTTGCTCCTTCCTCTCTGTAGTAGCCGCTCCAGCAACATTAGCCTGCTTACTGGTCTCTCATGTATGCGGTATATTGGATCTGATTATTGTATCATTTCTCATCTTGTTCTTTCTGTCTGTAATGTTTTTCTCCATTTAATTTACTCTTATTTTAAGATTTATTTATTTATTTTAGAGAGAGAGAGCTTGCAAGTGGGGGGAGGAGCAGAGGAAGAGGGAGAGATACAGAAGCAGACTCCCCGTTGAGTGGTGAGCCCCTGCCAACGCCTATGCCAAGGGTCTCAATCCTAGACCCAGAGATCATGACCTGACCTAAAATTAAGAGTCGGTCTCTTACCCAGCTGAGCCACCCAGGCGCCCTGCCTTTCATTTTAAAACAGCCATCATCTTATATAGGAAGTCTTCTCTAACAGGAAGAAGGTATCCTTCCTTCGAGTTCCTATAACATTTTATCTCTAGCTCATTGTCCTATAATTATTCATATGACTCTGCAAGTCAGCTAAGCTTCACTGGAACTGAACTTATTTGAAGTCAATGACCATGTTCTTTTTTATCTTTGAATTCCTAGGACTAGGGTCTCAAATGTTTACTGACTAAAGAAAGTGATGGGACTTTTCTTTTTTAATTGTATTGTAATTAACATAAATTAAAATGTGTAGGTCTTAAGTGTTTAGTGGAATAGGTTTTGATAGTTGTGTGCACTTAATGGAAAAAAAATACAAAATGTTTCTGTCACTCAAGAAAGTTTTCTCATGCTTTGTCCCTTCCACTGGCCTGTTCCCTCCAGGTCATCTTTTTCTGACATTTGTCATTATGAATTAATTTTCCTGTAATTGAACATCATAAAAATGGAGTTATTTTTTTCTGACTTCTTAAAAGCTTGACATGTTTTTGAGATTCATTCATGTTCTTGCCTGTATCAGTAGTTCATTCTTTTTTTATTGTTAAGTAATATTATGTGTTAACTATGCTATAATTTGTTTAGTCGTTTTCCTGTCGATGGCCATTTTGGGTTGTTTTTTGTGTCTGGTTATTAGGAATAAGACTGAACATCTTGGGCAAGTATTTTTGTGAGCCTGTGTTTTCATTTCTCTTGAATAAATATCGAGGAGTGGAATTGGTGGATCGTAGGGCAGATTTATGTTTCTCTTTATAAGAAATAGCCACTTTATTTCCACAGATGTAACATTTTACACTCTAACAATGTGTGGGACATCTGGATTCTCTGCTTTCTCCCCAAAATTCAATGTTTTCAGTCCTTTTAATTTTAGCCATTCATGCTGATATGAAATGGTACCTCATTCTGGTTTTAATGTGTATTTTCTTGATGACTATCTATTTTCTTGATGACTATCTATTTGAGTCTTCCGCCCACTTAAAAATTGGATTGTTTGACTTTTAAATATTGATTTGTAGGAATTATTTATATGTTCTAAGTCTTTTGACAATTACATATGCTGTGAATATATTTTTCCATCTTTTTTTTGGTTTATTTTATTAGTAGTATCTTTAGATATTAGAAATGTTTAATTTTTTTTTTTAAAGATTTTATTTATTTGACAGAGATAGAGACAGCCAGTGAGAGAGGGAACACAAGCAGGGGGAGTGGGAGAGGAAGAAGCAGGCTCATAGCGGAAGAGCCTGATGTGGGGCTCGATCCCACAACGCCGAGATCACGCCCTGCCTGAGCCGAAGGCAGACGCTTAACTGCTGTGCCACCCAGGCGCCCCTTAGAAATGTTTAATTTTGGTGAAGATCAATTTTGTCAGTTTTTTTCTCTTATGATTAGTGCATTTTATGTTCTGTCTAAAAATTGTTGCCTACCTCAACTTTGTGGAAATAGTCTTTTATCATTGCTTCCAGAAGCTTTAGGGTTATATTTAGATATATGTCCTAATTAATTCTGGTGTATGGAGTGGGAAAGAGGCTGGCTTATTTATTTTTTATGCAAATATTCAGTTATTTCAGTAATATTTGTTCAAAAGATTTTTTTTCCCAATTGGATTGACTTGGCATTTTGGTTGAAGACCTATTGACCATATTCTATGTATCTATATTTAGACAGTATTCTGTTTCCTTGTTCTAGTTCACTTTCCCCATGACCATATCATACTGTTTTGATTAATGAAACGTAATAGAAGAAATGATACCAATTAGTATAAACCCTCCTCTTTTCTTCAGTGTAATTTGACTGTCCTTGATCTTTTCATTTCCATTGAATTTTAGAATCAGCTTATCTATTTACAAAGTGCACTCAGACTTCTGATAGCTAGAAAATGGTAATAGTGTCATGAACAAGCTCCCCAAATCTTCTTAACCTGTATAAATAACTGCACACATATGAAAATTCTATGTAAAAAACACACTGTCAACATTATGTGAAGACAGAGAATGCTGAAACTATCAAATAGCTGAGGGTAAAAAGAAAACATTAACAAAAACCAACATCATGGTTCCACACAACTCCAACCCTATCCTACTGTGGGGCTTTGATTCAAGCCACACCTTATAAAACTACTGGAAAAGCAGAGTAGAGATGAAAATGCAATGGCTTGAAAGTGAATAGGGATGACTACCAGCAGGATGAAATCTACCCTAAATCTGAAAATACTAAGGTAACTTGGCATATCAGGAAAGTATTTTAAAGTATGCATCTCTTAAAGGGACAGGTTCCAGTTAAGGGCCCCAGGTGGGAGATTTAAAGAGACAGATGCTGTACAGTAAGCAGGCATACAACTTAAGAAGTATTAGATGCCATATAAAGGAAAAGGAATGTGATTTAAAGGGACATTCTGTTTAAAAGATTAAGACTAATTTCAAAGAATAGGAATTAAAAGGATGATCCTTCATCTGTATTGCTTCTGGGAGAGAAAAAAGGCAAAAAGGAAGGAAAAAAGATTCCTTTGGCCATTTGGGTTGTAAAGAAGAAAAAGGGAAAAATTAGATTCTTATAAGACACAGAACCACAAAATTGGAGGATTCACATTTCCCCTACCCCCACATATTAATTTTGTATCCTGCAACTTTCCTGAATTTATATATCAGTTCTAGTAGATTTTTGGTGGCGGCTTTACGGTTTTCTATGTTGTATCATGTCATCTGCAAATAGTGAAAGTTTTCTTCCTTACCAATATGGATGCTTTTTATTTCTTTTTGTTGTCTGATTGCTGTGGCCAGGAACTTACAGTACTCTGTTGAATAGAAGTGGTGAGAGTGGAGAGAGTCCTTATCTTGTTCTGATCTAAGGAAAAGCTCTATTTTTTCCCCATTGAGTTTGATGTTAGCTGTGGCTTTTTCATATATGGTCTTTATTGTGTAGCAATATGTTTCCTCTAACCCCACTTCTTTGAGAGTTTTTGTCATGAATGGATGTTATAATTCCATCAAATGCTTTTCTGCATTTATTGAGATGGTCATATGATTTCTATCCTTCATTTTCGTAATGTGATTTGCAAATCTTGAACTACAAAAAATTGACTTGCAAATATTGAACTACCCTTGCATCCCAGGAATAAATCCCACTTGATTGTGGTGAATAATCTTTTTAATGTGTTGTTGTATGCAATTCGCTAATATTTTGTTGAGGATTTTTGCATCTATAGTCATCAGAGGTATTGGCCTGTCGTTCTCTCTCTTCTTTTGGTATCTTTATCTGGTTTTGGTAGCAGGTAATGTTGACCTTATAGAATAAATAAATTGTAGAATAGATAAAGCCTTCCTTCCTCTTCTATTTTTTGGAATAGTTTGAGAAGAATAGGTATTAACTCTTCTTTAAATGTTTGGGAGAATTCACCTGTGAAGCCATCTGGTCTCTTTTTGGAAATTTTTTGATTACTGATTCAATTTCAGTGCTAGTAATTGGTCTGTTCAAATTTTTTGTTTCTTCCTGATTCAGTTTTGGAAGGTTATATATTTCTAAGAATTTATCTATTTCTTCTAGGTTGTCCAGTTTGCTGGCATATAATTTTTCATATTATTTTCTTATAATCTTTTATGTTTTTTTGGTGTTGCTGGTTTCTCCTTTTCCATTTCTGATTTTATTTATTTGAATCCTGTCTCTCTTTTTCTCTCTCTCTCTTTATGAGTCTGCTAAAGATTTATCAATTTTGTTTATCTTTTCACAGAACCAGCTTCTGGTTTCATTTATCTGTTTTATTGTTTTTTAAGTCTCTATTTCATTTATTTCTACTCTAATCTTTATTTTTTTCTTCTTTTTACTGGCTCTGGGCTTTGTTTGTTCTTCTTTTTCTAGCTCCTTTAGGTATAAGGTTAGGTTATTTATTTGAGATTTTTCTTGCTTCTTGAAGTAGGCCTGTATTGCTGTAAACTTCCCTCTTAGAACAGCTTTTGCTGCATACCAAAGTTTTGGACCATTGTGTTTTCATTTTCATTTGTCTCCATGTACTTTTTAATTTCCTCTTTGATTTCTTGGTTGACCCATTCATTGTTTAGTAGCATGTATTTAGCCTCCATGTATTTGTGTTCTTTCTAGATTTTTTTCTTGCGGTTGATTTCTAGTTTCATACCAGTGTGATCTGAAAAGATGAACAATATTATTTCAGTCTTTTTGAGTTTACTGAGACTTGCTTTGTGGCCTAACATGTGATCTCTTCTGGAGAATGTTCTATGTGCACTTGAAGATGTCTTTTAAATATTAAAGCCATATAAAATAGTTTCCAAGATGTCATAACTTAAGGAATCCTGTACTCCTCATGCCTCTTGAGAAATCTAGAAGATGAGTGTCATCCAACCAAATGATGTTTGGGAAACTTCACCAAAAGGTTTGATGGTGAACATTTTAAAACATATATAAATATATGTATAAGACTGGAAGATAGGGATGAGGATGGAAAAATAATGTAAAAATGTTATATATTGTGAAAACATTAGAAATGATGAAACTAGAAAGCAGGAGGAGAGGGAAGGAGGAAAATAGGTAATAGGTATTACAGAATGCCAGAAGCACCTGATAAGCCAGATGCTAAAAAGTTAAATGAGGAAACTGAACTCAAGGAAATTAAAAAAGGTAAAAGTACAAAGGCACTACTAAAACAAAAATACAGAACTTTGTAAAAACAAAAAATTTTTAACAAAATTAGCAAAGAATACACATCTAATGGACAAAGAAACATGCTAAAAATAACAAAATACGCAATTTATAAAATATTATGCTAAAATTGAGACCAAATGTATCAGTTATAACAATCAATGTAAATGGGCTTTAGTCACTTAATTTTTTTTGATTGTCTCATATAACAAAAACCAACTATATTCTATTTATAAGAGAGGTACTTTAAAATAAAATGATTCAGAATGGCTAAAAGTAAAAGGATGGACAAAAGTATCAGTTGGACAAAAGGACCAGACAAATGGAAACAATATGAGAACAGACACAGTGATCTTGATATCAGATATGGTAGAATTCGAGTCCGAAAAGCTTTAAATGTGACAAAAAAGGTTAGTGCTAAAACCCATCATTGACAATTAAGATACTACATTTATGAATATTTAATATTGAATAACACAGCAACTACCTTTCTGAAACAAAACTCACAGCAGATGTAGGAGCACATAGATAGAAGCATACAAATAATGGACTTCACTACACTTCTTTCATTACTAAGTAGCTCAAGTGAACAAATAAAGGAGATAGAAGATCTAGACAATTTAATCAATGAGGTTGATCTTATGGGTGCATATTAAATGCTACACCCTGATAATAGAAAGTACACATTTCTGTTGAGTGCCTATGGCACATTGACAAAATTGATTATGTATTAGGTTATAAAGAAAGCATTAGTAACATCTATAAAGCAGAAGTATTACAAGCAACATTCTGATTACATGGCAATAAAACTAGAATTTAGTAACATAAGTGAAATGTTCTCTTCCATCTGGAAATTTAAAAAATGATCAAATAGTTCTTTGGTAAAAGGGAGATATAATTACCATCATGGAGTTGAACATAACAACAGTGAAAACACTGCATATTATAATTTGTGATACATTTAAAACAGTGATCAGAGAAAAATTCCTTGCACTAACCATTATCATCAATAAAAATGAAAAAATAAAAACAAGTGAATTAAATTTCCAGTTTAAAAAATAAAAACTAGAGGAAGAACAACAAAGCAAGGCAAAAGAAAACACAAGGAAGAAAAATAATGAAGATAAAAGCAAAAATTGATGAGGGAGAATAGAAAAACAGTAACTCTAATAAATAAACCAGATTCCTGGTATGTTTTTCTCCCTGGCCATGCAGTAACTTTTTTAAAAACTGGCAGCTTTATTGATATCATAAAATTTACCCTTTTAAAGTGTACAGTTCAGTAACTTTTAGCATATTCACGAAGTTGTACCATCATCACCACAGTCTAATTCTACAACATTTTTATTACCCAAAAAGAAGGCTTGTACCCATTACCCATTCCCCCACCCCTTTTTCTTCAAGCCCCGGGCAACCTCTAATCTGCTTTCTGTCTCAGTGGGTTTGCCTATGGATATTTCATATAAACGGAATCATACAATACATGATATTAGATATTTGGTTTCTTTCATTTAGCATAACGTTCTTATGGTTTGCTCATGTTGTAGCATGTATCAGTACTTAATTTTATGGCTGAATAGTATTCCATTTATGGGACTAACCACATTTTGTTTATATCCATTCATCACTTGATCAATAGTACTGGTGTTTTTGAAAAGTTAACAAAACAGGCAAATCATTACCTAACTTATTCAGGGAAAAAAGAAAGGACAAATATATAAAATAAGAAATAACAAGGGGAAATAACAATTGAAACAATAAAATAAAAATATCATGAGGCCACTTTGCGAATACTTTTGAAAACCTATAGAAATAAGTAATTTTCTAGGGAAATACAAATTACTAAAGTCAACCCTATTACAGCAGACCAGAGAAGCAACGGAGAAAATTATCAAGGAATAACCCCCAAAAGCACTCGGGCTCAGGTGGTTTTCCAGGGGAATTCGACCAAACCTTCACATAACATATAATCCTAAATGTTTTGTAAATGACTCCAGAAGAAAAAGACAGAAAACTTCCTAATTCCTTTTATGAAGGATGTGTAACACTGAAACTTAAACCATATAAACAGCACAAAGGAGGAAAACTACAGACAAATGCAACTGATTAATATTGATGCAAGATTTCTAAACAAATAATAGCAAACAATTCAGTACCACATTAAGAAAGAAATATACACATTTGGTTAAATATTAAGAAATCTAGTATCATAGACCACATTAAGAAATCTAAGGGGAAAAATCACATTATCTCCATTGATGCTGATTTTGAAAACCTTTGAGAAAATTCAGCATCCACTCGTGATAAAAACATTCAAGAAAATAGGAATGAAAGAATACTTCTTTAACTTGATAAAATATTATATAACTTAGTCTTAAAGCCTCTATCTTAATGGAGTAATACACAAAATCATTAACAAGGCAAGGATGTCCACTACTTTTAACTATTCAACATTATACCAGAGATATTAGCCAGTATATTATACAAGATAAATTAGGGTAAAGAAGTTGTAAAACTGTCTCAATCTGCAGATGATGTAATATACCTGGAAACCCCAGAGAATCAATGATAAAACTAAATCCAACAATAAAATAATTTAGAGAAGTAGCAGGATATAAAATTAACATACGAAAATCAATTTCTTCATACACACCAATTATAAATAGGAAAAAATGATAGCACGTGTTTACCATAGAAACAAAGAGGTTTAAGTATTTGGAATAAATTTAACAAATGTGCAAAAGCTATATGAAGAAAAATTTAAAACACCCATTAAAGACACAAAAGTAAAATTGGAAAGACGTCCTAGTTCTTAGATGGAACAACTCAACATTATAAGGATGTCAGCTCTCCCTAAGTTAATTTATAAATTCAATAAAATCACAGTAAAAACTACAAGTTACTTTATAGAATTAGGCAAGTTGGTACTAAAATTTACATTTAAAAAGCATGTGAGAATATTCAGGAAAACACTAAAAAAAGAAAAAACTATACAGGAGTACAGGGAATAGTCCTATCAAACATTAAGTTAAGCCTCTATAATTATGGCAGTGTGGTACTGTTGCATGAATAGAAAAGCAAACTAGTAAATGGAACAGAAAGTCCTGAATTAGACTCAAGCACAAATGGAAACCTAGTATGTGGCAAAGGTAATGTATCAGCCTGGTTCCAATAAGGAGAGAGGAACCCACACAGTAATTTGAACAGAAAAAATTTAGTATAAAAATTATGAAGTATAACAGGACGTTGGAGTAATGAAGGCTTGGTAAAGAGAATTCCAGAGAGTCTAGGAATAGCAGATATAAAGAGCAGCTATTACCTCCCTTGGGAGGAACTTCCCCTATCCTTAGGGTTGAGATTCAGACCATGTTTCAGAGGACGGTGAATGGAAGTGGAGTTGCTGTGGTCCTGCACTGGCAGAACTTGCTGGAAATCACTTCAAGGAAAAGCTGTTCATAAGGGATGAATCTTCCTGGAGTCACTCCACCGTGCAGCCTCCTGAGGGATGGTGCAGGGTGATACTGCTGGTCACTCTGCACCGCAGGAGCCTGGTGTACCTGCACGCTTGAATCATGAAGCAAAACCCTTTGATCTTGCAGTCCCCAGTGCCCTCTACTGACAAAGCTTAACGTGGTGCCAGCTGGCAAAGAAAAAATATGTAAAGGCTCAGATTCTTTTTCACAGTTCAGGCAACAAAATGTGAATTTGGGGCTGAAAAACAGATTACTGGCATAGGCAACATCTCAAAGCAGTACAGTGAAGACTCACTTTTGAAAGCATGTTACTTGGACAACTTGATAGCCATTTGGGGAATGATAAAATTAAATCCATGTCTTTATACCACACACAGAATAAACTCCAATTGATTACAGTCTACTTGAAACCATACATGTAGTACAAAAAAATGTGGGAAGGGCAATTCACACACAAAAAAAGAGAAAAATGGTTCTTTTTTTTTTTTTAAAGATTTTATTTATTTATTTGACAGAGATAGAGACAGCCAGCGAAACAGGGAACACAAGCAAGGGGGAGTGGGAGAGGAAGAAGCAGGCTCATAGCGGAGGAGCCTGATGTGGGGCTCGATCCCAGAACGCTGGGATCACGCCCTGAGCTGAAGGCAGACGCTTAACCGCTGTGCCACTCAGGCGCCCCAGAGAAAAATGGTTCTTAAACATATGAAAAATTGTTCACATGCAAATTAAAGTGACACTGGGATATCCTAGAACACCCGTAGGGTGGCAAAAATTTTAAAATGTATGACACATTCTGTTGGCAAGGTCGTGATGAAACAGACACTCTCCTAAGTTGCTGTTGTGAGTGCGAATTGATATAACTATTGCAGAGGGCAGTCCGGCCCTGCTCCCTCTCCTCAACCTGCGTTGAAGGCTTGGAATGCCTTCCAATGCTTTCTCCTAGTTCTCCTGGGAGCCTTAAGCCTCTGGTCGCTGAACAACATGAGCATCTCAGGGGACTTCTCTCAATTCTTTTGCCCCACTTCCTGCTTTTAGTAGTTGAAAGTCTGGAGTTAATTCATTACTTTTATATAATTACTACTGTGGCTTATTTTAGTCTCCCATTTTATTATTTGTTTTCTCTTTATCCCAGTTGTTCTTTGTGCCTCCTTTTTCTACCTTCTTTCGGTACAGCATCTATTTTTTAGTATACTGCTTTGTCTCCTATGTTGACTTTCATTACACCTCTTAGTGTCATTTCAAAAATGGTTGCTCTTCTAGAGATTACAGTATGAATCTTTACATTGTCATAGTCTACCTTCAAATAATAGTTCATGAACAATGTAAGAATTTTACAGTAGTGTGATTTAATTTATCCCTGCCTGCCCATTGCCCTTCTGATTTTTCATAGTATTTTTATTATTTCACTTTAAACAATCTGTAGTCTTAAAGAAATTTGCATATATATGCAAAGGTAGGGTTTTTTTTAAAGATTTTATTTATTTGAGATAGAGTGAGAGTAAGAGGGAGAGAGAGCACAAACAGGGGGAGCAGCAGGCAGAGGGAGAAACAGGCTGTCCACTGAGCAGGGAGCCCGATGTGGGGCTCAAGCCCAGGACTCCAGAATCATGACCTGAGCTGAAGGCAGATGCTTAACCGACTGAGCCACTCAGGCGCCCCGCCAAGGTAGCTTAAAAGATTTTCTGTATTTACCTATGTATTTACCATTTCAGATGCTGTTAATTCTTTCCTGTGGTTTCATCTTGTATTATTTTGCTTATGACTAATAACTTCTGTTAGCATTTCTTGTGCTGTGTGTCTGCTAGTGATGAATTCTCTCAGCTTTTATCTAGGATTCTTTTTATTTCATTTTCCTTTTGAAGGATATTTTTTCAGGGTATAGATTTATAGGTTGACTCTTTCCTCTTTTTTTTTTTTTTGATGTGGCTTTATTTTCCTTTTTTAAAAATTTTTTTTTCACAGGCAGGGGTTGGGGGGAGAGAGAGAGAGAGAATCTCAACCAGGCTCCATGCCCAGCACAGAGCCTGACGTAGGGCTTGATCTCACAACCCTGAGATCATGACCTGAGCTGAAATCAAGAGTCAGACACTTAACTGACTGAGCCACCCTAAGATGTGGCTTTGTTTTCTTCTGGAATGAATTGTTTCTGAAGAAAAGTTAGTGGAAATTCTTATGTTTTTCCTCAGTGTGTAATGTGTCTTTCCTCTCACTGCTATTAAAATGTTTTTTACTATTTTTTCACTATCGTTTGAATGTGATGTGACTTGCTGTGGATTTCTTGTATTTAGTCACTGTGGGGTTCATTGAGCTATTGCATCTTTGGTTTGGTATCTTTGATCAATTTCGGAAATTATGTAGACGTTATCTTTTTATATGTCTTTTCCTGCCTCATTTTTTCTCATTTCTTTTTAGAACTTTACTGACACTCCATGTTAGACTTGGTTATCTTGGATTTTCCATTCTATTCATTTTTCACCTTTTTTTTTTTAACTTAGCTACTACCTTTTTACCTGTGTTCAAATTCACTAATCCTTTACTCTTTTGTGTCTGCTATAAATCCTATTTATTGAATTCTTTCTGATCCTTTATTTTTCATTTTTAGCATTTCTATTTTTTATAGTTTACATATCCTTTGAAATTCATTATCTCTTCCTGCTTATTGTTCAGTTCTTCCGTGTCCTTTTACTTATAGTGTAGCTAGTTTCAAGTGCCTACCAGTTTTTTGTTTTTTTTTTTAAAGATTTTATTTATTTATTTATTTGACAGAAATAGAGACAGCCAGCGAGAGAGGGAACACAAGCAGGGGGAGTGGGAGAGGAAGAAGCAGGCTCACAGCAGAGGAGCCTGATGTGGGGCTCGATCCCACAATGCCGGGATCACGCCCTGAGCCGAAGGCAGACGCTTAACCGCTGTGCCACCCAGGCGCCCCCAAGTGCCTACCAGTTTTGACATTTGACTTACCTCTGTTCTGTTTCTACTGTTTGTTTCTTTTGATTGTTATATCTACTTTTGCTTTATTGTGTGCCATGTAACTTTTTATTGCATTGTTTTTGTATAAAACAACGGTAGAGAATGAAATAAATAACACTCGTTTTAAATGCCCTTCTGGATCTGGAGTAGTAGGGTTGAAGAGGGATGAGTTAATCAGCTTGGTGGTTATTGTGACCTTTTTTTTTTTTTTTTCTTTTTTCAGTGTTAGTTTGCAGCAGATCACCAGTGATTCAGATGCTGTGAGGATAGGGTCACAAGTCTCTCTTTAATGGGACCTGGAATCCAAACACTGGCAAATTCCAGGGATCTACTCCTGCTTCATAGCTAAGCTGCCAGCTTTAAAACTGTGGGAGTACTGTTTCTCTGTGTTTTGCTGTCTAACTTGTCAGACTCATGATTCATATTCTGCTTTTTATGCCTCTTTCAGCCTTGTTGTGTCTTTCCTCTGTTAAAGCCTGGAGTGGCTTGGAATGGTTACTTTCATCCCCTGCCTTATTCCTAGAGTTGAAAACTTAAGAGTACCTGGAGATTCAAGAGTGGGAAAAGTGGGGGGAGATGAGAAGTTCTTTCTTCTCTCCTGCCCTGCCCATAGTCATTTGTAGCTGAAAGCCTGTTGTGTTCAGATGGTACCTCTCAAATTCCCTGCCCTGGAATCACTCTTCTGTAGCTAAAAGTCCAGAGTAGATCTGATGGACTTCTGTCTCTACCCTGCTCTCTTTCTCCGCCCCCCTCCCCATTGCACCTTTTGGATAACAATACCTGAGCACTTGGTGAAGACCAGTGTGAGATGGCATGTAGTTGCAGACTTGCTTGTGGCTGGAAATCCTTGGGATTCTAATCTGTGAGGCCAGACTATATGTGGCTATACAGTTTGTGAAAAGTCCGGCTGATTTCTCCTTACTCAAAGTGTGTTAAATCCTCTTTACCAGGGATGGAATCACTGTGGGTCTCTTCTCTCCTATGAAGGACTAATCATTTTCTAGAGTTTAATTCATAGAAGTTTATTTGTGGCCTTAGTTCTCTAATGGGTTTAAAAACCAATGAATTTGTAGTTTTTCCAGTTTGTTTTGGTTGAACGGTTGAGGGTAATGGTTTCTTGCTGCTTTGTGGAATGTTTCTCTTCTTGATATTTCTAATTTTATAGATCTTTCTCCTTTCATAGTGAGAAAAACATGAAATTAATAACCAATGAATCATTCTTCTCTTGATTTTTAAATTGTTCTTACAATTTCCTTCAATATTACAAGTTTCTTTTTATTTTTTAAAGATTTATTATTATTTGCAAAAAACATTATTTTAGAGAGAGAGCACGCACATGGGAGGAAGGGGCAGAGGAAGAGGGAGAGAAAGTCCCAAACAGACTCTGTGCTGAGTGCAGAGCCAGACGCGGGGCTAGATCTCACAACCCTGAGATTATGACCTGAGCCGAAACCAAGATTCCAGTGCTTAACCGACTTTGTCACCCAGGTGCCCCAATATTACAAGTTTTGTACACTTGAGGTGGTATATTGACTGTGTCTACTCTTAATTTGAAATAACAAAAGGTAGCTCATTACCCTAGAATATCACCAAGCAAAGAAAGGTTCTTTTCAATGTACCTTGATAATTGTGACATAGAGATGCTGAGTTGGAGACTATGTGGTCCAACCCTGTTATTTCACCCATGGGAAAATAATGGCTGTGTTCTAGCTGGCCATAATGAGGTTGAGGGTAATTCCTGGTTATTTGAAGCTATTGCACTTTCATTTGTCTTTAGTGAAATGTTTTTATTCTTTAGATTTCCACTTTGTAATTTTTAGTCTGCTCTGGCTATCTTATTTTTTCAGATGTTAATTTGAATTTTAAAATGTTTAGAAAGACAGATTATTTCTCTTGGGTGCTAATTATTTGTATTTGTTTCTCCTGTAACATAAATGGGATTATATATATAAATGGATTTAATGCGTGTTACATTGACATTAACTAAAACTGTTGATAATACTGTGTATGTAGTGGGTTATTTAATTAAAACATAGATTAGTAGTCATGAATAATGTTTTTCTTTGAGTTATTTTATGCAGCATAAAAATTGGACTTTGATATTAATTTTTGAGATATGGGATTCCAATACAAATAAGTTTAGTTTATTTTAATTACAAAAATGAAAAGCTAACCATTTCAGATATGTAACAAATAGTTAGCAAGGAATAGCTACTTGTTTAATCAGAGAAAGATAAAAATGTAAAGTGCAGTCTTCCAGGAATAGGTGCCAGCACAAGTTTTGTTTGTTTGATATTTTTATAAATGACTAGAGAATGAAAGAGAGCAGAAAAATTTTTAGGTTGCCAGAAGGTATTAATAAGCTTTTCTAACTGGTAAAATGCTAAATGCATGGAATTAAAGTACAGGAGGGTCTCTCAGTGAGTACATATTTGCCATTAAAAACTATATTTTATTAAATATATAAAATAAACTTTTTATGTGTTTTATTTTAACAAACTATAGACCCAGTAAGCCTTTTTTCTTCCTTTTTTTTCCTTAGGAAATGTTGACCCAGTTATAAGCGGCCTTAGATAACTAGAGTCTCTTGTACCTTTTACAAAAAACATTGAAGAACTCTGTGATTTTTTTTTCTTGTATCTGCCATAAATATAGTTATGGAGTTTTAAATTTCCTTTCAGTTTTCTTCTGCTTTCACTTACCTCTCTGTTTTATTTCCTTCTGTCTCAAATCCTTTATGTTATGAAGGTGGGGTATAGTTACTGAATCATAAATCAAGACTTACATTGTTCCTAAGGTAGGTTAATAGAATAGTGGTTAGTACTTCCTCCAGCCACTTTTTACTAAGTTTGCCATTTCTCTCAAATACCGTTCCACTGTTTACTAAATGTATAATTTCAGGTAGATTAATTAATCTGAATATTCTTATTTATAAAATGGAGATAAATAATATGGGGGGTTATTATGACAAATGACATATTATATATCAAATAATTAGCGTGATATCTGGTATTTAAGACACAGTATTTGTCATCATAATTGTTATCAACATCATCATCATCATCATCAATTTATCTTCGCCTCAGCTTTCCTTCTGCCTGTTCTGGCAACTACCATCATATTCTACACATTATTTCTTATTACTTTGCATTTAAACTTGTGTGATAGAATTTATTTGCACTTTGTAGGGGCACCTGGGTGGCTCAGTCGGTGGCTAAGCACCTGCCTTCGACTCAGGTCATGATCCCAGGGTCCTGGGATCGAGCTGCGCATCGGGCTCCCTGATCACTGAGGAGCCTGCATTCTCCCCTCCTCCCTGCTCATGCTCTCTCATGCTCTCTCTCGCTATCTGTCATTATCTTGGTCCCTCTCTCTTAAATAAATAAATAAATAAATAAAATCTTGAAAAAAATTTGTTTTACTCTTCAGACTAACATACCTAAGGCAGAACTTTTATTTATTTATTTTACTTTTTTTTTTTTTTAAGATTTTATTTCTTTATTTGAGAGAGAGAGAGAGAACACAAGCAGGGGAAGTGGCAGGCAGAGGGAGAGGGAGAGAGAGAAGCAGGCTCCCTACTGAGCAAGGAGCCTGACTTGGGGCTTGATCCCAGGACCCTTTAACCGATTGAACCACCCAGGTGCCCCAAGGGAGAACTTTTAATCAGGACACTGCCCAGTTCAAGATCTCTCCATTGCTCATATGGTCAAACCTGGCTTTTATTTAACTTATTTTCAGTCAATTAATTCAAAATTAAAGTAGGTTTTTATTAAATATTTGTTGAATAAATTGAATCAGTGTCTATATAACAATTATAAAATTAGATTATAGTGAAATTTCAGTAAATGAATGGCTGATGATACCGTTCTGTTTTTATTTATGTAAAAAAAATTTCTTGTAAAAGATACTAATTGATTTTTTTTTTAATTGCTTAAAATTTCTATCAAAGTGATACATGTTTATAGCTAAAAAAAAAAACACACAAAGAAGATACTGAAGGACTTACAATGAAAAACAGTAGTTCCTGGGATGTCTGGGTGGCTGGGTTGGTTTAAGTGTTTGACTTTGGCTCAGGTTGTGGTCTTGGGGTCCTGGGATGGAGCCCCATGTCAGGCTCCTCCCTTAGTAGGGAGTCTGCTTGTCTCTCTTCCTTTGCCTACCCCCCACCACTTGTGCTCTCTTCCCTCTCTTTCTCTCTCTCTTTCATGTGAATAAATAAAGTCTTTGAATAAAACAAAACAAAACAGTAGTTCCTGCTCATCCATCTCTCTTTTCTTCCCCATCCTACTTTAACTCTTAAATGTTTCTTTTTTTTTTAATTTTTAAATTTTATTTATTTATTTATTTATTTATTTATTTATTTATTTATTTATTTATTTATTTATTTATTTATTTATTTATTTATTTATTTATTTTAAAGATTTTATTTATTTATTTGACAGAGATAGAGACAGCCAGCAAGAGAGGGAATACAAGCAGGGGGAGTGGGAGAGGAAGAAGCAGGCTCATAGCGGAGGAGCCTGATGTGGGGCTCGATCCCATAATGCCGGGATCACGCCCTGAGCCGAAGGCAGACACTTAACTGCTGTACCACCCAGGCGCCCCTAACTCTTAAATGTTTCTGATGGTTATTTTCCTCTTTCAAAATCATATGCCTTTATCAAGCTGTCTTGACTTTATAAGTTTTAATTTATTATCTGTTGATTCATGGGCTGGATGAATATTTAGCCTGTCCAACTACTTACCTGCCCTCCCTAATAAATATATTACTATTTTTAGAAGCCCATTACTTCCCTCACTTCTTACTTTTTATTTTCTCAATGTCAAGATAGAGGATATGTACATTTTGTTATGTAACTATAATCAAGTCTTCCGTATCTCTCATATTAGCTGACACTGTAGCCACATTTAAATTTATAGTGTTTCTATTATGATGACTGTAAATTTTCTGTATAGAAAATCATGTAAATAGCTCTGGTTTTATTTTCTTTCTTATATAGCTTCTAGTACTTCCTGCAATTTCTAATTGCCATTTTTTTTTTTACATTGCTTGCTTTTATTTATTTTTTAGTTCTTTTAAGATAGTGGTTCTTAATTAATGGCATTTTCCCAACACCCTTGCCTGCCCCCAGGATAGTTGGTAATGTCTGGAGACATTTTTGGTTGTCACAAATTGGGGAGCACCACTGGCATCTAGTGTGGAGAGCCTAGGAACGCTGTTAAACATCCTACACTGCACAGAGCAGTCCCCTAAAATAAAAAATCATCCAACCCAAAATGTTAATATGTAAGATTGAGGGAAAAAAATTATCACATGTGTGGAATGCTTTCTTCTCCCCCCCCCCCCACCACTGGGCAGCTCCCTTCTAAAGTGTTCCCTTTTTTCTAATCTGAAGTGATTTTTTTTTTTTTAAGTTCTGCTGTGTATCTCTCTTTTGAGATTTCAATTTATCATTTTCTTGTGTTGGATTGATTTCCTTGTTCCATTTTCTTTTTTAGTTTATTCCATTTCCTTGTTAGTTCACATCCTTATGTAGTTTAATTTCCTGTGAATGGATGGATAAAAGTAAATTTTCTTAGGCGTTCCATGTCTGATACTATATTTATTTTGCCCTCACACCTGAGTGATGTTTTGGATAGTTGTAGAATTATAAGTTGAAAGCATTTTTTTTCATAATTTTGAGGGCATTTATCACAAAAATTCTGGTGCCAGCCTCATTCTTATTTCTTTTTCCTTTTTCCTTCTTCCTTCTTATTTGCTGTTTTTTAGAGTCCTCTTTTTATATCCCTGGTATCCTGAAAATTCACAGTTAAGTATCTGGGTATTTTTTCCTCCATTTATTGTATTGGGAACTTTTCCTTTTTACTGAGTTCTTTCAGTGTCACTATTTATATGTTTAGCTTTGGGAATTTCTGTTATATTTTTTCCTTGCTAATTTCTTCTATACTCTTTTCTTTTTAGAACCTTTATTAACTGGATGTAGGACCATCTGGATTATTTCCTAGGTTCTCTTACTTTTTGGCAGTATATAAAGCACAGAGGTCAATAAAATAAATACTAGTGTTGCATATACCCAGAATTGACTGTTATTAGTTGGTAAATTGACTTTTTTTTCCCTAATAAAAACCAGAAATTTCAGATAGAAATTCCCTTTGATCCACATCTTCAGTACTCTCTCCTTTTCTTTTTCAGAAGCAGCCCTACTATAATTTTTTCATGTATTCTCTAAGATCATTAAAGAACACATTTACCTATATATGTACATAAATAATATGTAGGATTGCTTAGTGAATAATTTAAGAATTTATATAGTTAATATTTCACAGCTTACTCTTTCTATCCTCTGTCTGTGCTGGTGTATGTAGATCTATTTGTAAGCTCCCTGGAGGCAGGGACTTTGTCTTGCTCATTGTGGAATCACCAGCACCTTGATCAGTATCTGACGTATAGCTAGCACTCAATATATATTTAAGTGAATTAGTATAGTTTATTTTTAACTGCTTTGTAGTAGTAACTGTGTGAATATCCTGCATATCACATTTTATATATTCATTCCCATACAGATTGACAATTTAGATCATTCCTAATTTCCGTGCTTCTTATTATAAACAGGGTTGTGAAGCATCCTTATATAGATCTCTTTGTACTTGTGTTTCAGATTTTTATCAAGATTGCTTACCTAGAGTTGGAATTGCTGGGTTGTAGGAAATAAATTTAAAAATTTTAACTTTTAAAATCATGATTTTAAAACAAGTTCTTTTGATAAATTTTTCCATTTTGTGTTCCTTCCTTTGAGTGCTTTGCATCCTGGACCTGTAGTTTTATCCTAGTCTTTCTTTGAAATTATCAGCTTTCAAAATGATAATCTACAGCCCCAGGATCCATTCATGCCTGACACTTGAAAGAGTTAACCTTTGATTTTAAGTTATATTAGCCAGGAAACTCTTCCCTCCCAATCCGGTTTTCTGTTGTACACAGCCAGCACATTCCTAGTTTATCCACATGATAGTTAAAGAAAAGGAAGAGGTCTGAGGAAAGGACTCTTTTTGTAAAAGCGAAGCTTCTCACAATGTTATCCTGACTGTTAAAATTCAAGTTTTATGGTGGCATGATGAGGTGTTTCAGGAAAATGGTTGAAGAAACAAAGGAAAAGGATCAGCAAGCCTGGAGAGGTGGACCTATAGTTGGAAGCTAGAAAATGCCTATTATGACTTCAGAAGTCTTTAATGACTCAGACCCAGATGGGACATTAGAGATATCTCTTCCAGTTCTCTTATTTTATATATGACTGACCTGAGACACAGCACAGCTCACACAGTGAGTTAGTGCTGAAGCCAGATTGTGGACTTTGAGTATTTTTTAACTCTGGATTTAAGTGTATTTAGTCAGAGCATAGATTGGGACCAGACTCCTGGGGTTAGCATGCTAAGCTCTGTCTTTTGTAAACTGTGTGTCCGTGAGCAAGTTTAATTAAGCTTTTCATATTTGAGATTCCTCATCTGTAAAATGTGTAATACCAGTATATACCTGGTATATACCTGGTGAGGACTAAATAAGTTAATATAAACTAAGCACTTAGAACAGTGTCTAGCACTTAGTAAACAGTGTTAGTTGCTCTTGTCATATATTAATGTAAGGCATCCTGAATTTAATTATGCATGTGGCCTAATTTATATACCATGTTACTTAATATTTTTATTTTACAATGTAAGGAAATAGCCATGGTGCTTACAATATATTCTTCATGTGTACAAGGATTACAGTTTACCTCTCATATTGGTGAAGGATATGGCCTGATTCCTTGTGAATACCACTGTAGAGTACTGAAGAGCTGCCCTAAGTTGGGGATATCTGGTGGTTAGCAGAATTCTGTGACTCATTCCTGTTAAGCAGCAACTCAGCAGATGGGCTTCAAATTTGTGATTTAGCAAAATTACACATTATTATGTTGAGACTTTTAGGGTTACTTACAAATAGTGTTAAATCCTCATACTAATATGTTAATATAAAATATGTTCTGAGGATATTAAATGGCAAAGTTAGGTTCCCTTGTCTAATTAAGTCTGTATTAAAAAAATAGAAAGAAATGGGACACCTGGGTGTCTCAGTCAGTTAAGGGTCTGCCTTTAGCTCAGGTCATGATCCTGGGATTCTGTGATTGAACCCTGCCTGCATCAGGCTCCTTGCTCAGCAGGGAGCCTGCTTCTCTCTCTCTCCCCCTCTTCTTGTTCACTCTTCCTCGCTATCTCTCTCTCTGTGTCAAATAAATAAAATTTAAAAAAATGGAAAAGAAAACAGGTTGTTGATTATAGGACTCTTCAGAGCATTTAATATTTAGCTTGTCTTGTGACTTTCTTAAAGGGCAATATGGTAAGTAGCCAGACTGATCCTGAGATTGGTTGTTTTGGCAAGTGGTGATCTACTGGATTTTGTAGAATAATAATCAGCTGCCTTAGAATTGTATTAACATGCCTCAGTTATAAATAAAGTCTTTTATTAAGGTGGATGATGTAAGAAATTTCATATTTGTAAAATAAGAAAACTGCGAATGAGAAAGGTATAAAATTAACAAACAATACCTTTTTTACTTATCAAAGACTTTCTGATGCTATATACTAGTTTAACCTTGCAGTTGTGGAATGTATTACTGATGCTACAGTTTGGCGCTACTTTTGACCATACAATTTGCCTGTTTCACAACTCTGAGCTTTTTGCACTCATGCAAGATTTATCATTCACAGAAATGAGTGACGGTTGTGTTGTTTCTAATCTCAGCCCATGATACCGCTTCCTCCTCAGAACTTACCCTGATCTTTCCATGCAGACTTAACTGCCCAATTCATCTTATTCATAACAGGGTACATTACAATATTTTTGTTTCTTTTCATTATAGCTTTTCGGTTTCATGTCTGCCAGTTCACTGGACCATAGACTTTTTGAAGATGGGTCTGAACTTTAACTTTGTAGTACTTGTAGTGCCAAGCAAGTCCCAAATAAAAATTTTGTGAGGGAAGAAAAAATAATTCATGAGACTAAATTAGCTTTAAGGAAACTTAAAAAAAAATTATTTGTTAATGTTTTTTTGGTCCTGTAAAAGGCCAAATTCTTGTAACCTAATTCCTGTAACCTAATTGATATATGAGTGCTGTTACACACACTAGAAACTACATTTATTTGACATACAGTCTAGAAACTGTATTTGTGTCTATATCCGTTGGCAGTGAAGTTTCAGATTTTTTGACAAATAAAATAACAAGGTCTGAGTTTTTATTTAACATTACCTGCAGGATGAATGTACTGTCAAAATATGTGTTTCGTATTTACTAAATTATGGAAGTTAAAAAAATAAATTCACAAAATACAGTTTTGTCAATGTACAGTTTTTATATAGGCATGTTTTTAAAATAATACTTCCCCAAATAACCTGACCTCTTGCCAGTCTGACTTTTATTCATTTTAGGATTATTATTAACATATGTTTCATAGAAATGCATATATTTAGTTATTTGTGACTGTTATTTGATTAAATATCATCTTTGTTGACATGTACATCTTTAAAGTGGGAAAATGTTTTTATTGGAAAATGGTGATGGCCTTGTGCTTATAAATGTTCAGATTTTACTAATCTGTAACAGTAGAGTTTTATATGCCAGATATTATTTTAAAAATGTGTTATTGCCCTTTTAAAATTGAAAGTCCTATCAAGGCTTCTTTCATGATGAGATTAATGAAAATATAACTATTACATGAGTGGTGCTGTTTCTGGACAATCCACACACATGAGAACGAATAAGTTGATGTATAAATATAAAATCATGAGTTTATCCTGAAACTACTATTTTTAGTCCAGCACCAGATGTTTATTTCTAGCCTTCTACCATCTATATTTGTATCTCCTTTCTCCAGCAGTGAGAACCCTGATTCCTAACATCATCATTAGATTTACTCATTTGCTCAGAGAAGTTTCAGAGTTGTTACGTCTAAACCACTGTGGAAAAAGAAACCTATTAGAGTTCAAGATTTGTTTAGAGTTTTTAATGTTTAATTTAAATGTTTAATTTAATGTTTACTGGATTAGTTTTTTATTTGAGTGTGGTTATGTTATTAATTTGACATATAGATCATTTATTTCTTTCTACTTGTATTTAATTTTAGGCTCATATCTTGTTGATTAGGTTTTATATTTTGAATGTATTCATCATCATTTTCAGTAAAAAAAGCTGTAAGGCAGCTCTGTACTAAGGATTCAAAGGCTTTTGTTTTGTCCATTGTTGCCACTTTCTATGTATCATTAGTAAATTAGCTAACTTCTCTGAAATTCTGATTCCTCTCTTCTGTTTCTCTCCTTTTTTATGTTTACTAGGGTATTGTTTACATGCAATTAAATTCGCCAATTTTAAAAGTACAGTTTGATGGATTTGGTAACATACTTAGTTGTGTAAATGGATTTCTCACCCTCCAACTCCTTTGTATTTGACAGCCTTCCTCACCCCAACCCAAGGCAAACTCTGATCTACTTTCTGTCAGATAGTTTTGTTTTTTCTAAAATTTTATCTAAATGGAATCACATGCTGTGTGTAGTCTTTTGTATGTCTGCCTTCTTTCACTTGGGATCATGGTTTTGAGATTCACTCACACCATTGTGTGTATTTTTATTTTTATTTATTTATTTATTTTTAAAGATTTTATTTATTTATTTGACAGAGACAGGCAGCAAGAGAGGGAACACAGGCAGGGGGAGTGGGAGAGGAAGAAGCAGGCTCCTAGTGGAGGAGCCTGATGTGGGGCTCGATCCCATAACGCCAGGATCACGCCCTGAGCTGAAGGCAGCCACATAACGACTGCGCCACCCAGCGCTTCTGTTTTGTTTCTTCTTATTGTGGTATAAATATATTACAATTTTAAGAGTCCGTTCACCAGTTGATGGGTGGGTTACTTACAGTTATTGCAGTTATAAATACTGATGCTTTGAACATTCATGTATACATTTTTGTGTAGACATATGCTATTGTTTCTCTTTTGCATTATTTTTATAGAGGTTTTCCTAGGATTTTATTATATAATATCTTTAATTTTTCATAGTGTATTTACTGTTAATAATGTACTACTTTATATAAAATATAGAAATGTTGCAACAACTATCTTATAATTCACTTACTCTTTCCACTATGTACATCCTGCTGTTAACTTCATTTTATTTCAGAAATAATTTTCCATTCTAGAATTTTCACTTGATTTTTTAAATGTTTCTGTCTCTCAGCTGAAACATCATCTCTCTGCTAAGATTTAATGTATTGAAGACATTTTTTCTTAATTATTAATAGTTACAACATTTATTTAAATATTCTTGTCTTTTAGTTCCAACATCTGGTTCAAATTTGATTGATTTTCTTTTTTCTAGAGAATGTGTTTCATTTTTCAGTTCTTTGTCTTTTGGGTAATTTTGGATTGTATTCTCGGTATTACCAATTGTTAAGTGGTGGAGATTTTGGTTCTGTTGCTTTTCACTGATGATATTGTTTCCTAAATTGTAGATGGCACCTTTTTTTGCTGGCATGAACTGCAGAGTCTTAATTTGTGCAGCAATTTCATTCTCCTTTCAAATCTTTTGTCTTTAGCTGGATTGCTGTGAGTGTTCTGCACGTGGGTCATTCTGAAATTGTCAGAGAGGTGGGTAGACAGAGTCTGCAGATCCCCTCTTTGAGTCTTTCCCTTACCAGATTACCCCCCACTCTTCAGTGCTCTTGGTTTCTTTACTTCCTTTTTCTGTTCCCCAGAGCATAAAGATTGTCAATATGTCCTTGTGCACACCTCCTTCTGGTCTGCCATTTGGACTGTACTCTGTCCTGGACTTAAAGCACCAGATATCACAAGTAACTTGTAGCTCCTGGTCTTCCACATCCAAGTGAGCATACATTCCCCGTCAATATTTTCTGCTCACTTTGCTGTAGCTGGAGTTGATTTTTGTATTTTTTTGAGCTTTTTGGGTATTTTCTGCAGGGGGCAGAAGGTGTCATCACACATCCAGTAGGTTCTTACTCCATTATACTCAGAACTGGCACTTTAAAGAACATATATTAATTCCTGTCTTTTTAACACACACACACACACACACACACACACACACACACACCCTAATAGGTGTGGGAATCCCAGGAGTCAAGTATATAAACTTTCACACACAAGACTCTGAGACAGGTTGGGGAGGGATCATATTGTTTACCAAAATTCTTATTCATTGAGAGTGCTTTGTTAATTTTAAAACTCTTTAGGGATATTTGTTCACCAAGTAAGATTTCTTAAAATTAGGAATTATTTACAAACATTTTTATTAAAACATTTAAATATTTCCAGAAGCATAAAATATTTCATAATTTCAAAGTTTAAAGTTCTTTTTCTCTGTTCTAATAAATATAATATCATACAGCAGCACCACTTTTAGAAATATCTCTTATAAAAATATTAATATTTGTCCTCTATTGTGTATCTACAAATATACTCAAGGAAGTATTGTTTATATAAAATTAGAAACAACCTGAATAGTTAAAATAAATTTTGGTATAGCGCCTACGTGGAAGGGAATACTTTACATCTGTTGAAAAGGATGAGATGGGGAAATCCATGTGCTTGAAATGAAAGTTGGCTATTACATATTCTTAAATGAAAAGATTTACTGTAAAACACTTTTATGTACAATGATTGTTTTTATAAGCAAATATTTTCTTTTAAATTCCACTCCAATTTATGTGTATGGATATATACACAAGGATATACAAGGTCTAATATTATTAATATTGTTTATTTTTTAGAAGGAGAATTGGGGAAAAACTTTCAGCTTTTTATTAAACCTCTCTACAGTTTGTATTTTGTTATTTATAGATTTAAAAAACAATCAAGTTCACCTAAGGAATTTATTCAAGAATAGTTAATGCATCAAGGCATTGAATTTGAATAGAAAATGTACTTCTCTGTAGATTCTAATCTAAAGGATTACTTTTCAAAAAATTATTCTTATTGAATTGAATCAGTACTTCCCAAATAATTACTTAAATTCATGGTAGGTATATTAGTTTGCTGTGGCTGCTACAACAAATTACCACGAACTGGGTGACTTAAAACAACAGAAATATGTGCTTTTGCATGTCTGCAAACCAGCTCAGTTACTTGACTCTCTCCCACTTCTGCGGGTTGTTGGCGATCCTTGCTTTGAGACCTCATCGCTCCATTCTGCTTCCATCTTCTCCTGGCCTTCTCTTCTTTGTTTCTCTTCCCTTCGTGTTTCTGTCTCAGAACTCCCCTGCTTCTCTCCTATAAAGATTCTTGTTCCCGGATTTAGGGCCTACTTGGATAATCATCTCAAGATGCTTAAGTATATCTCTTAGGACCATTTTTCTAAATAAATTAACATATTCACCAGTTCCAGAGATTATCACATTTGGGAATCCCCATTCAGCCCACTATGAAGAGATATGGGGATATATTTAAATGATGTCTTCTAAGGTAAAAATTAAAATGTCTTAATTTATTTGCAGCATTTCAATTTCAAAAATTTTATCAACACAAAACATTTTGTATATAAGATGCATTTTAAAGAAATGAAAATTTAGAATCCATATTTATTAACCAAGATATATATATCTTATGGGCTAAGATATTTACATATATATATGTATATATATCTTATACACACACACACACGAGGCATATATATATATATACACACACACACACACACACACACACATATATGTATAGGGGCTGTTTCATTGTTTTGACAAATAAGTCATTTATTTGTTTAATATTAATTTGGTAGCATATTTAAGTGACTGCTCTTTTTTATTTTAGGCCTTTTTCACTTTCATTTTAATTTATGGAAGATTATTATACTATCAGATGGTAAAATATATGATTATGTATACTACAACAAGTAGGTATTTGCCATATTGCTTATGATAATTGAAGTAGATTTTCATTTTTAAAGTTTTAAATAAATGGCATTAGTTTAAATAAATTATAAGTAAATTATAAAATGTCTAATTTTAAAATTAGTTATTACAACTGTAATTCTGTGCTAAAGAATTTTAAGCTTATTACTCACCAGCTATTTCTTATCATTAATTGTTTTAAATTTTGACGTAAATGCTAGATTGGGCAAAAATGATGGCAGTGTATTTTGCATTGGAGATTCTGCTTTGGGCAGAAATAGTTGCACAGTCTCATGGAATAACTTATTTTCTTATTGTTACAAAGCGTATACATTTATCTGTATGTAAAATTGGAAGATATCCACAAATTAAATAATGAAATTCCTTCCATCTTGCTGACACTTATCTTCTATTCTCAATGAACTCCTTGTCAGTAAGAATGTTAGAAATATGTAGTTCAGGCTTCCTATAAAGAAACATACACACACACACCTGTTAGTTGTAGCTTTGAGGAAAATTCCCTTTATTGTTTGGCAATTCTTATTGTTTTTCTTTCTTCTAAGAACCCAGAAGACATCTTTGAGTATCATGTTTTGAAAATATTTTCCAGAACAAACACCAAGGGTACAATGTTTAAGAAGGAAGAAAATGAGTATTTATTTAGCATATACTTTATACCAAGCATATGCTAGGTTTTTCATGCTGTCTCATTTATTCTTGAGAATAACTATGTAGATCAATATTTTCAGTATGATCTCCGTTTTTTTTTTTCTTTAGGAAAAGAAACAGAGGTGCAAAAAGGTTAAACTGCCTGGGATTCCACATGTATTCAAGGATGAGGCTGAGATGAGCTTCTAGTTCTGCCTTACTAAACAGTAAAAATCACATGACAGTCTCTCCAAGCTTTTCATAGAAATGGCTTCTCATTTTTGCTATGATATCTTATGTTTTTAAATAAGATTTCTTATACAACCTAAGTGAGTATGCAGTCTCCAGTGGTTAATCCTGGGAGGCCCTTGACATGGACGCTGCAGGTACTCATGCCCTGTTGTGGTAGTCAGTGCACAGGGCATTAGGCCTGAAGTGAGGCTTTCCACCTGACGTATAGTTTGAGAGCTATCATCACCTTTGTGCTGAGGAAAAGATGACAGAACTATCAAATACTCTTACATTTTAAGATATGAGTTTCTAAAACATAACCTCAGCTCTGCTTCTGAATTAAAGTATGAAAATGTTGAATTAGAGGAAGGATATAAATTGTAGCCTCCAATGGAGGTAAAAATATACAGTCTTCATTTTATACTTTTAAATTTATGTGAAGGCTTGGTTAGCAAAAATGAATAATAACATAGATGGGTTCCCATTGCCACTATTCTTTGTAATATAGCTATTATGGGATTTCACAAGAATCACTTAGAAAATTTTACTTGCTTCAGCTGTTCAAATTTTTTTATACCAAATAAGCATTCTGGGTTAATATCATCATAGGTTGGTTTATGTATAAGGAAAATATTTTAATATCCGAAAATGGGTTATAAAAAAAATAGAAGTTTGTAATTTATTGTTACCTGTCTTCTTATGGTTATTATCTTAAAATTGTCATGCTTATTTATTTTGATGTCAGAGAAAAGCAACTATTGAAATAATGTTGAAAATACTCTTTGTGACTACTCCACAGCAAAAAAAAGCCTATTTCTGTAATAATTTATATGTACTTTTTATAAGTCTCTATTTCCTAAGGATGCACATAGGAGACAATACAAAAGAAAATTATCTTTTGATATTGAATTTTTTTTCTTATCAGCTTTCTCTTAAATGCTTACTAAATGAGTTTGTTTTTAAACCCTGAGTGATCTTTATAGCAAACACAAATTTTAGAATTATAATAGTCTATTGTATTTTCTTTGATATCTCTCCTATTCCTTAAAAGCCAGTAAATGTCAGATCCTTTATTTTAAAGCTAGTTTAGTACATCTTTGGAGGCTTACCTTTCAGTAATAGTATGATATTTTACTTTGTGAAGCAAGGTTGTCACCTAGTGGTGTTTTCAAGTAGTACAGCCTTCAGAATTTGCTAATCTTCAGTATTTTAAAGGAAGTGCCTAACAAAAGTAAATGTAGCTTTGTTTTGTTTTGTTAAACACTTTCACGTGTTTAAACTAGATATAACTTTTCAAAGGATTTTCCTTATAATTTTTTCTAATTTCCATCTTTCAGTGTTTAATGTTGGGTCAAAAAATTTTTGTCTGGCCACTGAAATGTTTGAGTAGTAGGGTATTGATCATGGTATGTATCAGGGCTTTTCATAATGCTTCACATATCTAGAAGTTGTCTGTTTAGGGGGAAAAATGCTTCTGTAGTACTAAGTAAATTTTCTTTTTTTAGTTTTTGCATATTCATCCCTTCAGTTTTTGTGCTAGTTAATTTTATGAAGAACTTGCATTTAAAATGTTAAGGTTTTTATGATGGCATCTTTGCTTCTGGTATTTCTATTTTGATACTATAACAATTTGAAAAATTAATGTAGAAATTACAATAGATTTTCTGAGGTGTGAGTGTGTGTAAATATGTATATGTGGAAGAAATTTAATGCCATAAATTTGCCAAATGGAAATAGCGTACATTTGTGTATGTAAAGAAATCATAAAAACTAAAAACTGAAAAATTAATGTACTTTTAAAAAAAGTTTATTTCTGGATAAGATAAATTTTGTATTAAAAATAATTTACTATATTGATTAAGATCAACAGCAAGTGATTGTACTTAGAGGTACTTTAAATAATATATAACTTTATTCGTCAGATACATTCATAGATAAACCATAGAGAAAATTAAATTTTAAGCTAGTGTTGTTTCAGCTCCTTATTGTAATTGTTGGAATAAAAATTCCAAGAATTCAGTAGTAGTTATTTTGGCATAGTAGATGGCCACTTTACTTAAAGAAACAAAATGGTAGTGATAGAAGAAATACTTGGTTGTTAATGGAAATGCAATAAAAGACCTCTTTTTTTCATTTTTATCTTTTGTGTGTCATAGTATGTCCTCTTCTGATTTATCTTTAGTAGTGTTTTGGTCCTCCTAATTACTGTGCTTAATAGGGATTTAGACAGAATCCCATGGGTTCATTCAACTTACTGTGAGCATATCAATTTGTATTCTCATCAGTGATTTTTTTACCCCAACTGTATCTATAAACTATACTGAATATATTGATTTCATCAGTACCAAATGACCTGAAGCAAGTTTTATGCCAATTTTTATTAGCTTTATTATCTTACTAATCTTGTTATTCAGTATGGTTAAATACAGGCATACCTCAGAGATATTGTGGGTTTGGTTTCATGTCACCACAGTAAAACAAATATCACAATAAAGCAATTCAAACTAATTTTTTGGTTTCCTAGTGCATATAAAAGTTGTCTTTCATTATAATCTATTAGGTGTACAATAGCATTGTATCTAAAAAATATGCATAATTTAAAAATACTTTATTGCTAAAAAAATGCTGTCATCTGACCTTAAGCGAGTTGTGATCTTTTTGCTGGTGGAGGGTCTTGCCTACATGTTGATGGCTGTTGACTGATCAAGGTGTGGTTGCTGAAGATTGGGGTGGCTGTATTAATTTTTAAAATGAGACAGCAATGAAGTTTGCCTCATTGATTGACTTTCTGTCACAATTTCTCTGTAGCATGTGATGCTGTTTGATAGCATCTTACCCATAGCAGAACTTCTTTCAAAACTGGAGTCAAAACTCTCAAACCTGCTGCTGCTTTGTCAACTAAGTTTATGTAATATTCTAAATCCTTTGTTTCAATAATCTTCACAGTATTGTTACCAGGAACAGATTCCATCTCAAGAAACCACTTTCTTTGCTCATCCATAAAAGTCAACCCATCATCTGTACAAGTTTTATCATGAAATTGCAGCAATTCAGTCCCATCTTCAGGCTCCACTGCTAATTCTATTTTTCTTGCTATTTCTACCACATCTGCAGTTACTTTTTCCACTGAAATCTTGAACCCCTCAAAGTCATCCAAGAGGGTTGGAATCAACCTCTTCCATACTCCTGTGAATGTTGGTATTTTGACCCGTTTCATGAATCAGGAATGTTTTGTTTTGTTTTTTTAAGATTTTATTTATTTGACAGAGAGAGACACAGCAAGAGAGGGCACACAAGCAGGGGGAGTGGGAGAGGGAGAAGCAGGCTTCCTGCTGAGCAGGGAGCCTGATGTGGGGCTTGATCCCAGGACCCTGGAATCATTACCTGAGCCGAAGGCAGATGCTTAACAACTGAGCCACCCAGGTGCCCCATGAATCAGGAATGTTTTTAATGGCATCTAGAATGGTGAGTCCTTTCCAGGAGGTCTTCAATTTACTTTGCCCAGATCCATCAGAGGAATCACTATCTATAGCAGCTATAGCTTTACAAATTGTATTTCTTTTTCTTTTTTTTCAAATTTATTTCTTAAATAACAAACTTGAAAGTCTAAATTATTCCGTGACTGCAGAATGTATACAGAATGGATATTATGTTAGTAGGCATGAAAACAACATTAATCTTGTTGTACATCTCCATCAGAGATCTTAGTGACCAGGTGCACTGTCAATTAGTAGTAATTTGAAAGGAATCTTTTTTACTGAGCAGTAAGTTTCAACATTGGGCTGAAAATATTCAGTAAACCGTGTTGTAAATGGGTTTGCTATCATCCAGGCTTTGTGGTTTTATTTATAGAACACATGCAGAGTAGATTTAGTGTAATTCTTAAGGGCCCTAGGATTTTCAGAATGGTAAATGAGCATTGGCTTCAAGTTAAAATCACCAGCTGCATTTGTCCCTAAAAAGAGAGTCAACCTGTCCCTTGAAACTTTGAAGCCAGTCATGGACTTCTCCTTCTAGCTATGGAAGTCCTAGATGGCATCTTCTTCCAATAGAAAGTTGTTCCATCTACATTGAAAATCTATTGCTTGGTGTAGCCACCTTTGTTAATGATTTTAGCTAGATCTTATGCTGCATCTCCTATATCAGTACGTGGTGCTTCCCCTTGCACTTTAATGTTATGGAGATGGCTTCTTTCCTTAAACCTCATGAACCAACCTCTGCTAGGTTCAGGCTAGTTCTGCAGCTTCTCACCTCTCTCAGTCTTCCTAGAATTGAATAGAGTTTGGGCCTTGCTCTGGATTAGGCTTTGGCTTAAGAGAATGTTGTGACTGGTTTGATCTTTTGTCCAAACATGAAAACTTTCTTTGTATCAGCAATAAGGCTGTGTCACTTTCTTATCATTTGTGTGTTCACTTGAATAGCACTTTTAATTTCCTTTAACAACTGTTTCTTTAAATTTACAACTTTGCTAACTGGTGCAGTGGTATAGCTTTCAGCCTGTCTCAGCTTTCTACATGCCTTCCCCACTAAGTTTAACCATGTTTAGCTTTTGATTTAAAGTGAGAGATGGGTGATTCTTCTTTTGCTTGAACACTGAGAGGCTAATGTGAGGTTATTAATTGACTTAATTTCAATATTGTGTCTCAGAGAATAGGAAGGCCTAAGGAGAGGGGAGAGAGACAAGTGAGCAGTGGTTGGTGGAGCCATCAGAACACTACACATTTATTAAGTTCACCTTCTTATACAGGTGTGATTCATGGCACCCCAAAACAATTACAATAGTAACATCAAAGATCATTGATCACATATCATCATAACGAGTATGATAATGATGAAGAAGTTTGAACTATTGGGACCCCTGGGTGGCTCAGTTGGTTAAGCGGCTGTCGTTGGCTCAGGTCATGATCCTGGGGTCCTGGGATCAAGCCCCATGTCGAGATCCCTGCTCAGCGGGGGGCCTGCTTCTCCCTCTCTGTCTGCCACTTCCCCTGCTTGTGCTCTCTCACTCGCTCACTCTCTATCTCTCAACTAAATAAATAAAATATATTTTTTAAAAAGTTTGAAATATGAGAATTACCGAAGTGTGACAACAGATATGAAGTACACAAATGCTATTGGAAAAATGACACCAATAGACTTGCTCAACACAGGGTTGCCACAAACCTTCAATTTATAAAAAGTGCAATATCTGCAAAACACAGTATGGCGAAGTACAATAAAATAAGGTATGACTGCATTGTATTTTCCCCAATTATATTCATAAATAGGAATTTATAAGTCATTTTCTCTTGCCCCAGAGGAGGGAATTAGCAAGTTATTATTTCAGTGTCTTTGGGGTATAAGAATAATAGCAAAAACTGAATTTTTTGGCAAACGTGTTACAGTCCACTTATACAATGGTGATGGAAAAAGGATAGGCTGAGAGAATAATTGAGAGATCCTTATTCAGACAATTTTGTAAAATATTTTTTAATATGTTGACGGGGCATCTAGCTGGCTCAGTTGGTAGAGCATGCAACTTGATCTTGGGGTTACGAGTTCAAACTCCGTGCTAGGTGTAGAGTTAACTTAAAAAAAATACATATATATACATTTTTTCCCCCTAATGTTTTGAGAATTTGCAGTAGGTTGCCAACTTCCATATTTGACAGGAACAAAGATACCTTTGAATATAATTGATTTTTTTATTATCTCAAGTTTTATTCTCTTCTTTCCCCATATGAGCTTGGGTAATTGGAAGTTAGTTATCTTTATTTTCTTTGTGTCTAAGCAGGAATTCATTTGTTAAAATTTCCATTTTGATAATTAGATTACATATTTGGGCCAATAAACTCAATGTGGTAGCAAATAATCATATATAGATCAGAGACCCCACAAAAACCATACGAGGCTATTTGATTTGGGTTTTATTCAGAGGCAGTTAAGACCACTGTATGCCTGTCATTGTCCAGTTATGTCCATTATTTTTTGATTTTATTCCTATCCATTTGGGAAGAATGTTTTCATATTGGCATTTTAAAGAATTTTCTTATGTCATCAATTTAATTTTTATGTGCAGTAATAGATTCTGTCTTTGATACTTCAGGAATTCAGGTCTTAGTTCAGACTGCTTGAATGGGTGAGGTGGGTGAAGGGGAAGAAAACTAATGTTTACTTTTTAGTGTTTCTGGCCAATTAATTAGAACATTCCTCTTCCCTAAAAAAAATATGTAGTCTGGAAATCTAAAGTAAGAATGAATTCCATATATGTCCAGTTTGTAAAATATTTATGCCAAATGAAATGATTTGACACTTTTTTGTCCGATATAGACAACTCTGATAAAAGCATTTGTTACCTACATAGTTGTGTTCATTGGCTCCCAAAAGTCATACAAAGTGACCCAAAAGACAGTTCTTTTACTCTTTTGCTTGAACAGGAAGTCAGCCATGAATATTATATCATTTGAGAGACACTTTGGTACAAACTTGCATTTGAAAGAGACAACTTTGAAGTATACAGGAACAAATAAGCAGATAATTTTATGAACTAATATGATTAGTAAATACAAAGGGTGTGTTCCACATGCAGGCTGAACTCTGTTTTGTTTGGCTTATATATTGCTTTATAAAAAACTAAAAGCTAAAAATGAGAAGATCTGACACTACCTGCATTGTCTGCTTTACCTCTCCTCCCATAGACAGTCTACTGGAGGTAAGTTAAGGCCGCTCCCTTTTGATCAGGCATGTAGTCTTCAGTTTGTCTTTGTCCTCCTCATTATGTGTCCATCATAGCCAGCAAATTATTAGACTCAAAGATTTTACCTGCTTTCAGAGGAATGAATGAAAGGGAAATTGGCTGTCTTTTTCCCTTATTGGTAGTAAGAGGTGTTAATGGCGATCCACTATCTCAATCAAATAAATGAGATTAAAATAATAATTTTTGTTTTATCACAGTTTTCTATCAATTGAGATTTTTGAGTTTTAGTTTGGGTGTGTTTTTTCTATTTGCCCAGGTGACTTTTGAACATGAAATGAAGATGGTTCTGGTGGTAGCACTTAGGCTGTGACCCTTCTCATTGAATATATTTGTTACTTGCAATAGGAAATCCCTCTCCCCCAAATTGGTGGATAATAATTAATTCTGGAGCTTTTACTCCTAAAGTGAAAAGAGTTGCTCAGGATTACAAATTAAGTGACTCTGAGTAAGATGGAATTTTAATATCTTCTACTTATAAAAAAGCAATTTCAAAATCTCTTTTTTAATTTGAGTACTTATTAAACTGTGATTTAAAATGGCATTATTTGAAGTTAAAATTATTGAGAAATGTTAGTCTATTCTGTATCATGAAGAAATTTAGCCCTTTAGTGCCTTGCTTGTCAATAAAATGTATTTCAATGTATTTTTAGTACAGGATAGTAATGACTGATTTTATAACATTACTGTTCCAAAATCTTCACTAGAATGGAAAAATGTGTGCTTTTGCTGTTTTAGTAAACAAGAGCTCTCTGGGGTTTGTTTCTTCTTTAAGGTCTATATGCCTTTGGGTGTTACGTGCTCAGAGATGGTACATGGGAACTGATTCTAATTCTCTTCCCTCCAGGTCCATCGTGCAGATGTGTACAGGGATCAGATCTGGCACGCTTGCTCCAATTTTTCAGTTCTTTTCTTTCCCAAAATTTCTCACATTAAGGCTGCTGAATTTTGTGTTTTGTTCTTTCAGTTACTGTATTACTGTGATGCATCTTGAAGCCAATTTGGGAATTTGACTTTTATTATTTGTTTTATTACTTTTTGTTTTATTCATTGATAGTGTTGGAGTTTTAAATGTTTACAAAAACAAAAGGATGAATTTCTAAGTCCCAAGTTAATGGTTAATTTAGATTCAGTCCTTCAGTGAAAATGGTACAGTATTTACAGAAGGATCACCAAGCTGTTACTGGGGAGAGCTATGAATGGGTCTCCTGTTCCTTGATAGGAGTATAGCTGTAAGGCTAAATCCTTTGATTTTTCAAAATGTGAAGGCTGAGTAAGGGAGACTTGTAAGATGTGGATATTGAGACTGAGCCACATTTTAGAATTTGTTATATTCAGGAGGCCTTTTAGAGGCATTATTTGAAAGAAATCACATGATATTTGACTTACACATGTATAAAGTCAAATTTCCACCCCTTTATGGCTTCTTCCTTTATAATTTTTGTTGGAGTTTCCCTTTTTATATTATGTAGTGATAGGTATTTTTATTGTTTTTATAATATTTGAATCTCTATTAATATTAGTTCTCTGATCTTTCCCTATGAAACTAGACTTTTTTTTTTCTAAGATTTATTTGGGAGAGAGAGAGCGAGCGAGCACTTGGGGGCAAGGGGCAGAGGAAGAGGGAGAGAGTATCTTAAGCAGACTCTAGGTTGAGCTTGGAGCCAGAGGCGGGACTCAATCTAATGACCATGAGATTAGGACCTGAGCTGAAACCAAGAGTCAGCTTAACCGACTGTGCCACCCAGGTGCCCCTAGATATATTCTTCTTTAATATATTGTGGAGCTCACTGATCTGAGTTTCCCTGGTTGTCCCTTTTTGTGTATGTTGATAAAATTGACTAGGGAATCCGGAAATTGATTTGCACAGATACTGGCTTATGTTTGTGAGAAGATCGTTTTTCTCACATTAGCAATTGTTGTTAAATAAAAGTTGTATGTTGTAATGAAAAGACTGATGAACTGGGAGTCAGGAGGTATTCTTGTTTTAACTTGTGTCATTTAAGTTTCTATTTTTGGGAAGCTCTGTTAACATCTTTGGGCCTTCTTTTCCTCGTCTGTAGAACTGAAGAGGTAAATTTTGATTATTTTAAAGATTTATTTCAGATCATCTCACTTCCTATGATCTTTTATATTTTAAAGACTTGCCTTTCTAGAAGAACAAAGTATTTTATTAGTCATTGCATACTATTTCCACATTGTGTAGGAATTTTGAAAGTTGTGTTTTTGTAATTACTCAATCAGCATTTAAGGTAATATCTTTTTGTGTACTGTTGCTTTCTAGAAATCCATCTCAACCTGTACTCCTATCTCATTTCTTCTCCATTTTCCAGCCAGAGTATTCCATGGTTATTACCTCTAAAATGCGCTTCACCCTTTTTACTTTTATGTTGTTGCTCATACTGTTCCCTTTTGTGCACTCTTTCCCATCCCCTAGCCACTTTGAGCCCCTGTAATGTGTCGTTTACAATTATTTTGGCCTTGCATGTTAACTGTTTATATATTTATTGTGTTGTGCTGTTTATGAGGTGGTGAACTCCTTGAAGGCAGGTATTTAATTTTCATCATTTTACTAATCTTATTACTGACTCACATAGTATTTTTCACACAAATAGGGACTTAATATTTCTAAACCTGAATTTGTAAGATGATTAATGACATATAGTCAGTGGTTAGGACCAATGAAAATTTAACAACATAATAAGGAAATTAACAGCCATTTTGAATTTAAGCAGTGTTTTAACTATCCATGCTGACTGTAGACATTTGTATTCCTTGGTCTCTTATGTACTATTATTACTGTCTCCTCTCCATTCATTCTTACTGACTCATGTACATACTTATCACTTCTATTTGTTCTCTGTAACCGGGTTAACTACTTGCCTTCTTTTATCATTGTAGTTTAGCACTGCCATGGTCTTAAACTCAATACTGTGTAATTTTTTTAAATACATTCTTGCTTTGGTCTTGTTCTTAGGCTTATCAACTTTAATCTCTTATTGTTCTTTTGCATTCTTCAATTTACATTGTATTTGCTCCTTCATTTTTGAGAAATTATTCAATCTCTGTTTCTTAAAGGCACACGTTCTTTGGTTGTTGTCTCCAGGTAGAGGTTACATTGGTAAGCGTCTTAGAATCTGTCTGATGTTGGGGATTGATGGTGGAATTGCTGGCCATCGGGAATGAGCTTGAATTAGTTCTGTCAGACCAACACTTCTGTATCTTTTAAGTGGGAGAATGTCTACAACGGCAATGCTGGCACCAGCCCTCTGGTTAAAGGAGTTGATACTGATTATAAAAGGTGTGAAATGGGGGGGTGCCTGGCTGACTCAGTTGGTAGAGTGTGGGATTCTTGATCTCAGTTGGGGTCATGAGTTTGAGCCCTACATTGGATGTAGAGATTACTTAAAATCTTTTAAAAAAGGGTAAAAGATGTGAGATGTTAATGGGCATTTGTACAGGTGGACTTTTGGGGGGATGATACCTGAATTCTAGAATTTATCAAAGAATTTAAAAATGTCTGAATTGGGCATGAATGGTGGGTAGAAATGATTCTCTCCCTGGACTCAATAATCTTTTTACTCTTAAATTAATTATTGTCTGCAACAAATGTGTGGTTGGTTTAGACTGAATAAAAGATCAAAAGGCATTACGATAATGAGTAAAAAAAAAACTGCAAAGAGAACAGGAAAAGCTAAAAAGTTGCCCATTTTTGTGTCACTTTGAGTCAGTAATATTTACTCAAGTGTTCTCAGGAATGTTACGTCCAAGAAAGGGGACTTGAGAAGATAATATGAGAAAGTAGCGGACAGAGGAAATTGTCAGAGATTAAGTTTAAATCTATGTTGTTTTTAGTTCTATTTTTATAGTACATCTCAAGTCTCTAAGAACTTCTGTATTAACAAATACTGAGTCAGATATTATATTTGCATAATAGTAAGAGTAGCTCATACATCCATTAAGAAGTATTTTGATATTTAAATAGCTTTTCTCAGAAAGCATATGGATAATTTTATTGACACAACATCCCTTTAAGGATACAAAAGAGGGAAAATATGCATCGCTCATTCTGTCCTATCAGAGATGATAAATAAACAGGGAATATCCAGAGCTCTTTCCTTAGTATTTATAGTAGAAGCTTTTTTAGTACAGAACAAAATTGCATGTTGACTTAAGAATATAATTTTGGTTAATTTTGATTTTAGGAAATATTAAGCCATTTATTTTATTTTAACAGGTATCTTTCAGATGAAGGCATTGAAGCTTGCACAAGTTCTCCTGACAAAGTCAATATAAATGACATCATCCTGATTGCTCTCAATGTAGGTTTTGTTTATTAACTTATAAACATTTTAAATCTAGAAGCTTTCATGAAAAATGTCTTACAGAATAAACTGGGTCTTAAGTAATACGGAGGACATCTTTTGTTTTTACTGTGTATTTTAAGTTGCAGTGATGTTTGTTGAATTCGGTAATCTCTTATCAGCCCAATTTTTAGAAATACATGTTTCTTATAACATCTATTATACAGAATCCAACAAAAAAGGAAAAAAAACACAATTAAAATTCCCATTTCCCCCCAGTGATTAGTTATAGAATTTCATAACATTTACAGTAGATATATAATAGCAGAAAATACTGATCATATTTATTAAAACAAATCACTTCATTAACATAGGAACTCCAGCTAGGTTATAGCTTTTTGACAGTTGTATCAAAATAACTTTTCCTGTTGATAAAAGTAATGTATATTGTGGAACACTTCACAAGACAAAAGTAAAATAAGGATATTAAGGCTGTCCATAATTATAGTTATGTTGTGTATATATTTCTTTCCAGTCTCTCTCCTTCCACCTATCTCTATAGCTGTATGTTTTCCATAATTGGGATTGGCTTTTGGATTTTATTGAAGAGTTATAAAAATTGTTTGAAATTTAGGTGTAAGTAAATGAAAATTCTTTTTTCAACCTTGCAGTTACCCCATTGGAAGTATTTTCATATTATCTTTATAGTAACACTCTATTAAATTTATTATTTAATCTATTGAATTAAATTTATACATTATGATAGGTAGTCAGCAAAACCCATAAGAGAATTACTTATTCTCTTATGAATAAGAGAATGACAGATCCATCATATCACTGCAACATAGGTATAACGTGAAGCAGAAATGGCAGCAACTGATAAGAACATTTAAAATATAAATACATAGCTGTATACTTTTTCTTTTCACATTACTTTAATTTATATATAGTTAAATGGACTTAAACAGATAAAATTTATGTTTTGAATCCTGTCATTTTTTCAGCTTCTTTGAATTTTATTTAGTAAAACTAACAAGATCATTTATCGTTTCTGAGCTAAGAATGTAGGTTTTTAATGAAACACTAAAATTTTTTAAAGTAAGCTTTGGAAATTATGCATGTTGTCTATGACTACAAATGGAAATATTCCCTATACACTTTAACTTTTTTTGACTTGCAGCCTGATAAGTGATTTCTGCTTTCAAAAAATATTGAAAGAACTCCATTAATTAAAAAAAAAATTCTAAAGTTGACGAGGAAGAGATTTTGTGACAATCTTCTGCTCTTCTTTTTCTTATTTATATACTTAGCTATAATTTGGTGCGAAGCTTTAAATAAATCAAGATGAAGTATTTGTCCTATGTACGTAAGAGGTACATAAGGACCATTATTTTATGAATTAATTTGTCTTTATAATTTTCTCTGAAATACATAGTTGAATACTCCAATCCAAGCTATCGTGCCATACAATAGGAAAAAGAAATGGTTTTAATTAGGATGAAGTCTACACCAGACAGATAATTTACTTTTCAAGGTTATCACATTTAAATAAAGTCAGACATTTGTAGTATTTCTGTTGATTTTTTTTTTAACTTTTGAAAGACTAGGGGCTATTAGTCACTAGTTGAAAATGACTTGTATTATTGATTCTTATTATATATAACTTATTACATATTGGGAGAATAATCCATGCATAAGCTTTCTTGTGTCACCCTCCTCCTGTGTGGGACACACTGAACTTATTCCTTTATCTAGCAATGAAAATGCAATAATATATGTATAGGTTTTCCCCGCTATCCAAAAGTAGAGCATTCCTAGGGCATTCCTAGGGCACCGCTATCCAAAAGTAGAGCATTCCTGGTGACTCAGTCAGTTGAACATCTGACTTGATTTCGGCGCTGGGTGTGGAGCCTGCCTAGGATTCTCTTTCTCCTTCTCCTTCAATCCCTCCATACCTTCCCCTCCAGCTCATGTGTGTGCTCTCTCTCTCTCTCTCAAAAAAGTTAAATTTAATTAAAAAAAAAAAAAGTGTAGGGTATTCCTGTGAAAACTTTTGTAAGCCAAAATGGTGTAAAATGAAGAAGTAATTACCATTAATTTATATGGAAAGATTTTAGAGCATTCCCAGGCCTAAAAAGTAACCTCTCAGGTCTTTCTGATACTTTAGGGCATATCTTGCTAAAGGATGCATGAAATAAATCAAGAGAAAGCACAGATGCTCACAACACAGTTCAAAGCTGTTGCAGCTTGATGCTGAGATGCTGAGTATAGTTCTAGGGAAGATGCTTGGCAGTGCCCTTCTCGCTGTTTGGGGTGTATTCTGTTTCTATAAAGGCTCACTGTAACACAATGGCTGAACACTATTTCTGCTTTTCTCCTTTTCCAGTAAAATGAAAATCTTCGAATTTCTTTCAGTTAGTGAAAACTCACGTAGGTTTTTTTGTAAGAGCAAAGTGGCCTAATATGAACTTTTGAAAAGCAAGGGTAACTGTACAGTGTTTCTGCCCACAGAAGTCCCCTAGAGACTAGCACCCAAGGCATTTATTGGTCTGCTTATAAAGGTACTCTCTGCCTAAATGAACAGTTCTAAGACTCCTCCCCCCAAAGCAGGTGTTCACCATAAATCACATTGTTTATACAAATCGTCTAAGCAGTGAACCACATTTACAGTTAGGAAGTGGTTCAAGTGCAAGTTCCCACATGCCAGCCTAGGGCCAACCTTGTAAAAGCAGACCCTTCTAAAAAGAGCAGCCTCTCAGCTGCTATGTAACTCATTTCTGTATAAATTTTTATGTTGAAAGGAGGGTTCTTAATTTTTTACTCTGTAGAATGGGGAGTAAGAATATTAAGAAGTGACGTTAAAAGCCAGCATGCAGTTTTGGGCCCAAATACCTGAATTATTCAGAGGTAAATTAAGTGATAGCTTGGTCTTAAATTACTGAATACCATGTATTAGTAAAAATTTAAAAGTAGATTTTTAAAAATTTCTTTTAAGATTCTGTATAATATAAAATGATTTGCCAAATAGCTATTCCATTGAACTTAATCAAATAAATAGTCAGGAATCTTTTGTATGTGTGCACATGTGCATGTGTACTTATAGATTAAATATTTCTCCTGCATAATTTTTTATGTCCGATATAAATGTATTTTTGGACCCAGTTTTACTAGTGATACTGATATAATGGCATCTGAATCATAAAATTGCCTTTGCAGAACTTATAAATTGATTTTGATTTTATGATGTTTAAGATTTGGTAAGTCATTTTCATCTTGCTAAAAGAATAATGAAATAATATTCATTATATGTGTGTATAGCACTTTGAAAGTTATGTAAACTTTGAATATATTGTCTCCCTTTAGCCTGATAACAACTTTATGAAATAGGCTTGGTGATATTTTTTCCATTTTATAGAGGAATAAATTAGCTGGATTTAGAGAATATGGGGCAGTGTCCATGGTCCTATTAGTTAATTACAGTTTGTAATGACTTAGAGTTTAGGATTTTAGTATAGTGCTTTTTTGACGTTATATTGATGCCCCATTTTTAGTTTAGTTTAGTTTAGTTTAAATTAAATTTCATAATTATTGCTAAAAACTAGAAATGAGGGACCGTGGTATATCATAAAATTTGTATATTTTCTGTTTTACATACATATTTAAATATTTCAGCCTTTGAGTGACTTCAGAATAATTCCTTTATTTTTATGAACTGTTTGTTGTATTACTGACTTGATTATTCATGTTCAGATGATAACAAAATGTATATCTTATATTCAGTAAAATAACATGATAACATTCATTAAGTGCTTATTACTCTTTGCAATTCATTGTACCAAGTACTTCATGTGTATTAACATTAGGAATAAAACAACCCTAATATACAGAAGGTCAATATAAGAAAATATTTTTTTCCCATCTGTTACTTAGTATTTTCAAAGTGAAAAGGCATGCATCTCGAGGTATGCTTTATCATTCTTTCACTGTGTTATTGGATGGAGGCTGCAAAGATGATAAAGCTAACACATTGTTACACAAGTGTTTTGGATTTGGGGCTTAGTTTGCCTGGCAGTTCCACTTGGTGAGTTTTAGCTTAGGAGTGACCCTTGCATTACATTAGGAAATAAAAAATGAATTATGGTAGTAAAAGACTGAAAAGATCTGTGGGGATTGTATAATTTATATGCTCATTTCTTAAGCTGACCACGTACTGGTATTTCAAATAAGAGGACATTCTATTATTGTAGGTGATGAAAGAAGACTATCCTACTTCTCTCCATGTCTTCCTTTTATGTTACAGTAATTTTAATCATCCAGTGTTTTCCCCTTAAGTCTAACATGAATTTTTGCCTTACAGTTTTTGTGATTAAATGCACTCTAAATCTGTTTTCTTTTATTTTGCTCTTAAGGAGATGAAAAGCTCTTGTTATATTTTAAGGAAGAACAGAACAGTATAAATTTAGTTATCAGTCTAACCTCATAGTCTCAGTCATTGAGAAAATTTCTTAGCTTAACTAATTAGGCCTTCTTCATGAGTATTGATTTTCCTCTGAGCAAATTTCTTATCGTTTCTTTAGTTTTTACTCCTAAAGAGGACAATATCCTTGAAAGTTCTGCTTTTTTGTAAATTGTATAGTTGAAGTTTTGTTTTAATATCAGAAATGCTGTAACTTTATCTTAGTTCTTAATGTTTTCCTTTTTATGTTTTGATTGCTTTGCTGAGAAATATGTACTTCTGCACTTTCATATAGTCAGTCATTTGTTCACTAACTTTGATTTCTGTAATTTCAGCAAATGATATAGATCTTTACTACAATAGTCTTCCTATCCTTGCTGCTGCAGTGGTATTATTCCCTAGGATATTTGTATGTTATATAGCTTTGTTACGGGTATCACAGCCAGTAGAATCATGTGTTTTCATGACTCTTTATATGAATGTTATGTAGGATTCAGTTATCAAAAATGTATTCTGTTTATGTACTTAAAAGTAGTCACTTGGTTTGGGTTTGGGGCATTAATTTTTTTAGTAAGGCTACAGTTTAAAATCAAGTATTAGGTTTTAATAGAGAAGATTTAGTAAGTTAAGTTATCAAAAGGAATATAACCAGAATTAAGGCCTTAAACATTACTGTTCAACTTAAGCAGCATATGTGTGGGACTATGTTATTTGAAAAGATCGATTATATGCATAGATCTCATAATCAGCTAAAAGATACTGATTTAAATTTTATTCTACAGGCCTTAAGTAATTTCATCTTTTGTTTATGAGTGAGATTAGATTTAGATTTACTTTTCTCTATAATTAGATTTTAATAATAATATTTTTATTTTAGACAGACTTAAGGACAATTGGCAAGAAATTCCTCCCCAGTGACATCAATGGTGGAAAGGTAGAAAAGGTAAAGAAAAAAATTAACTTCCTAAATTATGCTAACTACAATAAATACGAATTTACTAAATTACTGGAATTATTTTTTGTCAATAAAGACTGCAACTGCAAAATATTTTAGAAGTGAATGGATCACAGAGTTATCCTTATAGTGACTTCCTATACAAATGGAAAATTATTGACTTGAACTTTTAAACTTTTGGTGACTTTTCAACATTAAAAAAAAAATGTTGGTTTCAGGAACTATAATTATGGCACACTTACATGTGAGACTTACCAGATATTGCTGGAATACAGGACAAGGACCTTTTTGTCCCTTTTAATTTTAGTTACCTATTTCCATGTTTATTTCATGAACTTATTTATATAAAATTATAAGATTGTGAGAGGATATTAGGAGCAATTTGTCAAAGCTGTGCGTTTGGTTATTGCTTTCATTTTGTACTACATATATATATTGGAGCATAATATACATAATATGATAATATGTGTATTATATATGTCATATATATTAGATAATTTCAAGCATACATATGTATATTCATGTTATGAATTTTTTCAGTCATCTTTTTAAAATCCAGGGATATAATTTTTAGATGACAACTACTCAGTCTTTCATTTCTTTTTTTTTTATATTCAATTTCTTCTTTTTATTTGAAAATACATGTGAATTTTGTCAGCCAAGAATTTTATGTGCTATTGTTCACTTTTTGAATTATTAAAGAACATCGTTGTCTACAATTTAAATAAATACTTTCAGTGTGCATATTTTGTTTTTGGATAAATAATCTTACCATTTTAACACTTCGGTATTTAAAATAGCTATCAGATATTTTAAATTTTAGATAATTGTAAAAGGTCTATAATGTAACAACATTTCTCACATTTTCTGAATATTAATCTGTTTATGTCAATGTTGGTCATATTTTGCTAGAAAAAACCATGAGAATTTCTAATCTACTCTCGTTTTTGAGATAGATACTCAGAGAAGAGGTCCTGTAAACTCCTCAGCAATTCATTTTAATGTTTAACAACACTCTGTGTCAGCAAACTTTAATTATATTTTAATCTAAATTTCTTATGCTGCAACTTAAAGTCCATAATGTCTTCTTGATCTTCCCTCAGGGGAAATGGAGAACATCTGCTTACTTTCCCTTGGGAATCATTCTTCATATACTTGAGGACTTGTAAATGTCATTGCCACAGGTTTCTTTTTGCTAAACCTAGTTATCTTGATTCCTTTGTTTATTCTGTCTCAAATTTTTCATTCAACTTCATTGTTCTCAGAGTTCTCCCTAGTTTCTGTACATCTCTGTTGTTGGTTGTGGTAGTAGTTCTCAGACTTCATTGTACACCAGAATCACAGTGAAACTTGGGTAAAACACAGATGGCCAGCCCCTCCCCTTCTACCTCCTGACTCTCCCAGTTTCTGATTCCATTGAAGTAGGCTAGAGCCCAAGAATCTGTATTTTGGACAAGTTTCCATGGGATATTGATTCTGGTCATCTGGGAAGCACACTTAGCAAGTTTCTGGATTATAGAACCCCAAATTAGGCAGCAATCTTGGATAGGTCTGATAAGTGCAACTGTTCTTTGCAGGAAAAGTGACTAACATCAAAGCAGTAATCCCCTTTGGAGGTAGATTAAAGGAATATAGAGAGGAGTCTTCAAGTTCTCCCGAAAGAGGCCAAAAATAAATGCTCACATGGTGTGTATTATTATTATATTTACTAAGTCTTGGATAATACCATTTTTAGCATTTGGTAATTTGAGAGTGGAAAGGAAGAATGGAGAGCCGATTGATCTGTGATCAGGTAAGAAAGATTGTAGGCCTGTAGTTAGAAGACAGTTAATCCTGGATACATTGAATTTACATCTTTTTTGTTCTAAGACAAATCGGTGCCCTTGAGAAAGGCACTGTCATCTGGAGTTCGAGACTGAAGTCTTAATAATTGCTTTTAGTTATCTATTAATTTGGGAGAAATAGAATGGCAAAAAATGCAAGTAAATTAATCATTAATTAATATAGTAGTTTCGCTCGGGTTCTTTTCTCTTTCCTTCCATTCTCAGAACATTATTTTGCAGTTTCTATGTTTTCTCCCTAAGGTTGCCCTTGACCTTAATGAAAAGCTTTCAGACAAATTTTAAATATGCTAAAGGGGAGTGGGGTGCCTGGGTATCAGTTGGTTGAGTGTCTGACTCTTGATCTCAGCTCAGGTCTTGGTCTCAGGGTCGTGAGTTCAACCCCCCACTCCCAGCATACTTAAAAAAAAAAAAAGAAAAAAAAAATGTTGAGGGGGAAGATGACTTTTTTCCAGGATTCCAAGCCTAAGCCACGTCTTCCCATAGGCAGTTTATGTTTGAGGTTTAGGCCATAAAGAATGTGAGAGTGGAGGGAGGTGTGGTGGGGAAACCATCTTTTGCGACTTCTTTTCTGAGTGTTTGAGGGCAGGCTTTGCGTTTCTTAGATATTACAAGGTCTTGGAACCTGGTGGCTTATAAGCTAAAAATTGTGGAACAAAGTCATGACAAAAAAGAAGTAAAACTATTCTTTTTACAAAACTGTTTAGTATTTTTCATATTCTTTTTTAGGCTTAATATTTTCCAGTAGTTATTTTCATAGCTTAAGCCTCTGAACCAAAGTACAGAATTATAAAATATAGGTTAACATAAAAATACTTTGTTACCAGTCCAGCTATGTGATGACCTTTTGCATTACTATGGAACCTTAAAAAGGAGGGGCTTTCAGGTCTGTATTTATTTTTTCCTTCTAAGTTTTAAAAATGATAGGTTGTATATGCCTTTTTAAACGTCAAAGTGTGTTTAAACACCTAATTTTACAAATGAAAGGGACAGGCTCAAAGCTTTAGTAGTACCGACGTCAACCACAAGATGGCTTTGCTGCCTTAAAATTCACAGTGAATGCCTTTTCACCATCAGTCTAGAAAATTAGATGTTTTTGAGAAGAAAAATAATTGAAAAAAGTTTTAAGTTATAATTTAAATAAAATTATATCATGTTTTATGTATGTTAATATATTCTGTGGTAAATAATACAATTTGTCAGTGTTCCTTCTGGTGAGTTATTATGATTAAACATGCACTCTTATTTTTCAGAACAATGGATTACTCTGAAACATTGATTTTACTGTGCCTTATTTATAAGTGTTTATTGACAAATATTAATAGAACTTCTGTGGAGTTTAAAAATGACTGCACAAAACAATATGTAGTAGACAAATACTCTTCTGATAACTGAAAAACAAACTGTTGACCTTACTTTTTTTTTTTTTTTAATTCTCCCAGAGAACAAAAAGCTAAAAAGGTGAAGGATAGAGGTGTGGAAATAGGCAAATGATACCCTAGTAGAAGGGTTACTTTTGACTGGAGAGTCTCACAGTGTGTTCCTCATATTTCACTTGCTGTAATTGCTCTGAACAATTGAATAAGAGAAATTATGTTCTGTGCTATACTTTGATGTATAAATTGATGCTTTTCACAGGGTTTCTCAAATTTGGGAGAACCTATTCAAGATCATGGCTATTTTTCACTTAATAGGCTTTTATAATACCCTGTTTTTAAAACTTCTAAGGAGCAGAAACTTTTAGGTTGTCTTTTAGTAAAGGTACTACCATATTTATGATTGAGAAATTTTCTTTTTACTGCTGTTTATAAATTTTTCTTTTACATTAATTTTGTTGCTCTATGTGAATATGACTTGAAAAATTTGAGCTAGGGATGAGGGACAACCTTTGCAAAGCTGTTTTTTCCAGCGTCCCCAGTGCATTTGACTTGCTTTCCTCTTGATCCTTTTTTGGTGCAAGCTTCTGACTTACCAAGGAGAACACCGATTTCCAGCAAACTCTTCTTTTTCTTCTCCTTCTCCTCCTCTTTACTGAACATCTACTCTGCTAGATCCAATGTTAAGCAGTTTTATGCATTATCTTTGTGGTCTTCATAAAAACACTGAAAATAGAAATGATTACTGCCCTCTTTTACTACAGAGATGAAGGAACTCTAACTTTCTTAAAATCTGTCTATGCTGCCAGGCAAACTGCTATTTATTCTGCAAATCCCTACTCATATTCCACTTCTCTCCTAATTTTCTGGACCCCTTTTGAGCAGAATTAATTCTTAAGCATCAATATTTCCATTGCCATTTATACCTATATCTGCTTTTGCTATGTAACAAATTTTGTCATAGTTTTAGAATGTGTAATAGAAAGACGACAGACTTTGGTATAAGACAGATCCGGATCTGAATCCTGATTCTGCCTCTTACTAGCTGAGTGATGTTTGGCAGAGTACATTACCCTCTGCTCTCAGTTCTCATTTAAGATACACAAGTGATCCTATCACACTTTATAGATCTGGAGGTAAATTTAAATTATTGTAAAGACAAATGAAATACTGTGTTCATCAAGGAGTTTTGAATGCGTATTTATGCTAAGTTCAAGAGATGCAGCGATCAACAAGACAGCCCCTGCCTCATTGGAGCACATAACCTAATGAGAGATCAAGAAACTTACGTGTTCATATAGTAAAACAAGTATTATGTCAGAAGTACCTGTGATCAAGGGGCAGCCGTCTCAGCTTGGTGAGGTGGGGAGGTTGCTTTTCTTGCTAGACTATTACTTTTTAGAGATGTGCTTCTCAATGAGGTAGTAGTGGGCAGATTCCCATTTGGGGGCATATTTAAGATCTTAGGATGGGAGAGTGTATGTGTGTATAGGTATATATATATGTGTGGGTGTGTGTATTTGTGTGTATTTGTAGAAATACACACACACCCACACACATGGTATTCAGCATTATTATTTCTATTTGGAAAATTGCAAAAGAATTAAAAACCTACTTTATTGTATAAACTATGAAAAACGGAGCTTGACACAATCTTGGCTGATAACAATACATGGAAGATAAGTATAGTGGACGTTTGTGATTCCTAGAACCTGAGTTCTCTTCCTGTGTGTTTGAGAAGGTCCCATCTTTCGAGTCGTGGTGGTGGAGAAGAAAATGCGGAACACGCCTTTTCTCCTTTGCAGCTCTGCCATGCATATGTACCTCAGCTCTGCTGGTCAGCTGTAGCTGCTATGGACTTGGGCTAATCACTCAAATAAGCAGGAACTGTAGTGAACGCTCTCTGCTAGTAGTAGAAGCTACAGCAAGATTGAGTTTCAAGGGCAATAGCTGTAGCAGTACTGGGGTAAGTGTCCAGGGCCAGTGAGACTGATAGTACAAGCTGTACAGCTCGGTGCTTGCAGTGTGCTGGGTCCAGTTGTTACAGCTCATGAACGCTGTCACCATGTCTTCCTAGTTTAGCATTCAGTGACATCTTCTTGGGAGTTGAAATCAGCCATGGAAGTTGGCAAATGCTACAAATATTAAGGCTGCTTCTCTCCCCTCCCCAACCAAGAACTGTTTTACCAGCACACTACAGCCACTAAGCCAGTTCTATGGTTTGATTATGAGTGTTTTTTCTCTGTGTGTGGGTGGCAGACCTAGTTTTTTAATTCTCCCGACATTTCTGTGAACTACCCAATGTCTTGATTTCAAAATATCATGTAAACTATTTGAACTATTTTAATGTAATATTTGATATATACAAACATATATGTTTTAAAGCGTAGTAATGAAGTGAGCACCTGTGAAGTCTCAGCCTGATAAAAGCACTAGAACATTATAGTACCACTCTGCCTACCTACGTGTCCTACCTATTCCTCCCTCCCACACCAAGAACTGATTGTTGTGAATTTTGAGTTTAAATTTACTTTTAAAAATACTTTAGTTACATATTTAATTATTCCTAAACAATGTGTTTTTGTTTTTAAGCTTTATAAAATGTTAACATATTGTTTGCTGTAATTTGCTTTGATCATTCAGTATTCTATGTCTAATAGGTGTCCATGTGGCATATACCTGTTATTCATTTGTTTTCTCTTTTATATGATACTAAACTGTGTAAATATACCTCAGTTTACTTATTCATTCTCTTGTTGATCGATATTTAAGTGCTTTTCTTTTTCTTTTGTTTTTATAATAGATGCAATACTTCTAGGAACAAATTTGTATATTTTTCCTGATGCATGTATGTAAGAGTTTCTCTGGGGAACATAACCAGGGATTGAATTATGATGTACTAGAGCTAAGCCAGTGTTCAACTTTATAAGATTATGCCAAATTATTTTTTAAAGTAATTGTTCCAAATTTATATTACCTTTAGTAGTATATGTGAGATACCATTAATTTGTATCACTTGTGGCACCTGAAATGATCAAATTTTTCTAATCTTGTGGTTGTAAAATATGTTATTCTTCCTTAGGATATTCTCTCCTTGCCCATCCCCACACCCGTATAAATTTTAGAATCAAATGATAAGTTTCTTAAAATATGTTGGAGTTTTGATTGAAATTGCACTGAATTTGCAGATCAGCTTAAAGATAGTTGATAGCATTGTGATACCAATTTATCAGTGAAATGCTTATAAGCTGCCTCTGTGAAGAGAAGAAAAAAGCCCTGATATGTAGCATTTGCTACTTTTTGTAGCAGAAGTGTTACTTCCATGGCTGATTATAAGCTACACCATGAAATCACTGGTGCCGGAATTGGGAAGAAATGTGCATAATAGGCTTTTGTGAACTGGTATGGGCTGCCTCTAGCACACTCCTGGATGTATCTCTTCATTTATTTAGTTTTTCCATAGTTTTATAATTTATTGAAGTTATATAGGTCTTGTATCTTTTGTAAGCTTAATCCTGGAGTATTTGATTTTTGTTGCTATAAATGGTGTTTTTAAAAAATTACTTATTTTTCTCTCTGATAATTGTATATTGATCTTAAATTCTGCTAACTTGTACTTACTATTCTTAATATTATATCTGTATATTCCTTTATGCTTTCTTTATAAATTTGCCTTTTGTTGACATTTCACATGAGTGGAGTCACCATATATACTCTCTTGTATCTGGCTTCTTTAACTTTGTGTAATGTTTTTGACGTTAATATATAAGTAGTTTGTTTCTGCTTTTTTTTTATTTTTATTTTTTCCAATATAAACATATATATATATATTTATTTTTATAATAATTTTTTATTTTGTTATGTTAGTCACCATACAGTACATCCCCGGTTTCCGATGTAAGGCTCGATGATTCATTAGTTGTGTATAACACCCAGTGCACCATGCAATACGTGCCCTCCTTACTACCCATCACCGGTCTATCCCATTCCCCAACCCCCCTCCCCCCTCAGGCCCTCAGTTTGTTTCTCATAGTCCATAGTCTCTCATGTTTCATTCCCCCTTCTGATTACCCCCCCTTTCTTTATCCCTTTCTTCCCCTACCGATCATCCTAGTTCTTATGTTCCATAAATGAGTGAAACCATATGATAATTGTCTTTCTCTGCTTGACTTATTTCACTTAGCATCATCTCCTCCAGTCCCGTCCATGTTGCTGCTAATATTGGGTAATGTTCTTTCTGATGGCTGAGTAATGTTCCATTGTATATACGGACCACATCTTCTTAATCCAGTCATCTGTTGAGGGGCATGTCGGCTCCTTCCACAATTTAGCTATTGTGGACAATGCTGCTGTGAACATTGGGGTACATGTGGCCCTTCTCTTCACTACGTCTGTATCTTTGGGGTAAATACCCAGTAGTGCAATTACTGGATCATAGGGTAGCTCTATTTCTAACTTTCTAAGGGATCTCCACACTGTTTCCCGAAGTGGCAGTACCAACTTGCATTCCCACCAACAGTGTAAGAGGGATCCCCTTTCTCCACATCCTCTCCAACATTTGTTATTTCTTCTCTTGTCATTTTTTGCCATTCTAACTGGCGTAAGGTGGTATCTCAAGGTGGTTTTGATTTGAATTTCCCTGATGGCTAATGATTTTGAACATTTTTTCATGTGTCTGTTAGCCATTTGTATGTCTTCATTGGAAAAGTGTCTGTTCATATCTTCTGCCCATTTTTTGATTTTATTATTTGTTTCTCGTGTATTGAGTTTGAGAAGTTATTTGTAGATCTTGGATACCAGTCTTTTATCTGTAGTGTCATTTGCAAATATCTTCTCCCATTCCATGGGCTGCCTCTTAGTTTTTTTGACTGTTTCCTTGGCTGTGCAGAAGCTTTTGATCTTGATGAAGTCCCACAAGTTCATTTTATCTTTTGTTTCTCTTCCCTTTGGAGATGTGTCATGAAAAAAGTTCCTGTGGCCGATGTCAGAGAGGTTACAGCCTGTGTTCTCCTCTATGATTTTGATGGATCCTGTCTCACATAGAGGTCTTTCATCCATTTGGAGATTATCTTTGTGTGGTGTGAGAGAGTGGTCAAGTTTCATTCTTTTGCATGTAGCTGTCCAATTTTCCCAGCACCATTTATTGAAGAGACTGTCTTTTTTCCACTGGATGTTTTTTCCTGCTTTGTCAAAGATTAGTTGCCCAAAGAGCTGAGGGTCCATTTCTGGGTTCTCTATTCTGTTCCATTGGTCTGTGTGTCTGTTTTTGTGTCAGTACCATGCTGTCTTTGTGAACACAGCTTTGTAGTATAACTTGAAATCAGGCAATGTGATGCCCCCAGCTTTGTTTTTCCTTTCCAACAATTCCTTGGCGATTCGGGACCTTTTCTGGTTCCACACAAATTTAAGGGCTGTTTTTTCCAGTTCTTTGAAAAACGTCATTGGTATTTTGATCGGGATAGCATTGAAAATATAGATTGCTCTGGGTAGCATAGACATTTTAACTATGTTTATTCTTCTGATCCATGAGCATGGAATAATTTTCCATCTTTTTGTGTCTTCTTCAATGTCTTTCAAGAGTGATTTGTAGTTTCTAGAATATAGATCCTTTACGTCTCTGGTTAAGTTAATTCCGAGATAACGTATGAGTTTTGGTGCTATTGTAAATGGAATGGATTCCCTAATTTCTCTTTCTTCAGTCTCATTGTTTGTGTATAGAAATGCAACTGATTTCTGAACGTTGATTTTGTATCCCGCCACATTACTGAATTGCTCTATAAGTTCTAATAATTTGGGTGTGTAGTCTTTTGGATTTTCCATATAGAGTATCATGTCATTTACGAAGAGAGACAGTTTGACTTCTTCTTTGCCGATTTGATTACCTTTTATTCCTTTTTGTTGTCTGATTGCTGTTGCAAGGACTTCTAGTACTATGTTGAATTAATAATGGCGAGAGTGGGCATCCTTGTCGTGTTCCTGATCTTAAGGGAAAGGCTTTCAGCTTTTCCCCATTGAGAATGATGTTCACTGTAGGCTTTTCATAGATGGTTTTTATGAATTTAAGAAATGTACCCTCTATCCCTACACTCTGAAGGGTTTTAATCAGGAAAGGATGCTGTATTTTGTCAAATGCTTTTTCTGCATCAATTGAAAGGATCATATGGTTCCTGAGTCTTTTCTTGTTGATATGATCTATCACACTGATCGATTTGCAAATGGTGAACCACCCTTGCATCCCAGGGATGAATCCCACTTGGTCATGATGGATAATCCTTTTAACGTACTGTTGGATCCTATTAGCTAATATCTTGTTGAGAATTTTGGTGTCCATATTCATCAGGGAAATCAATCTGTAATTCTCCTTTTTGATGGGATCTTTGCCTGGTTTGGGGATCAAGGTAATACTGGCCTCATAGAATGAGTTTGGTAGTTTTCCTTCTGTTTCCATTTTTTGAAACAGCTTCAGGAGAATAGGTATTATTTCTTCTTTGAGTGTTGGGTAGAATTCTCTGGGGAATCCGTCAGGCCCTGGACTCTTGTTTTTGGGGAGGTTTTTGATCACTGCTTCAATCTCTTCATAATTAATCAGTCTGTTTAAATAATCAATTTCTTCCTGTTTCAGTCTTGGTAGTTTATAGGTTTCTAGGAAGGCATCCATTTTTTCCAGGTTGTTTAATTTATTGGCATAAAGTTGTTGATAAAAGTTTTAATGATCCTTCCTATTTCATTGGTGTTGGTCATGATCTCTCCCCTTTCATTCATAATTTTATTAATTTGGGTCCCTTCTCTGTTCCTTTGAATAAGCCTGGCCAGTGGTTTATCGATCTTATTTATTCTTTCAAAGAAGCAGCTTCTGGTTTTGTTGATCTGCTCTACTGTGCTCCTGGTTTCTAATTCATTGATCTTTTTTTTAATCTTGATCAACTGCCTTCTGGTGCGTGGGTTAGGCCTGTTCTCTGTTCCAGCTCCAGCTTCTTGAGGTGAGAGTATAAAAACTGCATTTTAGATTTTTCTATTCTTTTGAGTGAGGCTTGGATGGCTATGTATTTTCCCCTTAGGACTGCCTTTGCAGCATCCCATAGGTTTTGGACCGATGTGTTTTCATTTTCATTGGTCTTCAAAAATTGTTTAAACTGATTTTTAATTTCCTGGTTTACCCAATCATTCTTGAGCAGGATGGTTCTTAGTTTCCAAGTGTTGAGTTTCTTCCAAATTTTTCCTTGTGATTGAGTTCCACTTTCAAAGCGTTGTGGTCTGAGAATATGCAGGGAATAATCTCAGTCTTTTGGTATCGGTTGAGACCTGTTTTGTGACCCAGTATATGGTCTATTCTCGAGAACGTTCCATGTGCATTCGAAAAGAATGAGTATTCTGTTGTTCTAGGGTATAGTGTTCTGTATGTATCTATGAGGTCCATCTGGTCCAGTATATCATTCAAAGCTCTTATTTGTTGATTTTCTGCTTAGGTGATCTGTCTATTGCTGAGAGTGGAGTGTTGAGATCCCCTACTAATAACGTATTATTATCTGTATGTCTCTTTATTCTGGTTAAGAGTTGGCTTGTGTATCTAGCTCCTCCCCTGTTGGGGGCACAAGTATTTATAATTGTCATATCCATTTGTTGGATACATCCTTTAAGAATAGTATAGTGTCCTTTTGTATCTCTAACTACAGTCTTTAGTTTAAAATCTAATCTGTCTGATATGAGAATTGCTACCCCAGCTTTCTTTTGAGGTCCATTGGCATGAAAAATTGTTCTCCATCCCTTCACTTTCAGTCTGGATGTATCTTTAGGTTCAAAATGAGTCTCTTGTAGACAGCAAATGGATGGGTCATGTCTTTTTATCCAAACTGCAACCCTGTGGCGTTTATGGGAGGGTTTAGGCCGTTCACATTGAGAGTGATTATTGAGAGATATGATTTTAATGATGTCCTGTTGCCTGTGAAGTCTTTGTTTCTATAGATTGTAAATTTCTGTTCTGTATCACTCTTGGGGTCTTTTTACTTTTATAGAACCCCCCTTAATATTTCTTGTAGGGCTGGCTTGGTGGTCACATATTCCTTCAGTTTCTGCCGGTCTTGGAAGGTCCTTGTCTCTCCATCAATTCTGAATGACAGCCTTGCTGGATAAAGGATCCTTGGCTGCATGTTCTTCTCAGTTAGAGCTCTGAAAATACCTTGCCAACCTTTCCTGGTTTGCCAGGTTTCTGTAGACAGGTCTGACATTATTCTGATGTTTTTCCCTCTGTACGTAAGGATTTTCTTCACCCTGGCCGCTTTCAAGACTGTATCCTTGGATCTAATATTTGCGAATTGCACTATGATGTGACGTGGTGTAGGTCTGTTCTCATTGATCTTGGGAGGGGTCCTCTCTGCCTCTTGGACACAAGTGCTTGTTTCCTTTGCCTGATTAGGGAAGTTCTCAGCTACAATTTGTTCAAATATCTCTTCTAGACCTCTCTCTTTCTCCATCCCCTTGGGGATACCAATGATTCTGACATTGGAACGTTTCATTGAGTCAGTAATCTCCCGTAATCTACATTCTTGAGATTGGATTTTTTTGAGCCAAGTTTCCATTTTTACTTTCTCTCCTACCATCCCATCTTCTGATTCACTAATTCGTTCTGCCTCATTTACCCTGGCCATCAGAGCATCTAGTTTAGACTGCATTTGATTCATAGCATTTTTAATTTCTGCCAGATTCGCTCTCATTTCTGCCCTTAGAGAGTCTATATTCTCGTTAATATTTTCATTAATATTTTTTTCAAGCCTACACATCGTCTTGACCATTGTTACTCTGAACTCCATTTCTGACAATTTGGTTATATCCATATCCATTAGTTCTGTGGCAGAGGCCACAGACTCTGTAGCTTTTCTTTGTTGGGGGGGATTTCTCTTCCTCGTCATTCTGATAAGGAGAGGTTGCGGGGATGCCCAGAGCCCAAATTATTGACTAGGACCCAAGCAATGTGCACTTGTTTTATAGGGACCTTAGGGTTGTGGGCTTCTTGATTTTTCAGCCTGCCTTCTGGGGGAGGGGCCTGCTGCGCTGATACTCAGGCAACCCTGTTTGGGTAGAGTTGCCCCATCCTCTGCAAGGGGGGATGGGGATGGGCACAATGTGAACTGGTATTTTTGGGCTTTTGTTCTCTGGTGGCTTTCCCTGGCGGTTTTCTGTGACTCTTCTGAGAGTCAGAGCAGCAGTGGCCGTATCCTAGCCTCTGTCTCAGAACAGAGAGATCGCAGTCTGCTCTTCACTGAGCTCTCCTGGCCACTAACTCTGTTTCTGTCGGTGCTGCTAAGAACCCCGCAGCATCCTGGGATGTGCACCCCACAGCCACTCTCCCAGCCCTCGCTTCCAGGGCTGGCACGTCTCTGTCCTTTGTGCTTCTAACACCGCCAGCGCCCCAGGTTCCTGCGCGGCCTCCTGAGCTCTCTGTTTCAGTGTGGTTCGCGTGCGCTCTGAATCTCCAGTTTTCAGTCTTCCCGGTTTCACTCTAGTTCGAGTGTGCACTCCAGAGCTTCCGTTTTCAGTTTGGTCTCACGTGTGCGCTCCCAAGCTCTCAGTATCAGTCCAGTTCCAGTGAGCGCTCCGGAGCTCCGGTTTTCAGTCTGGTCGCACTCACGTTCCCAGGCTCACTGTCTCAGTCTGCTTTCTCCGCGGCTACCGGTCCGCGAGTCTGGCCTGCTCCCCAGTGCAGATGGCTACTACTTCCTGGCGCCCAAGCGGGTTGGCTTCCTCCCCCTTCCATTTATCTTCCAATATCTGTGCACGGATTCACGGCTCCCTGCTTCGTACCTCAATACTTAGCACTGGAGATGTTTGTTTGTAGAGATCCAGATGTATCTTTCTACGCCTTGGGCTGATTTCATGGGTGTTCAGGATGATCTGGTAGATGTCCAGCTCGATTCAGGGGACCAGCTGAAAAAAGGTCCCCTACTCCTCTGCCATCTTTTTCCCTAAACCTGTTTCTGTTTATTGCTGAGTAGTATTCCATTGTATGGATATACCACTTTTTTCTTTTCATTCACCAGTTGGTGGATATTTAGCCTGCTCTGCATAGTTCTTTTTTACTTTTCCACTGCTGATGAAAGTATGTTGATGTTTTTATTAATATTATCTCTTAAACCACTGATTGGCATCTTTACTCTCTGCTTCTTGATCAGTCCTGTTCAGTATCAATTTCATTAGTCTTTGCAGAGAACCAGCACTAGTCTTTGCTAAGCTTGAATTTTGTTTGCTATTTCATTAATTTCTCTTTATTATCTTCTTTCTTCTACCTTATTTGAGCTCAGTCTGTTGTTCTTTTCCTCACTTGTTAGTTTAGCTCATTAATTTTCTTCTTTTCTAATATAAGCTATTAATTTTCTCCCCCTGCTGCTTTAAATATATCCCAAAGTTTTACACATATTATTTTCATGATCATTCAGTTCTAAACACTTTCCAGTTTATATTAAGATGTATTTGTTGTCTGTTTTAATCATAAAATAATACCCTTTGTCTTTTTGTTACAGATTTCTCATTTAGTTATATTGTGACCAGAGAATTTGGACAGAATGAGAGCTGTATTTGAAATTTCATACTTACATTATAAATTTCAGGCTTACCTTATAGCTTGATATATATTTGTAAATGTTGCATATCTGTTTGAGAAGAATATTTGTTCCCTACTTATTAGGTTCACAAGTCTATATAAATTCTCTAGACCAGGCTTATTATTTTATAGTCTGTTTTTGATAATTTCAAATTCTCCAGGCCTTGGAGACTTAAATTTTTTTTATTTTATTTATTTATTTTTAATGATTCTCATGCTTTGTGGCTTGTTTCCTTATGAGTCTCTTGATACTTTCTTGTGATTTCACGTTTCTTGATCTTTCTATATGGGAATCGTGGGGACCTGAATCAGCAGTGCATTCCTCTAGAAGGAATACATGGAGCTAGTTGGGGTACTACTAACTTACAGTGAGTTGAAGTTTTGGCTAAGGTTATTATTTTTTTGCCTCTTTTCCTCTAGCCCAAAGGTGAGGCTCTCTCAATTGCAGGGTTGTTACTGCTAGAAGCACACACAGATCTTCTCTGGAGGAAAATGTCCACCAAATTGAGATTTACCATAGATGCCTGAATGGATAATGTGAGGAATGTTCTGAAATTTCTAATATTGTATAGATAGTTGTCTTTCATTCTAGTTTTCTTGAGTCTGATATTATCCTTATAATAGTATGGGGTCTGACAAATCACACTTTTTTTCCGCTGTGGTCTTTTCCTGCCCTATCCTCATGTTTATTAAAATAAAATTTTATTAAAATGATATTAAGAGTTGTTTTGAGAGGGCAAAAAAGTAGGTTAAGAAAGAGAGCATTATAAATGCTTTTTAGGGCTTGTCCTTCAGGCTTTTAAAGTAGCTAAAGCAGAACCACTATTCTTCCAAGGCAGCTTTCTGGAATCATTTGTCCAGTTGCTTGGATCCTAAGGTAGAGATGTGAATGGTCTAGTCAAAAATTTTTCTAGATATAAGTGAATGAAAAAAATGAACCCTAGGAAATTTTATTGAAGCCACTAGAAATGCTTTGAAAGTTGTGAAAAAGAATGAAATGAATTAAGATTTTAAGTACTTAAAAATACTGTGGAGGATGAAACTTTTTATTCTGTTAATTTTAACTCACTTTGCAATAATATTGGAAAATTTATCAGAACTTAATCATCCTCACTGATTCCTTCATAATTAATATACTTATAGGCCCTGGGTCTAGGGTTGATGGAGAATCTGATGCATATGTTGTTAAGTATTGATGGGGGAAATTTATTTCTCAAGAAAACTGATATTATAAAAAGAAATTGCTAGCAGATATTTCACAGTAAGTATCACAGACTATCTAAATTTAGATAGTTTCTAGGGTCCTAAAGAAAAATCTCAGTTTTCCAGGTGTGATCAGACTGTAGATAACTGGTTCCATGTTGTCCAGTCTTTGGAGAGTCTCATTGATAAACAGGAATGCTATTTAATATAATCAATAAAGTAATAAACAAATAGAGCCATTTAAATCTGGTATTCCATATCAGTTTATATGACTGGTTAGGAGTTCAGATGACAGAGATATCCATCTTTCTAAGGAAAGGAAGGAATGAAGCCTGGCCTTAGATAATATTTCTGGCAAATACTTGGTATCATTTATTATGATGAGAAATCTTTACCTGGAGAGACTATGATGAATTACTCTTACTTATTTAAACTTTTTGCAGTAATTTCTTTTACTTGTTCCTTATTACTCACGCAAAAGAGAAAATCAGACATTAAAGAAATGTTGGGTAGGGCGCCTGGGTGGCTCAGTCAGTTAAGCGTCTGACTCTTTATTTTGGCTTATGTCATGATCTCAGGGTTGTGAGATCAAGCCCCACGCTGGGCCCCACGTTGGGCTCCACGCTGGGCTTGGAGCCTGCTTAAGATTCTCTTTCTCTCTACCCCTCTGACTCTCCCCCCACAAAAAAGAAGAAGAAATCTTGGTTAAGATTAATCTTTGTTTTTTATTATTTTCATTTAAAATTTTTATCTTTTTTTACTTTGGGGTTGCCGTTGACACTAGTTGGACACAGATTTTGAGGTTAATTTTCATTCAGTATTGTGGATGCCTTTAGATGATTTTATTTTATTTTTTAAGATTTATTTATTTATTTTAGAGAGAGAGAAAAAGAGAGTGCACAAGCAGGGGAGAGGTAGAGAGAGAGGGGAAAGCAGATTCCCCACTGGGTGTGGAGCCCAAAGCTGAGCTTGAACTCATGACCCTGGGATCCTGACCTGAACCAAAATTGAGCGTTGGATGCTCAACCCACTGAGCCACCTAGTGGCCCCACCTTTAGATGATTTTAGATTCAGGGTTTAAAGTTTCTACTACTGGTGTTTTTTTTAGGTCCCATACTTCTGTATTTTGTTTACTACAGAGTATAATAAACTGAATTCTGTAAACACAATAATGAAAACATTCATTATATCTGTTGGCTTATTTACAGAACATTTCTGAATTGTGGAATCACTGTTATTACGGCTTGATGATTCACATTGAGAAGTGACTATGAAAAGATTTTAGACTCATCTTTTAAGAGTCTAATAAATAGTACCTCCTTTTCCACTTTGCTTTTGAATCAATTGAGAAGTAAAGTATGGGAGATGTGGGCCAAAATATCAACTTTATTATTGATGAAAATTACTTTGAAAGATGTGGTTTAGTGGAGGGGCAAATGGACTCCTGAACCACAAACTTATATACTCCATGGTAGTGTCAATCTAGTGAGGAGACTGAGTAAACACCTCCTCCTTCAGAGCTCCTAACTAGATCCCTAGAAAAAGAAAGGTGAGGATGCGCCCAGTGTGAGCCCAGTATATAAAGTATATTCTTCCCAATCAGATAAGTCATTCCATGAGCAGGTATATTAGTTTCCTAAGGTTCCTATAACAAATCACCACGAACTTGGTGGCATGAAACTCAGAAATTTATCCTCTCACAGTTCTGTAGGCCAGAAGTCTAAAACCAATGTGTTAGCAGGTTCAGTTCCTTTTGGAGGCTCTGAGGGAAAATCTGTTTCATGCCTCTTTCCTAACTTCTGGTAGCTATGGGCAGTCTTTGACATTCCCTGCCTTATAGATGTGAAATTCCAATTTTTGCCTCCATCTCCACGTGGCTTTTATAGCCCACATCTTTCTGTGTGTATTTATACTGTGTTTTTATTTCCCCTTACCTTGTAAGGACACTCATCATTGGATTTCCAGCCCATCCTAATTCAGGATGATCTCATCTGTAGATCCTGACTTCAGTTATATATGCAAAGTCCCTTTTCCCAAAAAATTTCCCAAAAAACTTTACAGATTCCAGGTAGATGTAGCTTTTGGAGGGGCCAATATTCGCTCCACTAAAAGGACTAGAGAAGCCAGGAGTTGGAGTAATTAATTGTTGCTTACTAGGAAATATTAGGAGCTGGGGGCAGGTCTTATTTCCTAGCATTCCCCAGCTTTTTGTTCTCATGGTCAACTAGGATGTAGGAGATGAACTCTCTATTTGTATCATTGACATTATCTTCAATTTATGTTTCTTTGGTAGAATCTTAAACCTACTTGTCTATTTTGTGAACATTAATGGTTAAAACTAGGTAATATAATCTATATATCCATTTAACCGCACACAAAAAGCAGTTACAACACATTGAAAGCAAACAAACCAGCAAAGGTGTCCTGTAAACTTTCATGGAATGTAGAACTCCCCAGTTCCATAAAAATACATTGTGATCTGTATTTCGTATGACCGAGTTAGGGTGCCCGTGTCATGCTGGATAAGAAACACCAGGAAAGTTTAATTTCTTTCTTACTAAGAATTAAACAGAAGCAAAAGTTTTCCTGTCACGATTCAATGGATATGCTCTCCCTAGGATGCATGAGTCTCACTTTGGAACACATAGATCTAGATCATCGATTATCTGATAGAACTTTTTGTAGTGATGCAGACAGCTTGTATCTGTGTTGTCCACATATAGAACATTTGAAATATGGCTAATATTACTCAAGAGATGAATTTTAAGTTTCATTTAATTTTAATTAATGTAAATATAAATTTAAGTAGTCGTATATGGTTGGTAGACCATATTGGACAGCACAAGCTGTCAATGTCTAAAGTAAAAATATTAGGAGTAGTAAAATAAAGAGAATGATAAGCATTATAATAACTATAACCTGCCTGTGGTTTAATTTAAATGTCCTTATTCTAAGGGCATTAACAAACCGAAAGGAAACGTTCATCCTGAATTCACAGCTTATCTGTACTTGTTAAAGGTTTTGGACTTGTTTTAATTTGGGATTTTTTTGGTAACTGAAAATTAGATGAAATTTTAATCTTTTTTCTAATTATATTTTTTAGGGCTAAATTTATAACAAAATTATTCCTCTATAGGCAAAATACTGGTAAATATGAATTAGAAACTTGTTAACTTGGGACAGGCTTACTCAAGAAATTAAGTGTAACTGTTTGTCAATCATTTCACATTTTTCTTATTGAAAATATAAATTACATTAATATGCACAGAAAGATTTTACTTAACACTATGTAACAAAAAAGTAGCCTTTTTTTTCCTTTGTAGGTATGATACTACTGAAAGGTATAATATTTTATAATGTAGGAAATACCACCTTGTGATAAAGTTGTTTTTCAGCCATGTAAGCAGATTTTACCAGCATTTCCCAATTATATCATAGGCATTTTATTATATAAAATTTTTAAGAGCTGGTTAGTCCATCAATTTTATTTTTGGCTTTGATTGAAATATGGCCAGAGAGAACATTTCTTCTCTTTAGTGCCAGGCATGTAATACAGCATTAGATTTAAATTTATTTAAAAAGATAATGTGAAAATAGATCAAGTACGGCTCACACTTCTTGAACTTTATATGGTTTAAATTTTGGATTATTGTATTCTTCATTAATGCCAGAAGAGGGTGTACTTTAAACTTGATGTTTTTAAACAGTAAACACTCCTTCCAGCTGGTGCTGTAAAGTTGATGTCCCTTAAAAAATTACCAAGTTCTTTTATTCCAGATCATCCCTTAATGTACATGGGAGAAGATGAGGGGGCGCATGTGAGTAATTTAGAGCACATAATACTGAAAACATCTATTAATACACCTTTAATCCAGAAATACAACTATGTTTTCCTCATTACGTTCTGAAAATACATTCAGAATTAATGAATTCAGAAGATCCTTCTGAAGTTTTATCTTTAAATCCCCAATCCCTGATGTATGTTATATAATTTCACTTTTGACCTTATTTAATTGAAATTGTTATAAATCATGAAGTGTGACCATTAAGGAAGAGAGAAACAGAATAAATGAAAAACAAACCCATGGCTAGAAAGTGATATTTATTCCTTTCTGTTTTGACAGCTTGAAGGTCCATGTGTTTTGCAAATTCAAAAAATTCGCAATGTTGCTGCACCAAAGGACAACGAAGAATCTCAGGCTGCACCAAGAATGCTGCGTTTGCAGATGACTGATGGGCATATAAGTTGCACAGCTGTGGAATTTAGTTATATGTCAAAAATAAGGTGATTGACACTTTAATTTGTATATTTGTTACAGAGCGTGAAGGTGCTATTCAAAATGGATTTTGTTTTATGAATTTTAGAAAGAAGGAATGAACTGTTATAAGTGCCTATTAAATTTTTTTCAAAAGAAATTAAAGAATTTGTATTTCTACTTTATCTATGTAGGAAAATAGGAATGGAGTTACTCTTTCCTTAAATGTTATTTTAAAAAATTCGGGGCGCCTGGGTGGCACAGCGGTTAAGCGTCTGCCTTCGGCTCAGGGCGTGATCCCGGCGTTATGGGATCGAGCCCCACATCAGGCTCTTCTGCTATGAGCCTGCTTCTTCCTCTCCCACTCCCCCTGCTTGTGTTCCCTCTCTCGCTGGCGGTCTCTCTCTCTGTCGAATAAATAAATAAAATCTTAAAAAAAAAAAAAAAATTCAAGGTGTTTTTGTATGAAAAGTAGTAATTTCCATTTTTTTCAGTAAATTTTAGGTCACTCAGAAATTTCCAAGAACAAACAATTTCTCAAATATGTTACCATTTCTTCTTTAACAACTGTGTCCATCACACTAGGAAAGTTTCCTTAGGAAATGATTGAAGCTAGAGACAAGTGCCACTCACTTTCTGAGAGGATAAGGAACTCCATAAGGAACAATTTTCCAAATTCTTCTTTTTGCTATTTTTATGAGAAGTTTTTATTTTTATTTGCATAAATTTGATGTGTAACAATGTGTAAGTTTAAATTGTACAGCATTTTACTTTGATACCCTTATATATTACGATTGCTAATGTAATAGTATTTATCACATTACATAATTTAATATAATATTGTTTTCTGTGTTTATTATACTGTGTATTAGATCTCTGTGGCTTATTTACTACCCATGACAAATTTGTACCCTTAAACACCTTTAATCTTATCCCTCCCCACCATTTCCTGGTAGCCACCATTTTATTCTCTTTTTACAGGTTTAACTTATTTGGATTCCACGTATAAATGATACCATATAGTCTTTCTCTGTCTGAATTATCTTGCTTAGCAAAATAGTTTGAGGTCCATCCATGTTGTTGCAAATGGAAGGATATTCTTTCTCATGATGAATAATATTCCATTGTGTATATGTACCACATCTTTTTTATCCATTCATTTGAGTTACTTCCATATTTTGGCTATTGTGAATAATGTTGCAGTAAACATGAGAGTATGTATTTCTGGTCAAAATCCTGTTTTCATTTCTTTTGGAGATATACCCAGAAGTGGAATCGCTGGATTGTATGGTAGATCTATTTTTAATTTTTTGAGGAATCTTCATATTGTTTCGTGTAGTGGTTGGACCAGTGTACATTTCTACCAACAATGTTTGAGTTCCCTTTTCACCACATCCTCTCCAACATCTGTTATCTTTTGTGTTCTTGATGATAACCAGTCTAAGAGGTGTAAGGTGATAGGTCATATGGTTTTGATTTGCATTTCCCTGATGACTAGTAATGTTGAGCAGCTTTCACCTGCCTTTTGGTCATTTTCCTGTCCTCTTTGGAAAAATGTCTGCTTTGTTCTTTTCATTTTTAAATCAGATTGTTTTTTATTATGTTGACAGAATTCTTCATATATTTTGGATATTAACCCCTTATCCAATATATGGTTTGCAAAAATTATCTCCCATTCCGTACATTGTCTTTTCATTTTGTTGTTTCTTTTGCTGTGCAGAAGCTTTTGAGTTTGATGTGGTTCCATTTGTTGATATTTTGCTTTTGTCGTTGTACTTTTGCGTCATGTCCAAAGAATCATTGCCAAGACCAATACTGATAAGCTTCATTCCTGTGCCTTATTCTAGAAGCTTTAGGTAGCAGGTTTTATATTTAAGTCCTTGATCCATCTCAAGTTAATTTTTGTGAGTGTTGTGAGACAGCGGTCCAATTTCACTGTTCTGCATAGAGTTGGCATTCCTGTTGGGATGGAGAAAAGCGATGAGAAGGAAGGGAAATGTTTCCTTTATCATCTATGTCCCCACTATTTCAGTTTGAGCAATTTTCCAAGGTGGGAATTTTCACTGGACATTTGTAGTGTTGTTTTATATGCTCATGTTTGCTGCTCTGGGTCCTTTGAGCTTTTTCACATAATATAAACTCCTAGACCATATTTCTCTCCTAAGCGAGCATTTAACAAGCGTTTAGCATCTGCTGTGCTCCAGTCCCTTTATCCGGTGCTAGAGGTACAAAGGTAAAAAAAAAAAAAAAAAAAAAACCTTTAGATTTTGCCCCCAAATAGCTCCTCTGCTAATGAGGTAGGCATATAGGCATATAAGTTATAATAAATATATGGGGCGCCTGGGTGGCTCAGTCGTTAAGCGTCTGCCTTCGGCTCAGGGCGTGATCCCAGGGTCCTGGGATCGAGCCCCTCATCGGGCTCCCTGCTTTGCTGGGAGCCTGCTTGTTCCTCTCCCACTCCCCCTGTTTGTGTTCCCTCTCTCGCTGGCTGTCTCTCTCTCTCTGTCAAATAAATAAATAAAAATCTTTAAAAAAAAAGTTATAATAAATATGTCAACTAAAAGGATTAGGAGTCAGGATGCCTGGGTGGCTCAGTCAGTTAAGTGTCTGCCTTCAGCTCAGGTCATGATCCCAGGGTCCTGGGATCGAATCCCGTATTAGACTCCTTGCTCAGCGGGGAGCCTGCTTCTCCCTCTGCCTGCTGCTCTCTCCCTGTCGCTCTCTCTCTTTCTTGGACAAATAAATAAATAAAATCTTTTTTAAAAAAATAGAAAAAAAAGGATTAGGAATCTAAAAAATTGACGCTATTGGGGGAGCCAGAAATAAGACTTAAAATATGAATAGGTATTTCGAGAATGGTGAGAGGGAGGAATAGCACGTGCAGGGACATTTTGTCCTGAAAACAAATGAGTGAAAAGTTCATTTGGAAGAGTTTAGGCAATTTGGGATGGTGGTATATGGGAAGAAATGTGATAGGTTGAGCCCTCCAAGCCATGCTCAATAATTTCCCTTCTTTTTTGTTCTTCCTTCAACCTGTATCTGTCTCTGGTAAAGGCACTTCCTTCCTTAGAAGATATATGTTTGTCTAAAATACTGATTTTTATATACAAAGCAGGTTTTGTTGATTTTGTGTTTTGTTGTCTTTTTTTTTTTTTTAAGTAGGCTCCACGCTTAGCATGGATCCCAGTGTAGGGCTTGAACTCACAATCCTGAGATCAAGACCTGAGCTGAGATCAGGAGCTGGACACTTAACCTACTGAGCCACCCAGGTGCCCCTGTTGTCTTTTTGAAGAGTGGGAGGGTTCCTACCTTTATGGAGAAAGACAGCCTCTCCTCCTTTGACAAATTCAATTAAACCCACTACAGAGGAGTTCACAAATGACTCAGAAAGACTTGTCATGTAATGGCCGCTTCTCTGATTTTACTGCTGTGTATTTCTCTGAGCTAAATGAAAACACAAGATCGTCCAGAGAGGAGGGTCCCTTATGTTGTTAACTGTCTTCTTTTGTTGAATTTATTGCAATTTGACAATTGAAAAAAAAAATACTACCACTTGCTCATTGGCTCGTCATTGAAGTAGCATGTCTACTTTTGTTGCTGTAAAAGCAACAGCCTACAGAACTGTTCTTACATGTGAACATTTGGGAGACTTTTATCAAAGTTGTACTGGTTAGTGGTTATCTTAGAAGCAAAGGAGAATAACTCGCTAGAGAGGATATGCCAGGAGCCGGTATGGACTGTGTTGCCTTCAGTGGACATTGCATTTCTCTGGGGTGCTTTTTTCAACTCTTCTGTCCTACTTCCTGATTGGCTTCAACTTTTAAACACCCACTTCTCGCTGTTTTTGTGTTTATTTGTCTTGTTATAGCTTTTTTTTAAATAATATTTTTTATTATATTATGTTAGTCACCATACAGTACATCCCTAGTTTTTGATGTAAAGTTCCATGATTCATTACTTGCATATAACACCCAGTGCACCATGCAATACGTGCCCTCCTTACTACCCATCACCAGCCTGTCCCATTCCCCCACCCCCCTCCCCTCTGAAGCCCTCAGTTTGTTTCCCAGAGTCCATAGTCTTTCATGTTTCATTCCCCCTTCCATTTACCCCCCTTTCTTTTTCCCTTTCTTCTCCTACTGATCTTCCTACTTCTTATGTTCCATAAATGAGTGAAACCATATGATAATTATCTTTCTCTGCTTGACTTATTTCACTTAGCATTATCTCCTCCAGTGCCGTCCATGTTGCAGCAAATGTTGAGAAATCGTTCTTTTGATGGCTGAGTAATATTCCATTGTATATATGGACCACATCTTCTTAATCCAGTCATCTGTTGAACGGCATCTCGGCTCCTTCCACGATTTAGCTATTGTGGACAATGCTGCTATGCACATTGGGGTGCATATGGCCCTTCTCTTTACTACGTCTGTATCTTTGGGGTAAATACCCAGTAGTGCAATGGCTGGATCATAGGGTAGCTCAATTTTTAACTTTTTAAGGGACCTCCACACTGTTTTCCAGAGTGGCTGTACCAACTTGCATTCCCACCAACAATGTAGGAGGGATCCCCTTTCTCCACATCCTCTCCAACAATTGTTGTTTCTTGCCTTGTCAATTTTTGCCATTCTAACTGGCGTAGGTAACTAGGTTTTTAAAAATTGCACTGAAGAGAGAGTAGAGGCACTTTGGGGTGCCAATAAAAATAGTAATTAAACCAAAATATGCTTTCTGAATAAGGGTTAGTTAGGGCCCTGAAGATATGATGTATTAAAAATTATGTTAAAATTTTATTGCCTATTTATCCTTTTGTGGGAATAGAACTATCATTTTATCTGGTGAGTGGGACTTTTTATCAATTATCCTGATGAAATTTTAAGTACATCTTCAAATAATTTGATGACTTTTTCCTCTTAACCTATTAGGGAGAATTTGAGAAAGGTATAGTCATTTTATACAAAAATTAGTTTGTCATTTGTTTTCAGATTAGCTTTTAGTTTTAAAGTTATATTATCATAACTTAAACATCCCTGTAATTTGCATCCAGTCTTTTAAGTTCTTATGTAGTTTCTTCTATTGCTAATATATGTTTCTAGATTTTCAGTGCGTTTTCCAATTTCACCAATTTGTAAGAAATTATTGGCTAAAAATGGTTTTTAAGAATAAGTTTTATGTAAATGATACAATGCAGTAATTATAGTAGTTTCTTTAAAGTAAAGAGTATAATACATCCTATAGTTGAAACTTTTTTTAATCCTTAAATGATGATACGGAGTTATGAAAACCTGGATCTGCTGATTGCCTGAAATTGGGAAAAACTTCACTTAGTATAACTGTATTCAATTGTTGCTGATACTGAAGCCTGATAAATACTGTCCTTAGTTATTCACTACCACAGAGTTCTCTCCTTAAGGGTTAGGTTGGGCACGGCTCTTTATGACTATTTGTTCTATAAGTTACATGTTATGACAAAGCTAGGGATCCTCAGAATAGTGTTTACCAGATAATGTCTTACTGTCTAAGAGATCTTTGAGGATTTAAAAATGGGTGTATTTTATTTCTTCTTGTTTATTGTTTTCAAACCATCTTTCTTCAAAATAGACCAAAGATATCAATGCTTTCACTGATTTTGCTGTTGCATATATATCAGCACATGGTGAATATCCTGAACTTTAAAAATGTGGACAAGATGAAGCCATTTCAGCCTGATTTTCTAATTTGTCCTAAGTGTTTGAGAATAGTCTTTACTCCTATTTAGAGTACTTTATCCCTTGCTGCATGTGCAAAGAGATGGGGTAGGACACGGTATCTGTGCTTTTACTTTATAATAAATCTCAATAATGAAATGGTTCCTTCCACTGTTTCTTTTACCAAGCAGCTGGTAGGGGGATAAACATTTTGTCTCTGGCTTTTGTAAAAGGGGTCATGGTGTACTGTTTGCCCTAAGTCTGATAATATTTAGCCTATCACAGACAAGTTCTTTTAAGATTAGTAAACTTTAAAGTAAATAACTCTCATTTGATCTTTAGATGGTTAACAAAAAAGAGTGTTGTTTTGTATGGATTATGGTAACTCATATAGATGTAAAATTTCTAGGATTATTACTGGTCAGATATCTTTTCGTGTATTGAAATTTAATTTTGCACATAATGTATCTTTGCGATGCATAGTCAAAACTCAGAGGGAAAAATGGCACATCTTCCATTTGTACGGCATGCCATGCACAGCATGAGAAAGTATTTTCATATCTCTTATTTGGTTTATCTTTACTGCAAATTAGTGAGGTGTGATTTTTATTGTCCACATTTTTTTTTTAATGGGGAAACTGAGGTTCATTTGTCAGTAAGGTAAAAAGTGACAGCCTTGGACCTGGTCTTCAGACCTCTTCCCTGTAGGTGATCTATTCGCACTATATAGCCAGTCTCTTGAAAAAAAAGTTTTTGTATGAGTGTGGTTTGAAGAACTTGGCCAGGTTTAGGACTGAATTCCAGTTTGCGGAAGGAGATTCAGTGTGTTTTAACTCTTTTTTGTTTGTTTGTTTTTTGCTCTGCTTTAGCCTGAATACACCACCTGGAACTAAAGTGAAGCTCTCAGGCATTGTGGATATAAAAAATGGATTCCTGCTCTTGAATGACTCTAACACCACAGTTCTTGGTGGTGAAGTAGAACACCTTATTGAGAAATGGGAGTTACAGAGAGTAAGTGTAAACTAAGAAAAAATGGCTTGAACTTTAAAAAAAACTGTACTTTTTTTAAATTGTATTCTGTGTTTTAAGGAGATCTTCCCAAAATGAACAGTAAAACTAGTCTTTTATGTCAGAGTTGAATCACATGGAACACAGTGATCTTTATAGAAAACTATCTACCTTTGTTAAAGTAGAAATATTCTTTGTCTTGAGCAGGTGTCATTTTCAGTATTCACTACATTTTAGTACATATTTTAAAGAGTAATTCTTTACTGACAAGTTTTCAAAACTCCCAAGATGCCATTTATAAACTATGTGTAATGTATCTGTGTATAATTTTGCAAAAAACTAGTGTTTGTGAATATATATGAATATAATGTATGTCTGTATCTCATGTACAATCACACATACATACAACTGAAAGCAAATTTTATATATAGAATTTCACATTAATGGAGATATTCTTATTCATTGTCTTCCCAGGCATGTTAGTTGATGTTTTCCCCATTTATAAGTGATATCTTCATCCTCTTAGTCATCTAGGTTATCTCATGATTTTGTCTCTAGTTTGCCTCCAGCAATCAATGCTCTTGATCCACTGCAGTCAGATCTTAAATCGATCCCTTGCTCTCCAGTTCCATTGTTGTTGCTATAGTTTGTCTTTTTTTTTTTAGCTTATTTTTTAAAATATTCACAACTTGATTATTTTAGTTTAAGTCTTTTGCATCTCTTGCCCGGACTATTGCAGTAGCCTTTTTACGGGTCTCTCCATATATCCTTTCTCCATATTCTAATTTATTTTATATATTTCTTCAAGATTATCTTCCTTCAGCATCACTCAGAACACATCACACCCTGCTTTTATGTCAAATGCCTTAATTCGGCATTCAAGGCTGTTCACAGTCTAGCCCTGGTTCCAGTTTTCCTTTTTAACTTTGTAAATTATTTTACATGGATTTTGTTCTAACCAAATGGAACTACTTACTCTTTCTTTGATTCTCTATGCTTTCCTCAGTTATACTTTTGGGGGAAAAAATTTTCCCACATTTATATCATTCATCTTGTTCTCTTTCTCCTGATCCCTTCATGGCCCATGCTTTTAGACCCTGGTCAAATGCTTGCTTTTTTACCAAGTGAAGTAGTTGCTTCTTATGGAATTCTTGGAACATTTTTATTTGTATCAAGAAGCATATTACTTTCTACCTAACACTAAAATTATGTTTACTTATCTCCTTTAATAGATTGCAAGCTTTTTGAGGTCAGAATTATTTGTGCGTTTGTTCAATTCCATGAATATTTGTTGAGCAGTCTGTAGTATTATGCTGGGCTCTTGCATCAGTAAACCATGTAATCCTCCTAACAGTCTTATGAGGGAGTACCATGTCCATATAGATCAGAAAATGGACTTAAAGAACTGATAAATAACTTCTTTTATGATTAGAGAGCTAGTAGGTGATAGATCTGAGACTTCCCGTATCTCTAAACCAGAGCCTGGATCCTTACATATAAAAAACATTATAACTAATGATTGTGGAATGAGTGAGTTACAAAGCACATAGAACTAATTACTCTTTGCTAAAATTGATGTTCTTGTGCTACCCTCAAATCTTGCCTGTTACCTAGAATGAGCCAAGGGGCATAGCAGTAGAAGCTTTTGCTATTTTATGATACATTATTCTTCTCTATTTTCTTAGTTTGAAAGTGCCTCTGTTTGGGAGGTAAATAGAAATAGAAATTTAGGCACTTTTTTTTATTCCTTAGTATTCATTACATATACTAATGTGCTACATTTAGGTCTGCAGTATTATGCATTATAAGATAATGTTCCATAACTGCATTGTTTAGTTAAAATGTGACAAAAGTAAGTAATTCGGAAGTGGCTTGATAAGTTTTACATAAATAGCCAAGTTTATGAACTTTGAATTTCCTAGAGAAATCCCACCCATTCCATGTAGCTCTTGCTTTTCACAAGTTAATAAATTGTTTTTTTATTATTAGAGATTTTTTTAAATGTGGTAAGATGCCCTCAAGTCAGACCAGTACCTTGTATTATTTACCCAACCCCAGCCAGAACTGCTTCACTAACTGTAAAGTGAGTCAAAACATTCCTAGAAACTTCCTCACCCCTAAAACACACACACACACACACACACACACACACACACACACACTGATTATTAGTAGTTTGATAGTTGTCCTTGTAATGTTTTATTATATTATGTTGCGTTTTGTTTCCTGAAAGCTGTGTTTTTTTTTCTTGTTAGGAGGCAATAAAAATTTACATTAAAAAGAGTTTAAAAACATCTTAATATGATTATAGTTCTCTTTGGTTTCATAGCTGTTGTTTCTGTTTTCATTTGGTAACCATAGTGATGTAGAAACCATGGAGAATTCAATTATTTAATAAGCATCTGGCAGGTGGCACACATAGAAACCATAAACCATAGAGTTAATTTTGAAAGAGGGCCCTAACCGTTTTGTAAAATAAATAGGGGACATTGGGCAGTAGTTAAATTAAATGTCCAGGTGTTGTAGCTATAACAAATTGGTAATAGATCGGTGATGAGGAAGAAAAACTCAAACCTCGAAATGTTTTGTATGTTGGATAAAGACAAATTCTAGAGAGTTCTGAACAAGATGTAATTTGCAAAGTAATGTAGTTTCTGTAACATCTTAGTGCCTCTTACCCTGTTCCCATGACAGATCTGGTTTGTTTTTTTTTCCTTTGGGATGTATGTATGGTAATGTATACATAACATAAAATTTGACATTTTAACCATTTTAAGTGTAAAATTCAGTGGCATAAATACATTTATATTGTTAATACAACCATCACATCCATCTCTAGAATTTTTGTCTTCCAAAACTTAAACTCCATACCCATGAAATAACTTCGCATCCCCCTACAGCCACTTCTAGTCCCTGGTAATCACCATTCTACTTTGTCTTTATGAACTCATCTACTTTAGGTACTTCATATAAATGGAATCATATGATATTTGTCCTCTAGTGTCTGGTTTATCTCACCTGGCATAATGTTTTCAAGGTTCATTCATGTTGTAAAATGTGTCAGAATTGCCTGACTTTTTAAGGCTGAATACTATGTCATTGTGTGTGTGGTAACATTTTCGTCATTCATCCGTTGATGGACATTAGGGTTGTTTCTACTTTTTGGCTAATTGTGAACAATGCTATTATGAACATGGTTGTGCAAGTATCTGTTCAGGTTTCTGCTTTCAGTTCTTTTGGGCGTATAACCAGAAGTAGAATTGCTGGGTCATATGGTAATTCTATGTTTAATTTTTTGAGTAACTTCCATATTGTTTTCAACAGTGATTGCACCATTTTATATTCCCACCAGCAATGCACAAGAAATCTAATTTCTGCACATCTTTGCCAATCCTTTTTATTTTACTTTATTTTATTTTTTGTAATAATCATCTTAATAGGTGTGAAGTGGAACCTCATTGTGGTTTTGATTTTCATTTCCCTAATGCTTAGTTGATACTTAGTAGCCTTTCGTAGGCCATTTGTATATCTTCTTTGGAAAAATGTTTAAGTCCTTTTTCCGTTTTTTAACTGGTTGTTTAGTTTTTTTGTCATATGAGTTCTTGGTATTTTCTGGATGTCAATTCTTTATCAAGAGGTGTGACTTACAAATATTTTTTCATATTCTGTGGGTTGCCTTTTCACTCTGTCAATAGTGTCCTTTGATGCACAAAAGTTTTTAATTTTGGTGAAGTTTAATTTCATGGTTTTTTCTTTTTTGCCTGTGCTTTTGGTGTCATATCTAAGAAATCATTGCTAAATGCAGTGTACTGAAATTTTTCTTCTGTGTTTTCTTATAAGATTTTTATGGGTTTTAATTTAGGTATTTGATCCATTTTAAATTAATGTTTGCATATGATACAAGCTAAGGGTCCAATTTCATTGTTTTGCATGTGGATACCCATTTTCCCAGCACCGTATCTTTCCTTTCCCCAAAGAATGGTCTTGTCCACCCTCATCAGAAATCATTTGACCACATGCGCAAGCAAGGCTTTATTTCTGGGTTCTTTATTCTTTTGTTCCATATGTCTGTCTTTATGCCAGTACCACACTATTTTGATTATAGTAATTTGTGGTAAGTTGTATAATTAAGAAGTGTGAGGCCTTTTTAGGATAGTTACGGCTATTCAGGGTCCCTTGAGATTCCATATGAATTGTAGGATGAATTTTTCTATATCTGCAAAAAAAACTTCTTGGGATTTTGATAGGAATTGCATTGAATCTCTAGACCACTTTGAGTAGTATTGACATCTTAACAATATTAATTCTTTCAATCCATGACCACAAGATATCTTTATATTTATTGGTATCATCTTTAATTTCTTTTAGCATTTTTTGTAGTTTTCAGTATACAGGTTTCTTTACTTTAGTTTATCCCCAAGTATTTTATTCTTTTTGATGCTATTATAAATGGAAGCTTACAACTTGCTGTTGTTTTTTGCTCATTCTGGTTCCCAGCAATGACTTCAGGGAATTCGTATGTTGGTTTCTGGGGCCTCTTTTCTCTACAGGTCCCTCTTTTACAAAACTCCGCCCTACAACTTCCAGTTGCTTCAACCAGCCTAAACCATGAAATTCATTTTCTCAACTTGACTGTCTATGCTCTCTGTCTGCATCATGCTTCTGAGCAGAAATGCAGAGCTCATCTGTTTTGTTTTTTTCTCTTTCTTTCAGGGATTATAGTCCTGCACTACTTATTGTTCTGTGTCTTAAACAGTTGTTTCTTACATGTTGTCCAGATTCCTACTTGTTTATAGATAGAGATGAAGTCTGACTTTTGTGCATTCATCAGGATGAGAAGTAGAAATCCTGTGTTTTAAATTGTATAATGTGTATTGAGAGATGGTATTATTAGCAGCTTATGTGAGCTTTTTGAGGAAGTTATACTATAAATTGAAATGATTGATGTTTGAATAATCCTTTTCTTATATCTAAACTGAAGCTGAGAAAAGGACCCCTAGATAATTGTATGGATTTGCTGTTTTTTGTTTTGTTTTGTTTTAAGATTTTATTTATTCATTTGAGAGACAGAGAGAGCACATGAGCAGGGGGAGAGGCAGAGGGAGATGGAGAAGCAGGCTCCCTGATGAGCCAGCCAAGAGCCTGATGTGGGGCTCTGATCCCAGGACTTGGAGATCATGACCTGAGCCAAAGGCAGATGCCTAACCATCTGAGCCACCCAGGCACCCCTGCTGGTTTTATTTTTTTTAATAGGTTAAAATCTCAAGAATAGCTTGTAAAGAAATATGACATTCCTATACAGTTTAAATTACTTTTGCTTAATCAACTAAACAGTATTACTGCCTTTGGTCTTAACATTCTTTTTTTAAGACTTATTTATGAGAGAGAGAGAGAGAGAGAGAGCACTCGCTCCATGAGTGTGAATGGGGGGAGTGGCAGAGGGAGAGAAACTCAAGCAGACTCCCCACTGAGCACGGAGCCTGATGTGGAGCTCCATCTCATGACCCTGAGATCATGACCTGCTGAAATCAAGAGTTAGACGCTTAACCAACTGAGCCACCCAGGTGCCCCTAGTCTTAGTATTCTTTATATAAATTACCTAAAATGCATAGTATTCTTTACATAATTTGGGAACTCTAGAAAATGTTTGAAAAGTGCACATGATGATTTTTTTAAAACTTCTTTCCACCCACTATTTAACAGCATATTTTAAACATAACATTTTCTAATGATAATTGTTAAAGATGCTCAAGAGATTTTAAAGTTGAAAAAATGTATTAAATGACAACTAGTGCTTAACAGACATATGTTAACACCTCAAAAACAAATCTTCTCTCTATAATCTTACATATGAGAGGGAGAAAATTAGTAGGGTTTGGAACCTTATTTTTATTTAGAGAACAATGGGCTGAATACTTCTTCAAAGTATAAATTGATTTGAAAAATGACTTTATTAAGGAAATTTTACTATAATTAAAAGTAACCTCCATATCATAAACTATAATAATATGACCTCTTTAAATAATTAGAAATCACTTTTATTATAAATATCCCTATGAACTGTTGCTAGTCACAACACTTTGACACCAAATGTGTGTATTTTCCACACCAAGCAATTCTCCACTTCTCTATAGACACCACATGGATGTCCTAAAATTTAATTCAATTCTGACCCTACTCAGAGTTAGTACAGACCCCATAGCTTAGGGACTCAATCTCACAAGACTGCTCCACGACTGCAGTTGCCAGTTGCAAATAATGGGTCCCCAGGTTGCCAACACTACTGTCCAGTGTGGTTACAAATTGGGGATTCTCATGACCCCCTGCTCAGGTTTGATAATTTGCTATAATGGCTCACAGAGTTCAGGGAAACGCTTTACTTACTGTTACAGGTTTGCAATAGAGGATATTATAAAAGATACAAATGAACAGCCAGATGAAGAAGTATAAGATGTGGAAGAGTCCCTAGCACAGGAGCTTCTGTCCCTGTAGAATTGGGTGTGTTCTACCTTCCCAGCACATGGATATGTTCACCAGCCTGGAAACTCTGAACCTCATTGTTTAGGGTTTCAGTGGAGGCTCATTATGTAGGCATGATTGACTAAACCACTGGACATTGGTGATTAGCTCAGACTCCTTCCTTCTAATCTAGCAACCATCCCCCCATCCTGGAGCTATCTGGGGGCCCATCAATACTTGCCTCATTATCGTAAACTCAGGTGTCCTCAAAGAAGCTTATTATGAGTAACAGAAGATGTTCCCGTCACCCCTATCACTCAGGAAATTCTGAGGGTTTTAGGAGCTCTGTTTCAGGAACTGGGGAAGAAGATCAAATATATACATTTTTTTATTTTATCACAATATAACAAGTATGTTGTTTGCTAATAGTTTTTATGTCTAAAAATTTATTTTGAAGATCATTTCTAGGTAATATTTGTCTGTCAGATTATAGTTTTAATATGTTTTAAAGTGAAATTCTTTATGTTTGTTGTCTTGAATTTACCCCTTGTTGAGAAGGGTCTTTTTTTTTTTTTCTAACTTTTCTTTTTATGGGAGCAGGTTGGTAGTTACTTCTGAAAATTGTATTTGAATGTGTAGTTTAATATGGGGAGGTGAGGGGAGAACCTTTGCCTAATTATTGCCTAATTACATAAAATATTTTATGTAGTTTGAAATAATTTATAGAAGACTTTTTTTCCTGCTCTGTATAATCTACTAAAGTAAGTGGATTCCTGGTACATTGTACATTGTAAATGGTATAATTTCTGTTTTGTGACTCACTTTTCTCACAGAGCTTGTCAAAACACAATAGAAGTAATATTGGAACTGAAGGTGGACCCCCTCCTTTTGTGCCTTTTGGACAGGTAATGACTTTCATATTGGGAGATGAATTTTAATCAGCAAAAAATTGTTTTTCATTTGTATTCAAACTGTGTTTAGTTTTGTGCTGAACTATTCATTTAGAGGTCATGGGAGTTATGTGGAAATATATTAAATACAGAAATTTAATAATTGTAGGGTTTTTCTTTAATTAAATTGTTGGTGTAGATGCTTTTCTCAAGAGCTGTTAACCCAAAGATTGAAACAATTAAGAGGCACACCTGAGCAGCAGCAACTTAGAACTAATTAAGATAGGATGGGGGGGCTTTTTTTTTTTTTTTTTGAGAGAGAAATTCAAAAGTAAGAAGACAAATGTATGCTGTAATTTCCCACTTTGTCAGTAGAAACACAAGAGGGAGAGAGAATGAAAGTGTCAACAGAAGGATGAGACATAAAGGTGAGAGCACAGGCAGGGAAGGGCGTCAGTGCACTTCAGTAGGGCCTGCCGTCTCAGCTGTCCTCTCCTGGATTCTGTTCTTCTGCCTTGATCCAAATACCCCTGTCAGGCAAGAACTTAATTTTATTTCTATTTGGTATTTATTTTTTTAACCACAGCAGCCCTGATCCTTCTCTCATAAAAGCTAAAAGTGTTCTACTTCCTATTTTTCAACCCACTCTCTGCAAAATGTTACATTGAGGTAACACCTTGGCTGGTGGGTATCTTGGGTCTTCCCGACTGTACTCAGCATTAAATTGTATTCACAAGTCTCCTGCAATCTTTCCCTCCTTTATCCCTGCTGAGTCTGAGAATATTGCCTGTGGCATCTTTCTCTTTGCTTCATGATGCCACCAGCATTTAGCTGTTGGTAATCTGCCTTGCATTTGCTCTTTAGTTTTCTTCGAGAGCTAACTCACAGTGAAGATGAGTTGGGAACACAACAGGTGGGAAACAGAGCTATAGCATAACGGCTTTTTTTTTTTTTTTGGTGTGAAAAAGATATCTGGCTGATCAGGAGATAAATGGATAGAATCCGTTGACTGGCATCAGACGAAGGCAGATGCTTAACTGAGTGAGCCACCCAGGCATCCCTGCATCATGGCTATTTTGAAAATACTTTAAAAATACACCAGTTTTACCATGTTTTGGAGCAAGGCATGGTCAAGATGAGAGGAGGCATGATGCCCGATAGTCTGATCCATGTTGTTGCTATTCTTTCTTCTACCAATGTAATAAATCTTCAGAATGGAAACTGAGCATAAACAGTCTGATAATTTGTATTTGAATCTAATAAATATATGTTTGCAAGAATTTGCTTTCTTCTTAAATATTGTAGTGATAATATTTCTTTCATGAATTGCTCAGAGAGACTTATAATCTAATTATTTCAAGATTATGAAGAATGTTTTTTAGTTTTTTAAATTAGGAAATATAATAAAAGTTATATTTCCGATAATATATTTTTTATAAAGCCCATTCTGAAAAATTCTTATTCATTTTATCTTAGCCTTGTACATGGGTTAGATAGATAATGCTGGATGTGTTCTGGTATCGACACGATATATTTATGTTGCTGAAAATCTGTATTTGTATAACATATTTGTTTGATAGCATGTTTTTCTTTTTTTATTAAGTTGAGACAAGGTTCATTTTATAGGATTTTTACTGCTAGGATTAGAAGGGAGAGCAGCACTTGGGGCTTATTTTTATGCGGTGATAGCTTTCTTAATTTATCTTATGAAACTAAAAATCAAAAACTTTGTAGCCTGATTGAGAGAACAAGTATGTTTTTAGTTTTTGGTTTATAAGTTCAGAGACAGCTCTTTATATTTAAAATAACCATACTGGGGCGCCTGGGTGGCACAGCGGTTAGGCGTCTGCCTTCGGCTCAGGGCATGATCCCGGTGTTATGGGATCAAGCCCCACATCGGGCTCCTCTGCTATGAGCCTGCTTCTTCCTCTCCCACTCCCCCTGCTTGTGTTCCCTCTCTCGCTAGCTGTCTCTATCCTGTCGAATAAATAAACAAAATCTTTTAAAAAATAATAATAAAATAAAATAAAATAACCATACTATTTAACCTTCATATGCATATTGCGGCATAATACGGAAATCAGACTTCTAATAAAAAAACTGAACTTATCTCTTCTTGTACAATAGTATTGACTGTTTGAAATTTAGAATTATTTCAAGTCATTATCCTAAAATGCAACTAAATTTCTTGGTTCAATGTATGTTTTAAATATGTGCCCTATTTTAGTTGGCCACATTTTTATGTAGCATTACATTTTATTTACCAGTTACATTTATTTAAAAGTTAATTTAATCAATTTCTACCTTTTTTTTAAATCTATGGTAAAGAATTATATTTTTATGAGCTCTCAGTTGTTGTCAGTGACACAAACATTTTTTTTTGAGGTATTTCTTATTAAAAACTTGAATTCTTTTGGAAATACTGAAGTGTTTTATTTTTATTCATTACCAGAAATGCATATCTCACGTCCAAGTGGATAGTAGAGAACTTGACCGAAGAAAGACATTGCAAGTTACGATGCCTGTTAAACCGACAAATGATAATGATGAATTCGAAAAGCAAAGAACTGCTGCTATTGCAGAAGTTGCAAAGAGCAAAGAAGTAAGAAACTAAATCATTATAAATTTCTCTTATTTGTTGTCAGTATGTTCTATTTAGGTTACTCATAATCATTATTGTCTTTTCATATAAGGTAACTAATTCAACAAACTTTTCACATCCTTCTTGCATATTTCATCGGTAGAAATGCCACGGTAACTTACAGAGTCTTAAGCTTATACATTTTGCTCATATGTTCTTTTTCTTGATCTCCTTTACAATTCTTTTTTTTGTTTTTTGTTTTTTGTTTTTATTTGAGAGAGTGAACTGGAGAGAGAGAGCATGAGTCATGGGGGTGGGGGAGCTGAGAAGGAGAGTGAGACGCAGACCCCCTGCTGAGCAGAGAGCCCATACAGGATTCAGCACTGGATCCCAGGACTCCCAGGACTCCAGGATCATGACCTGAGCTGAAGGCATACGCTTAACTGACTAAGCCACCCAGGCATCCTCTCCTTGACAATTCTTGCTAACAGACTACCCTTTTCTCCCTCTTCCTTTTCTTTTCTTTTTTTTTTTTTTAAAGATTTTATTTATTTATTCGACAGAGATAGAGACAGCCAGCGAGAGAGGAAACACAAGCAGGGGGAGTGGGAGAGGAAGAAGCAGGGTCATAGCGGAGGAGCCTGATGTGGGGCTCGATCCCATAACGCCAGGATCACGCCCTGAGCCGAAGGCAGACGCTTAACCGCTTAACCGCTATGCCACCCAGGCGCCCCTCCCTCTTCCTTTTCTTAATAGAGTAACAACCGAATGCAATACTTTGCGTTATGGCAGAGTTAGTTATGTTAGTTGGGCTAAATGCCACTTTGGAATGCAGGTAAAGATCAGAGGATAAATCAGTAGTTCAAGGATTAACATTTTTGTTAGTTTTCATTCTTCAATCTACTTAGTAAAAAATAATTTTTTTTTCTTTGGATCATATGTATTTATACACACACACACAATATCCATCGTGTTCTATTAACAGCCAGATGGTTTTCTTTTAATTATTTAAACTTTCTTGCTTATTTGAAATAGGTGTTTTCTCTAGTTATTTCTTGATTTTAGACTTTGATAAGAAATTTTTGTTCATGAATTTGTTGCTTAGACAGACTTTTCTTATCAGTGAGATTGAAAACTTTATTCATTAGAAGTTTAGCTAACCTTGAGATCATGACCTGTGCTGAAATGAAGAGTTGGATGCTCAACCAACTGAGCCATCCAGGCGCCCCCTAGGGAGTGTTTTAAATGCTTAGGTTAAATCAATGAACAAAATAGACAAAAGATCCCTGCCCATATCAAGCGTATATTTTAGTAAAGGAGACAAACTATTAACACACTGTTTAAGTTAGTTATATAGTAGGTTAGATGTTGGTTAAGTGCTATAGGAAGAAAAAAAAGTAGAGTAGGTTGGGGAGTCGGGAGTGCCAGTTGGGGATGAGGTGCACTTTAAAATGGGATGGTCAGAAATTGAAAATTCTTTTAAATTTTTGTGTAGTTTATATTCTAGTGAGGACACTAATATAAACATGCTAAATAGGTAAGTTGCAAATTTCAGTTTTAAATATAGTAATTTGATTAGGTCTCAGGATGATGAGATTTGAGCCAGGACTTGAAGGAAATAAGAGAATTAGCTATATGGTTACGTGAGGTAAAAAAAGCCCTTGCAAAGGTTCTAAAGCAGGACTATATATTCAAGGAATAGGAAGGTAGCCAGTGGAAGCAGAGAGAACAAAGGGACAAGAAGTAGAATAGAAAGTCAAGAGTGATGATGGAGGTCAGCTTATGTAGGTCTCTGTAAGTCATGTTAGAAACACTGACCTTTATTCAGAGAGAAATGAGAGCCTTTAGAGGTTTTCAGCACAGCAGTAACATCAACTTTAAAAAGCTAATTCTGGCTGCTAGGTTCAGAGTAGATTTTAGAGAAGAAAATTGAATCAGACGAGTTAGGAAATTATTAAAGTAATCCAGGGAGGGAAAAATAATGGTAGCCAGGATGATGATGGCAGCTGTATAGATGGTGCCAAGTGCTCAGATTCTGGAATTTTTAAAGTAGGGCTATCACGATTTCTGAGAGATTGAATGTGGTACATGAGAAGAAGTGTCATGAATAATTCCAAGGGTTTTGCCCTAAAAAGTTGGCAGGTAAGAGTTGCTTACTTTGAATTGGAGAAGACCATGGTGGAACGGGTTTGACGATAAAGATTTGGTATTCGGTTTTGAACATATTAATGTTGAAGTGTGCCTGTTAGACATCCATGTGGCTTCATAGGCAGGGAGACAGAAGAGTATAATTGAAAAAGTGAGCTTTGGAAGAGATACGCATTTGGAAGTTGTAGACATATATGGATGCCTTTTGAAAATCATGAGGCCAAACGAGATCACCAAATGAGTGGTGAAGGGAAGAGAAAGGGGTAACGAATGAACACTGTAGCACTAGAGGTTGTATGAAAGAGGTTGAACCAACCAAGGTGCAACCAGAAAGGTAGGATCAAAACAAAAGAATGCAGAAATTGCATCATGGAGAAAGGGGTATTGAACTCGTCAAAAGCTGTTGAAAGATCATATAAGATGTGGTCTGAGAAATAGTGTAGAGTTGAGGAATTCATTTCCTCTAGATTCCTCTAGACATTCATGGGGATGGTAGTAAGATAAAATATACAGTGCTAAGGGAAAAGTGAGTATGAAGATATCAATGGGTGGGTTGATGTGGTGAAAATCTGTTCAAGTTCTGTAATGATTATTTCAGTTTTTTCAGTGAGGAAGTAAGCAAGATCAATAGTAACAATGGAGGAGAAGATGTTGGAGGTTGAGGAGTAAGGGGAATATGTAAAGTAGTGGTCTAGAAGACTGGGAGGGTGGATGGGCTAGGGAAATATAATAAGATTGCTAGGGAGCCTTAAGGGCCCACTTGAGTTTCATGGTCATGATGATTTCACAGATTCCTAAATTGTACAGTATGGACAAGGTGGTGTCACTCATAAAGGACACCATTTATCTTATGGGTGGTGTTTAAGTTGTGTTGTTTCTAGATATTTGTATGTTTAGTGAGTGGCAACTGTTATAAAACAGTGAAAAGCAATTCTGAAAATTTATCCTATTGTTTAATCCATAAAAATGGAAAGAAAACAATAAAGAAAAGCATCCAGAAGATGGGACTGTTTCACTAGTACCAAAAGAAAAAGTACTTTTGGAGTTACGGAATTTAAATTCCAGAAATATATTTAATTTGGAACACATCAGTGTCCCGAGTTCTCAGGTAACTATATTTTAATATATTAAACAGAACAGTTAATGTTGCCATGGATTGTGAATGTTTACTATGTGCCAGTTACTAAATTGATCACTTTGTGTTGTTGATGTCATTTAATTCTTACAGTGCCCCAATTAGGTAGGTTTTCTGATCCCTGTTTTAAGAGTGAGAAACCTGTCTTGTAGGAAGTAAAAGTAACTTGCCTGAAGGCAGGAGCTAGGAAGTGGCTGAGCTAAGATATAGTCCCAGTCTTGTCAAGTTCCAAAGCCTGTTTTCTTAACTATATCACACTGTCTCCCAGTCTAATAAACTTTATATCACAATAATATAAACTTATTTTTTTCTTTATGACTTTTAAAGTGATGACCGTCAAGACATTCCAAATCTATTACATAAAACAAAAAGAAAATGAATGAATCTCGTTATACACTTTTGGTCTTTGAAAATGTGGTTTTAATTTTGGTTTAAATAAAATTTAAATATTGCGGTGCATCAACTGCTTAATCAATATTTAATACGTTGTCTGGTTAATGCTTATATCATTTTTCTATTTTTCATGTTCTGTTTCTTTATATTTTCATCTGATTCAAAATAATTTCCCAGTGTTATATAAATTTATATCTAGGTATGTGTTCTTACTGTCATAATTTTAAAACACATGTAAAACTATTATCAGTAATAAAAAGCAAGTGTTCACTTCTTCCTTTTTTATTAGATCTATTAGAACTATAAAGATATTGTATAACCAGATGTGTAATTTAATATTGTACAAGTAACAGCAATGGGTTGCTTTTCAGTCATGATTTTGTATCTTTCCAAACTAATATTCTTTACATTCTAGTCTTTTCACAATAGTTTTGATAAAAATGAGATCAAATCAGATTTTCAAATGTGATTAAACATAGTTATTCTAATAAGTCATGCAAAATAAGAAATAATGGACTTTAGAGTTTCTATACATAGTTGGTAAGATGGCATATTATGTAATTAATGTAAAAATAAATTAGTAATGAGAGTTTTAATCCAGTGTTAAAATTCATATTATTTGTTTACTTTTTAAGATCATATAATCAGGGGCACCTGGGGGGCTCAGAAGCACATGACTTCAGCTTGGTTTATGATCTCAGGATCCTGGGATTGAGCCCCGCTTCAGGCTCCCTGCTCAGCGGGGGGTCTGCTTGTCCCTCTGTCCCTCCCCTTACTCTCTCTCAGTCTCTGTCTCAAATAAATAAAATCTTAAAAAGATTATATAATCATATTACTGGATCACAGATATAATGTAACTGATTCCTAGACATGTTTAGTGCCTTGCTAAAGATAGACTTGCTATGTAACCCAGGTCTTATGATATCAGTAAAGTATCGTACCCGAGAATTATTTTAACACCTGATCTCCGTGATGCTGGTACCATTTTATTTTCTATATTGTTGTCTACTTAAGTTTATTCTGATGACTTGCCTAGAAGACTTAAAGATTTAAATTAATGTACTTTTTGTATTGCTTCACCTGGACTTGTAGAAAGAAGAGATTGTGGCCAGTAGATATTTGTTTAAAAAGGATTAGTTAACATTTCATTTTTTTCATGTAAAACATAATCAAGAAGCTTTTAGTTGCTTCAGTTTTACTAGGTGTTTTTAGTTGCAGGTTAGTCTTAAGAGCTATTTTTAAATGTTATTTACTTACATCTGTTTTGTTTTTCTCTTATCAAAAGACCAAGACATTTGGAGGAGGTGGTGGTGGTGCTAGAAGTAATCTCAACATGAGTGCTGCTGGTAACCGAAATAGAGAAATTTTACAAAAAGAAAAGTCAACCAAATCTGAGGGGAAACATGAAGGTGTCTATAGAGAACTGGTAAGGCTAAAGAATCAGCCACAAAATTAATGTGTTCTTCCTTGCCTTGATGATTTTTATGTTCTTCCTTGTAACCACTACTGGCTTTGTTCAGTGTATTATGGATAGAATTCACAATTCTAAGAAGGCTTTCGTTAAGGATTATAGTTAACTTTTGGAAAATTTGGATTAATTGAAAGATGATTTACTCAAAACCTCCATTTTACTTAAATTTCTAATGTCCAAATAGCATATTTTGGAACAGATTGGTAAAAAGCCATCAAATTAAATAGAGGACATTTAATAGAGAGTATATTCTATAAGATGATGCATCAGGAACATCTCTTCCCTTCCCCCCATTTTTCTCAAATTTTGTCTAAAGTAATTTTGTTTTCTTTTGCTTCACTCTTTGGGAAAAATATGTTAGAACAAGTACATGTGTATTATGGTCTCATTTGCAAAATATACCTGGATTTTTTAGATAAATGGTAGGAGTCAAAGTTATTTCTGATATTCTGCAGTGTCCTCAGATATAAGGGAACTGACAAGAATTCATTTTCCTCTGCCTTTAGAAATTGAATGACTTTAGATGATTTTATCTGTAGAGTACAGAATACTAAGACTGGCTTAAATAATAGGGATTTATTATTTCACATAACTAGAAACTCAGAAGTAGATGGTTACAAAGGTTGATAAATTCAGCAGTAACAATGTTGGAGCTCTGATGGGCATCTCTGTGATTTTTTGGCTTTCTTCTCAGGGTTACAGGATTCTCTGTGTATTAAATCTTCACACAAAAAGTTCAAAGGCAGGAAGGAAAGGGTGTAAGTCTATTTTATCATATATGAAAATATTTTCTGAAATCTCCAGAAAATTCCATTTATGTGTTATTGACTAGAGCTAGGTCACATGTCCCCTTCTAAATCAGTCATTGGCCAAGAAGAATGGGTTTATAACTGTGGGCCAGGCTGTCTCTCCCTTGAACATATGACCATTTCATTCTTTTAAAAAAGTCAGTTTTCAGTTTAGAGTAGATATAGTAAGCTGAAAAAATATGGTCCCTAACTAAAGAAGCCTTCAAACTTCAGTAAATTGAGAATACTTCTCTGGGAATGTCTTGCCATAGACCATCAGAGACCAGCAGTTTGGGGTTGTGGTAAGGATTAAACGCATGAAGAGAATGATATCAGAAAGATGGTGGAGTAGAGAATCCAGGAATTGGCTCTGCCACCCAAACAACTGTTGAGCTGGCAAGTACTCTTTGAAACAACTATTTTAGAAGTCAGGAGCCTGAGAGTCAGACACTTGAGCATCCAGAATAATAAGTGATGAAGAAAGAGGCTGGTTACTGGCTGACCATGGGGATAATGGAACAGAGACGTCAGTGATGCTATACCACAAGGAATATAATCCTTGCAAAGAAAGTTTGGAAAGGTCACTAAACAAACTTACAGTGGCAGCTTTCATCTAGTAACAACAGCAGTCCCTGAGGAGGAGGGAGAATCTGATTTCCAAAATTACTGCCATTATAGTTTTCGAAATGTCCAGTTCTCAACAACAAAAAAAATTACAAAGCATATCAAAAAACAGCAAAGTATGACCCATTCATAGGAAAAAAAGAAATTGACAGAAAACATCCCTGAAGAAGCCCAGACATTGGACTTACTAAACAAAGACTTAAACTATCTTAAATATGCTCAAAGGTCTGAAGGGAACCATTCCAAAGAACTAGAAGAAATCAAGAAAACAGTATATGAACAACTAGGGAATATGAGCACTGGTTGTTATATGCAACTAATGAATCATTGAACACTACCTCAAAAACTAATGATGTACTATATGTTGGCTAACTGAACATAATAAGAAAAAAAAAGAAATTATAAAAAAGAAGCCAAATAGGATTTCTGAAGCAGAAAAATACAGTACCTGATATAAAACATTTAATTAGCAGATTCAACATCAGACTGGAACAGGCAAGGGAAAGAATTGGTGCACTTTAATGTAGGGCATTGAAATTATCAGGTCTAAGATGCAGAAGGAGAGAAGAGTGAAGAAAAATAGAGGATAAGGGACTTATGGGGTACCATCAAACATACCAACATGCACATTGTGTATGGGAATCCCAATAAGAAAAGAGACAGGAACAGAAAAATTACCTGAAGTAACAACGACCCCAAATTCCCAAATTTGATGAAATTATGAATCTGTAAATCCAAGAAGTTAAGTGAACTCCAGTAGGATAAACTTACAGAGAGAGACACACCAAGACGCATTATAATCAAGTTGTTGAAAGCTAAAGACAGAGAAATCTTGAAAGCTGTGAGAGAGGAACACCTCATCAAATTCAAGGGATCCTGAGTAAGATATATGACCAATATCTGATCAGAAACTATGAAAGTAAGAAATCAGTGAGGTGATACCTTGAAAGTACTGAAAGGAAAAACAAAAACAAAAAACCTGTTAACCAAGAATTATATGTCCAGCAAAGCTATTATTCAAAACTGAAGGAGACCATCAAAAGGACAATTTGAAATACCAGTGTAAATATGAATGTACATCAATTGTTCTAATGACTAAGTACCAAATTTTTTTGCATGTTGGACAGTTTTCAGTTCCTTACTTCCAGCAATTTAAGGAAGACTTGATTGGAATGTCAGGCAATAGGTCCTTAAAATAATTTTTAATAATAGATAGTATTATAGGTTGAATTGTACCTTCCCAGATGTGTTGAAGTCCTAACCACCAGTACCTTAAAATGTGACTTCATTTGGAAATAGGGTCTTTACAGAGGTATCAAGTAAAGAAGGTGGGCCCTAATTCAATATGACTATTCTTATAAAGAGGGGAAATGTAGACAGAGAGACTGATATAAACAGAGGGCAGGTGAGCAGCAGATATGCAGTGAGAAGATGGCCATGTGACTAGAGTACATCTACAAGCCAAGAAATGCCAAGGGTTGCCAGCAAACAACAGAAGTTAGAAGAGGCAAACAGAGTTCTTCCCTAGAGCTCCCAGAGAGAGCATGGCCCTGCCAATACCTTGATTGAGAGTTTGGTTCACTGCAAATCACATCTTCAAGGAAGGTAGAATAAATTATACCAAGATCAGGTATTAATTGATTTTTTATATTTTTTTATCAAGTTCTATGTATGGAACAATATTCTTCATTAGGTATTTATTTGAGAGATAATTGGGGAAGAGAAAAGTTTTAGAAAGTTTGATTATATTTTTTTACATTCATTTAAGTTTTTGAATAGGAAAGATGCATTTTAGTTTTGATGTCCAGTCCTTTCTGTGTTGACTTTAGCAATTGCATAGTAGAGATCTAGATTTTCTCTTACATGTCAACTCTGATCTACTGGTAATAGCTACTGTGTTTAGAAAGGTTTTTGTGTTTGGAAGGATGCAGTCATGATTTGGAGAAAAGTATTGTGCTTTTATCATTGTCTACACAGGTATCAGAGTGGCTGTCTGCAACATGCAGACGATGTATATGCTATCTTAAAGCCTATCAATCTTCACTCTTAGACGTACACGTTAGTTATATATTCCTCAGCTGGCAGTGGTTCAAGAAATTTCTTTATGGGATATGTTTGTATTACTTAAAAGGTTTTTGAATTCTACTCAACTCTAGATTTTTCAAGGAGATTTTGGGTTCTGGTGTTTATGAAGTAGATTTTCCTGTTTGAGGTACACCAAAGCACCGTAGATAGTGGTGCTAATGAGTATAGAAAGAATACTGAACAGAGTTAAAAAAAAATAAAGCTACTAAGATAGTACCATTTTGTTAACTTCATTTTATACTTTGCAGTTTTGGAGAAGTGCTATATTTATAATTACATTGACTTTTGAGGATATATAGTCTTCACTGTATTATTTTCAGAAGCTTTATTCTGACACTTAAAATTTCCTTCCCTCCTTCCTTCCTTCTCTCTCTTTCTTTTTCTTTTCTTTTCTTCTTTTCTGCTTTCTTTCTTTCTTTCTTTCTTGCATTTGTAATGGTAGTTGTGAAGTCAGAGTATTAGAGGCACAACCCCGCGTATCATACAGATTTTTTCTTGACTGTTGGTATGAAAAAGCAGCAAGTGAATGTTGTATTAGTATGACATTTTTTCCATAAGCAGGAGGTGTAATCTTTAGTTAAAAAACAGTGTGTAGTTAAAAACTTATGCCTTGCTTATTATGGCCATCAGCACAGCTTTGCTCTTAATTTCTTACAGGTTGATGAGAAGGCTCTGAAACATATAACAGAAATGGGCTTCAGTAAAGAAGCATCAAGGCAAGCTCTTATGGATAATGGCAACAACTTAGAAGCAGCACTGAATGTACTTCTTAACAGCAATAAACACAAACCTGTTACAGGACCACCTCTGAGAGGTAGACTTCATTAAGCAAAGTGCCAGATAGTATTGTTTGCTTTTCGGGCTGGGGTTTTGTTGCGGGGGAGGGGGGGGCTATAAATTCATTTCTATTTGTGGTAAGTGGATGGAGCACCAATTTTGGAACCATGGAGACTTGTTCAAGTTACTCCAAGTCTGTTTATCTTCATCTTTTTGTAAAGTAGGTCTAGTAATACCTTATTTAACCAGGTTGTTACAAGCAGTAGAGAAAATATGATATGAAGTGAGTACTTCTAGTCATTATTTCTAGAACCGTGCCCCTTGTATAAATGACTAGTCTGCAAACTTTTTTAAATTAACAAGCACATGACTTTTACTTAGTGTTATTCTTTAGTCATTCAAGCCTTAATCCTATGTTCTTTTAAAGGATAAGTGGTTAAAGAAAAATTTTATAAAAATGATTTTTTTCTCTCAAAAGATAATTTACATGAACAAATTCAAATTTCCAAGTAGATCATTTAGAGGACTAAAGGTGCTAGTTAATATAATCATTTAAAAACTTTTTTATTGGGGCGCCTGGGTGGCACAGCGGTTAAGCGTCTGCCTTCGGCTCAGGGCATGATCCCGGCGTTCTGGGATCGAGCCCCACATCAGGCTCCTCCGCTATGAGCCTGCTTCTTCCTCTCCCACTCGCCCTGCTTGTGTTCCCTCTCTCGCTGGCTGTCTCTGTCTCTGTCAAATAAATAAATAAAATATTTTAAAAAAATAAAATAAAATAAATAAAATAAAATAAAAACTTTTTTATTTAAAAGATGTAGAATATATGGAAAAATATGAAAAGAAATACAAAATCAAACTTAAGGTGACAGGATTATATTTTAGTGTGTTTTCTCCTTTTGTTTTGCATGTACAATAAATATGTCTTGCTTTATTTCTTAAGGTAAAGGAAAAGGCAGGGGGAGAATAAGATCTGAAGAAGAAGAGGAACTGGGAAATGCAAGGCCATCAGCACCAAGCACACTATTTGATTTCCTGGAGTCTAAAATGGGGACACTGAGTGTGGAAGGTAAGTTAACTTTTTTTTTTTAAATATTTTATTTATTTATTTGACAGAGAGAGAGAGACAGCGAGAGAGGGAACACAAGCAGGGGGAGTGGGAGAGGGAGAAGCAGGTTTCCTGCTTGAGCAGGGAGCCTGATGCGGGGCTCGGTCCCAGGACCCTTGGGATCATGACCTGAGCCGAAGGCAGACGCTTAATGACTGAGCCACCCAGGCACCACTGAAGGTAGGTTAACTTAAAGTAGATTTCTTTTTAAAAGACCAAACTTTATTTGGAATTGTACAAAAAAAGGTTAATAAAGCAACTGACAGTAGAAACCTCTATTCTGGGTGTTAAAAATTTTAGTTACAAATTTCCTGTTTGACAGAAGCACAGAACAAAATTTGAATTGTTACATTCTGAAAATACTAAAAGGTAGCTTATTTTGCCCTCTAACTGTATGATGGGAGATCTCACCAAACTCTTACCCCCAGCTTCACTAGATGACAGATTTAGCTATGAAAACAGATCATTATGGTGGAGAATTTATTATTATATAATCTTATAGGACGTTTTCCCTGTGAATCATCTCTCTCTTTTTTCTCCACATATTATATATCACGTGAAAATATTCACACAGTGAGTCAATATGCTCTCACAATATGATTTATTCCTTAACATGATATATTTTAGGATTAACGTAAATACTGAAAAGATAAATAAGTATGTTAAATGTATAACTTTTTTCCAAGCCTAGGATATAGTAAATATTTTCTAAAATAGTATGTTTTTAAAATATGATTCCAGGGGCACATGGGTGGCTCAGTCAGTTAAGCATCCAACTCTTGATTTTGGCTCAGGTCATGTGCTGGGCATGAAGCCTGCTTAAGATCCTCTGTCTCCCTCTCCCTCTGCCCCTTCCTCCACCACCACCCCCCCCACACACACAAAAATAAAATAAAATATGGTTCCCAAAAGTTAGGGAAATACACTTTTAAATTCAGTTTTCTCTTTTCAGACATATTTTTAATTAAATGAAAGCTTGGAGATAAAAATGCTTTGATAACAAATTTGAAGTGTCCAGATTTCATAAAAATGGAAGCTCATTGTTAGATTATATAGAAAAGGCAGTGTGTTTTGAAAAAAAAATGTTTGATATAGATGAGACTTGTAAGCAGACACATATAACAGCAATATTTTCTTGGTTATAAAGCATAATGTGTTGGTTTTCCATGCTGTTTAATAAATTACCACAAAGTTAGTGGCTTAAAACAATGCAAATTTATTATCTCATAGTTCCTGTGGGTCAGGAGTCTAGGCAAACTTAGTTGGGGCCTTTGCTTGAGATTTCAGCCGGGGCTATGATCTTAGCTGAGGCTTGAGGTCCTCTCGTACACTCACTGGCTGTTAGCAAAATTTAGTTCGTTGTGGATTAAGATCAAAGTCCACATTTTCTTGCTTGATGTTGCCTGCGAAGTGCTTTGAGCTCCTGGAAGTTGTTGAGTTCTTGCCACCTGACCCCCTCCATAGGCAGGTCACAACATGTTTGTTTGCTTCTATAAAGCAAGCAAGAGAATCTCTACTGCTTCTTCAAATCTCTGACTTCCTGATATTTTTGTCACAACTTCCTTTATACTCTCCCAGTCCGAACTTCTGTGATTTTCTTTTATCCTTCTGCTTCCGTACATTTGGTTTTGACTCTTGCATAATGAGGTTGAGACTAAGAATGGTAATTTTATGGTGATCTGTGTACCTATAATGCTTCAGTTCTCACGGAACATACTCTATTCCAACAAAATTAAATAGTATTAGCATTCCATTTGGAAAAAGGTGTCAAAGTTAAGATACATGACATAAATACTACACTAAATAACAAATATCAGTGTTAGAGAGATATGCTTCTGAGGAGACAGAAATTTCTGAACACGTATGGTAATACAGGCCATTGTTTTAGTAGATATGATTTGTTTATGTCACTCTTACAGACATGACGTGGGATCTGCTAGAATGTGAGAAAAATATGGACATTATGTAATATATGTAATAATATTCCAGATCCCTGGTTTTTACAGGGATTACAGGGAATATAATCTATGACCTTCATAAATTACTAAATTCAAGAAATTAGATATTTCTAATATTTGTACAGTACAGCCTCTTAAATTTGATCCCAAATCACATGTTTCTGCAATCATCCTAACATCAGAAATCATCCCCTCCAACTTATATTAGTTTTTGTTTTTTTTTGAAGAGAGAAAGAGCACAAGTAGGGAAGGGGGCAGAGGAAGAGGGAGAAATCTCAAGCAGGCTTCACACCCACTGCAGAGCCCTATTACGGCTCGGTCTCACGACCCTGAGATCATGACTTGAGCCAAAATCAAGGGTCGCACGCTTAGCCAACAAGGCCACCCAGGTGCCCTTTTTAAGTTTTCTATCATATTTGGTGACCACTATTCTCAGAGGAGCAAAATTTTCTTTCTTTCCTAGAAGTACTGTGAGGGCAAGCCAGCTAGAAAAGATGGGAGATGGGCAGAACGCTTCTTGGAGGACGTAGCATTTTAGACAGGTCCGCGGAGCAATGTTGGATCAAGGGCAGTCCAAGTAGAGGGAGCTCCGGGTGCCCAGGCTTGGAGGCAGCAGAACAGCAGTTCCCGGTCTTTGGGACAGTGTGGGAGAGGTGGGGATAGAAGGCCGGAGATAGAAGTGGTAAGCTGGGGACAGATAAAGAGAATTTTGTCCTAAGGGATTTTTATTTTATCTAGATGGCAGTGCAAAGCCGTAAAAGGGTTTTTGGCATGAAAGCGATGAAGTTTGGTGCTTTCATGAAAAACAAATGTTTTTTTCTCTGTCTGCAAGGTGGAAAATGGGATGAGACTGAAGCGAAACTGCATTCTATGGGTTACGAGGAATTCTTCATTCTGTAAATGTCTTTTACGTAGTATTTATTTGTACCAGGTCTATGGCTAGTGGTGGGGATACAGGATATAATAAAATAGCTCTTTCTAAACATTCAGGGAAATATAGGGATCTTGTAGCTCTTGCCCCAAAGAAGCTTACTGTCTAGTTTGTGAGACAGAAGAAACCACAAATTAAAGGGAATAGAAATACTTATTAAAAAGGATTTTGTCATTTACTAAGTGTAAACAACATTGAACAAAATATAAAGACTAAGCAGAAGCAGTTTCGAATACAGCAATCAGACATGGTATATATTTCTCCAGGCATTCCTTGGAGACATCACAGGTTCAATTCCAGACTGCCACTGTAAAGCTTATAGTGCAATAAAGTGGGTCAAAATTTTTTTTGGTTTTTCAATGCATACAAAAGTTATGTTTACACTATACTGTAGACTATGAAATGTGCAATTGCTTGTCTAAAAAACAGTGTGCATACCTTGATTAAAAAATAACATTATTGCTAAAAAATGCTAACCATTATCTGAGCTTTCAAAAAGTCATAATCACTGATCACAGATCACTGTAACAAATATAATAATAATGAATAAATTTGAAATATTGTGAGAATTACCAAAATGTGAGACAGAGACATGAAGTGAGCAAATGCTGTTGGAAAAATGGTGCTGGTGGACTTGCTGGTCAGAAGGTTGCCACAAACCTACAATTTAAAAAAAAAAAAAGTAATACCTGTGAAGTGCAATGAAATAATGTATGCCTGTAATCTTTAATAATATTTAATCCTTTATTTCAAAGTTTTATTGCCAAAATAAGACCAAAAAATTATTTTGAATGGCTAGGTAATACTTTAACCAGACTTGAAAATACTGGTTGGTTTAACATTTCATTGCTTTAAATGTTTGACCAAAAGCTGATTCTGTGAGTAGCAGCTCTTTAGACCCTAAACTTTTTCTTTGATGATGTTGACATCACTCATAAGAGATTGATGATAACACACATGACCACAAACACCTGGACAATAAATTGATACGTATATATACTGAAGATTATTGTGCTTATAGATGTTTCTTATATTGCCGGGGCCCTGCCTTCATGTAATCAGTCCTGTTACAATGAAGGTGACAGGAAAGATGTGAATGCTTGCCTGTGGCTGCCAACCTCACTGTTCTCTTTCTCTTATAACCCACTCAATCCTACTGCAGCTTTCGTAGGTGAGCTGGGGTTCATAGCAAATAAATGGATGAGTCAAGCAACTGAATTGTTTTTCTGCTCATTTTATGATTTTATGTGTTTTCTAAATTGGAAATAAAGCCTAAAATAACTTTTTACTTTCATAAAATTGAATCTGCACTTTGGTCTTCTCTCAGAATTTGGTCGCTGTTCTATAAATCTTGAGTTCTAAGATTAACTCTTCCTTGATGGTAGAAAATGTTGACCATTTTTCTAAGGAAAATTTAGGAGGCTTTTCAGGATGGAGTCTCCATACTATTTAATGGGTAAATGCTTCATGGACAGCTAATGAAAAAATGTAGGATCTTATAATTTTAATGTTCATAACGTTGGTGTCGTTGTGTGGGTCTGTTACGTCTCAGATTGATTATAAAGAAATAGTCATGATTCAGTGATACATATATTTGGGTTTTTGCATTTTTGTTTCTAATTTAGTTGAATAATCAAATCTTTCTTGCTTCTAAGTTTTGTATCGTATGAGCTGTCTCAGGATTTTGTTTAATTTGAGTACCCTGAAAATCATCTTTTAGCTGAGTAAATGTAGGCCTCGATGGACTTGTTATTATCATATCAGATTCTATGTAATGTGTCAGGCTTCTTGGGAAAAAAAAATGCATCCTTTAAGAATATACTTCTGACATGGGGAGCCTGGGTGGCTTAGTCGTTGGGCGTCTGCCTTCGGCTCAGGGCGTGATCCCGGCGTTCTGGGATCGGGCCCCACATCAGGCTCCTCTGCTGGGAGCCTGCTTCTTCCTCTCCCACTCCCCCTGCTTGTGTTCCCTCTCTCGCTGGCTGTCTCTCTCTCTGTCAAATAAATAAATAAAATCTTTAAAAAAAAAAAAAGAATATACTTCTGACAAATTTAAGGTAGGTTAGTAACACATTTACCTTCACATTATATCATATAATTTTCTCTAAAAGGGTGCTATCATTTCTTTATTCTAATTTTTTAAAATTTCTATCAGAGATCATTGATCATCACATAGAGATTTTCTCTTAACATTAATTTTTTTGTTGTATCTTTAAATTGGAATCAAACATAATTCTAGTTGACATTTTTATCAGTATTCTGAAAAAAAATGAGGTTGGATTACATTATTCTCTGAGAGTAATCACTAATTAAAGTGTTTCTTTGTGATATGTAATGACTTGATGTCAACTTGGGAAGATTTAATTGGTCAGCATGTGATAGGGTTGTGTTCCAAAAGGCTCTTGTATATAGATTTTTCTTTTTGAATTTGGTTTTACAGACTAGATATTATAATTGGTGGCTAGATTATTAAGCCAACTTTCAAAAATCAATTTTTATTCCATCATATGCTTTATCAGTATATCACGTCAGTGATACATATCTACCACTTAAAACAATGTCCACTGGGAATATGTATTTTAAATTTCAACTTGAGGCAGAAAGAGTAGGTTTGATTGTTTCTGTTAGTATGGAAGATAGTTAGGTTGTCTAGGGATGGGGATAGGAATGCCGTGAGACAGTAACTTTACTGTTTTAACTTTCTAAATCTAAATAAGAACAGGATAACCTTAATTTGTTCTGAATGGGGAACAAGGGGCCTTGTGAGACTAGTGGACAGAGTAACTCTCTTACATTTATATTTATCTACCATTCCTTTTTCTGTGTAGTTTATTCTGTAAATTATATGTTATCAGTTTTATATGTTTCTTCATATTTTGCATCAACATTTTAGAAAGCAGAATAAAGAATATAACCTAGTTATATGCAGAGTAAACAGAAAAATATGAAGAGAATTCAAAGAGACATTTTTATGAGAAGAATAAGATTTAAATTAAATAAATATGGGAACTAAGAACTCATCCAACATATATAAATGTTGGACATGGTCATAGGTGATCAAGCTTCCTCTTTCCAGGACCACTCTTATCTCCCTTTCCCTCCTTTGTTTCATGGTTCATAGAGTTCTGTAATTCCTCAAGAAGCCCGATTATTTGATTCTGTCTTTTTGGCTTGTTGGTGATAATTGAGAGGAGCACCTCTTACCTAGTTGTATCTGTGTCCCTTCTACTTTCAAACTTGCCAACTTGTCTCTTTCTTGTAGGGTGTACTGAAGGCATAAGAAGTAGCCAGAACCTTCTTTTCGTACCACGTTCTCTTAAAGCATCAGGCTCCTTAGTTAGGTGGTCTCAGGTTCAAGACAGTAGGCTACAGTGTAAATGCACAGTAAGGAGTTCCAGCTTCCGGTTAGGGGATGAGGAGACGTTCACTACCCTGCACTCTTTCTTTGCTAAAAAGTTTTACATTTGAGATTCTGTCACTTGTGTCACCGTTTTCTGGCACCAACTTCTAAATTAGTTTGCTTTAAGTTATAAGCCACAGAAATGCAAATAAGCAAAAAAGGAATTTTTTGGCTCAATAACTGGAAAGTCTTTTTGTCTCTGCATTCCGCTATTTTTATTTGTTGACAGAGTGTCTCCACTTGGTAGCAATGATTGACCTAGGTAGCTCCAGGTGTAGCATAAGGCCAACATATAATGACATATAAAGATATGCAGGTAAAAAGACTCAGTTTTGCAAGAAAATTTTTGGGGGGCAAAGATAAATACCTTTCATCATATAATTATTGGTTACCCAAGCTCAACAGAATCCTAATAGGGATTTTGGCATTCATGTATGTGGAGTGGCTAGAACAGAAGCCCAAAGAGACTTGGAGAAATGAGCACTCTAGCTGTTGGTGTGTCAAATCTCCATTCATAATATGAGATAAAAGGTAATAAAAAAATATTTGTCAGAAATAAGGAAATGGTCCTCATACCTGGAAAGTCAGACAGGAAAAGGCCTTCTTCGTCAGGAAAAGCCCTTGGTCAGGAAAGCACAGGACATCTTTATTGATTAATTGATTTAATTGATTTCATCAGTATTATATGTAAGGAGGAAAGAGTAATTCCCACAGCTACCTTCCCCCTCAAAGCAGGATTCTATTACCAAAAGGAGAGAATTGAACAGGATTCTGGGACAGATAAATAGACAAACTATTCTATTACTAGCTTAACTCACAACTTTTTTTTTTTTTAAGATTTACTTGTTTATTTTAGAGAAAAAAGGGGAGCACTCACACATGGGGGGAGGGGCAGAGGGAGAGAATCTTCAAGCAGACACCCTGCTGAATATGGAGCCCAACACGGGCTTGATCTCATGACCCCGAGATCATGACCTGAGCTGAAAACAAGAGTCAGACGTTCAACCGACTGAGCCACCCAGGCACAGCTTTTGTATTTACCAGTTGTATGTCTTTGGGCAAGTTACATAACCTCTTAAACTGTAATATCTTCATTGGGAAATGGGAAAATAGTAACAGCACCTAAGTTGTAGGGTTGTTGAGAAGATCAAATTAGATAATGCACATAAAGTGCACAGTGCTTGGCACATAAGCCTCCGTATAATGGTTGTTCTACCACCACCACCACCACCATCATGATTAGCAATAGCAGCAACAGCCTCTTCCACTCATCATCTCCTCATCTCCACCCCTACTACCCTCCCTACTCCAGGCGCTCATCAATGCTCCACTGACTCTTTGCAGAACTTTATCATCCCATTCTCTATATCGTGGTCTGCTTCTCCCTCTACCCTTCCCCCTGCTTGTGATCTCTCTTGCTCTCAAATAAATAAAATCTTTAAAAAACGAAATGAAACAAAAACATGAATTTGATCCCACTACCCCCTTGCCTAAAATGGTCCATTATCTCTTCAATGGCAGAAAAACATTCAGACTATACTACATGCACTATTTTTGTAGTGTTCTATTATTCTATTTCCTGTGAATTTTGTGAGAAGTAGCATTTACTTGATTAACATGACTGCATAACTTCAAATTCTGCATAACATTCAGATGTAAATAATATAATTAGATGTTAGCAGATATAATATTGGTGGTTTGATGGGTAATTGACATGAAGTTGCAGGCTTTTGATTGTTGGTAGGTGTCTTTTTTGTTTTTGTTTTATTATCTTTTAATCAAGTTTCAAGTCAGCTTAAATAGTTTGGCTTATAGATTAATAGCTCAGATTTTGAAGACCGAAGAAGAGGGGGCTGTAGGAAGGAAATGTGATATAATGGTAATGGCTTAATTGGAAAGGCAGGAAATGAAGTTAGGAAAAGAGAATATGGATGTTTTAGGCCAGATGTTCTTGTGAAGGGTTTCCTCAAGAAAGGATCACCCAAGTACAGATCTTCCTTCACTTAAGAGGGTTACATAAACCTATTGTAAGTTGGAAATGCCATAAGTCAAAATACATTTAATACACCTTAGCCTAGCCTAACTTAAATGTGCTCAGAACACTTACATTAGCTTAGAGTTGAGCAAAATTATCTAATACAAAGGTTATTCTATAACAAAGTGTTGAATATCTCATATAATCTATGGAATACTGACATAAAAATATTCCACAGTGCTGCACATGTAATGTCCTGATTATGAATGTAAATTTAGTAGTGATTTGAATTTAATTAATATATAATTAATGATTATATATATAATATTATATATGGATTTAGGGATAATCTTAGTGAAAATTTTTAAAGAAAATATATAGAAAATTGATTAAAATCAGCTTACCATAAATTTGAAATGCACTTTTTAAAGCATGTCTTAGAAAGGCATTTTAAGAATAGGAAACTAAGAATTGAGGTTAATAAATGTCTTGATCAGGTATCACAAAAGTGTATTGTTTCCTGTTCTATTGGTGTTAATTGATAAATTTAGAAAAAATTAAAAGTATAGGTAACAAAAGAAAAGGAAAATGACCCATGATCTCATCACCATATTCTGGTTTTGTTTCTGTTTGAGATCATACTTATATACAGCTGCTTTTTTGTCCTAACAATACAATATAACCATATTTCTATGTAATTATATATTCCTGCTAGCACAATTTTTAATGGCTCCATAGTTATTGTTATAATTCCATTAATGTTGCTAGTAATTTAAAAGTTTCCATACTTTGCTATAACAATAACCTTCCAAAATAATATATTAGTTTAATTATTTACATAGCGATGGTTATTTTTTTCAGGCAAATGTATGGAAATCAAATTATTTGGCATACATATTTTTAAGATTTGTTAACCGTGTTATCAGTTGTGATATATAATTAATTTTCTTTGGTCCTTAGATCTCTAGAAGATAGATATAGCTTTTCTCAGAATGCTGGGACACATGAGCCTCTTTTTCATTTTTGCCATTCTTCTATTTTCCTCCTCCTCAATTAATGGTCCATTCATTTAAGCATTTATTGACCATATAAATAGAATAATAAGTAGCCATTATTGAGCATCTGCTATATGCTAAGAACTGTTCTAGGTGCTTTGCATACTATTAATTTGTTTAATCATCTGCAAATTCAAAATAGCATTTGCATGTTGTTATTTCCATTTGACAGATAAGTAATAGGCTTGAAGGGATAAAACATTTTACTCTTAAGAAGTATAGAACTGGAACATGGCCCCCTGTCTATCTGATTCCCAACTCAGAACTCTTTCTATGATGTTGTTTCTAAGCACCTGTTGGTTTTAGGGGGAAAGAGCAATCGAGTTTAATTTTAAGATATGTTAATTTTTATAAATCAAGGAGAGACATCAAGCAGGCTGTCAAATTTAGAGATCAAGTAGAGGTGGAGGAACGAGTAAAGGAAACTGAGAAAGCCGCTGCCAAAGAAGTAGGAATATGAGAAAAAGTGAGAGATAAGGATGGAAAGTGTCCATTGAGTTTACGTAGCATCAACAGTGTGCAGGTGAATGTTCAACAGCAGGCTTTGGGAGAAGAAATGGGGGTGGGGGAATGCCCTTGTGTTTTAGCTTTTCCTGATTTCTGTGTAAATATTTCCACTGTGGCCAATTTCAGACTATCAGTAGTTTATTCCGGAGTTTTCTGAAAATTTAATGTCAGTTCTAGTACAATGTTCAAGTTGGCTCCAGCATACCACTCATTGAAGACCTTGACAAAAATAGTGCCAGTGAAGTGGTGGAGTTAGAAGACAAGCTGAAGGATATCCAGCAGATAAATGTTACATGGACATTAAAATGATTATTTTGAGAGGTTGGTAAGAAAGAGAATATTTAATATAGCATGAAAAAGTTAAGCTATATGCTTGGGATGATGGGTGATTTCTCTTCCTGCCTATCACATTATATTTTTAACAGATTACATTTTATTTTTATAAACATGGATAACATAGTCATTTAATAACTACTTGTGTTTATATATACCTGCAAGGCATGGGACATAATCCCTGGTCTTATATTTTATAATCTAAGTCAGAATTCATACAGAATATATTTGTAGAGGAAATAATTTTTTATTGAGGAAACAAGTATATAAATGTTGAGCTGATAGACAGATTTTCAGAGCCAAAGAATTCTGTGGTCATTACAGAATATACACAACATTTAGAGATATTTTATACAAACAGCCCTGATTTGTATCATTGAAATTTTTGAGGTAAAAAAAATTAAGTATAAAATGGTGAAATGTAGACATAGAAATATTAGAGAGTGTTATACTTCAGATGTGATGTGAATTCATGTACTAGTCAGTTGAGACCAGCTTTTTGTAACAAATACCTTTAATGATTTATTTCTGTTTTGTTTTACTTGTTGGAGGATTAATCTGCAGTAGTTTCAGCTATTCACCTTGAATCATTTTAGACATCAGTAGGTAACCTGTTGTACCGTGGTACTATGGCTTTTTAAAAATCGTATTCTAGCCATAAGTGGACATTCCTTTGCTTTTTCTTTATAAAAATCCTCTTTACTTTAACTTTGTTGTACCTGAAAATAAAGTAGCTTTAAATTTCACTAGTATATTTTGGCTTCAAGTTGTAAGAGTTCTCATTTTTGTTTTGCTGTAGTTTTCTGTGAAATTTGCAAGAAATGTGTTACAAAGATAATATGGAGTCTAAAATTATCATGTTCATGATCCTGGAAAATATTAATCAGCTTGGAAGAAAAGATCACACAAGTTAAGTTTAGTTTCTTACATTTGACTGATGTTTCCTGTGTGAGAGTTTTAGTTGTTTTGACACATCATCCTTTCAGTTTTTACAAGTTTGATAATAAGTGACATTTTTGTTGGTATTTCCATTATATTTTCTGCAGTAAACATTGATATTTAAGTTAAAGCAAAGATAATATAAATTGTTATTTCTAAATGGTTTCTGACTCACAAGTTTAGCACCTCCTGTATAAATGCCCAGCTTATTAACCAGGGAGTGTTACCTGACTTAACCAAGTCCACTAGTGCACAATTGAACTAAAGGCATTAATGGCAGGGAGTAATATGGGGATGATAGTAAGACTGCAGTACCTCATTTGATTAAAAATTCTTGTGTTCTTATATGTCCAGGATGGGCTAGGAAGACGAAATAATCCAGTTTGAGAGGAGTTTTATAAGAAACACAGAAGTATGACTGACAGTGCTTATTTTGGTATCAGAGTTGGTTGCATGGAAAGAAATAAGGAATGGTTCTTTATAGTTTAGGGTTAATGCATTGGGATTAAGAGCTCTGATGACTCAGGTAAAATGGAGCAACTGCAGGGAACATGTTAGGCTCCACGAAACAATGTCACCATACCCCATTACCTCATCTTCTTTAATGCTCCTTCATTAGAGGAAAAAAGCATTATACCCATAGGGGGTGACCCAGAAAATGTTTTTTCTTCTTGAAGTTGTTAGAAAATACAGATTACAAGAGATTATGTTACCATGGTGGTATGAATAGACAGTAGTAATTACCAAAAAAAAAAAAACCCTTTATTTTTTTAAAATGGTTTTTTCTTCATAAGAGTGCATATTCAGTCTGGGAAATAGTGAATAATCATTTATTCATTCCACAATATTAACTTGAGGCTTACCATGTGGCAGGTACTATGCTAGAAGGGATATATTGGTAAAAGAACACAGTTCAGAGATCTTAAAGTCTAGCATAGGAGAGAGATTCTGGCAGTTCTGTGCCAGTGTGTACATTGCTGTGCACAGATCGAGGGTGCTTGGCTCAGTCTCTGTGGGGTTGGGGGAGAAGGATCTCCCAGAAAAAGTGAAATCCAAGCTGAGAACCGAAGAGAGGCTAAAGGGAACACTCCTGGGACATGTCAGGCACTGTACAGGGATGGACGCGTGTGTGATCATAATACACTGAAAACACTCAGAACAAGACTTCTCATTTACCAGGAAGCGAAACTCTGTTTTCAAGTGTCTGTTAGTTACTGATGGAGAAAAGGCGAAATTGTGGCTAGAAATGCCCTCTGGAGAGGACGTTACAAAATTTGTGTTTAATGTGTTGAGAGGTAGAAGAAAAATTAAATTAATCCAGTGGCATATTTGACATATGAAATGTGTGATGTAGCCATATTCCTGCAATTTGTTTATAAAGAAAAGAAGGAAAATCAGCCAAGTTAAACAAAATGTATTCTCACTTAATGAATTGATTTGTACAGATAGTGCTTTTTTTTAACCTGGCAAAAATATTTTTATGGTAATCCTAACCTGTGTTCCATGAGGAAATACTGAAAATGACTCACGATTATTAATGATTTAATGCTACTAGCACAATGGTATCTTTGTTGAGGAGAGGTAGCAGGGAAGTTAATAGTGGAGTCTGGAACCTGACTGCTTGGTTAATCCCAGCTCTACCCTAGTTAGTTGTACGACCTTGGTCAAGCTTCTCCAACTTCCTTATTTGTAAAATGGGAATGTTATTATAGTTGTACCCTGAGCTAAGTTCATTTGGTCTTTTAACTATACGAGGAATTTTATGTACTCCCTGAACTAAACTTTTTTTTTTCTTTTGCATTCGTAAGGGCTGGCTTAGACTTGCATGCCTTTTTGAGTATGACTGGAGAAGGGGCATCTTTGCAACTGTATCACTAATGCACGTTGTGTGTTTTCTCAGCATTCTCACATTTGTTAATTTATAGCAGCAATGATTTTATGCTTCACGCCCTCCATTTTTGCATTGACTTTTGTCTCTGTTTTTAAAGGGGTTTTGAGATACAAAAGGATTAATTCTGTGAACATTGAGTATCATAAATTGGTTTATTTGTGAGCTTAGCCTTAAGCTTAATGTGTGTCACAATTATGAAATAATATCATGAGAATAACAAAATTATATCTTTGAGTCACAAAAGAAAAATGCCATGTCAGATTACTAATGTTCATTTTTGTGTCCTTTTATTCTGGGATTTGCTGGGGGTTTTGTTTTTATTTTTTGTTTGTGTTTTTTTTTTAGATTTTACTTATTTATTTCACAGAGAGATAGGGAAAGCCAGAGAGCATAAGCGGGGGGAATGGCAGAGGGAGAAGGAGAAGCAGGGAGCCCAACGCTGGGGCTTGATTCCAGGACCCTGGGATCATGACCTGAGCCGAAGGCAGACACCCAACTGACGGAGCCACCCAGGCACTGCTGGGATTTGCTGTTTTTACATAGCATAATGAACATCAATTTTGGGATATTAGTATATATAACCTTTTCCCCCCTTGAAATTAATAATTAGTGGTGATTGTGTTTTTACCTAAAATTGTACCTGCAAGGGTTTTTTCAGGAACACGTCTTCATGAAGCAAGTTTCCAGCCCAGGACTTTTGTGTGTACTGTTCCTTCTTGGTTACTCTTCCTGACTTTGTATTGCTTCTCATTCTTTAGCGCACAGCCAAAGCACACAGAGAACTTTTCCTCCTAAACTGGTATACTCCCACTCCTCCCAGTTTTATATAAAAGTCTATGTATTTCCCTCTTAGTCATTATCACAATTTTAAACTGTGTTATTAGTTTATTTACTTATTTGTTGTCTGCTTCTTCCCATTTTACCTAAAGCAACACAGGATAGAGAGAGCATGAGTCTTACTACTGCTTTGTATATAATGACGCTTATCCAGTGTTGACACTTGTCCAGAGTCCGTGCTCACTTAACTATAGTATAACTGAATAACTGAATGAAGAAAATGGGTAGGTAGCACACAGCTGCTCGATGGTAGGACTGGGATTTAATTCCAATTGTCGGTCTAATTCCAAAGACCTCATCCGGGCCATGAGAAAAGCATTTTCACAACTATTTTCTAATTGATTCTTCACCATAATCTTGTAATAAATATAATTATCCACACTTTACAGATGAAGAAACTGGAGGTCTTTGTGACTTTGTCAAAGACACATCACTCAGAAGTGGGAGAATGAATTTATTTGGCTTGAGCTCAGTGTTTTCTATGCTGTGCAATATCACTTGAACTCAGTCTAACTCTGTCCCAGTGTGCTTGAATGCAAACCTTTCTGAAGGAAAGTAAGGCAGAAAGTGTACTTTCCATTTCAGTGTTGCGCCCTTCGGTGAGCCCAGGTGACAGTGTTAAACAGGTAATGATTTTGAACTTAGAAGCTTGTTCCATTCCCACTGTTTTTAGTAACTACATCTTTCTTTCAGTAAATACTTACTGAATACCATTTGTTTGACCGTATTATACCTAGGCACTGGAAAAAACAATGCTGAGTAAGACTTACACTCCACCCTCAATTTGATTAATACATAATAATATTTAAAGTACACCACTTTAAAAAAAAAAAAGAACATGGAGTATCAAAATGAGTGAGATACCTCTGGGCATGGAAAGATGGCCTTGATACATAGTTGATTTAAAAAGTATACAGCAGCTGTTGAGATGTGCATGAGTCTGCTTTTTTGTTTAAAAATATATAGAATATGCATAGATATGTCTATATGAATTATATAAAAAGGAAGAATAACCTCTGAAAATGTTAATAGTGGCTATCCCTAGAGGTGGGCTTGGGTAGGCAGAAGGTAGTACTTTCATTCTATTTGTATTACTTATGATAGGATTATGAGTGATTTTTACTTTTTAAAGTAATTCTTAGTATTTTTTAATATAGAAAAATTTTAAAGGGTATATAAGAGAATTTTATCTAGAGAATGTTTATAATATTTTAAGTGAAAAACAGTAAGATTTTGATTTTCTGATCTATCTGAATTTTCTCTATAATATGATTTTTATAATTTGACAGTGAAGTTTTTACTAAAGCATTCTTTCTGCCCTATTTTCAACAACAACAGCAAAAACAAACGCAAACAAACAAATAAATAAATAAAAATAAAGCAAGGTAAGGATCCTAACTAAAGGTAGGGGTTGGTGATAGGGGAGATATGTAAATAGGAGCAGCTTATCATTCAAGTATTGTTTAAATTTGTTTGCATTATTATAATGCCAGTAATAATCATAATCATAACAATGACAGCTCACATTTACTGTGTGCTTATTAAAGCCAAATATTGTTCTAAGTATTCTGCATGTATTAACTTAGTTAATCCTCTGAGGTAGACTCTGTTGTTATCCCTATCTTGAAGATGAGGCTCAGAAAAGTTATTATCTTGTTGAAAATTACAAAACCACTAAGTGTCAGAGCTGTGGTACAACCTATGCAGCCCTTCTCCAGAGGCTGTACCCTACACACTACTATCTCTGTCGTTTGTGAGATTCCAAATACCAGTCCAACTCTCAATAAGGGTTTTAGTTTTTTCCTGTATTAATGAAAGAGACTGTTAATTTTAGGTCAGGATTCTGGTAGTATCCAAATTTTCCTGGTATCCAAATTTATTTTTTTGGCCCATCAGGGATTGGGAAAAAGCCTTTGTGATTTCTGCATCTCACCAGAAATGAACAGATGTAGGCAATAAAGTTGTGGCTAACATGTTGTTGATTGCATTCTGTTTTGTTTTCTCTGGGCAGGCAGCTTGGCATAGTGGAAAATAGTGGCTTCAGTTAGATTTGAGTATAAATTCTGGCGTCAACGTTCTCTAGCTTCTAGCCTTTGTTTCTTTATTTGTAAAATAAAGACAATATGGCTCTTCAGGGTGCTTGTGAGAATTACATGAAATAATGTAGGCAAAAGACCTTCAGAGTAGAGTCAGGCACATAGTAAAATCTTAATAAATATTATGTCACTTCTTCTGGTAGATAACCCAGAATTTATTGAAGAATCATCTTAGGAAACAAAATGTACCTGATTTTTTACTATAAAATACAGGTACAACTATGACTGGAAAATGTATATTCAATGAAGAAATATTAATATTTTAAGATGCTTGATTAATTCAGGACATTCCTATATACAAACCCAAATAATTTGTGGCAATTAATAAATTCATTTTTAATGACCCTTGCATTTCAAATCGTGGGAATGTAAAACATTGTAATCAATTATCTTATAAGCATATATTTGAAACTCATGATCTGGGATGATAGGAACATTTTATCACAAGTCAGACTGAATTCATACAGCAGTCTTTTATTAGTTTCTCCATATGAGCTTTTATGACTTTGATCTTTTAGGGGCTCCTGACTGGTTCAGTCAGTGGAGCATGCAACTCTCAACCTCAGGGTCGTGAGTTCAAGCCTCACAGTGGGCGTGGAGCCTACTTTTAAAAAGGGGGGGGGGCTTTGATCTTTTAGATGTTTTCACATTTTTATACATTTTTTGATGAATTTTTCTATTATTTTTGCTAATCTCCCCTTTTTTTCTCCTATTTAATATTAAATGTTACCAATTTCTATATGTTTTTGTTTCATGTTTCTTCTTCAGGTCATTAAAAGAAAAAACAACTCTGCCTTTTACTACACTGCCTATATAGAAAAATATCTTAGTATATTTATTACTAGACCTGGCCTGTAGTGTTGAGTAGTATTTTGGGTGGTTTGAAAACATCATGCCTTCTGAAGTGTGGCAGAGAGCAACTAGATTCTGAGTGGAGAACAGAGGAGATTTCTATTTGATTTTTGGGCTATTTCTTAATTTGTTTAAAATCACATTTTCTACTTTTAGTCATTAGGCATATTCTGTTATTTATTTAATAGGTTAGCTCACTTTCAAAATACTTAACTTTGTACCTCACTTCATTACTTTTTTTTTTTTTTAAAGATTTTATTTATTTATTTGACAGTGAGAGACAACCAGCGAGAGAGGGAACACAAGCAGGGGGAGTGGGAGAGGAAGAAGCAGGCTCATAGCAGAGGAGCCTGATGTGGGGCTCGATCCCAGAATACCAGGATCACGCCCTGAGCCGAAGGCAGACGCTTAACCGCTGTGCCACCCAGGTGCCCCCCTCACTTCATTACTTAACAACCTAAGAAAAGATACTGGATTTAAGGACATTCAAGAATGATGAAACATTTAAGGACCTTCCCTTCTTGGCTTACTGTTATTTAATTTTTGAAAAAAATGGATGTATCTGAAAACTATGTTCTTTTAAAAGCACAATTGTATTTTCTGCCTTATTAAGTTTAATTTATTTCTAAGAGCAATTTTTATTTTAAAAAATAATTTTCTTTATGGGTTCTTCTCACTATTATTATGTCAGCATAATAATAGAGATGAAGTATATTCAAAATTAGTAAATTCTTTTATTCTGTAATCTAATGTACATCATCAAACAAATATGGAAATGTCCTTTTATTTCTTTTAGAAGAACTGAAATCAAATTCTCCCACACCTGCATTCTGTATACGTGGTTATCCAGATCCCTATCTGTAGTCCAGGATACTCAGTTACTCTTGTGATGACCTAAGTTATTTGTACTTCCTGACTGTCATAGATATTGGTGGCCCTAACTGGAATAGCTTAAAAAGTGATTCCTAAACATAGCAGATCTAAAATGCTTATTACTTCTCAAATATCTATTCAAACCTAAATGACAGCAAATAAAATACCTTCATATTTGACTTGTTTGGGAGGCTGAAAATTTTCTTCAATGCACTGTACAAGGGACCTCTCTCTATTACATAAATCTTATAGCATCTGTATCTTGAGACTACTGTGGGGACTATTGATAATGTGTATAAGGTGCTGGTGCATGGTGCCTGATACATAGCAGATAGTCAGCAAAAGGCAACTGCTGTTTTTATTCTTTAAGAATGACTGGAACAAATGCCAGTACATGCTTTCTGCTGAAAATGCTCGTTTGTGTCCTGCTTATGTTCACTATTTTTGTTTCCCTAAATTACTACTCCTGGACAATAGTGCCAGCAGAAACTAAAGGTGACCATTTTTCTTCTCTCTAAAGAAAAATTATAATATTGACTACAGTTGTTAAAAATAAGGTATTTGTGTTGTATTTATAAAGCAAATCTTGGGAAAGGGTGATTTTTAAAAAATAACTCTGTAAATTGTCTTGGCTACTGTTTGAGATCTTGCATATTTCAAAAAATGTGTATTCTTTGTCAAAATTAATGGATGATTTGGCTGGGTATAGAATTGTACTTAGGAAATAATTTTCCTTTAATTTCAAAGACATGTAAAGCCTATTAGGTTGGCTTTAGCTTCCAGTGGTTCTAATGAGAAGTTTCTTGCCATTTTGAGTCTTGATCTTCAGTCTGTGACTTGTTTTGTCACTCGGGAACTTTTAGAGTTCTTTTCTTTATCTTTGTTGTTTGAGACATCTTAGCTGGTAAGCTTTGCCTCCAGTGGGTGTTTGAAAATGTATGGAAACAGTTTTGGTCATCACAGTGACTAGGGAGGATGCTTTGGCATTTAGTGCCTGGATGTCAGAAAGGTTAATTTTCTTACAAAGCAGGAAAGCATCCCACCCAAAGTGTCAGTAGTGCCACTGTTGAGAAATATTGTGACCCTTGTGTATGACAAGAGAAACAAGACATGTACACCAAAGACCAGTCAATATGCTTAGTAGTAAGGTTGTAGACATGCTGTATGAAACAACGGAAGAAGAAAGTGTAAATGACAAGTTACAGATTGAAATAGAATAAAAATCACTACATGAAATACAGCCATTAAATTATCTATGAGTATATATTTACCATGTTACTGCTTTGGGTTACTAGTTGGACATTATCTGCACTATTAAGCTTAATCACATTTTGGACATTTTTTTTCTGTATTTCCAAGTAGTACCTGCTCTTAATTACTTCAATAAGTCAAAAAATTTATTTATTCTTTTCTGTGGTAGGGTATCTATTCGTAATCTAAACACTTAGCAATTCCAGTTCCAGACGGATTTGAGGAGTAACATTTTTGCCAAGGCTAGAACTTGACTGACCCTGATAGCATATGGATTTAAATTGAAGTGGAATTCAGGAAGGAGTTGAGCAAGGGATGTACTTGTGCAGTTTCATAGCAGCTTCTTAGCAGTTTGCAATTCTGTTTCATTAGTGTCTTGGGAAATGAATTACCAGAATAGCACATATAGATAGCTATATTATAAGAATGTAAACATTCAAGGACAAAGCCAAATTCCTTTTGGATTATCCACCATTTTCTCATGGTTCATATCATTGCTTTCCTTCACTAATGTGGCTGACCAGGAAAACTGTACTTTAGAAACACAGAACTCTAAGGAAGCAGAGAGGGATTATGATAATGAGGTGGGAAGATAGTGGAAGATGTTAGAATAAGTAGTTTGATAATTTGTATTAATATAATAATTTTTAGGTATTTTTAAATAATTCAGTACTAATGCAGAGTCTTCATTTAATATGTATACAATAAACTTTTACTTTTCAGAACCTAAATCACAGCCGCAGCAGTTTCATCAGGGACAACACAGATTGTCACATACTGAGCAAAATGGAGTCAAAGATAATAATCAACCAAGATATCTTCCTCGAAATGATACCAGACAGCCAAGAAATGAGAAACCTCCTCGTTTTCAAAGAGACACCCAAAATCCAAAGTCAATTTTAGAAGGCAGTGGATTACCTAGAAACAGAGGTTCTGAAAGACCAAGTACTTCTTCAGGATCTGAAGTATGGGCTGAAGAGAGAATCAAGTGTGATAGACCCTATTCTAGATATGACAGAACTAAAGATACTTCATACCCTTTAAGTTCTCAGCACAATGATGGTGCTTTTAAAAAAAAGGATAACTCCATGCAAAGCAGATCAGGAAAAGGTCCGTCCTATGCAGAGGCAAAAGAAAATCCACTTCCTCAAGAATCCACTGATTATAATAATCAAAAACGTGGGAAAAGAGAAAACCAAACAGCAAATCCTGATCATTTTTATGACAGGAAACCACGAACAATAAATAACGAAGCTTTCAGTGGTGTAAAAATTGAAAAACATTTTAATGTAAATACTGATTTCCAGAATCCTGTCCGAACTAATAGTTTCATTGGTGTTCCAAATGGAGAGACAGACATGCCACTGAAGGGCAGGCGAGTAGGACCTATTAAGCCAGCAGGACCCATCACAGCTACACCCTATGATGATAAAGTATTTTACAATAGTGGGCCCAAAAGAAGATCTGGGCCAATTAAACCAGAAAAAGTACTAGAATCATCTATTCCTATGGAGTATACAAAATTGTGGAAACCTGGAGATGAATGTTTTGCACTTTATTGGGAAGACAACAAGGTATGCATGCTCTAAAGTTATCATATACTAATATTATTAAATGTCACCTTCTAGTGAGACTGTAGAAGACCATTACTTTGGGACTGTGAGTTTCATTCTATAGCCGTAACTGTTTAACAGACTTATAGATATGTAATTTATAAAAGAGGAAAAATAAAATATTTAATATTCTTTATGGATGCTTAGGGAGGTTTGATTTTTAGATTGTATTCAGAACAGTATTTAAAAGTAACTAAGTGAAGTTGATCAGTTACTTCATTTATCATCAACTGAACTGTCAATGTTTGCTTTTCTTTCTATTCAAGTTACACTGATTCACAAGGAAGAAAATGAGTTGAGTGGCACAGAGTTAAATTCTGCAGATTTCATTTAACTTAAAGAAAATATGCAATTGGCCTACTTAAAAAAATAAGAACAGAAAGGTTAATTATTTAGCTAACAATAAATGATAATTATTAAGCCAATAATTTAAACATTCTTTAGTTCTACGTTATATGCTGGCTACAGTAGAAAGCAAGAAATCATAGAGAAAAGGGAAGGGAAAGATAGATAAGGTCATGAAGGAATATAGTGGATCAGGTAAAAGAATCTGGCTGAGAGGGAGAAGACCAACAGAGAACAGGAGGAGGAAGAGGAAAAAGGTACCCTCAGAGAGAAGGACCTTTGCACGTATTTTCCCTTCTGCCCAACATGCTCTTCTACCAACTGTTCTCGTCCTTGAGGGCTTGGCTCCAACATCAATTCCTGGAGAAGTCTTCTTTGCCCTGCCCCCTCCTCCCTCCTTCACTATTGTCTTTTTCAATCAGTGCCTTGTTCACTTTCTAAAACTTACCACAGTTTGTAAGTACTTTTAGTTTTGATTCTTAGATTGATATCTCCTTCCCCTACCAAAATTTTCAGTTTCTTGAAGGTAGGGCTATGTCTGTCTAGTTTTCCTTGCAGCGCTGCTTCTCCCACAATGGAGGGATTTCATAATTACTTGTTGACCCTGTTAATTGGTTAATTCTGAAGGGGGCACTTATACTGGAAAAAAAGAGTAGTAGGGGACTGGAGATATCAGCAAGATCATAGTAAAAAAAGAGGAGTTATAGTGTGGAGACATGGGTGGATGTGAGGATCAAGTTAAAGAAAAAAATACTCGAAATAAATATTTCATAGGTAGAGTAGTTTCAGTTGATAAAGTAAGGCTGTGCCCATGAGAGTTTGTGTTGGGCTAAAAGGAGTAGTGGAGGCAAAGTTAACTGTAGTTTTCAGGGAACTAGAATTCAGGCTAGCGAATGTGGTTGGATCTTTTAAAAGGATGCAGTAGGGCCAGGGATCAGGAACTGGGCCCTTTTGTGTTCGGTGAATGATGAGGCGTAAGAAGGGTGTTAGATATTTCCTGATGATAGCAGGGAGAGGGGTACAGGGCGGTATAACTAGATGGCGTAGTCTTACAAGGTTTTTGTATGAATGTGGGATAGCATCTGTCTAGAAGCAGCATCTCTACTGTTGAGTTTTTATTCAAGGCTAGAAGGAGGGGAGGAGACAGCACTAGCTGTGTCTTTTTTTTTTTTTTTTTTTTCTTCTAGAAAAGCAAAAGCCTTTCCAGAAATACCACCAGATAATCTCACTGGTCGGAACTATTTCACATGGCTCTTGCCTGATTAGGAAGGCTTGGAAAGCAAGTACAGGTGTTCTTCACCACCCAGACTCCTACTGTTATAACTTAGACCGCTTGCTTTCCAACATACAGGAACTATTTGATTTAGGTAGTGGGAGGCTAATGTTTAGCTGTTTCTCCCTCATGGTAAAGGCAAGTAAAAGGGAAGTAGTTGGAAATCAGCTTGGTTTGTAGAGCTAACAGTCTCTATCTTAGAGGAAGTGGCTACTTGTGTCAGCTGCTTCTGTGAAAGTTTGATAAAGCTGAGAATGGAAAATGTGTTTTGGTATTGGACAATGTAAGATTATTGGTGATCTTGATGAGCAGAGGAAGTAAATGGAGTTCCAAGCTCAATAACTTTCGAAAGGCTTAGTATATGATTCATGCTTTATATTGAAATCCCACAAGGATCATGCCCTAGTAGTAAGTGCAAAACTAATACAAATGAGCCATTACAAAGCCTAAAACCAACCATTTACAGGCTCAAGGATATCTGTTTGTACTCTTATCTGCTGCCAAAAGAACATATAATCCTCTTTTTGTGAAAAATAACATTTTCTAAAACCCCTTCTGTATTTCATCTGCTATGTCTGGTATCCTGTAAAAAATTAGGAGGCATGATTAAAAATACGGAGAGAGAAAATGAATGAGATACAAATAAGCAACAGAGAATAATAACAGACCTACATATATTCAGATATTAGACTTAACAGATAAGTTCTTCAACAAATACTGAGCAAACCGTAATTGAGTAGCTGATAAGTATCAGATGCTTGGGATATATCAGATAGTTCTGGCTATGCTATTACCCTAATTTCTTCAAACACCTGGTGAAATTATTAATGAAGCTTTACTTTTAACTAATTATCTCAAGAAAATCAATAATACTAAATTCATCTGTTACCTTTTCTGAATATATTTAATATAATGTACAGTTTGTGAAAGAGTACCTAACAATTCCCAAAATGTTTTGAGTTTTTAGAGTATGCTTAGAATAATTGGATGATCTTCTAAGGTGACTATTTTGATTTTAATTGGATGTGTACTTTCATTTTAGAGTGAGGGACTGTGGGCTCTCTGAAATTACACCATTAATTACACCATTAAACAAACAATATTCACCCTCTGAAAGAGATAGGATTAGTTGTCTTCTGAAAACAACTAATTTAAGAGATAGCTTTTAAATGTTTTGTCAAGAATAGTCAACTTTCCGGGGCGCCTGGGTGGCACAGCGGTTAAGCGTCTGCCTTCGGCTCAGGGCGTGATCCTGGCGTTATGGGATCGAGCCCCACATCAGGCTCCTCCGCTGTGAGCCTGCTTCTTCCTGTCCCACTCCCCCTGACTGTGTTCCCTCTCTCTCTCTGGCTGTCTCTATCTCTGTCGAATAAATAAATAAAATCTTAAAAAAAAAAAAAAAAAAGAATAGTCAACTTTCCAATTTTCTAACCAGAGACCAACCAAGATAAAGATTTAAGAAAAACATGAGTTATAACTGTCGTTAAGAAACTGTAATCTTAATTGCATTATGGTGCTGTAATGAAGATAATCAGCTAATTTGTATAATTTTATCATTTAAAAAACTCTTCACACTATCTTGCCTTCTCTCAACCTTTATTTCCCTAGAAGGATTTGGGAATTTGGGACAATTCTCCTTCTCCCTCTAGACTGCCATAATTACTTCAGTTCTTTCTGCCCTCTCAACTGGAATACTTCAACAACCTCCAAATGGTTTTCTTGCTTTAAACCTTATTCCTCTTAAATTTGTCATTGAAACTACTATCACTGATCCGGGGCTTATATCATGTCATTCTTCCTAGTTAAAATCTTTCACCTGTGGAACAAATACAGCCTGTAGCATGCATATAGAGCCTCTGTCTGCTGGCCCTTACCTTCTTGTCCCATCTGATTTCCTATTGGTTGGCCCTTCTCACGTCATGCCATAATTAACTCTAAACTTTTTCCAGTTTCCTGCACTCATCTCCATATTTTATGTCTCATAAAATATGTCTGTGGAACACCCTCCTCAGTTTTTTTACTGAGCTAACCCTTCTTCATCCTTGAAGACTGTATCTGCTCCAGCAAGTTCTTCCCAAACTCCTCAGCCTTATTAAGTGCATGGCACTGCACCATTAGTACACTCCACATTATATAGGAGGCATTTTTTTACACAGGTTGTTTTTATTAGACTCTAAGCTTCTAAAAGGATGTCAACTTATTTGTTTTCCTAGGGTATATTTTGACTCTTATTTGTTGAACTTACCAGAACTGACATAATTATCTGAGAAGCTTACAATTGAAGCATAGGTCCAGAAATACAGCAATTCACAGATCACGGAAGTATGAGGTTAAGAAATAAAGGAGGAAGGGGCGCCTGGGTGGCGCAGTCGTTAAGCGTCTGCCTTCGGCTCAGGGTGTGATCCCAGCGTTCTGGAATCGAGCTCCACATCAGGCTCCTCTGGCTCCTCCGCTGGGAGCCTGCTTCTTCCTCTCCCACTCCCCCTGCTTGTGTTCCTTCTCTTGCTGGCTGTCTCTGTCAAATAAATAAATAAAATCTTTTTTAAAAAAGAAAAGAAAAAAAGAAATAAAGGAGGAAGAGACAGATGTGAACGTATATCAAGAACTCTAATATAAGAAGAATTCCCCAAAAAAAGAAAGAAAGAAAAGAAAAATTCCAGCATGGTATCTCTAAACTTGCCAGCATGCAGACCTAGGAAAGAAACACTATAGATTAACTTAATAACCTTTGTGATGTTAATCAGTAAAAACAGATTTTTTTCTTTTTCTGGTATACTCAGGATAACATATTTTAAAAGATGTAGACAATAAGAATTTTTGTTGCCTTTAGCATTTTCTGATTCTGGTGAGCTTATGAAGAGATACTGTTGGAGTAGATAGTGTTATAATAAGAGCATCCAGCTACCGTAGTCTGAAGGAAGTATTGCGTAAGAGTAAATAGTTTTTCGTTTTCATTTCATCTTCACTAAGCAACATTCAGACCTATAATTTCGGTCCTGAGTGGGTTGACCTATCGTAGAGAAGTACTCCAATTAGTTGACCTACTTCTAGTTTCCTTAACAGAAAAAAATTGTTATTGTTATGTTAATCAGTTCCTTGTGAGTTTGTTACTGTGAATTAGTTCCCAGGGCCAAATTACACTAGGTAAACTGATAAAATAAATGTGTCTGGTCTTGCAGTGTGTCAAATCGTATAAATCCTGGATATAAGTAATGTGTTTACTCCTTATCTGATATCCCTACTTCACCCCAGCTGCCTGTGGTGACTGTGGCAGTGAGCCTTCTTCTTTGAGATTTATTTTTGTCATATATTTCTGTTTGTTACATAAATTGCTCCATAGTTATATTTTCTGACTATGTCCTGCTAATGTTGTCAGAGGGCTTGAGTGGCTAACAACAAAACATAACACTAGTTCTTTATACACCCATTAACATGTGAATATTCTCTACTGACACTCTTCGTTCTGTCCTGAAATCAGTGTATGTCAGAACTCATACGGATGAGAGAATTTCTCTTTTTTTAGCCGATTTGTGATTATCTAAAGGTAAGTTTTCTTTCTTAAAAATATTATTCCCTTAAAAATTTTCTTTCAAATATTGTATATTTGAAAGTTGCTTAGAGAGCAGATCTTAAAAGTTTTCAGCACAAGAAAAAAAGTTTTGTAACTATGTGTGGTGATGGACATTAACTAAACTTACGATGGTAATCATTTCACATATATACGTATTTCACTAAAATTAATCTTAAAAAAATGAGCTTTCAAAAAAATGTACATTGTGACACCTTGAGCATTTACGTTTCCATCAAATATTGCCCTTTGTAGACAATCGTCATATTTAAAAGTTGTTTTTGTCTCCTCAGTTTTACCGAGCAGAAGTTGAAGCTCTCCATTCTTCAGGTATGACAGCGGTTGTTAAATTCATTGATTATGGAAACTATGAAGAGGTGCTACTAAGCAACATCAGGCCCATTCAGACAGAGGCATGGGTACGTGATCCAAATTCTGTACGGAGGCATAAGCTATTTTGAAGAAAATACATAGCTCTAAAAGATTAGTCATAGCAATACAAAATTTGCCAGTGGAAAAAAATATTTTGAATTTGCTTAAAACTGGCTAGTCCCAAAGTAAGATTCTAATTAATTGCATTGACCTACAATAAAAATGAATGCATTGGAATTAACTTTTCTTGTGTAATGCTTTGTTATAGTATGCTTTGGAAATAGGTGCCCTTTTTTACGTTTGCAAGTTTTTATGCATATTTTGTTCCTTTCCAGTTTGTTCCTTTAAATTTGACTAAATTACATCCAGCAGTTGTCAAATTTAAATCTCTGTTGGATACATGTATATTCTTTATTATTTTAGTTACACATCAAATTAAGAAAAACACTTTATATATGAATTCATGCTGCATTTACTACATATATATTTACATATGTATATGTACAGATTAACTGTAATATCTCTGTCTAATAATTATTTGATTTTGTTGCCAAATGTATGTCAAAGCTCTGTGATAATTTTGATGATGTAATTTAGAACTATTGGCCTCATGGGAATCCATTTTATATAAGGACTTATATGACTATATAGATAGATTCTCAGCTACATTTCAGGAAAAACAGGAGGGCAAGGCATATTAAAATTAGTTTCAGATAGTTATTTTTTTATTTCCTTTCTCCAATTTATAGGTAGCTAATAATAAACATATTATTTTTAAGTCTAATTTATTTCTATTTCTCTAAAATACCAAAATATACTATGAAATTGTATTATCCAGACATTAGCCTTATCATTGAAGTACAGTGTTTTCTCGTTTGCTGACTTTAGTTTAGTTTAGTTTTGGTCTTTGATGTTTTTCTGTCACCTCCTCAGTGTCACCTACCCCCCATCCCTCCTCCCCAAAAGAAATAAAACTACAACAAAAAGCCTAGTACCAGTAATTATGCTTTGGGCCATGGAACTTTATTCTTTACCTTTTTATTTAAAAAAAACTATCATTTTCTAGATAATTTATCATTTCATATTTTATAGTATATTACTAATGGCTCATATGTTTAATTAAGAGATCTTATCCCTCACTCTCATTGTCTAAAGTTTAGCCACTTTTTCTCTAAAAGACTGAAATACCATCGATATCTACTTTATGTCTTTTCTTGGAGAAACCTGATGTAATCATATCTTTGCCCTTCTGATTCTCATATGACTGCTATTTTCATTCTCTTTTTTCCATTAATACCTCTTAATCTTACTTTGATGGTAAGAGTAATTATTTAGTAAGTCTGTGTTTTGAGAAGATGAGTCCTGGTTTGCTGTTCATACTATGCTCTCAAGTGTGTTTAACTATTACAGTCAAAGAGTCAAAATAGAGTTTTTAGCTTTAGGGTTTTTATATTTTTTAGAGGATTTGATAAGAGATTGATTTTATTCTTTTCTCCCTAGAGAAATATTTAGTTTCCTTACTTCACCTCTTTTCTACTTCCTTTTTCTGTTTCAGGGTGGCCATAACTGATGAGCACATTTGTCATTCCTCACTGTAGCTCTTCCATTGAAAGGTGTTTGGTACTGAGTGATCATTTTCTTTCTACAGTCAGTGACTTTTCCTTTCCCCCCTTAATAGTCCTCGTTGTTTTATCATTGATTTTAAGTCCATGTAAATTTAGCTGGACAATAACTTTATCAGATGTCACAGCCCATGTAGCGATTCTGAACCACAACAATATTTTCATATTCTTCCTACCCATTTGTGAATATTCATCTATGTTTTATTCTGTTTTTTTACCTATTTACTTTTTTGCAGTCAACTTAAAAATCTTTTATAAGATCCCTCAACTATTTTACAGAAAGAAGCAGGATAGAATCACTAAGTATTTTGGATATTTTCTCCTGTGATTATTGATATTTTATGATTTTACATAAATTAATATAACAGATATTTTTGGATCATTAACATTGTTATTGGGGACAAGATCATTCTTCTTTATCTGCCTGAATAACTGACTGAGTTTGTAGAAGCATCTCCTTGACATGCAGAAGCCACCAGCTTAACAGATCTTCATTCATCTCCATTTTAAAAAAATACATACGTGCCTTTATCCATAAAAAGCCCCTGAAGAAAAAGATTGCATGCAGTTGTCAATACATTTAATGTAGAGTTAGTGTTGAGTTCTCTTGGCCTCCAAGAGTATTAATGTTGGGGTCTATGGGTACTTTTTCTTTTTGTAACTGGAATTGTGCCAAGTTTTAATTTAATCAAAAGCAAACATTCACTAGATCAATAAGAAGATAATTCTAATTGGTAAGTCCCACTAGAAAAATTAAAGGGCTGCAAAGGTACAGTGAAGTTTCTAGAAGCTTTAGCATAGTTGTTCAATCACACCATGGATTGTGTAATTTTTAATTTTTAACTCTTGCACTATTTTTAATTGTGAAATTATATTGTATCTTTTATTAAGGTGTTTGTTATTGGTGTAAGATTTTGGAAGAACCTCGTTTTCCTAAATGTAGCAATTATCGTTCATTGAAGAGTTTTCTAATAGTTTGCAGGGAAAACAACCCAAAAACCTGCATATAAACCAAAAGCTTTTGAAGAAATCAGTTGCCTGTATTGTCTCTTAAAGGCATAAGGATAAATCATTAAATAAAAAGCATGAAATATGAAGAGACCCAGTGACTAAGTTAATAGTCTCTTGTATGGAAAATTAAAATAAAAATCAATTTAATACTTTAAGGGTTAATGTTTTTTTCGTGAGGTTTAGGAATTATTCACCTTTGCTCTGTAGACTAAATACTTATTTTCCCTTTCCATTTGGACTCATCATTTTACTTCCAGAACATACTGAGTGATGGTATTTTAGACGGTGAAAATATATGCTCTGGTTATGATTAAATACTTTATTTCCTCCAAAATGATTCAGTAAACTTTTTGGTAAGTCATCCTGATTTTTTTTTGTGTTCTAGCTAGATTTCACCTGGTTCTTTTAGCTGTTGTTAAATATTCTCTTTTAATTTAGTGTCTTTATTATAGTGAACTCTCTAACTATCCCACATAGTGTGGGGTTCATAACTTATTCTTAACTGCATAAATGCTCTCACTTTTCCCCCCCAATGTTCTTTAAACATTGTATGATTTTCCTTAATTTTCCAAAGTAAATGAAGCATTAGGGAGTTTCTTATTATGTGTAAAATTATATAGGAAGAAAAGTGTAATATTATTTTCTATTGCTGATGACTGTATGAGAAAACATTAGGACCAGAGCAAACTGCTATTTGTGTTTCCTGCAGGCCCTTTCCAAATTGGTTCCTTTTAACTCTAAAACTAATACCGGGAAACCAGTAAAAAGATGCCACAGGCAATTTGGAATTACTCTAAAATACCCTGGCGCTGCTGCTGAGACAAACCTTTTGTGTTTTTAGAGTAGTTGCTTCTGAATCGCTTTCCTAAGCCTGGAGAGACACTTGTCAAGTCTTGATTTTCCAGGTATTTTTATGACCTGGATTCTATGGAGGCTTTTATATCCCAAGAAATGTTTTAGAACTTGTTGGTTTCTAAACTTCTTTTTTTTAATAAATTCATAGTACTTGTTTCTTAAAATCAGGAAAAGATCTGGTTCAGTTGTTGTTCCGATGAAAATAATTGTGATTATGTAGATAATGCTTAGTTCTAAGGCCTTAGCATACACACCATCTTGGGCATTAATTCTGGACAGATGGATTGTTATTATCTTTTAGATGATCATCCTGTTTTAAATGTTTTTCTGTATTCATCTATTCAACAAATATTCATTATATGTCTATTAGGAGTCAGGCACTGCTGAAGGTGAGGGGTATAGGTTAGTGCACAAAACACACAAAAATCCCTGTGCACTGCACGAAGTTAGAAGAAAGTTATAGTTCCAGTTATGTGAAACAAACTTAAAGATCTCATGAGGGTCTTTTTTCTTTCTTCTTGAAGCTTTAAGATAAAATACAAGTGGAAAAAATCTTGTTTACTGAAGTTGTAATTTAAGTAATGTTTAGGTCTTTATTCCACCTTAGTTTGAAGATAAAATTAATGTGGAAGAAAAAAGTATGACTAAATGAATTTTATCTATTTTAAAAGTTATTATCTATTTAAAAAGTAAAATTTGTTTTTAGGAGGGTTTGGGTTCTTTTTTTAATAATTATGATATATTTTTTTTCAGTTTTAGTATACTTTCCAAAAAAAACAATCTCAAGTTTTACTTTTGAAGTAACTTTGCACAATATTTTATAATGACATCCTTGGAGCACATTTGAAAGTTATCTTTTCAAATTCAAATGATGTTCACAAAAAAACTATAAATTATTCTATCACTAATAAAAATATTAAAAAGAAACATATAACCAAAAAAGCCCTAAACTATTTAATGAGGAAGGAGATTGAGAGTTATGATACATAAATTAATGAGTTAAAATGGATTCTAAACGTATTAGAACAAGGTCATGTTAGTAATTTTAATGATGTAGTGATAAAGTTAGGCTATAACTAGTTTGTATTTGATATCAAAAGATCATAATAGATATTAAAAAGAGGACAATTGTTATAGAAATCATTAACTTCAAAGGAAAATTAGAATTATGTAACAGTGAGGTTCTGCCAATTAGTATCCAATAAAAAGTACAAGCACGTATTTGGTCATAGTCCAGAGGTTTTTCATTCTTGCTGATAAATTCTTAAACAAATTAGTGGGTATAATTTACCATACTTAAATTTCTGCACTAAAAGCGTAAGTTGATTAAGGTCACTGAAATACTGAAATACATTTTCTTCCACGAGACATATTTCGGGAAAGTTTCCTTTCAAACATTGTCATATGAGCAGTGCTTATTGTGTTTTGTTTTATTTTGTTGCGTTGTAAACAGTTAATCAGAATGAAACTGTACAGCTAGCTTAGCCCCATTTAAGAACATAATTTTCAATCACAAGTGATGGAATTTGGAGATTCCATGCAATATCTTCAAGCTTTGATTTAATAAAGTTTGGTTGTATTTGATATTCTTTATTTCTTCATCAATTACCCAGCCTTTCATAATTCCCACCAGAGGTTGTAGAACATACAAGTCTTTACTGGAGATATGAAAGCTGTTCACACAGAGCCTTGTTTTCTTCCAAGGGTCAGTTTTTGTTTTTTCATTTACTTTACTTACCAGGACTTTTAAAACTGCAATTTCAAACCTCACTGAATTTTACCATTCCTTCGCATATAATGCAAAAGATTTACTAATTTACTCACTTCACAGGAAATTAACTAGTAAAATAAATGAATCTGAGGAATATTTTCGTTTGGTTTTATTTCTCTGTTCCCAAAGATGTTACTCATATTGGGCATGTGCCTTGACTAGACACTCATGTCAGTACATTTTAAAGATTGTTATAAATCTGAAGAGGCATTCTTGAATTTAAAAAATGCACACAGTTCTATTTTAGTTTCTAATAAATTTCTGTCCCTCTTCCATCTGCACCTAAAAAAGCAGAAAAAGAATGTTGCTCATTGCACCACAGACTTTATTCGCTTTCAGATGGAGCCCCCGCAGCACATCTTTGAAGTCAGTGATTGTGAACCTTGATGGTGATGGGCTACACGGGGAATTGGGAGACATATTTGATTGCATACCATAGTCAGATGTCAGTTGTCCATTCTCTTTTTTAATTTTACATGGTCATCTTGTGTTTCTACTTAATACTGTTTTTCTGTATTCTTTCTTTGGTCATCTCATTTATTAGTCATCTCTCTCTGTTTTCACTCTATTTCCAAAACGGCCTTGTATCCTCTTGGCTTTTTTTTTTTTTTTTACCTTTAGAAGGTGGTATCTCTTGATACCACTTTGATGTATGTGGATTACCCTTCCTACTGATCTTAATTTCTGAACTTTACTGGACCTGTACTGTTTATTCTAGAATTATGAGCAGTAGGCTTCACTGTCACATCTCTAGGAAAGAGTGGAGTTGGTATGTCTCCTTGTGAGAAATACTCTGGTGTTATAGAGTTTCCCATTCCATAAACTTGAGAACTACTAGCAAGAGTTTTACACATTGACTTGAAATAACTCCCTTAGCAACTGTCATTGACTGAGAGCTCCATTCAGAAGGGAAAGGAAGTACTACAACAGTGAGTACATTTTATTTGCCTTAAAAAAGAAAACTCATGTAGTTTATTAAGAGTAAACATAATTGAAGAGGCTCTAGGTAAGCAACTTAGACCACCATTAGAATACAGAAGTCACTAATTTTCTGTGTATATTTTTTAACGTCTAGTCCATCTAGCTCAGGGTTTTCTGAAGTGTGTTCTGAGAACATTAGTTCCACTTTCCAAATAAATTTGGAAAATCCTGAGTTAAAAAATCACGTGTGCTTTTTTATTATGGGACTTATCAAGACAATATGTATTTTATTTTGTTTTGTTTTTTTCCATTTGTTCAAGTCTTCTGTAATTTACTTCATCAGTGATTTGTAGTTATCCTGCAACCTTGCTAAATCACTTATTAGATCTATGAGCTTATGTTCATTTGCTTAAAGTGCTTTATTTTTTATTATTTTTATTTAGAAATTACAGTTGAACATTCACATCAGTGCTGTATTTTAATCTCTAAGAGAGAGAAAATAGTGTGTATTGCTTCACAAACCTATTTGCTCGTGGAATTCTTTCTTTTTTTTTTTTTTAACCTGTTATAGAAAGTCTGTGGGATATATTTTGGAAAAGATCTTAGCTATCTTGTTACCTTCTTTCTAGTAAATTTCCCAGCTTTAAAGTAGGATGAAGATTTATGTTTAAATATATTGTTTTAGATGTTCCAAACTTATTAGTAGCATAATTCAATTTTTATGTTACAAATAGAGACTAAATATATAAAAGACAATTTTCTCCTCAAACGTGTTTTAAGATTCTTAACCTTTCTTTAAATAGAGGACAGAATATATTCCTGAAATTTTAGGTCCCTTCTAAGTACTTATGTCATTAGTAATAGTGTTTTATTACATAAAAATAAAATTAAGATCTTATTTTACATATAATTATACATAATTCACTGGTCTTTTAATTTTATTTTAACTTAACTCTAATTCTGAAAACTTCTATGTATTAACTTTTAGAAATTGTCATTTGTGAAGACTACCATTATAGCTTTTATAATATTGCTATCCTTCTCTGTAATTCTCACCTAATAACCCACATGATATTTACATGTTCCAACAGTAAGGCATTTTCACCATTTATTTGGGTTTTGTATTTGTTATTCTCCAATAAACTAGTCTAAGGCAAAATGTGAAATCCCTTTTTTTGTTAAGATGACATTTCAAAAGAAAGTGTCAAAGCAAGTTAATTCCACTGGGTAAATGAACATTCTTAAGTGAAGGAGAATCCTAAAAGACCAAAAATTCTATTTTGTTTCAACATTTATATTGATTTTTTACTAATATGCTGGTATGTTCTAAATCTTCTGAATAATATTGTTTTAATTAGTTAAAAGCTTGTTTAAAACCTCCTAGAAAATAAGCAAGCTCTTATACTTAACTGCTCTTGAGCTCCTGTTCTTGTTTTCCTGGTAACAGCGGTTAAGTGAGATGAATTGGTAATCTTGGATATAATTCCAGAGCTCACTTGAGTGATCTGGAGGGGGAAAATTCTTATTTTAAGAAACCTGCCCTTTCCAGACACTTATAATTATAAACAAGGGCAGAATTTATGGTTGGATAATAGCTAGTGGAAGAGCATAGGAACTCTATAAATAAGCGGTAGATACATACTCTAAGTACCAGTCCTTTTAGAGCTTGAAGGGATTAGAATTTTAAGTGAGCACATGAACTGGCTTGATAACTAAAACAGTGGAAGGAGGTCAGAAATTATGTGTTGAATTATTTATGTATTTCTGGTGGTCACCTTTATTACTGAAGAGTCCTTTGTCAGACATCAAGCCTGAGCATAACAGTTTAATAGGATAGTTTTTCAATAAATATTATTTGAATGTTTTTTGTAGCAAAGCTACTTCAGAAAATAGATTGTCCTATATACCCAAGGGATTAAAAGGATAGAAGTAGAAGATATATTTCTTTCCTTCCAGGAGCCACCTAATAAATATTAATAAGGCCTCCATCAGACTGAGATGGGTCCAGTCTGGGAACCATTGTTGGCATGGTTCTTGATTACAATTTTGTTATACATGTTAAACGAATAGGATAGCGGGAAGAAAGTAAGTGGGGAAGGCTAACATTGGCTTTTCGAAACTAGTATTAACTTTTTAACAACTTTTATTGGCATTTTTATCTTGCCTGAGGTATGCTCATTTTTTCCCAGATCATGTGGTTAAGAAATTAGGGGAAGCCCTCTTGATCATGCTTAACCAAGAGCTTATTATACAAAGTAAGATATTAGGAGTCAGTTTTATTCTGTTTCTGTATGGTTCAAATTTTAAAATGTATAGACTTGTGTTCTTTTTTTTTAATATTGGCAGCCATTTTTGGTACTATTTAGTGAATGATTTAGGAGAATATAATGATCCTTTTATCTTGAAGAGACTTATGTAAATAAGGCTGGAAATAACATGGAAAAAAGTACACTAATTTTTTTTTACCTCACAAAGTGATCAGAGAATATAAATATTATTATTATTATTAGGAATTCCTGAATTTTACCATGTGTATGCAAAACAATTAGATTTTTAAAATATGGAATTGAAGTCTTAAAGCAAAGGGAAAAGAGAGGCATATCGAGAACTTGAGAGTGTTAGTACTTACTTGAAGTTTTTTGTTTATTCTAGGTAAACATTTCTTTCTCCTCTATTTTGTTCCCCTTCTCTCCTTTTCCTCTTCCTCCTTATCCAGACTCCTCCTCCTTGTCCCCTTCCTCTTTTGTTTTTATGTTTGAATATTTGCCTTTTTATTCATCTTAAAGGTTTCACGTGGCTTTTAACTATTAGATTGGGTATGTTCCATATCAGACAAGGCTGATCCTCAAATGAAGTCTGGTTAAATAGGGCATCTTTTCAAGGTCAAAAAGCCTCTAAAAGCTTTGGGCACAAATAAATTGATATTCCTGGCTGATCTTTTATAATCCCTGATTATAACTGATGCTTATTTAACACCTAGCCCTACTGATAGTAGTTCTCATAAATGCAAAGACTGTTAGAGACTGAAATGTACTATAGCTGAGTACAAAAAGATCTAGAAATGGTAAAAAGTTGGTTATATGCCTAGTTGATTTAAATCATATCCTTGCATTCTTAGGAAATAAGCAAAGAAGATAAAAATTTCTCACTGAATGTGTTTAAAACTTACTAGAAATGGAAGTAATCGAGATCAGAAAATAAAATATATAATACCCTAAGAAAAATTAAGGAACTATTCAAGAAACTAGAGACTGGAAACTCTAAATTTTGTCCTAGAAAATTAATTATAAAAGGCTACATTAGAAGCATTTTGGATATAATTTAGAAGTGAACATAAGATTTACATCTCAAGAAGAAGGTACGCTTTCCTATTAATTTGTTGAAAATACTTAAAATTGGCTATAAAAAGACTGAATATTCTGTCCATTTTAATGATTATAATTGCTTTAGTGAAAATAATCGCTGAGGGAAGATCATTAAGATAGAAAAAAAAAGGGGGGCCATAGAGTAGGTTAAATGTAGAATTGGTATCTTGGTTCTTAGGTATTTTTCAAAATAATTTTTATAATGGTATAATTTGAAAGGTTTGACTGAAACTGCTAAACAAAAAATTTCAAACAAATTCTTTTAATAATTTCACATACAAAAATAAGTTTTGCTCTCTGAAATGAGATTTAGTATACTTCGAGATTCCAGTAAATTTCACATCAGTGGCAAAGTACTGCCAAAATTACTTCTGACATCATTTACTACTTACAGCCATTCTTGAGCCCAAAGCTGAGACACATTTTCAGATTCTGTGTGCTGTATCCTGAGAGAATTTGATGAAAGGGGGTCACTGCAAGAGTTAAATGTTTGCTGTGCTTGGCCCTTAAAAGAAGGGGAGAGGGCAAGGCTGGTCTTGGGCAAATTACTTCCACCTCCCTTTTTGCCCCTGCTTCAGCTCCAGGGGAGCTGGAAATGCACAGGAGGAATCAGAAGACCTGGGTCGAGTCCCGGCTCTGCCACTTACTACCTGTGTGACTTTGGGTAAGTTACTTAATATCTCGGGGTCTCAGTTTCAGCACAGGGTTGTTCTGAGGATTAAGTAATATAATCAACAGAAATGGGCTTTGTAAACTCCCAAGGTGTATAGAAACATACCTTTTTATTATCAAAAGCTTGGCCTTCCTCCCCATTCTATAGTATAGTGTCCTCAGCTATGTTATTTTTAAAGCAACTCAAAGTGACTTAATTCCTTTTGCTTCTCCCTGTGTCCTCTCCATATGGGAATTCGTATTCCTATCCTCTGCATGCTTCAGAGTTAAGTATTCCAAGAATATAAAACCAGTCTAGTTAAATTAATTTCACAGTGAAGTGTGGATTACTGTTACCCCTATGTGCTTAGTAATGTCAAGAGTCTAGTGCGTGGACATTCAGACAGTGCTGGGGAGAAAGGTTTTTGGCAGAGGGAAGTCCTTTAAATCCTGTTACCCAGATCACATCTGCATGAGTTAATAAGGTTGACTGGGAAAATGGGAATACTTTGAGCCTCTAGTCCTTTCTTTTTCTCTATGGGGAAGGAGATGGAAATAGTTCAGAATTTAAAAGTTCTTCAGAAATCTTATTGAAAACCTGGGTGCTTAGCTTGAGGAATCATCATAGAGAGAAGAAGCAAGGGATTTAATAGGCATTTCTTTGGTCAGCTCTTTGAGTTATATCTGACTGGGCCTCATCTTTGCTTCTCAGTAAATTAGGTTCTAGCCCACCCTAAGCCAAACTGTTTATAATGCCTATGATCTCTACCGGGTGCTTGGTTTATAGAGGCTTTGTAGAGCTAAGGAAGAAAGAGAACTTGCCTTCTGGATCACATCTGGTTCCAGATCAAGGGATCTTTACGAGGGCCTAAAAAGACATTATACCTCTACTTGGTCCAGCCCTCCCCATAATCTAAGGATGCTTGATCTGGCTATGTGTAAATAATAGTAATAATAGCCACTTATGTGAACTGCTTGCCATTAATGCCTAATTATCATGGAGCACAGTAACAGTTAATCATGCCATGATTAGATTAACTTAAAGATTTCATTTTGTTTTATTTTTATAGCCTTGAACTGTTGACTTACGCTCAATATGGTTTCTTGCTGAAGTAGCAGTGTCATCTTTCATAACTAAAAATTAGAGAGAAATATTGAACTCTAGTAGTATTCAAATGCAAATTGAAACAATTAACCACAGTGTTAAATGTATGAGTGAATGGGGTAAAATTAGGTAATGCTCATGCTGGCAAGGATGCAGTGATGTGAGTACCTCATACATTGGTGCTGGCAGTGTAGATTGATGTGATCCTTCTGACTTTTTTTTTTTTCCCAAACCTTAAAAGTGTTCATACCTTTAAACCAGTAATTCCAGTTGTTAAAGAACAAAAGAAATAAGCTAATTGCTGAGAGATGACCATTGCAGCATTACAATAGTAAAAACTAGAAGTTACCTAAATGCCTAACAATAAGAGAATGGTAAAATAAGCGATCTTCCATCTGTTGGATGAAATATTTTACAGCTCAGATGAAAGATCTTGATGAAGGCTGAAATATCAATGGAAATATTTATGATGAGTAAATAATAGCAATGTATAGATTTGAATGAGAATAAACTCAAGGTAAAGTGGTTTAGTGTAGTAGAATTATATCTATTCTAAGTGTGTGTATACATACATTTTTTTCAATTTTATAAACTTTCTGTAATTGTATATTACATTTTTTATTTGAAAAAGTAAAAGCAAGCAAAATAAAATTAGCAAGAAGAAAGTTGATCATAATTAGGGAATTTTAGTTTTTAAAAAATCCCAAAATTTGCCAAAAGGATCTGAAAATATAGGAGGAAATACATAAGAGTAAACAAAACATCACCTTTCAACTTTTAATTTTGCCTTTGCCTTGAGTGAGGTTAACAGCGACATGATTATGGTTTTTCATGATAAAATACCATCAGCCTTAAACTTGTTCCTTTCTATCATTAGTAAATGAAATACTCCCACAACTAAACGAATAGAGTTACCTATACACTCTTATCACCTACTTTCACTCTATCCACACAACCTGTTTCCCAATTCCTTGCAAAATTCTCCCTTAATTATACTGTTCCCAAAATGCTTACACACCTTCAAAATTTAGTCTCTTCTAAGTGCTTTCAAATACAGCGCAAAATACATTTCTCCTATGAAATATTTCTTTAATTTGTACTTTCCTACCATACATAATTTCAGGAATATGTTACTATGTAGTAGTTATAATATTTTGTTTGACTCTTTGTTCCTGCTTTAGTATTGATATATTATTAAAATATTAAGTATAAAGTGAAATTTTTATATTTGAGGTTTTCCTGTTATCATTGAAAATATGTATCAGTCTATTCCAAAAATCCTTTTTTTTTTTTTTTGAGCACTTAATATGTGGCTTTACCTTTCCACCCAGAACAGTGCTGGGCACATATCCTTAGAATGATTATGTGCCAGACAATGGAAATGCATAGATGAGCAGCAGAGGAGCCCAGCAAGTAAGCCAGCATCTGTCTATCATGAGCAGAGCACCAAGTACTTAACTCATTTAGGAACTGGCTCATGGAGGAATCAAGGCCTTCCCAGACTATCCGATTATAAAACAGCAGTGTGCCATCACACAAATTCTCTAGCCCTTTTGCCCTGCTTTATTTCCTGCATATCTTTCTCCTGCTTCCAACCCCTAAGTGAAATCAGTGTGAGAACAGGGACTTTGTTTCAGCTAATACTTAAGCATTCAGAACAGTACTTGGAAAATAAAGCGCCCTCAATAAATATTTGTTAAATCTGGATGACTGAAGTTTAATGTGAGTCTTGAAAGTGTTGAAGGTCAGTTAGGACTTAGCTTGGGAAAAAAAATGTCAGAAAAGAGAGAAGTCTGGGAAATTCTAGAGGGCATGGTAGAGCGAGGTATATTGGCAAGAGTATGGGTGGGTGTAGTAAATGTCAGTAGATGAAGCTGAACAGGCAGCAGGGTCAAAGGATGAAGAGTAAGGTGGGTTATGGTAAGAAGTTTGAATTTTATCCCTCAGAATAGGGACTACTGAAAGATTTTAGGCAGGAGAGTGTCATAATATGATCTTTGCTTTAATAGATTATTGCCCTGGGGCACCTGGGTGGCTCAGTCAGTTAGGCATCTGCCTTCAGCTCAGGTCATCATCTCAAAGTTCTGGGAGAGAGCCCTGTATCGCATTAGGTCCCCCTGCTCAGCGGGGAGTCTGCTTCTCCCTGACCCTTTGCTCCCTCCCACCCACTGCTTTTGTGCTTACTGTCTCTCTCTCTCTCTCAAATAAATAAAATCTTAAAGTGAGAGAGATTATTGCTCTAGTATAGAAAATGGGTTTCAGTGAAAGCAGAGAGCATGGAGACCAATTATTACAATAGTTAAGGCAAGAGGTGAGGACCTTGGAGTCATCAGAATTTAGGCAAAAATAAAGAGTATGGGTGAGATTGCCTAGAGAAAATGTGCGAAAAGAGAAAGACAAGAACTGGAGTCAGACTTCTGGGGAATTTTCAAAGTTAAGGGGTGGGGAGGGGCACTGAGAAGGTGTAGCCAGGGAGCACAGCAGGAATGGGTGCTGAATCCATAATATATAATGCTGGAAACAACAAAAAAGATAAGAACTGGAAAGTACCCATTGGATTTGGCTATCTGTAGGTGACTGGTAACTAGAATGCATTTCCCGCGGAATGTTGCATGTGTATCACAACTTACGGTTTCTTGAGAATGAGTGGGAAATAAGAAAATGAAATGTAGGCTATTTTGAAGATCTTGGTTGTGAAGATAAAAAGCATAGAGGATGAAAATAAAGAGTAAAAGAACTTAGGGTAAAAACCCAAGTCTGTTTACATCAAAGGCACAGTGAAGCAAATAGAGAAGGAGAGGTTGTAAAAATAGGAGTGAAGATTTTTAAAAACCCAGGCTATGATAAGAAAGTGGGGCACAATCACATGTGACTTTGGGGATTTGAGGAACACTAGGGAGAGGAGGAGAGAGAAGTAAATATTGGTGTGGTGAGGTTAAATTGTTGGGTTTCAGGGAAGGAAGCTGAATAATTCTAATGAACTCTCTTCTCTGTGAAGTAAAAGCAATGAGGTCAAGAACAGGAGAGGAATTTTGAAGAGCAAAATAAAGATTTAGAAACTGCCCAGGAACATGGCAGAGGAAGTTAACCAAGAATGTATTTTCACAGCAAAAGTTTTCAACCCTTAGTAAAAAAAAATCCTGTGTAGGGGCGCCTGGGTGGCACAGCGGTTAAGCGTCTGCCTTCGGCTCAGGGCGTGATCCCGGCGTTGTGGGATCGAGCCCCACATCAGGCTCTTCCGCTATGAGCCTGCTTCTTCCTCTCCCACCCCCCCTGCTTGTGTTCCCTCTCTCGCTGGCTGTCTGTATCTCTGTCGAATAAATAAATAAAATCTTTAAAAAAAAAAAAATCCTGTGTAAAAAAGCATACTGTGACAGTTCACCCTGTTCCTAGTCTTTTAGTAGCTACTAGAAGAGGTTAAGTGGATATACAGATAAGAACTTTCCATGTTTATTAAGCAGAAGCTAATAGTTAACCCCAGTTTTTGGTAGAGGTTCTCACTAGGAACCTGATATTTGGAAGTCTGTATAAATATAATGACTATATTATTGCCCTATGACTTCAGCAAAATTCAGTATTGGAAAATCCTCTGTGAAGGTGGGCATTTATGCCTAAACCATTAATATTAATATAATCCTAGCACCATTAACGAAGCTTTGGGGCTTCTTGAACTCATCTTCATGCCAGATAGTGATGTATTAAATAGATAAAAATGTTAATTAGGTACTTGAACATTCTAAGACTCTGTGTGTGTGTGTGTGTGTGTGTACACGCATGGAAGCACATGAAAGATACTAGTGTTTAAAAATTGTGATAGTTACTCAATTGTTCATTTAGAGAACAAAATAAGGTAGGAAATTAAAGAAAAAAGCCTTTAATCTCATGAGACCTCATCTATCTGTTGACCTATGCATATATTCATGACCTATTCATGGAGAGAGATTTTCCCAACACCAACACAGTTTTAAATGAGGAAATTTTTTTTAATGCTCTTCATACTTTTTGCATGACACTTATAAAGAATTGTCCCCTACTAGCTATGGAAGTATAAAACAAAATCTAAATAAGAAACTAGGTAATCCTCTTAAGAACATATGCTCTTCACCATCATACAGTTTATTTACCAACTACCATGGAATGTTCTTGTTCTGGCATTGAAGGGAATAGCCCACCATGGACATACCACTCCACAATATTGAGAAGGTTTCTAAAAAGAGCCTAAACAATATATAGTCTCTCACTGAGACCAGAGAGAACTTAGAAAAATAGTCTCTCTCAAAGTTTATGCTGCTGAATATGATAACACTCAAACAGAGAAGCATATTACTACTATGAGGTTTATCAAATTATGAAATTAAAGAACATCCCTTGTTTAAAATGTACTATAGTCCTAAGTTCTTTGGTAAACTTAGGACATTGACAAATATACAACAGAATTATTTGTGTTAACCTAAGCCTCTGAGGATAAATATCTTGGAACATGTAAACGTTTGTATTGGTACATTTTACTGCTTTATTATACTTTCCTTCTCAGTAGTCGTGTTCTCTGGGGAGTTAATTCTCCTTGTCTGTAGATAGCAAGATGGGGAACATTCACTTGGATGAATTTTATAAAGACAGTTATTGTATTTGGTAAGCTGGTAAGATTTTCCCCAGTAAAGAAGATTGCCTCTGGGTTCCTTTCTTCATTGGAAGAAAAGTGAACATGTTGCTAATTGACCAGATTTCTTAGCCTCTCTTTTATATCACATTGGTTATTAACACCAAAAATTTAAGAATCAGTTTGGAAATGTAAAGTGCCACCTAAAGGCTCATTTGCATTGTGTGTTAGGTTTTCAGCCTCTCTCATTCACTAGGATAATATAGTCAAATCGCTTGACTCAAACCAGTGAAAGAAAAACTGTTTATGTTTTACGTGACATTATAAAGAATAGAACTTTACATTTGTGAAGTAGTAATAATAGCGCACTTTATTGAACACTTAATTTTGCATCAGATGTTATTCTAAGCTCTTTACTTAAATTAATTCATTTCAAGTGTAGTAGCTGTTTATGGAGAGTGTAGCCATCTCAGGGCTGTTTGTTCCCTCAGTTGAGCCCTTCAGAGTAGCTAGCATTGTGGATAATTTGTTTTACAGTAAGAACGGTAGCACCTAAATGTTATTATACCTACTTTATAAATTTCATGATGTGTTTAAAATGCAAGTGAGGTGGAACACTTGATTTTGATCTATTTCTATAAACCTCTAAAAGTTTCACAAGTTCAATCTAATTCTCTCCGTCAGCCTCTGCGTCCATTGGGATGTGCGGAAACAGCAACATAACCTGAGCAAGATATATAATCCTTTTTCAACCTTACTTTTGTTTTTTCCTCTGAAAAATAGTGATAAAAATATGCAATTTGAGAGTTGTTGAAAAGATCATGGTAGCTGCTCAATAAATGTTTTATTCAGTCATTGAAAAATTGAAATGCCTGGCACATAGATTCTTAATTACTGTTGGTTCCACTTCTTCAGTTTTCTTTCAAGGCTTTGGAAAGAGCAGCTTCCTTTATTGTCCATCTTTTCAGAGTGATGTTTGCTGACCCTGGACTGCAACATCAGCAGCTGCTGACTGGAACTTTCTGATCAACAGTCGGGTATCCACCTCACATTCTCTCTCTTGGAAGGAAACCCAAACTGCTTTTTGCACCATCTTTTTCTTCAAATTAATTCCTTTTTCTTTCATATTTCTTTTTAAATTTTTCTTTTCTATTACAATGTTACTAGTATAATGAACTTCTGTATTAGGACTCTTAAAATGCAGGCCTAAAATAAAAATCCATAAATCTTTTTAAAGTACACTAGTTTTTCCCACAAAATGAAAGAACTGTGTTCCTTTAAGCTAATAGTATTGCCTGCAAAGTTGTAAAAATTTCCATCATTTTCTTTATGCAAAACCATTTTTCTTCACACTTTTGAAGTCCTATGTTTGTAACAGCCTTCATAAATTGGTGACTTCCGTCCTAGCTCTGACACAAAGCTGTTCAGCCCATCCTGCTGTCAGTGTACCTGCTGCTTGACATTGACAGGATTCTTGTCAAAACCGGGGATTGCATAAATTAGTGTTTAACCCTGGGCAGGCTTTTCTCCTCATTTCAATTCAGCTTTTAAAAGACTGTCATGTCCTTATTCATAGATCATGAAAGTGGAATTTGACTATCATCATACACTTTATAACTTTCAGAGTTTATAAACTGTTCAGAATACCATAAACTTTCCTAGTCTTACTGATTTTTCATTAATCCTTAATTAGTAATCCTCAGTTTTAGAAATTCCTGTACAATAATGGCATCATCACTGATTGTCTACTGTCCTTTTCTTCTAGTCCAGAGGATCTACTTGCCTTACTTTTTATTTTAATAAGCAGCTTACATTGTGTGTGTGGTGGGGTGGGGAAGAGAAGAGGGAAGGAGTTTTAAGTTGCATAAAGTCGTTAAACTTTAAATAATCTTTCAGATGAATTTAGAATTTAAAAAAAGTTGATTGTTTTACTTTAATACTTTTCAGAAAAGTACATATTAAGTGTGAAAAACCTAAGAAAATCTCTTGATTCTGTAATACCTCCTAACTCGTCCCTGCTGTCATTGTTCCACTGTGGCTATATGGACAAGGAGAAATAGTTTCATTCATGAACAAGCAGAACAAAACACATATTTAACAGGAACAAACATTTATTATGTTCTCCCTTTGTATAAGATGATGAGGAAATTACTCTCAAGAGTATATTACCAGTTCGCGTAGCCTGTGTTGAACATCTGAAACAGGGTTCTTGAATTTTAGTAAACCTAGAAATTGTTACGGAAAATATAATATGTTTAATAGCCTTAATTAAATCAGGTGATATATACGTATAATTTTCCTTTACCTAAGTTGACAGAGGTAAGTTCCTCACCCTTATTATTCTTGGAGAAAATCTTTGTGATACCTTTCGTTTTCTTCAACCATCTAACCGTCAAAAATGATTGAGAAGGTCTCCTAAACTTGGAAAGAGAATGATTTTTTTTTTTTTTAGAAAAAGCTAACTCCTCATATACTGAACATTTTGAAATCTCAACATGAGGAAAAGAAATCCATAAATTTAAGCATACTGAGAGTAATTTCTATTTCGGTAACAGCAAGGTGATATGTTATTTCTCTACTAACATATTGAGGTAAAGGGGACTAAATGGTTGAGAATGTGAAGATTAGAGTCCTTCTCTTTAGAACCTGATTTTAATTGGAACACTTACACACCAGGCACCTTGTATAACTCTTGACCTGCATTAATTGATTTAATATCTGCAGGAACCCTCTGAAATAATGACTAGTATTCCCATTTTACACACAAGGAAAACTACAAATATAGCTTCAGAGTCATGAAGTATGTTGCCTAAAAACATTGAGCTAGTAAATTGCAGAGCTGATATTCAAGTTTCAGACTCATTGACACCATAGCACGTGATCCTACATTTTACATGTAAATGAAGATAAATGATACCGAACTATTTGAGGTTTTTTGGAGTAGCGTAAATAAAAATATTCAGCATTGCAGTAAGTTTGTGCTCAATATGTGATATACAATTTTAATTAAGGTATCTTTCAAACATTTAGTTCACTCAATCTTAATTCTCATCAGTTTAGAGAATTTTAAATAAAAAAATGAAGATGTATGTGGGTAGAAGTATCAGCTCATATTTCTCAAGAGGCTAGACAGCAATTTACATGGGGCAGGAAAAAATCAACCTATTCTTTTAAGCTACTATTCTGTTGCTAAGAGAGTTTAATCTCAAACTGAGACACTCTTTTCATCTTCTAAATTTCCCTGGAATCTAGTTTCAAGATTAAACGACATTTTAGCCATCTATTTAGGTGTTGCCCTTTTAGATGGTAGTCCTCTAATTTTCATTATGCAAGAGAATAAATAAATAAATCAAAATAACTTGTCAGAAGAGCTGACTTAGTATTATAGTTATTCAGAATACACCAATGATAATACTGTGCCAAAAATAATATCTTTCTTTAGTATGTGGAATTCAACTGTGGTTAAATTTAAGGTTTAGATTTAGATTGGGAAATTAATTGTTTTCAAAAACAGAATGACATAGACCTATATGTTCCAAGCAGATCCTACCTGGAATATTATTCTGAAAAGTAAATAGAAAAGTAAATATTAAAATGCACAAAGGAAAAGATGGTCAAGATGATGGAAGATTCTGGAAATAATGATATTTGATAGGTGATTCCAAGAGTTGAGTCTTTTGCGTCTAGAAAATAGAAGACTAATACTTGCTTTAAAATAGCTTGAGGTCTTTCATGTGGCAAAGGAAACAGGCTCAGTGAGAAAATGTAGGTGGAAATGCAGGTCTGTCCTTTGTCGCACAGGACACAGAGCAGTGGAGTTGGCTGCCTGAGGAAGCCTGAGTTCTCTCACCAGAGCTCTCTGAAGGTGGTGGGTAGATCTTGAACCACAAACATCAGATCACTGACTCCTGGGTTACTTCACATTTTTCTAAAACTGTGGCTTTGCTAACTATCCTGTTAATTGGTAAGGGTTTCTAAACATCTGTTATCATTATGTTTCACTAAAGAGAAATATTTTTAGTTCTTTATGCAGACTTTGTTAGTATGGGTTTTTAGGTGTGAATGGAATTTAAATGCAGAAATGATGTTTGTCATACTGGGTGCTATCTGCTTTAAGATTTAAATGTTTAACTCTTTTTCCTTTTAGTCTTATGTTCCTTTACTTTCACTAAGTGGGTGAAAACATCAGCAGTGATTTTATTTCTGCTATTAGGCATGGCAATTTTTTCTGATAGTTATATAAAACGTGTCAAGTCACGTGTCCCATCCGCACTCCAACCCTCTGTACTTTTTAATGGCAAAGATCTGGCCTATATTTCATCAATTTGACATGGAGTTTTTTTCCTATCTCTGTTTCTTACATCTATATTAAAGGTCACTGTAGTATACCATAACTGTCTCAAGTGGTCAGTTACATAATGTACATTGGGCTGACTTTTAGAGTAAGAAGTAGTCTGGCATGATGGTTCAGTAATTATTACTTTCAGAGAAAGATTGGGTTAACCTATCTTAAATTATGTTATATTAGCCTTCACATTTAAGATGTAAAAGTGATATAAATTATGAGAGTGAAGTGATTAACCATTTGTGATTAGTGCTCAAATGTCTTAACCATAAAATATTCTAAAACATATTTGTTCAGTTAGCATATTTGAGAAAGCAGTTGCTTGTACTCATTGACCTGAAAACATAGCAACATAGATAGGCATTTTCTATTATTAATCATCATTGCTGTACTTCCACTCTTTAAGTAGTCTTTCTAACTGGTTCCTTTTTATAGCATTTACCAAAATTTCAAGGCAAGATATTCGAAGAGGTTGATCATGTTAACTTATTTTTGGCTTCCTCTTAAAATATTCAGATTTTATGCAAATAGTGTCTATAACTTGATTGATTTCAAGAACACTTCTTTGCTAATTTCCTCCCTTTTTTTTGTTCTAGTTGCCCTTTCTATCTGTAATTTTTTTTAAAAAAAAAAGACCTCCTCCAAAAAACAGAACTAGTGGTAACAGAGTGATTTAGAATATTAAGTTATTAGTTTTAGTGTATAGATAGTTTTTTTTAATTTCCTTAGAAATAAAAAGAGAGCAGGTGGCAAGAATCCTTCTCCTTGCATTGGCTCTTTCATTTTTTTTTCAGTGGCTTTTCTACTTTCCTTATCTGCCCAAAGCAATTTGAGGATACTTTAGCAACAAACTTCTGAATTTTAGCAAAGTCTGTGGGTCTAGATAATAGTTGGACTGACGTAGGCATGTATATTGTATTGTCAAAGAGTTACTTATTTCAGAATAATAGACAACATTGAAGGCTTATTTCATAAACCCTTTATAGGTATTACCTCCTATAGTTTCCCATGTAACCCTGTGAATTCATTACTGCTTTCTGTGTGAGAAAACTGAGACCAAGAGAAGTTGAGTAAGATGCTTAGAAGTGGTAGAGTCTAAACTCAGACTTAGATCTGACTGAAAAGACTGAAGTCTCAAATACCAATGTCATGAAGTATCTCTCAAGGAAATCTTTGAGTAGATTGGCACATTTGGGAGCAGGATATGCTCTCTGCCTTGATTTCCAGGCAAGCTTTTGGAATCTATTTAACCTTTAGCTAAAACAGCCAGTGAGTTTTAGAGAGGTATATGTTTTTATAAAACATGTATTAATTCTTTGGACTTTAGTATTTCAACAAAGATTATGACCAGTAAATGATGTTTATGTTGGGACAGAGGCCTCAGGGCAGAGGCCTTCCTTTTACTTGAAAATAATCTTTAGCTAGCTATTACTAAAAATTAAGCAAAACTGTCTGAAGCAAGATATGTAAATATGCACTATGTGATGCAGTGGAAAGAACTTTGGAGCAGACAGCCCAGGGGTCTTACTCAGGCAGGACCACTTACATAACTTTGGGTAAATTACCGTGAGCCTTAATTTCTTCATCTGTAGAATGGTGAGCTGAAGTAATTCAAAGCATTGTTGGAAGGATTAAATGAGATATAATGCAAAATGTCAGGCACATAGTGGAATAAACATTCATTCCATTTTTCTCTGTTCCAAGTTGTAAGTAAACTCAGGTGTGTTTTTGAATGAAAGAGTGTCTATACTTTTATCATTTGCAATTTGATATAAGGGTAACATATTTACTAGTCTCTTTTTCATATTACATGCTCATAGTTAAAATATGGATGCAGCCTTTTGAAGTTCAGTTCAATTTCCTTGAGTGCCTAAGCTGCCAAAAATAGCTTGTTTACTCTGTGTGAAAGGGTAGGTGGTCTTAATGATATTAGAGGAAGGACTGTGATGAATAGTACTATGCATTGGTTGGCAGAACATAGAGTAGACTCCTTGAACTAGGTATTCAGATGATTTCCTCATGTCTTCTGGAATCATCAACAGTTTCAATTTTTATGTAACTCTAGAAAATGTAGTCTTCTCTGCAAGAAGATCAGAACCACAGTGACGTGTCTCACAGTTCTGAAATACTGCATGATACAGGAACGAAAACATTGTGTTCTGTCAGCCATGCAGTTTGGAATAGTTTTTTAGTAGTTAGATTTTGAATCAGATTTTTTGGGGGGTTCCTGAATCCGTGTTTTTCTTTTCTGCTATAAAATATGTGGTTTAAATAAAGTATTCCTGGACATGGTATATATTAAAGAGATGATCTTAGATCTGTTCTGAAGGGGAGGGAGGCTATAATTCCCTGTTTTGTTTTATTCTCAAATGGTATCCTATTTTACTCAAAGTTTCAAAAACAAAGAAATTAGCCTATTATAAAATTTACTTATTTTGGCTATATATAATGACTTTCTCATATGTTAATGAAACCTGAGATTTTTTTTTTCCTCCTGGGTATGTTTTTATTATCAAATAAGACACTTAGTTCATAGAAGTCAAAAGAAGAGTTTAGATTTTCTCTGTGATAGAAGGCAAAGGTGAAAGGGCTCTGAACTCAGAGTCAGAGGCCTGCGTTTCAGTTCCTATTCTTCCATCAGCTCGCTTTCTTATGTTACTCAGGTCAGTCAACGCAGCCAGTTCCTAGTGTATGGCAGAGGTTGAAGTAGGTGAGGCTTTTAATTTTTGTCCCTTAGGGAGTTACAGAGCGTTGAGGGACTGAGAAAGGGAAAGCCAAGAAGATACTGCTTGCGTACACTCATTCGAACCTGGGCCCATCTATTTTATATTGAAATTCTATATAAAATTTCATTTGAAAGAAGAGTGTCACATTTACCCAAAATAATAATAATAATAATATTTTTAAAAATTTAATCTGCTCAGATTATCTCCGATTTCCCCTTCCAATTCTGAAATTCGTTATAACTGTATTCCTTACCCTCATTACTTGGGAGCAGAGCGAAGGGCAGACAGGACTATGAATCAGAGGACCTGTGTTCTAGCTCAGGTTATGGTACTACTTACTTGAACAAATAATCGCTTCTTGGTTATTTGGATTATTCTTCTTTACAGAAACTTCCTGTTTTATAGTTTGTGGTTCCAGACTACCACAAGCCTGGTTTATTTTGTGATAAAGCTATAAATATTTATTTGGAATATATTTCTTAAACAAGAATGATTGGTAAACTAAAGTTAGTGTTGATCATAATACATTATTTTTGTGGACACAGATGTTATCCATAACCTTCACAAAAAATAAAAGCCAATCCAGCTTTGACTTTCAATTTTAAGTTACTCTAATATAGTAGAATATTAGTATAATTAATCTAAAATAGATTACTTAAAAATATTCTAACTTCTACTTTTAGGGTCCATTATGTGATTTTTTTCTTTTTGTTTTTGAATGGGACAGAGATACTTTATTTCACTGTTTGGACTGAAACATAAAATCAAAGGTCAAAGTTTTTCAGTGGGGACAAAAAAATGAATCTGTCAGATTTTTAAAAATGTGTTCGTGAACTATAACACTAAAAATTTTTTTTTTTAGTTTTAAGTATGTTACAGAGGAGCGATACCTAAAGAAGTTAGAAGGAAGAACTAGGTATAAATGTCATTCAAAGATGACTCCAAATAAACTCCTCTATTAAATTGAGCTGTTTATTGTATAAAATGGAAAGAGGTACTCATTCAGTGCTAACAGTTACTAGCTGTGGACTGTAGGAAGTAGTTCCAAGGGTGACCAGTTTTGCCCCCAACTATCCTGTAAGAGAAATACTTAAAAAAGCAGGATTGTGCCTTTGACAGTAACTGAAAACCAAGCTGTCAGAATCATTTTTATTTTTTGCTTCTACTTTGTATAAAAAGATTGTGAAGACATCAAATAATGTGAAAGAAATCTCATGGTCGGTCATCTTTATAAAACCATTTAATTGGCTCTGGCTAGTAGGGTCTATGAATCTTTTAAACACAGTAGAGACAGCCTTTCAAATAGCAACGCTATGTTGTATAAATCCAGCTCACTCCCTCAGCACATGCAGTCTCCTACCCTTAACAGTGGTTGTTATTGATCAAGTATAGATTTTTAGGTGTCCTCTAGCCAGTTCTGCAGCTGAGTGTGGAGGAAAAAAGGCATTCGATTCTAACCCCTGAAATAATTACTTCATCTACTACAGGGCAAATATACTTTCATTCTTCTCGGTTGATATGCAAAGCTTCAAATGTTGTCATATGTCATGAAATTAAATAGCTCCTTTTCAAATTTAGCTATAATATTTGACAATCATCATTCAGAACAGTGACCAGAATAATAAAAAATAATTTTCTCCTTTCCCGAACACTTTTTAATTTTTCTTCCTGCATTTAATTGCTTTACTAAATTATAGACATAATATCTGACACTTCTAACCACTTTGAGATTGATTGTTAATGACAGGGGCATAGAGAAAGGAGAGCTAATCTGGAAGTTTGTCTCTAAAATGCAGTTGTTGAGTGATGTCGATAGATTGTCAAATTTCTCCATTCTCTTATTTAGGTGATGATGGCCCCTTAAGGATGATCATTAATTATTGGCTATTGGTTTATTTCTTTGACATGCAGACTGAGATGTAAAGATTTAAGCAGTTGCATTTGAATCAAAACCCATGTTTGCCTTAGAAGTATCAGGGCAAGGTCACAGTTTTCCTGGGCTTCAGTGTCCTTTGTATAAAAATGGAAATAATGGTTCTTTCTTAAGAATACCATGGAGGATGCCTAATAATGAGAGTTATGTTTGTGCCAAATATTAACTATCATTTCTAAATGATAGGATTTGATCAAATTATCTTAGCATCTTTCTGCTCTCAGGTAAAATTGCATTATTTGGATCTGTAAAATTTGAAGAGTAGAACTGAGTCTCTCATAAAACTTGTTATGGTATTAGTAGGGTCAAAGGAAAGCAATCTTTTGGGGAAGAAGATTCAGAGATAATGTGAGGAGGAGGAAGAAGTGGGATACATTTCCAAAATCATTTAAATTATTGTGCTCTGATAATTCAGTTGGAATTTAAACCCTACTTTTGAAATAGATGCTATTTCTTTCATAAACAAAACCGAGAGCCAATTTTTTTTCTGTCTTTAAAAGGGAACATAGTTCATAGCTGCATTAATTTAAAAATACTAAAATAACAGGGTGGCAGCACTCAGTAAGAAACCAGTGTGGCTTTGGCTACATTTCTGTTGCTTCTAAGTTCTTTTCAAATATTATAATTAACTGTATTCTTTCTGCTGTTTAATCTGCTTATCCTAATTTTCCATGCTATTCCTTGAGCTGATAGATCTATCCCCTCAGTAAGAAAGAAAATGAGAAGAAAATAGTTTGTGTCTTACTGTGGCGATTGCTATGTCTTGCATGAAGCTTTCTTTGTATGTAAATTGTATTTCCTCCTCATTCCAATCCATTATTTTTTCCTATCTCTAGATATAAGGTTCTTAACGAAGTTGGAGATTTCATCAGATGAGGACAGACAGCTGGTGAACGTTCTCTGGCTCTTCATCCCCTTTTCCATATCTTACCAAAATCCCTTTCCATGACAAATACCTAGAAATATTTAGAAGCCCAGATATTCAGGAAAATTTTTATTATAATGCTTGCTTTTCTGTGATTTCACCCCCTTGTGTCAAGTCATTTGGTGAGTTAATCATGCTATTATGTGGAAATAGTTTCCTCTTCTAGAATTAAATTTGATTCTGATCTTACCACTGTCAATTTCATTCTTCTATTGTCAAGGACCAAAAGAGTTTTAACGATGTCCCTGCTTTTTTTTTTTTTCCTTCCCCTTGCTTCCCTCTTGTTATAAAAGTTAACAGATGTGAATCCCAGGGCAGCTTAAGAGGGCATATCAAAATCGGCACCATAAAGTATTTAACTTAGGAAACTTGGAGCTATTTTGAGCATGTTTAAATCACTACTCTTTACAAATAGGAGGAAGAAGGCACCTATGACCAAACGCTTGAGTTCCGTAGAGGGGGCGATGGCCAGCCAAGAAGATCCACTCGGCCCACCCAGCAGTTTTACCAACCTCCCCGGGCCCGGAACTAATATGAGAAGGTAAAATTGGCATTGTGAGATGGTTCCCATATAAAGAAAGATGCTGTTTATGTTGAATATGTAAATCCAATTGTTAATATTTCATAATAATATAATAGAAAAAACTGATGTTTCAAACCTTTCAGTTATAAAGTATATAAGATATACCATAGTTACAAGCTACTTTTCCACCAAACCTTTCCCCACAAATGCTACCTCTAACCCCCTTTTTTCTATACCCTCTCTCTTCTATTGGAAGTGATGCCAATCAGTGAAATGTCTTTAAGTTTGAAAGCAGGAAAAAAAAAAGAAACAAAGGACCAGATAATCACCAACTTGGATAATTGAGTTTTTTATTGTTTAATTAATTTCAATCCTCTTTAAGAAAGAGGAAATGTTTCATAGTGTATCTTCAAGACTTTGATGAAGATAACGTGATTGCTTACAGAGATAGGATTTCGGGGCCCTATGCTATCGATCCAGAAACTTTCATCTTAGAGTCTCAGAGAGTTATTCTCTGAAAATCATCTTCAATAGGAAGGATGAGAAATATAACAAAGAAGTCAGGAAATTATGGGACCAATCTAAGGCATCTCATTTTGATCAACAAAGACTTTATTTTTTAATGTGTTATCAGAAGGAAATACTTTTGTCATCTTTGGTAGCATTTCTGTTTTTTCATTATGCCAAGGCTTTTGAATATTTTCAGTTTTTCCTTTACAGTTTTTGTTATATATCACTCTAAAGACCATGAGACTATTTTAGACTTAACTATATCTTTTTTTCTCAGTCTCTTCTCAGTAACAAGACCATTGAGAATTTTTAAGAAATTGTTCTCAACTTCTCATTTCAGCTATTCATTTTGCTAAGGCTGTTATCCACATTGTATTTTCCACCTGCTAAGTGACCCTCTCAATTTTTCAAACCAACTGTGGCTTTTTAGCACTAGAAATGCAGCTAGTCTGAATTGAGATGTGCTATAAATGAAAAATACATATCAGATTTTAAAGACTTAGGTAAAAAAAAAGTAAAATGTCAGTAATTTGTATTGTTTATATATTGAAATGAGAATATTTCTGGTAGATTGGATTAAATAAAATATGTTACTAAAGTTAATTTTTTTTAATATGACTAGTGGAAAATTTAAAATTGCATGTGGGCCTCACGTTGTATTTGCACTGGGCAGCACTGTCCCAGAGTCTTAGATCTCTTTAAGCTTCCCAAAGCTCCTTCACTGGTTACAAATTAGCTCTGTCATCCTAAGGGAAGGAATGTTTTCTTCTATGTTCTCGTCCTTAGCTCCTTACGTAGTAGTCTTCCTGGAGTGGAAGTCTCGTGCTACCTGACTTCTGATTTACCTGAGCGGGCCAGAATAGCGTCTTTTTTGTCTTATCACTGGCTTTTCTTTGTGCTTAATACAAGGCTACTGAGTAAACAGATGGGACCTACTGTCCATATTATCACAGAAAGACTACCTCACAACTTGGGCGTTTTTCTGTAGCAAGCACTGACCAGAGCAGGCTCAATTATATGCAAGGACTTCCACAACTTTACATTGTGCGAGGTTGAACATCCGCTTCGAACATAAGTTCAGTGTGCTTACAATTAAATCACCAAGGTGAATGAAAACTGAGAATTCCCTTGTAGCTTCCTGAGGGCTTCTAAGTTGGTTAAACCAAGGTTTTAAAATAAGGCTGAAGGTTCTCAACTCCGTGATTGCTCTAGGTTGCCTCACAGCGGCTGCAGGTCTAACTAGGGCTTTTCAGCGGTATCCTGAGGCTGCAGAATAGAAGGTGGGTAGGTTCTGGCAGGGCTGGAAGTAGAGAGGAGGTCGTGAGCGTCAGAAAGGCTGCAGCCAGAAGGCTCGAACTCTCATCCTCTCGGCCCTTTTTCAGTTTCTTTCATATGTTTTCTAGATTAGGCTCCCACGGAAAATTTCCTCTGAAAAAGAACAAACTGCTTAAAGTAAATCAGAAGCCATAGCTCCACGGTAATTGTAGCTCATCGATACCAAATACTCCGATGCAGGCTGCTTCCCGTCAACTGAGACACCACAATGGTAGTGGTTTGCTGTGTTCCCTAAGTTAAAACGCCTATTTTCCCCAGATGCTTGCTTTGGACTATACTGTTGATGCGGGAAATGTGTGACACAGAGATTCTGGATTCCTGACATTGATAAGAAGATTAATTTTGCTGCCTGGGGGAGGAAGGGGGGACAGTCTCATGATGGTATCACTAAAAAACCTCTCACTACAAAATTTACTCAGAAAAGTAAATAAATAAGCAAAACACATGTGCTCTTGGTTGAAAAAATTATTAATTTTTTATTTAAATTCAAACATAAAAGATTATGAAGTAAAATTATCTTTTTGATATACTACTTTTGAATGGGAGGCTCACCAACAATAAGAATTATACTTCTTGTTCTTATCACACAACCAATATGTTATTTTCTTCTTGAGAGAAAAGATATTTTTGTTTCCTCATTCCTGGTTTCCATTAAAGTAAGCATTTAAAAAGAAAATATACATTGTAGCCCGCCATTTGACTTCCAACAAATTTAAGTGTGAATTCTAATATATGCTGAAATTTTTCTCAGGTTTTGTTATCTAAAATTATTCAAGATAGTAAGAAACACTTAAGGCACTTTCTATTCTCACTTAAAAACCATAATTTCATAGTCATACTTTTTTTATGTTTTGGGTACTTTGCTAGGTGATGAATGACACATAGTACCTGTTCAGTAAGTGTTTGTTAAATAAGTATATTTTGATAAAGTTTTTGGTGTGTAGTCTACACATTCTTTGTCCTAAAAAGTTTTCTTTACAAGCCCTCTAGCCCACCACCAACTCCTCGCATGCACATGTATACTTCACCCGACATGGAGAGGGAATTGGATTCTACTTGGTCTTGGTACTAAGCACACATCAATGACTAGCAAAAGCAGGAGATACCTGGGAGTCCAGGCTAAGTGAGAGAAGGAGGTGTTGGGGGGCAATGTGGGGAAATAGGCCCAAGTCTGAGACAAAATGCTGGCAAGTCAGCGCTGAGCCATGATGGGAGAGAGGGCCCAAACTCCAAACTTCTAGTTCCTGAACTTGTCATAATTGTCCCACTTAACTCAGAAATATGAGTAGATATGGATAGAGGAATTATACATAGTTCTTCAATCCGTGAAAGTGGCCAAAACTAAGGGCATTTGAAGAGGTTTCCGACAGGAGTGGAGTCCTGGGAACTGGATACCAATTAGTAGAGGCGGGCCTCAGGAAAACATTTGGAGCTTCATTTTCATGGTGGAGTAGAGTCCTCTGAAGACATTCTACAGGCCAAGGAACGCTCAAAGGGGGGAAGAAGCAGAGTTCACAGCAAGCGGCTTTCAGTGGCAACAGTTGAGTATGTGGACCCCAACAATAGATGTTAAACGTGTGTTGGTGGTGACACAAGAGTGTGGCTTTAGCTGCACTGGTGGCAGTGAACTTCTGTGTAAGAGTGAAATGATCAAAATTAAGCTTGGGCTGTATTGCTGTTGGATATCGGGGGGATTACAGCACCAGGAGGGGAAGAAGCGAAGGAGCTTTTGCAGTAGTCAGTCGAGGAGTGGTTAGAGTGTCACGTCCTGCTGTGAAAAGACAGAAATGACCTGTGTGGGGAGACTCCGGAGCCCCCCAGGGCCACCGCAGTGAAGACTCCACGTGGAAAGTAGTTTAATAAATGTTGAGTCGCTTTGAGTGTTCACTTGAGTTCTTACTTGATGTTTGATGAAGAACCATCCTCACAAGTTCACCTCTCAACCAGAAACCAGAAACCCGAGAGCTAAGCATCGACTACTACATAAATGTCATGACTTTACTCTCTAAAGTCCAGGTTTTAACACCATTTTCAGCTGGCTTTTTTTTTTTTTTTTTTTAAACAGTCTGGTCCAGCATCCCTTTGTAGAACTTTTGAAATGAAGATCAGGGAAATGGTTGCTGTAAAGACAGCTGTCGCAGAACCCCTGGTGCCAGCAGGATAGGCATCGCGTGAGGATAGCAGTCCCCAGGCTCTTCATTTTCTGGGTGGGAGGCTGTTTACTTGGGAGACGTGGGAGCTGTTGGTATGCAGTGGGGGTGCTCTGCCCTCCCTGCCCGAGCGCTCTTGCCTGCACACAGCCGGAATACGACCCTGGCACACAGACTTCCCTCCCGGCCTTTCTCGGCTCTTTCGGTTGTCACCACCCAAAGTGCTTCAGCTAGAGCGGTGCTGGTACAGGCTGGGTACAGGCTGGGAGGAGCAGGCAGGAGCGGGTGACAGACTCACAGAAATTACCTGCAGGGCCGGAACCAATGCAGAGGCGTTCAGAGGGGAGGTGGAGGTGGGGAGGAGGGGGTAGAAGTGGCCCACTGGCCCACTGCTGCTTTTCCAGGTCGTCCTCTGCTAAATACCATGTAGTTAGCCCAAATTCCGGAAATCGACGTGCCAGCAATAATGGGGCTCACAATGACAGAGAAGCACTCTAAGAATTTCGAGAAGAAAAATTATTTTGATTTTGCTTTTTGTTTATATACTGATTTATAGAAATCATGTTTATAAATTAGACAGCAGTGTGCAACTTACTCTACTTGAGATCTATTAATATTTATACAAGCACTTCACATTTACATATGTTTCAGCAGAAGTGTATCTTGAGTACAGAAAAGTCAATTTGAGGATCCAGTCTCACTTTCCTCCTCTCTTTTTGAATAGAGCCTTTGTGAAGAAAGGAGCCATTGACTGAAACATCCTGGTCGAGACCTGTTGATAGTCTTCCTACTTTCCCTTCAGAATAAGCTGCAGCCGTGATGAATATTATTACTGGAGAATGGAAGAGCAGATTTTAGACAGGAAACAATCCAGCTCACACTAAGAATGGGGAAAAATACTAAGTTAACTAGAGCAAGTACCTTTTACAAGTGAAAGAGAATTTTTTCTTCTGCCATCAATAAAACCAATGAGCTGTTACATACACTGTTTTACTGTATGTTTTATTTGCTGGATAGCATCTTTCTTGTTCATCTGGTGTTAATCCCACAGTACAGAATCGAATAGCAATCACAGGATACTGGAGTCCCCCCCCACCACAATTACAGAATAAACTGACTGACACAGTTTGCCACATTTCCTGCAAAAACAACGTGCAACCAGATAGCAGTTCTTCGTAAGGTAATAGCTGCTAAATATGATAGCAGAAAGTGTTCAAAGTTTGAATATATTGTTTTTAGCACTCAGCTAGCTTTTTCAAGTGTAATTCAATTCAAAACCAGGCATTCCCTTCCTTGTAAAATTTGCAACGGATCTTTCAAAATGTGTCTGGTTGCTGATAACAGAAAACCCCACTCAAACTGGCTTAAATACTAAAGGGAACGTACTGGCTCGCTGAACTACCAGAAGCTCAATAGGTCTCAGCTGATTTAATTCGGGGCGCAGAGTTGTCACGAAAGACCCTGATTCCTTGCATCTTTCATTTCTGCTTTCTCTGGCATCGGCTACATTCTACAGCAAGTGCCCCATGGGATCATGAGATGGCTTCAACTCCCAGAGCTATTGAATCCAGGGATGGGCTTGGGGTCACTTCCAGAAGGGCCCTCAGAAGAGAAAAGAAGCCTTTCTCCAGAGGCTGCGTTTACTCATACTGTGCTACTTTCCTGCCTGTGAACCAGTGACTTCAGCAGGGAGTCTGTGGATTAGTTTAGGCCCGACCCAAATGCCCCGACATTACAAGTGGGGGCGGAAGCATGTTTCGAGAGAAGATTTGTGTCTGCAAGCCAAGGTTCTTGCCAAAAGGAGAGGGAGACCAGAATGTCCATTACAGAGAAGGACTATGTCTTAACTATAAATTTTGTGTAATACGACAATCTTCCCATAGTCTCAGTTTGTGAAACCAGAAGAGAACAGTTGTAAAGAAAGTGTAAGAGAGAAAGGAGAGGGGGGGCAAAAAAGGAAGGAAGGAAGAAGAAAACAAAATCCTCTGGCCAAAGTAATTGACAGAATGTCATACTTGGCTTTGAAGGAGAGGGCTCTAGGCTCTCGCTCAGGGCCTATGAATTCTACATTGTCTTTATTAACCCGCAGTTGGCTGTTTCTACAGCATCGTAATAAGTGAAAGGGCATGGCTAGCAGGGTGAGTTTTTTGGTTTTTCTTCTTTACCATTGCTGTGCCTCATAATCAACTAGGAAGCGGATGGCTTGGGCATGGTATTTTTTAGAAGATCTCCAAGTAAGCTAAGGTGTATCCTGGGTTGAGAACCGGAGGAAGCCCCATGGTAGTTTTCATGAATTTGACAGCTGATAGGTCCATGAGGGAGGAGGCAGAAGAGCTTCAACGGAGGTACTGGTTCTCCACGCTTCCTTGGTTAACCGATGGGAACGGTAATACCTAGGAATACCCAGTGTTACCTAGACCAGACTCAGTGGATGGCACTGGCGTTGGCTGGCGGTTATCTGATAGCTCAACAATCCCCGAGAACAGTTTTGAATGATAATATGAGCTATATCAGATTTGACCTGAAGATCTCAGGAACAGTTTAAGTTGGACAGCAAGTGGGCCAGCCTACCTGTCATCCTGGCTGCTGGTGGCTGCTGGAGCACTGAGGGGGAGGAGCCCGATGCTGACAGAGCAAGATACCCCAGGCTAATACACCGAAAGCTAAGCTTCACTGTGACTTTCTGTTCTTAAAGGCCAGCTGCAGGCCAGGATGTGAGGACGGCACGTATAGTTATAAAAGAATCATTACTCTTTCATTACTCTTTGCAAGGTTTTCCTGGGTGCCAGCGCTGGGTTGAGCACTTTTCGTTCATTACCTTTTGTAATCTTTACCACAACTCTGTGAGGTTTGCATTTCTGTCTCCATTCTGCGGCTCTGGTAGCTCCTTCAGAGAGGTCCTCACTCGAGGACACAAAGTACAAGTGTTCGAGTCAGGATTCAAAGTAGACAGTACCCCCAAGGAATTGGGTTAGAAACCCGCATTAGGGGAGTGTCTTTCTCTCCCCTCTTTCCCCCTCTTATCGTCTGTTTTGGTGTTTAGCTTTTATTGTGGGTCTATTTCTGTCGTGTGAATTAGCCCTTCAGGTTTGCTGTACAGTTTGATATCGCAGTAAAGGATCATGTTCATCTTGCGCTTTTCCTCCCAGTTCTGTGGCCCATCCTTCTCTCCGCCGCTCACCCTCCCTCTCCTTTCTTCCGGCTCTCCCTCTTGGGTCAAACCCTCCTTTTCCTTTGACTTTCCATATGCATATTCTTAGCTCAAATTCTTTTTTCTCCTTTCAGAGAAAAAAATGGCTTTAATTACAGTTTGAAAATTACTGTTTATGTATTTGTTCAGTAACTATTTACTGAGTACTCACAGTGTCCTGGGCACCGTGCTGTAAACAAGGCCAGCACGATCTCCAGTCTCCTAGCACTCACGGTCTAGCTCCCTTTATCAGTTTGCTTTGCTGTCTGCATATTATCCTTTTCCACATTCCTTTTATTTATTATAAACTTCATCTCTTAAATTTTTTCATTGACTTATTTTTGCCTAAACTTCTAAAAATTATCCAGTTATAGTTTTGATATGTTACCATCTGTTCTCTATCATTTTTAAATGTTGTTAATTTTAAAATAGTTTCCTCCTCTGGGCCATGGGTATTAGTTTTTTGAAAAAAGTCTTCAAAGTTTGGGGGAAGCACCTGAGGCTGCTTCTAAACTTCCACCACTTCTCTGGGTGGACCTGACATGTGACATGAGGGGTGGTCAGTGCTGCCAACCGTGTCTTTCCCACCATGCCCCTTCATTTAGTAAGATACTGTAGAAACAACTATTGGCTAAAACATGAAGAAAACTAAGAGTTGGTAGGCCCTACAGGAATTTGTCAGGCCCTCTCCTTCAAAGCAGAGTACGAAATTTTGTCACTTATTTTGGCCAGAAGAGAATTCCCTTGAGCCCTCTCCCATCTTCTTTTCCCTCCCTCCAACCCTCTCCCTATTTCTTCCTCTCTCCCTCTTTCTTTCCTTCCCTATTTCTCTCTCCTTAATTATTCACTTTGAGCTTTTTAGGACTAACCGTATGGGGAGACTGTCTCTGTCCCATTAAATAAAGAGTTTGTAGCTTACCTGACCTTCCAGGCTTGGGCCATAAGGGCAACACCCCCAGGCTCATATTTTTCTAGTGTTTCTATAGTTACATCTCCTGTGGGCCTTTCTTTGTAACTCTTAGCTAACACACCGTCCCTAACGCCGTGTCTGGTTCAGCTGACTGCAAGGAGTAACCACAAGGAACAGAGGAGGAAAATGCCTGATGGCGGTGGGAGAGGCGCTGCCCCTGTGACTAGCCCTGCCACTGACTGGCACACGCAGGAGAACAAGATCCCGTCCCTCCTTTCCCGTGTGTGAGCAACTTAGAGCAGCTTGGCCTGGAGAACCTGTCGTTGGCCCTGTCTCTTGTCCCTGTTGGGGGTGAATATTTTATGCAGTTTTTCCAAAGTAAGACGTGCCGGAGTGTTTATCATTGTGCTCTATCTCGTATTCCAGGATTACTTGCTGCAGATAAAAAATTCTTGTAGGCAATATGTGTGCATAAGGAAAAAGACAAGGCCACAGACATTAAAAAAAAAATGGCTTAATAGAAAGAGGAAAGAGAACAGGGCCAGCTCAAGTGTTTTGACTCTAGCAAGAAAATCGAGTTTGGTGTCCCATACTTTACATGCACCGGAAGGAGGAAGTGCAGTTGTGAGGGTGTCCAGCTGGAGGAAGACATTGCACACACAGCTGGGCCAGGCCCTCACTGGGGCTCAGTGCCAGTGCACACCTAGCAAGGGCTGGGTGGAGGTCAGGGCTGGCTCCAGGAGGGTGCCGGATAGGCAGGGGGGTCCCAGAACCCCCTCAGGATCCAACACAGGGAGAAACGCAGGGCACAGGGTGCAGGCTCGGTGGGTCATGCACCAGAGCCCTGTCCTCTAGGTTGCCCTTTCGTCAGGTTTGTCAACAAGTGTGGGGAGTGCGCCTGGCACATTACTCAAAATAGGGTCACACTGAACTGCTTCAGTAAAAGAGGCCTCTGAAAGGGGTATTTGGGCCCCCACTCTGGAGGCACAGCTAACTAATAACTGCTTTCAAATCTGAGGAATGACAAGGCTGATAAAGAGACAAATTTGGCAAACATTTATTTTTCTCTCCTTTATTTTCTTTCCTTTGGGAAGACAGGCATGAAACACACCAGTAGCACAGTGCCTGCTACAAGACTTGGGATCCCTCTGGGCTACAGAAATACCAAGAAAACCTGGGTTTGCTGCCTGGAGACCATGGGGCTTAAAAAGGTGCTTACTATAAATATTAGAGATTGTGCTCACAAGAAGGTGAATCTCCCTTGACAAAGCCTAGTGGGCGCCAGGAACACAGTGGTTAAAGGGGAAGTGGAAAGTCAAAATAAGGATATTATATGAAGGAAAGAGCTCTTAGAGAAATACCTGAAAACAAAGAGCAGACTCTTGCAGCTCTCATTCTCCAAGGGAGGAGGCCATCTGCATATCGGAGAATTCCCACCCCCACCCAGGATGTAAAACTCCTAGCATTATTACCTCTTACGTTAAGAGTTTGCTAAATGATCCAAGGGTGGTAACTCCTTTCTCTTTTCTTTGCTGATTTTTCCATCTGCCTTCCTTCCAGATAGCACAGTTTATGACCATGGTTAGACTGATGACGTAGGTTAAAATCTCAAGACACCGCTTGCTAGTTTTGTCAGGTGCATATTATATAATCCAGGGTAGTGAACATTATCACTTAAGAGAACTATAGTGGCATCATATTTTGTTTAATATTAAGGTGGCCTTAACTGAAGTAACATAATGATTCAGTTCAGAGACTGCTGGAGCACCCTCCTTGAGTCATAGAAGGCTTTAAGAGACTAGCTTTCCATCTTGTGGGGTCTCAGTAGGGTTTGTTGGCGTTTTTTTTGTTTTTTGTTTTTTTTTTTAAGATTTTATTTATTCGACAGAGGTAGAGACAGCCAGCGAGAGAGGGAACACAAGCAGGGGGAGTGGGAGAGGAAGAAGCAGGCTCATAGCGGAGAAGCCTGATGTGGGGCTCGATCCCATAACGCCGGGATCACGCCCTGAGCCGAAGGCAGACGCCTAACCGCTGCACCTCCCAGGCGCCCCTTGTTTTTTTTTTTTAATGATAATAAATTTACAGCAGCTGTAGTTAGGAGCAATACCAACAGGAAAGGGCAGACAAGACTTTTTTTTTTTTTTTGATACGTGTTTTTATGTTGACTAGTTGGAGGAGTGCAGAAATAGCCATAATTATCACAGACTAAGTTCTTTGGGGGTTTTATAGCAATTCTGTTAAAGTTCAAGAGTTCTAGGACTTCTGCTTTTGGTCAGGATGGAGAAACAGAGGATGGATTTACCTTCCTGCCTGAAACACTTAAAGAACTAGACAAAATATAACTGGAACTGAAGACATTGGACACATGGCAGCAAGATACAGTGAGCCTTGAGAGACGGGAAGCAACCAGGTGAGGCCTGTAATTGCTCCAGATTGCTGCCTAGAGAAAGTTTCAAGACCATGATGGAGGGAGGGGAAACCCAGGCAGTGCCTGTTGTTCGCTGTGAGTTGAGAGATGGAGGAGGGAGTTTAGGAAAGACAAGGGAGTTGGATTTTGCAGGGCAGAATATCGGAGAAATGGCTTATTGACCTAAATACAATACCTAAAACTATAGAATGTCTGGGAGAAAATATAGGAAATCTTTATGACTTTATGACTTTATAGAACTCTGTCTATAACACTAAAAACATGACCCATAAAAGAACAAATTGATAAATGGTACTTTATCAAATTAAGAACTTCTGCTTTTCAAAGACACTGTTAAGAAAATGAAAAGAAAAGACACAGACTAGGAAAAAAAATTTGCAAATCACACATCTGATAAAGGACTTCTATATAGAATGAGTAAAGAATTCTCAAAACCCCGTAAGAAAACGAACAACCCAATAAAAAATGGGCCAAAGACTTGAACATAGAGGTGACCAAAGAAGATAAACAGATGTCAAGAAAGCACATGAAAGGATTCTCAACATCATTAGTCATTAAGGAATTGCAAATTAAAACCATAATGAGGTAACTACTACACACATATTAATATGACCAAAATTGAGATGTCCCTCCATACCAAGATGTGGAGGAACTGGAACCCTCATAGCCTGCTGGTAAGAATGTAAAATGGTACAAACTATTTGGGAAACAGTTTGGCAGATTCTTAAAAAATACCTATGACATTACCCAGTCATTTTACTCCCAGTAATTTACCCGTGATAATGAAAGCGTATGTTCATACTTAGACTTGTACATGAATGTTCATAGTGTCTTTATTTGTAGTAGCCCCAAACTGGAAACAACCCAAATTCTATTAACACTTAGGGGACCAAAGCTTGTCACCCCAAAATGTGTTTCTTTGGCATGTGGATTATTTTAGGCTGATTATTTTTAAGAAACAGAAGGCTCAGGAAGAATCTTTGACCTTCTATCTAATTGTTTATAAGAGTTTAGATGGAGGACCTGCTCCAGGAAGGGAACCATCACCATAGAAGATTACAATGTGATATGAACTAGGGGTGGTGGAGAGGGAGAACTTGGTAACATCTGTTTGTTAAAATTCCTCTCTTGTTTCTCTATGGCTCAGCAAACATTTGTTTATCAAACATTTAGGCTTTTTCATTTTCCTGTAAATTGTCTCCCTTCCCTTTGACATCCCAGGCCAAACCCCCTTCTCCTTAGCTCTGGATGGCATAAAAGCCTCAATTGCTTGACTGCCTGTGGGCCTCATATTCTTATAGAGCCCTTGTACGTAATTAAATTAGATTTTCTCCTGTTAACCTGTTTCATGTCAGTTTAATTCTTAGACCAGCCAAGAGGATTTTGAAGGGTAAAGGAAAATTTTTCCTCCCCAACGAACATGTGAGGGCATTAATAAATTGTAGGATATCCATAAATGAAATACTACTTAGCAATAAAAAGAAATAAAAAGCATCAACGTGTATAAATCTCAGAATAATTATGCTGAGCAAAAGAGGCTAGACCCCTCTCCCCTTCCTGAGATAAAGAGAACAAGAGAGCAAACATACTGTATGATTACATTTGTAGAAAACTATAGAAAATGCAAAGTAATCCATAGTGACAGAAAGCAGATCAATGAGTGTTTGCCAAGGCTTGGGAGGAGTGGTGGGGAGTTGGGGGAGGGAGGAATTACCAAAGGACATGAGGGAACTTTCTGGGGCAATGGATGTGTTCATTCTCTTGATTGTGGTGATGGTTTCATGATGGTTTCACATGTATGTGAAACTTTATCAAATGGTACCACTAATTATATGCACTTTTCTGTATTCCAGTTATACCTCAATAAAAGCAATTGTGAACCAAATGTGCGTATTTTCTTCCTCCTTACCTAACTCACTGAAATAATAGTGGACATTACGGCCGCGTTCAATGAAACACTCATAACTTTTCACTCTTCATTGGGTTTTGCTAACAATATGTTGACAGTTATAATTGTCTTTGTTAGGAATTATTTCACATGAAAACAATAATTCTTTATGATTATTTTAGAGACTCTTTAAATTGTTGCTGTTAACTTGTAAAGCTCTTGATTCTCAGAGGACAGATAGGTTGTTATAATTGTTGATATTTCCGTTGTGTTACTACTGCTTAGACTAACTCTTCTGTGGCCTTTGGTTTTATATATATGTATGTAAGCCTAAGTTTTCTGTTGTTAAACTTTCATCTGTCAGAAACCCCAGTCATTTCTTTAAAAGGACTGGGGATTTGGATAAACATTTGCCTGTCGGAGCCCTTTCGGTGCTTTTTCTTTGTATTTACTCTATGGTTTTCAAGTGCTGACAGAAGTAACTCTAGTACATGAGGCTTAATTTGCTACTTAATAGGTACTTGTTTTAATTTTATAAATCTTTTAGATCTCTTGGGAAAAGACAGCTCATAGATGAATAACTTTGGCATTTTTACAGTGCTTTGAATTCTTCTAAGCTTTACACAGCGGTTTTTTTCAAACATGCAGTAATTTCTCCCCCACTGATTTCACATTCGGTCTGTATGGACAATTACACACTAAAACAAATGGTTCTAGAGAAGTATTTACATGCTTACTGTAACTCTTCCATTCTTCGCGCTCACATTTATGTGCACTGAATAAATAACTCACCACATTTTGTCTTAACCTGTTGCTTTGGATTTATAACCCGCTAACACTCAGAAACTCAAGGGAGGAATCCAAATACATGTGATAATCACAAGGTTGGAGATTTTCATAACCATTTTATACCAAACATTCCATTTTGAGATGAACCATAGTCATTTTTCCATGTCTTCATGGTATGCACGAAACAATAATCCCTTTGTATATACAACCGCTTCCATCTAAGTTTTTCTTTGTATCCCTTAAAAAAGCTTTGAGAAGTCATTTCTTATTTTTTGTCCTGCTGAGGAACAAGGCCCAGGCAAGTAAGGCCATTTGCTACATCCTCACTCCCGGACAACATGGGTAGAAACATCTTGGCCTGGTCAGATTACAGTTTCGTTATCTCCTAAAATTATTTCTTCCCTGAATTAATCACCTTTGCCAAAAATTGCGCCATATGCTGTAAGTAAGCTGCTTATAGCAAACCAGCTTATTCCGATAGGAATGGTTCCTTCCAACTGCCATTCATACCACTTCCTGGAACTCGGTTCTTAGATTCATCGTGGCAAATAGTTCCTACTTAGCAAGTTCATGTCCATTACTGAGTTAGGACTTCTCTGGGTTCAAATGTTTCAACTTTAAGCCCTGAATCTGATTCTTTACTTAGATTTAAGACACTAATAAAAGAAGGTGACTTGTATTATCAGAGTAACACTATGACACACCAATGGAATTATTTACTAATTCACTTAAACACATTTGCAGAACAGTGGACATCTTTTTTATTGTTCATCCAGACCCAAACCCCTCTTCTCTTGGTATTGCTTTTCCCTCTCTCTTCAGCACGTAGTTTGAGAAAGAACCACTACATTTGCACAGTTATTTACAGTAGGGAGGAAGTAGAATCATGAGGTAGCTGGAAACAAAGGTTCTTTAGCTTCTTGACTTTGTGACTTCAGTAAATAAGCTTAACCTCCCTAAGTCTGTTTCCCCATCTGGGAAATGGGGATAATAGTAGTACAGTTGATCCTTGAACAACATGGGTTTGAACTGCACCGGAGCAATTACATGCAGATTCTTTTGGGTAAGCACAGTACAGTACTGTAAATGTATTTCTCTTCCTTACGATGTTCTTAATAACATTCTCCTTGGTCTAGCTTGCTTTATTGTAAGAATACTGCATATAATGCATATAACATACAAAATATGTGTTAACCAACTGTCTATGTTATTGGCGAGGCTTCTGGTCAACAGTGGTCTATTAGTAGTTGAGTTTTTTGGGGGGCAAAATGTATATGTGGATTTGTGACTACACATGGAGGTTGGCGCCCCTAACTCCTGCCTTGTCCAATGGTCAACTGACTTATCTTATAGGATTATCATGAGAGAGACAGGCCCGCCTGGCACTCAACTCTCTCATTGCCCATAAGCGATTTCACAGAATACCAACATCAGACGTCACTGTGACCATGCTGTAGCAAGAAAAGAGAAAAGCACTCCTTAATCATGTCTGAATATCAAAAATCGACAATAGAAAAAAGAAAAAAAACCCAAAACCAAGACCAAAATAAGAATATTGTCCAAATCACGAAAAGGATGAAACATCCCCTTTTTCTGGCTATACCTCAAATGCCCGCAGCTGCTTTCCCAGTTACAGCCTTAGTTCTACCTCATTCGTCCCACCATCTAGATAAAAATTATACAGATATCCAATCACAAACGTTTTTTGCTTCTTGACAGCATCCAGGGCTGAGCAAAGCCCACTTTTCTTGTACCATCCCTAAAGTTCCCTAACACCAGGCCAGAGCTTACTGTATTAATCACATTTTCCAGGTTCTGTATCCATCCAATGCTTTGACATCTGGGGCATTGCTGCCTTGATCCCCTCTTTCATATGCAAACGAACCAATCCAGAGCCCACTTACACTGGTGAGACACTAACCCCCTGTCCTAATCTTCCCAGCACCAGGCATCAGACAACTAAGGGCAGCCCCTAAACCCCACAACCCAGTGAAATTATTCAAACTGTCCTAAACCTGGTCTATCCCTTCCCGGGAAAACCACAATGAAGGCTTTTCCCATCCCCTTGCTCTCTGCTTGCCATCAGTCACGGTGCTCTTTCCTGTGGCATGGCCCCTACTCTGGGAAACTGTACATAATAAACTATCTTTTCAATGGCAATTGTCTTCTGATCTGTTGTCCTCACCAGACTTGAACAAAAGCAAAATTGCATGACATTTTAAAATGCCTGTAAGTTTTTTCCAGCCTCCTCTTACTAAGACATCCTGCAGTTCTCCAAGGCATATGTGGTCTCTTTCAGCTCAGTGAGCCGGTAAACCAAGTTCATTCATTGGCAGGTACGTTTTTTGTGGTCTTTGGCTGGAGGACATTAATATGAGGTTAAATGAAGGAATGATTATAAAGCCCAGTGACTGAAAATCTTGAACGATTCAATGACATTATTTAAAATGTGATCTAGTTCCTTTGCCCATGGCTCATGGGCCCAGGAGAGGACCTTGGTGGGCCAGTGAGGTTACTCATTAGACAAATAGACCTGCAACAAGTGAAATTTAGAAGTTACTGAACCTGTTATCATTTTCTTTGTTTAGGGACTAGAGCTGATCTACTGTGATAGAGTAGAAAGCAATTTTTAAAAAAGAATTATTTATTCATTTGAGAGAGACAGAGAGTGTGGGGGGAGCAGCAGAGGGAGAGAATCTTCAAGCAGACTCCCTGCTGAGCACAGAGCCCAATGGGGGCTTGATGGGGGCCTCGATCTCACAAACAGAAGGGAAGGACTAAGAGAATTTCCTGCGTTCCTCACCAATACCTGATTTAGGCCCATTTCTTGAGTCTGGGGCTATCTCTTCTGTGAGATACCCCAAGATTCTAATCCCAATACAGTTTGTTTAAGGGAAACTAAGGTTGTTACTTTCAGCCAAAATAAATCCTAATAGATATAATTAACATGATAATCATAACAAAGTAGTAAATGTTAAATAGATAAGTTCATAAGCACCTTTCATATATCAAGGAATTGGTAATATTTTCTAGCTATGAGAAAATTTTCATTGGCATGTCTTTTTCTAATTATTGTACGCTTCCACTTTTGTTCTTTTCTAAGTTCCTACTCAGCATCATATAGGCTTCCTATCAGGAATTTTTGCAAGTTTTTTTATTAGGCCCCTTCAAGACCTTGTTACACTTACCACAAAAATAGAGCTGTCTTGTGATCACAAAGACAGCATGGTACTGGCACAAAAACAGACACATAGACCAATGGAACAGAATAGAGAGCCCAGAAATGGACCCTCGGCTCTTTGGGCAACTAATATTTGATAAAGCAGGAAAAAACATCCGGTGGGAAAAAGACAGTCTCTTCAATAAATGGTTCTGGGAAAATTGGACAGCTACATGCAAAAGAATGAAACTTGACCACTCTCTCACACCATACACAAAAATAAACTCCAAATGGATGAAAGACCTCGATGTGAGACAGGAATCCATCAAAATCCTAGAGGAGAACATAGGCAACAACCTCTACGACATCGGCCAAAGCAACCTTTTTCATGACACATCCCCAAAGGCAAGAGAAACAAAAGATAAAATGAATTTATGGGACTTCATCAAGATTAAAAGTTTCTGCACAGCCAAGGAAACAGTCAAAAAAACTAAGAGGCAGCCCACGGAATGGGAGAATATATTTGCAAATGACACTACAGATAAAGGACTGGTATCCAAGATCTACAAAGAACTTCTCAAACTCAATACACGAGAAACAAATAAACAAATCAAAAAATGGGCAGAAGATATGAACAGACACTTTTCCAATGAAGACATACAAATGGCTAACAGACACATGAAAAAATGTTCAAAATCATTAGCCATCAAGGAAATTCAAATCAAAACCACACTGAGATACCACCTTACGCCAGTTAGAATGGCAAAAATAGACAAGGCAAGAAACAACAATTGTTGGAGAGGATGTGGAGAAAGGGGATCCCTCCTACATTGTTGGTGGGAATGCAAGTTGGTACAGCCACTCTGGAAAACAGTGTGGAGGTCCCTTAAAAAGTTAAAAATTGAGCTACCCTATGATCCAGCCATTGCACTACTGGGTATTTACCCCAAAGATACAGACGTAGTGAAGAGAAGGGCCATATGCACCCCAATGTTCATAGCAGCAATGTCCACAATAGCTAAATCGTGGAAGGAGCCGAGATGCCCTTCAACAGATGACTGGATTAAGAAGTTGTGGTCCATATATACAATGGAATATTACTCAGCTATCAGAAAGAACAAGTTCTCAACATTTGCTACAACATGGACAGCACTGGAGGAGATAATGCTAAGTGAAATAAGTCAAGCAGAGAAAGACAACTATCATATGATTTCTCTCATCTATGGAACATAAGAACTAGGATGATCAGTAGGGGAAGAAAGGGATAAAGAAAGGGGGGTAATCAGAAGGGGGAATGAAACATGAGAGACTATGGACTATGAGAAACAAACTGAGGACTTCAGAGGGGAGGAGGGTGGGGGAATGGGATAAGCTGGGGATGGGTAGTAAGGAGGGCACGTATTGCATGGTGCACTGGGTGTTATACACAAGCTCCCTTCTTCTGGTGTCTGCTTATTCTGGGCTGCGTAGTCCAGAATGAGGTGTTTGCTTAAGGTCTCAAGCATCCCAGTCTTTTAAGGCTATGCTTTTTACACATTCTTTTTCCACATAATCCCTAAACATTATAATATAAAACAAAACCAACCATATAACTTGTAGCATACTTTTAAGGTGATATAAAAATTTTATGAAGGGGCGCCTGGGTGGCCCAGTCAGTTAAATGTCTGCCTTCGGCTCTGAACATGATCCCAGGGTGCTGGGATTGAGCTCTGCATCGGGCTCCCCGCTCCGCAGTGAGTCTGTTTCTCCCTCTCCCTCTGCCCCTCTGCCTGCTTGTGCTCAGTCTCTCTCTCCAATAAATAAATAAAATCTTTAAAAAGAGAGAGAGAGAGTCTGTTTCTTTGTTTGCCTCTCTCAAAAAAAATTTTTTGTGAGAATTTTATAAGTTGTGAAGATATAATTCCTACCATGTTGTTCATGTGCTTTTAATATATTTATGTATTTTCTTCAAAGCCTTGGAGCTGCACGTTTAACTCATTCAGTTTTTGGACAGTGTTCTCCATTTTCCATAGGTTATCCAAAGCCAGTCCTCATGTCAGACCAGTCAGGCAAATGAAAGCATGGGTTTGGGGGTCAGAAAATGTCTAATTTATTTTCCCCCCAAATCAACAAACACAGTATAATACCTTTCTTTTATTTTTTTTTAATTTAAAAAATATTTTATTTATTTGAGAGAGAAAGAGAGCACGAGTGAGAATGAGGGGAGGGGCAGAGGGGGAGGAAGAGGGAGAGAGAGAATCTCAAGCAGACTCCCCGCTGAGTGCGGAGCCCAAAGTGAGGCTTGATCCCAAGACCCTGAGATCATGACCTGAGCTGAAATCAAGAGTCAGGCGTTTAACTGACTGAGCCACCCAGGCGCCCCAATACCTTCCTTTTAAACGTTCATCCCACTCCTGAATTCCCAGATAGATGGAGCCTTGCTGTGTGTTTGTCACAGTGAAAGAACATGCCTTCAGTACTTCTTGGCCACGCTCTCTTCTCAGCTGCCCCCGGACTCCCCCTCAGGAGTTCTTTCTTCGTGAATTGTCTCCAGTGCAACCCCTTCTCCGCACCCAACCAGGAAGAAAACATCATTTTAAGACTCATGGAAGTTAAGAGGTATGCCTTTCTCCTCCTCCTTCCCCTCTGCACCTCTTACTTCTCCTCCTTCTAAATGTACAAGGAGGTATCCTTCTATGGAAAGCACAGCAGATCGGGGCAGGGTGTTGGACAACCACAAATGCACAGCCCTCCTTTTTATGCCTTTCCTTTGCTGAAAGAGAGAGAGAAAAATGACCCTGAACAGATGCGAGGAAGAGAAAGAAGTGGCAGAGGAGACACAGGCCATATGCCCAGAAAGATCAGTTTGGGGAAGAATAAAAATGAAAATTTGAGGATCTAGAAAATGATTCCTTCAACTACTCAAGTCTGTGCGGCCTGTGGAAATCATCAGGTCTCTCTAGATATAGGTATCCCCTTGGGAAAATCAGCGCTATCGCCTAAGGAAGCATGCCCCAACTTTAGAGACCAGCAAAATCCTCCAGAAGCCTGGCTTACAGCTGCTGGCTGCACCCTCCAGATTCTGCGGCTGTGGCTCTTGGCTTTTGCCCTGGGAATATGCATTTCAGGCTGTTTCCTCGGGATGCTCCCCGCCGGCTGCAATGCTTGGCAGTTGTGAACTGATTAGCAGAATCGCCTGCAGAGCTTTAGAAATGCAGATGGCGGCCTCCGAATCAGAAGACTTGGGGATGGGGGGGTGTAATAAGGAAAAAGAAAAATTAAAAGTAAGAGGTGTAATTCTCCCTGTTGAAAATGAGGGAAGAGATTCCTCTCCCTCCTCTTTCTCAGACTTTTACTTCAGAAAACGCGTAATTGTATATAGTTTCTTCTCTCTTCGAAATGTATATAAATCCTTTGAAAACTAGATAGGCCTTTGTCAGCCTGATGATGCATGAATGCCATTCTCAAGGACCTGGGAGGCATCGTTTTGAAATGTAAACAAGGGATATAGCCCCCATCTCCCAGTTTCTTTGGGAGGCAAAGTGCCCTATTGCAAAGTTGCAAATAACCTCGTGTCATAAAGATACGAGAATTTGTTTCTCCACTGGATAAAGCTAATAAGCTAATACATTCACCCTGTAAACAGGGTTAGGGGTCCCCAGAAAAAGAAAGACAACACATAGCTTTCTCGACAAGAAAAATCATTTGAGCCCCGCCCCCACCCCACCATCTTGTGAAAGAGTGTGAAAGCAAACAGCCACTATTGAGTAAGGAAAGGGTTAAGGTCTAGGCAGGAAGAGATGGGGGGCCCTTGACTAGGCTCTGAAAGAATGAACAAGAGCTAAGGGAATAGAACTGAGCACCTGGCCCCAGATGTTAGGGGGTATTTTTCTTGTGGCGGCTACAGTGTAATCACAGAAAACAACCAGACCTCAAAGAAGTTAAGTCATTAAGGGTGTTATCAATTGTCCTTGCTCAGACCAAGAGAATCTCAAGGCCACAGCTCCCTGGTGCAGTTTTCAATAAAAGACTGGCCCTAAGAACCCTCAGTGGCAACCCATTCGGGACCCCTCTCACTCTAGAGAGCTTTTCCTTTCCTTTCTGTTCTCACCGTCACTTAATAAACTTTCACTTCACTTCACTTCACCCTCCGTGTCTGCAAGATTCATTTTTTGACTCCCTGAGACAAGAAGCCTGCAATCCTGTAATGCTATGAGGCCAGGAGATAGCCTGACCACATTCAGAAGTGAAGACTGACCTCACGCACACTCTTGAGTTCTCTTTGCAGGAGAAACCCTAACACTGGACCACCTGAAGCCAGAGAAGTAATGATGCTGATCCTTGCAGGTCCTCATGATGTTGACCTGCACTCAGTCACAGGAAGGTGACTTTTGCCCCAGTTGCATGCTGTATTCCCCATTACACAAGCCCCTTCATGAATATGTACACAACCTTATCTTAAAATTTCCCCAGTTTGGTTGTTGGGGAGACTCTACTTTGGGAAATAGCCCCGGTGTTCTCCTTTACTTGTTGCAAGTAAAACCCTTCCTTTTCCTATTCTTTGACTTGGTTGTGTCTTTTGGCTTGACATCCACTAAGAGGCAAGCCCAGTTTCTGGTAACACCCGGCTTACCACGAACTATGTAACAAATGATGCTATCGCCTTACTTGAGGACGAGTTATTGTCTATCCTGAGAACACGTTTGTAATGGGTTCTATCTGCTTGGCTAGATAAGGAGTGAGATTTCTTCCTCTTTTGGCCATCTCTCGGCAGACTGCCTGTGGTGGGCATCGCTTAACGCTCCTTCAGTAATGATGTCAGCAGGCTGGGTCCGGGGTTCAAGAGAAGACCTGGTCCAGTGAACTCTCTGCACAACCTGGAGGAAAACCCAGTGTTCAGTAGTGCAGTGGTTCTTTGTAGGAGACTTCATGGTACAGTGGAACTGGGTGTAGCAGAACTTTGTGGAATACACGTCAGTGGTAGAGTGCAGCCTTGGAGCTGCCAGTTGGAGGTTTGAATGTCACATTCACCACTCCCTGGTGAGATGCGAGTCATGTAACTGCTGTGAGCCTCTGTTCACAGAGCATAGCAATGATAGTACTGTAGGGGAGGGAGACTTGCTCCTTCCCTTCTAAGTTCTTTGGCTGGCCTAATAATTAAGTCAACATTAGATTAACAGGAGAAAAACAATTTAATTACGTACATAGGGGAGCCCCACGTGAGAGGCTCCCTGACGACAGTCAGGCATTGAGGCTTATATTATATTCGATTGTGAGCTAAGGGGGAGGGAGTAGGAGCATAGGGCTTCAGAGGGAAGGAAGACAAGTCACAGGAAGATGACAAGAGCAAATGTTTGACAAACAGATGTGTGTCATGCCAGGCAGAGACAGCGAGACCCAGAGAGGAAGCTGACCCCCGGGCCTGGCTGAGCTCCCTGCAGCTTACCACACCCAGCCCACCCTCCACAGTTTCTGCTGGTGATCGCTGTCTTCCTGCACAGGTCTTCTGTTCAAATTCTTAGGAGTTAAGGAGGAGGTCAAAAGCTCATCCTGAATCTTTGGGCCTTTTTTTGTCCTCAGCTCAAAATAATCCACATGCCAAAGTGACGCACTGTGAAGAGGCTCGTTCTGAACCCCTTTGGTTCCCATCCAAGAGGGCAGCTGTGAGGTTTAGACGAGACAGACACACGTCAGATGGGAGTTGCTCTTGCAAGAGCCAAGACTAATCAGCCAGGACCCAGCATCCTTTTTTTTCCTTTTAACTGAGGCATAACTGACATATAACATATTAGTTCCAAATGTACAATGTGACAGATCCATATTGGTATACATTGTGGAATGATCCCCACGATAAGTCCGGTTAACATTCATCACCATACATTATTAAGAATTATGTTTTCTTGTGATGAAAACTTTTAAGATCTGTTCTCTTAACAACTTCGAAGTATATAATATTGTGGTTTTTTTTTTTTAAGATTTTATTTATTTATTCGACAGAGATAGAGACAGCCAGCGAGAGAGGGAACACAAGCAGGGGGAGTGGGAGAGGAAGAAGCAGGCTCATAGCGGAAGAGCCTGATGTGGGGCTCGATCCCATAACGCTGGGATCATGCCCTGAGCCGAAGGCAGACGCCCAACCGCTGTGCCACCCAGGCGCCCCCAAAGTATATAATATTGTTAAGTGCAGTCACCATGTTGCACATTAGATCCCAGAAGTTAATCATCTTATAACTGGAAGTTCGTACCTTTGGATCCTCTTCACCCATTTTGCCTGCCGCTACCCCCTACCTCTGGCAACAACCAATCTGTTCTCTATCTGTGAGTTTGGGGTTTTCTGGTTTTGTTTTTGTTTTTTGAATCCACATATAAGTGAGAGCATACCCAGTCAGTGCCCAGCATTCCTGGCTTGAAGCTGGACCCTCTCATATGTCCAATATCAGTGGCGTCCCCTGTGGGACAACTGTCCCATACTGAAGGACCACAGGCTTAACTGCCCACCCCTGAGACCCATCGTCTGTCGTACTTCCTGTGTCGGGGAACCCCATGTTGCCGCTTACGCCCAGGGCTGTGTTGTCTGAATGATCAACTTGTTTTTGATTGTCAATGTCCGTTTCCGGTTCAGTGTCTTCACCCGCTGAGTGCTCTTTATCGTCTCCCCAGTGAGGGGCAGAGAAAGACCTACGAGAGTCACTGAACAAATTCCAGGAGAAAAATCTTAATACTGCTTTACAAGCCAAAATTAAAATTCTCAAAGTGTATTGTATATCCTGAAGTACAATTTAATGAAGAGCAGGGCGGAAGTCGCCAGGTTTTTTGAGTACTAAATAGCGACTTATTGTCTTTTGAGAATTCATTTAACATAGCACTTTCTAACACAATATATGAAGAATTTGGGTTTTATTATTAAACTCAGTTGCAATTTCATTTAAAATTATGACATGTTACATATACTGTTTAAAGTGGCTAATATGCAATTTATATGTCTTATAAACTCTAATTACATTTTAAGGAGTACACAGGCAAAAATAAATTTTAGCTTCCAGGCTTACTATAAAATCAATTAAAGAAATTCAAAAATACTAATGAAAATCTTGGAGATATTACACTTGTGCAAATGGAGACCAAAATCCTACTCTACAGCTAAATGTTTAATTCTTACAACAGTGTTGTATTATTAGTAGGGCTAGGAGAGGTGTTAATGAATCCATCCATCCATCCATCCATCCATCTATCCATCCTGCAATTCATTCAGTAAATCAGTCACTAATTGAGGTTTACATCACCTGCTTTTGAGATTCTGCTAGATTCTAAAAGGATTAACATTAGGAGACTGTCCTTATGAAGTCTGAGACAGAAGATGAGACTTGATGCAACAGAGGAAGAAGAGATTTCTTCAAACTCGGAGGTAACATTTGGGAAGATAGAGATCATCTTTAAAGAGATAGAAGGACAGACAGAAAAAGCATGGGCTTTGAAACCAGAAAACCTGGGTTGATTTCTAGTGCTACTCTTTCCTAGTTCTGTGACCCTGGGCAACCTGCTTAAACTTCGTAAGCTTTAATTAGCTCACCTATAAAATGAGAGATGTTATAGCATTATCACACACTGTGTTCTGAGGATTAATTGAGTTAAAATCCACAAATCACACTACTTTGCATATAGTAGGTCTCAATAAATTCCAGTTCCACTCCATTCATCTGATTTCTCTTAGTTTCGATCTATTTATTTAAATATCTAAACCTCTGGATTAATTCATTTATTTAGTCACCTAAATACTCATTGAACACCTACGATATGTTTGGCACTGTGATGGGTGCTGGGGACCCAAAGATGAATACTTCAAAATCCCTGCTGGGTATAATCATTTACTAGAAGAGAAAGACCAATAAATAAATTGATACAGTGGAGCATAATAGAAGAGGAGAATGGCCCCGGAGTCCACAAGAGAACACAGTGCCTCTGCCCTCAAAGGCAGGAGAGGAGGGTTCAGATTTGTGGCTGACTTAGCAACAGGTAATCCATAATGTCTCTAAATGGAGACTTTTTCCAAGCAAGTAGTCCTGGCAATTCTTTAAAAAAATCCTCCCATTTATCAGACACTAGTGGAAAGGGGTAAAGAAGGCCAAATGGTTGCCAACAGAGGGAGGCAGAAATGCGAAGTCCAAGTGCCTGCGGGGTCTGTGTCTGTGCTCTATCCTTTACGCACTGTCCACAGGCCACTTCGCCTCTCTGAGCACCCAGCACCTCCCGTGAGCATAATAATTGCACCTATCTCATTGACAACGACATGAAAGCAAAATTTACATAAAACATGGAATTCTATGGTTGGGACATGTTAAATATTTAATATTAGCTGTTATTATTACTTGCCTACTATTCTTACAAACATTAAATAGTTGTTTTGGGGACGCCTGGGTGACTCAGTTGGGTAAGCCTCCAACTCTTGATTTCCGCTCAGGTTGTGATCTCTGGGTGGTGAGATAGAGCCTGCCTTGGGCTTCCTGCTCAGAAGGGAGTTTGCTTCTCTCTCCCTCTCCCTCTGCTCCTCCCCATCACCCCCCCGCCCCCCCCCACACACACTGGAGCTCTCCCTCTCAAATTTAAAAAAAAAAAAGTGTTTTTCTTTTTAAAGGAACATGCTCCAATTATAATGGCAAAAGTAAAAAGGCCTATTCAATCCTATGATGTAGGAGCTTGCGGTTACCCATTGTCCCTGGTGCATTGCTACTTTGGGGAGGTGTATCTGCTGGGGCTCCAAGAGGAACCAGCAGGAAGGCACTACTGTCCCCTCTCATCATGACTTCACACATGCAGAAACAGCCACTCCTCTATAAGGTGGGGACACTGTCCGTACTCAGGGATGTCCCAAGGGTGGAGGCCACGATCTCTATGAAGGTGCCCCTTTGAAGGAAATAACTGTTTTCATTCCAAGTTCAATTATAACCGTTTTGAGAACAAAGTGATTTCCCAGGATTCTCTATAACATAAGCTCTTTTGAGCTTAAACATATTTACTTTTTACCCTCTCCTTCCACCTGGCACCATGCCTGATACATAAAACATGTCCTCGAATGATGGTTAAGTTGAAAAAATGAAATTATACGTACCAAATGCAACCTGCACTGAAGCTGTGTTCATGAATAGTTTATTTAAAAACATTTTTTAAATCGCTTTGTAAGTTGAACTACCTAGATGCAAACGTTTCAGTGTTTGGGGCCAGCTGGATGTTTGCTTCCGTGGCTTAGTTTTCCCATTTCCAGTAACCTGGAAATGGACACCCATGCGCACATACTTGCTCTTTGTTATTCTAACAGCACCTGGCGCTCCGGGTTGACGTTTGGCTTTGGGTTTTGAGGCCAGGCGGTGGGCTCGGGGATTGCAGGGTGACTCTCCCAGCTCAAAGGCAATAGGGAAAGGGGCCAAAGTCTTAACTGGCGCATAATCCTTCGCTTCCTCCTCTTGGGAGCACACCTAATTCCGGGATTTAGAGAAGCCCGCCACACCTTTCCGCTGTATTAGGCTTCCATTCATCTTTGGAGCAAAGGGATTCCACACGTAAAGGTCAGAGCACTCGGAAGCTGCCTTGGCATAGGGGCCGCGGGATTCGGTATCCCCGGGGCATCTACCCCCCACCAGGGCCCTCCCGGCGCGGGATCCGGATCGCTCCCCGACTGCGCCGGCTTTTGCTGTCACCGACAGCCCCGGCTCCGGGGCGTTTCCATTAGTCACTTGCCAAAAGGCTGCAGCCGGGGTGCCGTCCAAGTGCCTGGCTTGAAAGCGCTCCCGCGCAGTGTGCCGCGGGCCTGAGGTCTGCCCCCACTCGCCCTCGCCGTGTGCGGCAGCCCCCCTGGGAGAGGGGGCGACGGCTCCGCGCCCGGCTCAGCAAAGCCCCGGGGCCGTGCGGCGCCGGGAACGCGGCCAGGCTCGTTGAGGAGGCTTGCAACTCGCCAGTTGTTTTCCAGGGCACCTCGGTGGGCGGCTTTCTTCCTGTGCTCCGGCCTGAACCTAGCAAGTTGCTTTTTCTCATTCTTGTCCATCTCCTTTTTCTTTCCCTTTCTTTTTTTTTTTTTTAAGCCACAGAATTGTTAAGTTCCAATTTTGTATTTCCTGATGACGTTCTCTTTGTAAGATTTGCAAATACAACCTTTCAATCTGGCGGCGTCAATTGCTTGTTCTCTTACTCCATTCCCCACTCCCCTCCCTGTTCTGGGTTTTACTGCTGCTTAGCATCTAGGTGATAATGTCTTTTATTAAGATCAGAAATTTTATTACGTGTATATTTGAAACCTGAACCCGTTAAGTCTATGAGTCCCTTGAAAATGCTGTCTGCCAGGTGTGCAATCCCAGTGAATGTGCAGAAATGCTGCCCAATTACTTCCTAAAGCTTAACTTAAAACAGGCCGAGGGACTAGCTTTTTAAATAGAGAAAAATGGCTCCCTAGACATTAGAGGAAATAAAGAAAATGCATGAAAATGAGCGAGAAATAAAATTATGAGGATTGTATCCACAGGAAGGATACTGGGGGAGAGACACTAAAAGGAAAGAAGAAAATGAAGACTTTACACCGTAATCAGTAGCAAGTTCCCCTGGCGGAGGAAGGCCGAGGCTGCTCAGCGGACCCTGGCCATGCAGCCCCCTGGGTTCTCCTGGTCCTGAGTCAGTCACCCCCTCCCCTCTGTGTCTGTACACAGCCACCTCCTCCTTGTGTGTCTGTAGACCTTCATGTGTATGATCTTATGCTTCACATTGTCATCATGATTTATTAACTGTCTTCTCCCACCAGACTACAAGCTCCTGAGGCGCAGGAATCCTGACAAGTGTCTGACAGTAAAGGTTAGTCATGGGAGGGAGAAATAGTGTCTGATGGACATGAACCCCTTCCAGGGGCTCAGGGATGTGTTATCCTGGCTGCCGGAAGTGCTCTCAGGTGCCGGGGCCTTCAGCTCTGAGCCTTTCCGGGCCGCCTCAGCTGCGGACGGACAGGTGTTACCCCAGGTCACACCCTTTTGGGGTGGCCCAGCTCCAGTGACTGGGGCCCCCCATCCCAGCCTAGCGTGGGGCGATCGTGAAGGGCTGCTCTAGCTCCGGGGCCTCTCCATGGCTTGGCCAGGCTCTCAGTGGCCTGCATTGCCGATGGACTTTTCTCTCTGTCCACTCCTGTTTCTGCCCTCGCTTCCACGGGTGTCTGGCCAAGGGCACTGGCTGATGAATGCTCTGTACACTAAATCCCATCCCATCTGAGACTGCTTCTTGCTGAACCCTACCTGCAGCACTTTATTATCCTTTAGCTGAGGTTAATAAATCATTAGGGAGTGGGGTAGAGAATTTAGACGGAAGTATTTTAATATCGGAAATGGTGCGGAGTTCTAGAGGAGAATAAACAGCTATAAAACCCAATGAAACATAGTAGTCTGGTGGGAAGAATAATTGCTGGGAATTCCCAGATCTGGTGCTCAATGTGGGCTCTGCTAAGAGCTGGATGCGAGACCTTGGGACAGTCCCGGCAACCTGTGGGCCCCCCTCCTCTTTTACAAAGGGAAGGGAGTTGGAACAGGATATCCCCCAAAGGACCTCCCCGCTCTGTCCCTCCATCAGACTGGATTAGAAGCTCTAAGAACTTTTAGCAAAATTTGACGGTGAGCCAAAGGTTTCCACAGATGACCTCAAAACTGTAAAATCCAGGAGACAAACCTGAAGGTTTGAAGAAAAAGGAAATGTGCTGTTCAGCCTCGGAGGCTGTGATGTAACATCCCTCAGTCTGTCATTCTGACAACTCTCGGACGCGTGAGGAAGACATTCCTTTGGGGCTGCTCGTCTAGAGATAACTGTGCCTTTCAAGGGAGCGAGGTGAGGGAATGAGGAGGGCATGGGCTTGGCAGACAGTGGAAATTAGATGGAAACACCATGGGGAGTAAATCAGACAGAAAAAAAACACCATCATGGACAGTTAAGATGAAGAGACTGACAAAGAGGAACACTTTGTCGCCGCAAAAGTGAAACTTACTGCAAATCAAGAAGTTTGGCCCAAATGAAAAGTTAGAATCTTATTTAGTTTTATTTTCTCACTTTGTTTCCAGGATCCTCCAGTTTATAGTTTGCTTTTAGTTAAATAATGAAAGGCCTCCTTTTCTCAGGTAGGTTTATTTGATGAGAGCAAAAAGAGAACAAAACAACAACAACAACAACAAAAGAAGGCAAAGCTGAACAAGCCAGTTCCCAAGCCGGAGCCAGGAAGGTGCCAGGGCTCGGATGACAGGAGCAGGAGAGCGGTTTTCCCAGCTTCCATGCCTCCCAACCTTTGCACCCTGTGAAGTCTTAACTTTCCAGGAGAGAAGGTGAAGTGATGAACTTGTGTCACGTCCCGTGCTTTGGTTGGAAGGATCGGAAGGACCCCTTGACTGACAGTTGGAGAGGGGCCATTCCCCAAAGAAATATCAAGTTTCTGTAGCCAAAAAGAAGGGACAAAGGGTGGATGCTGGGCCAGCAAAACTTTTAGAAAGCCCCCCACCCCCTAACATGACGATAGTGATGGCAGATGTCAGTGAGAAGCACAGACCTGAGCCCTGCTCACAGGGAGCACGTGGCTTAGTAAGAAAACACGACCTACAAGTAAGAAAACTTGTAGGTTAGCCATGTATAGCCACCCCCTGCCTTGTTTTGTTCTTGCCCTCCTCTACTACAGACTTCGGCACAGTGAAGTACTCACTTTCCCAGACTTCCTTGCAGCTAGGAATGGCTAAGTGAAACTGTTTGGGTCAGTATGTATAAGCAGAAGCCTGCAGGAGGGTTGAGGCAAAATGCTTTGCTGTTATCTGGTCCTGTCCTCTCCCCTTTTTTCCTGCTCGAGACATCACGTCTGGTGCTACAGCAGCTGTCTTGTATCCATGAGGATGAAACACCAATGAAAATAGTGGAGGAGAAGAAATGGACAAGCCTAAGGCCTAAATTTCATAATTAAGTGACTTCCCTGTTATTTGTAAGCCCCTTTGCTATTTGTAGCTGAGTGTGTTTCTAACTGATGTGTAGGGAAGCTTATTTAAACTACGGAGTCTGCTGTGATGGAATCTCTGAGGGAGTGAAGGAGATCTAAAAAGGGGCTATCTCGGTGTGGACTGGAGGGAAGGATGAGCCCCCCACGGGTTCTAGGAGTAAGAACATCTCAGCCCACTTCCTACACGATCCATAGAGCCTGGGTCAGGCTCACTTTTAGAGCCCAGTCTCATCACTCAGGAAGCCACCTTCACCAACCTTCCTCCACCTGGGAGAATACGGTCTTTTTTTTTACTCAGGGAAAACCCCTCAACTGTGGTCTGATGCAATTGTCTCCCAGGAATTTATGGATGATTATTATTCTTTCTGTTTTAGCATCTCTCCCTCTCTCCTGGCTCCATCCCCACAGACCGCCTGTGTTCTCAAGACTCTCACATTAAAAAAAAATAAAAAAAGTCCTCTTCCAGCTACTGCATTGTTTCTCTTTTTCCCTTGCATGTTTTATTCTTTTTGTATTTACCTCCTCACTTCCCCGTAACTCCCTCCCTTAGTGCTCTTAGACAGCCACGCTCTACCACCATGTGAAACTGTTCTGAGAAAGGTCACAGTGTCACCAGAAGGTAATTTATATGAATGCAGGGATTTCTGTTTTGTTCACCACTGGGTATCCTGACTCCAGAGTAGGGCCAGGAACATAATACTTGCTCAAGAAATAAATAAATGTTTCCCTAACCATTAAAGCAAATGAGCTCTGCCCGTTTTCTCTCACATGACTTCTCAGTAGCTTTGTCATTTTTGACCATTGCCATGGTGAGACTCACTCATCTTAGTTTTTGTAACTTAATTATTTTTCCTTTTCTTTGAACTGTTTATTATGGAAAAAAATCATAAATGGATATAAAAGTAAGAAAAAGAAAATAATGAAGGCCCAGTTACCCATCACTCAGCTTCAACTCATGGCCAATCTTGTCTCATCTAGGCCTTCACTCCTCTCTCACATTAATTTGAAGCAATATCAGACAGTATTCCGTTTCACCCATAAATATTTCAGTTTCTGTTGCCAAAAGAAATGAAACCTTTTATGAAGCATCATCTTGATTCTGTCATTACACACAAAAAAAGAACAGTTCCTTAATATCAACTTCATGCTTTCTTGATTTTTTTTTTTTAAACTCTTTCGATTATTTTCTGGAGGCTGGGATGTCTTTCTGTTTTTGTTTCTTCTACCGGCATGTTATCTTATTGGTAAATCGGGGACTCAGAGCAAGGTCTGGTCAGGCTCTTCTGAGCTCTTTCTAGAAGCAACCAGGTTGCAGGAGTCCCACACCTCTGCCCTCCCCGTAAGAGTAGCTGCCAGGGTCATACTCTGCAGTTTGTCTACCTCCGCCCTGGGTAGGTCAGTTAAATTCAGATGAACTCTTAAGAGCCCATCTGCTTTTCTCGATAATCTGGCTGATATTTTATCTTTAGCCGTCTGACTTCCATACCGGCCTCCTGATCAGTTCTGAACTCAGGAGGAAAAATGTCAAACCCAGTCAACAGAATGAGAATATTATTTAGAAACACTGAGGTAAATACCAGAAAAAAGAGCTAAAACACTGAAAGTGTTTGCTTCCCGGGGTGAAGGGGGGCAGGAAAGAAGATGTAGGTGGTGTGTGTTGGGGGGGAATGAACTTTTTGATTTAAGTCTCTTACTAACATATGACTGTTGAATGTGTATACATATGACATCATATTGATAAATATAAAAATCAAAGAAAACATATCATATCAAAACATACACAAACTTAACTCAAAATCATCTCCTCTTACCTGGCCCTTCCTCTTTCGGGGAACACTGGCATCCACCAAAAATCTGGGAGTACTCCTGCCTCCTCTTGCTCTGTCTCCCAGATCTCGGTGGTGCCCAGGCCTTCCATAATGTGTCCTGTGTCTGTCAGCACCTTGTGCTCCCACAGCTCTCGTCCTGCTTCCTGCCCTTCACTGTCCCTCTGCCGGACAGTTACAGCAGCCCCTGCCTCACCCAGCAGCTATGGGCTGAACTGGGTCCCCCTGAAATTCCTATGTTGAAGTTCTAACCTTAAGTACCTCAGAGTGTGACTGTATTTGGAGATGGGGCTTTTAGGAGGCGATTAAGGTAAACTGGGGCCATATTTGTGGGTTTTAACCCAATATTGCTGTGTCCTTTTAGAAGGGGGGGAGAACAGAGAAAGACATAAGGGAAAGTTCTTGTGAAAACAAACAGAAGACCATCATCTACAAGCCAAAGAGAGAGGCCTTGAAAGATACAATCCTACTAAACCTTGGTCTTGAACTTTCATCCTTCAGAACTCTGAGAAAATTAATTTCTGTTGTTTAAGCCACCGAGTCTGTGGTGCTCTGTTACGGCAGCCATGACAAGCTAGTATACCATCCCCCCGGCCTTCCACGGCCATGATCTGGTTCATCTTCCAAAATGGTGTTGGAGGGAGCTTTCAATAATGCACATCTCATCCAGGTATCCTCCTTCTTAAAAGCCTTAAGTGACTCTCCTAGGTGCTAGATAAAACCTATTTCCTTAGCATGACCTGGAACGTCCTCTCTTCTCTTCCCTCCTGACGTCTCAGTCCCAGCTTTCGTGAAGGACCTGCGCGGCGGAAGAGGCCAGCCTAGTTGACGCTCTGCTGTCTTTGCAGTTGTATCTCCTTACTCAGATTACCTTCACCCTTCTCACCATTTTCGTCTCAGATCAAACCCCACTTCCCCTGGGAAACCTTTCTTAGCTCCTCCGTCTAAATAGTATCGATTTCTTTCCTTATGTCCACTTTGGACCCTACATAGACTTCTACCTGACATTCGCAGTTTTGTTATTGCCATTACTTTATCTTATTCACCTGATCCTTAAAAGCAGAGGCTATGGTGTAACTTTGCATACACAAGACCTAGCATAATACCAGGTACATAGTAGGTGCTCAAAAGATGCTGACCAACCAGCTGATCAAATGAATGAATCTGTAAAACTGGAATAATTATGTGAGTTTAGAATACCTCAAAAAGCTATTGTCCAGTAATAGATGCAGAAATTTTAATCAATGCATACAAATAAGTAATTTAAAAATTTTTAAAGATGAGTTGCAATTGCAATTTACTGCTTGATCTTGAGTTTGAATGTACTCTAACAGCACGTCACTTCCAACTCTTAACATTGTGTTGCTTCTTCTTAAGACATGGAATCATGAAAATATATTGCTGGAGAAGGTATTAGAGATGATCTGATCCAACCATTGTATTTATCAACAAGGAAGCTAAGAAATAGCAGCTGTGCCCATGATCACGGGGCCACTGTTACCCGAGCCACGATGCTTGATTCCAGGTGCGAGGCATTTACGCTGCCTCCGGCGAAAACAGGAACACTGCAGTTAGATTGGTTTGAGGAGAAGGGAACTTACATGTAATTCAACAAAGAAAAAAAGCCACCAAATTTACACTTATAAAAGTAATAGAAAGACTTTGATTCTTAAATTGTTTCTAAATAAAATATTGTGAATGAACTTCATCCAATATTGATATATCCTTTGGCACTGGGGCCGTTTAGAGTATTTGTTATTGTGAAAAATTGCGTTTGAATAATGTATAACAAGATGTGTATTCAAATTGCCTCTGAATAATATATAACAAGAACATTTATTCATTTAGTGCCTTTTTTTCAAGGAACTACAAGTACCTTGCGTACTTTAAATTAGGTATGGCTGGTTGGCTACACGCTTTTTCACTTAACCTTAACATTTTGGTTGCCACAGCAATGGCTAGAACCTATAGCAACAGCACTCAACAACCCGAGAGCATCTTGACAAAGGAAAACATTTACACTGTCCACTTCATCCATCAGCACAACTTGGAAGCACTATCTCGGGCGTGAAGAACTTGACGCTGTGTCTGTTGGTAGACCGCAGGCATTTCTGCCCTGTCCGAGTCTGTGTGTAAGCTCGTTGTGGTGCCTCAGGGACAATGCATGCACATGAGAAAGGTGAGTGCTCTCTCTGCTGCCTCCAGAACACAATATTCAGCTGAGCAAGGGCTGCAGGAAATGCAGAGCAGCTTTGCTGCTTTGGAGCGTCTAGAGACTTCGTTTTGTTTTGTTTTTTTTTGTTTTTTTAAAGATTTTATTTATTTATTTGACAGAGAGAGAGAGGCAGCAAGAGAGGGAACACAGGCAGGGGGAATGGGAGAGGAAGAAGCAGGCTCCCAGCGGAGGAGCCTGATGTGGGGCTCGATCCCAGAACGCGGGGATCACGCCCTGAGCCGAAGGCAGATGGTTAACGACTGCGCTACCCAGGCGCCCCCAAGAGGCTTCGTTCTTGACGCAGGTATGGGCTGGTGATGGTGGTTGTGGGGCTGGCCGCAGGTGTGGGCGGGGGATGGGGTTCCCTCAAGAATCAATGTCAGAGCAAAGAGCAGAGAGAGCTACTCATGAACTTACTGGAGACACTCCCGGAGATTCCCCCACAGTCCTGGGCAGGACTTTGGGGTCCCCCACTGGGTAGGACTTTGGGGGATGCAGGAGGCCCTCTATCGGTACAGCGCGAGCATAGAACTCATTCAGTCATTAGCAAACCTGTGCGAGGCGGGCTTCTTGGCACTGGAGACACAGCAGTGGACAAAACGGATTCTGTTCTGGGGCGCCTGGGTGGCACAGCGGTTAAGTGTCTGCCTTTGGCTCAGGGCGTGATCCTGGCGTTATCGGATCGAGCCCCACATCAGGCTCCTCCGCTGTGAGCCTGCTTCTTCCTCTCCCACTCCCCCTGCTTGTGTTCCCTCTCTCGCTGGCTGTCTCTATCTCTGTCGAATAAATAAATAAAATCTTTAAAAAAAACAGATTCTGTTCTTGTGGAGTTTACACAAGGAGAGGAAGGGGGGATGCCGCATGCATGAACTGAATTGTTGACCCCTAACATGTATCTGTTGAAGCCTTACCCCCAGTGTGATGATATTTGGAGATAATTGGGAGATAATGAGGTTCAGATGAGGGGGCGTGGGGCCCTCGTGATGGTGGTGGGTGCCCTTTAAGAAGAGACACGAGAGAGCGCGCTTCCTTTCTTTCTACCACGTGAGGACGCAGTGACTGTCTGCAAGTCAGGAAGAAAACCCTCACCAGGAAATCATGTCAACCAGCATCTTGATCTTGCAATCCTCAGTCTCCAGAACTGTGAGAACTAAATTCCTGTTGCTTTGGTCCCCCAGTGTCTGGAATATTTTGTTACCGCAGCCTAAGCTGACGATACAATAAAGAACACGTAAGCAACCTGGTGTGTTAGGAAGTGATACACACTCTAGTTTGGTAAGTGGCTCGATTTTCAGCACTGGGCAATGACATCTCTTTGTAGAAGGATCTGAATGCTTCCAGGCGAAACTATTTTGGATCCTTCTTTTTTTTTTTAATGAAAGCAATTATTTCTTTATGTGCTTGCTTCTCCCATTTGATGATGAGTTCCTTGAAGGCAGCACTTTCTATTTCAAGCAGTCGGCAACCTGGAGTGCAGATGCAATAAATGCTTACTGAGTGAATAAAGTTTTGTCTCTATCAACATCAACTAATCATTGTGCACTGGTAAACTATTTTTAAATACTTAAAGTTATCTATCTCCCATTTAATGTTCAAAATCTGTTTTTATAAAACAAGGCATAAAGTTAAAAAAAAAAAAGCAAAATATGATTACTACAATGCCAACGTGTTGTGGGTAAACACAATGTATTTTTCATCTCCTAATGAGGTGTGTCTCAGGAGTCTCTCACCTGTATATTATGCACCTGATACAATGGCTGCTGTCTGCTACTGAAGGTGTTGTCCTCAGACCAGTAGCATCACCTGAAAGCCAGTTAGAAATGCAGACTCTCAGGGCACCTGGGTGGCTCAGTCCGTTAAACCATCTGCCTTTGGCTCAGGTCATGATCCCGGGGTCCTGGGATCGAGCCTCGCATCAGGCTCCCTGCTCAGTGGGGAGCCTGCTTCTCCCTCTGCCTGCTGCTCCCCCTACTCATGCTCTTTCTCTCTCTCTGTCAAATAAGTCTTTTGAAAAATATAGACTCTCAGGGTCCACTTACTAACCGGTCTTTTAAGAATTCGTTTGCAAGACTCTCCTCCAGTGTTGTTCTGGATATGCTTTCCTGAGAGGCCCCATGCCATGTGTGGATGGTGTGCTCTTAGGTACAAATGTAAACATTTTTTTCTATTTTTTTTAATTGGGAAAAATTGTTCAAATATTTGGAATGCATTTATGAATTCTTCTAAGGGAGTACTATAAGATTGGGTAATGTGAAGCCCATTCATGTTCCAAAAATTTTTTTTTAAAGAAGTTTCTTTTTCTGATTATAAAAACGTGTTCATTATTGGAATTTTGAAAAGCACAGAAAGGATGAACAAGAAAAAAATACTACCTAGGTTTTAATACACTTTTAATATACCTTTAAATTGGAACAGTACTATATTTGTATTTTGTATTCTGATTTTCCCCAATCCTATTGCAAGTCTTTCCCCAAGATATGAAGAATTACGTTGAAGTATCACGCTTAGCGGTGGCCAATCTTCCATCACAGGGAACTGTTTCATTTATTAACGACTCTCCGATGGTTGATTATTCAGATCAATAACCGTCTAAGAGTGAAAATTAGTGCTTATTATAAAAGTGACTAGCAAATGATGTGCTCCAACCCTTCTAAGAGGGACAGGAAAACAGAGGATGAAATTCCAAATTAGCCTCTTACTATCGATGTACCTTTGTATATATAGGAGAAAAAAAATGATTTAGGAGACTTATAACTGATTGAACATGATAGAAAATAAAGATACAAATTGTAATCCCTTAATGAAAAAGTGTGATCTGTGAAAAATAGAGAAAGCATAACAAACACAATGCAGTGAGGACAGTTTTGACACAACACAAATGAAAGGACATTAAGCCCCAAATTGTGAAATAAAAAGCGAGGCTAGACTACTGACAGGCAATTAAAACATCATCTTCCAAACAACATGGCATCTGTAGGCCTAAGGTGCTATTTCTTTTTTTTTTTTTTTTAATGATTTTTTATTATATTATGTTAGTCACCATACAGTACATCCCCGGTTTCCGATGTAAGGCTCGATGATTCATTAGTTGTGTATAACACCCAGTGCACCATGCAATACGTGCCCTCCTTACTACCCATCACCGGTCTATCCCATTCCCCCACCCCCCTCCCCTCTGAAGTCCTCAGTTTGTTTCTCATAGTCCATAGTCTCTCATGTTTCATTCCCCCTTCTGATTACCCCCCCTTTCTTTATCCCTTTCTTCCCCTACCGATCATCCTAGTTCTTATGTTCCATAGATGAGAGAAATCATATGATAGTTGTCTTTCTCTGCTTGACTTATTTCACTTAGCATTATCTCCTCCAGTGCCGTCCATGTTGTAGCAAATGTTAAGAACTCGTTCTTTCTGATAGCTGAGTAATATTCCATTGTATATATGGACCACAACTTCTTAATCCAGTCATCTGTTGAAGGGCATCTCGGCTCCTTCCACGATTTAGCTATTGTGGACATTGCTGCTATGAACATTGGGGTGCATATGGCCCTTCTCTTCACTACGTCTGTATCTTTGGGGTAAATACCCAGTAGTGCAATGGCTGGATCATAGGGTAGCTCAATTTTTAACTTTTTAAGGGACCTCCACACTGTTTTCCAGAGTGGCTGTACCAACTTGCATTCCCACCAACAATGTAGGAGGGATCCCCTTTCTCCACATCCTCTCCAACAATTGTTGTTTCTTGCCTTGTCTATTTTTGCCATTCTAACTGGTGTAAGGTGGTATCTCAGTGTGGTTTTGATTTGAATTTCCTTGATGGCTAATGATTTTGAACATTTTTTCATGTGTCTGTTAGCCATTTGTATGTCTTCATTGGAAAAGTGTCTGTTCATATCTTCTGCCCATTTTTTGATTTGTTTATTTGTTTCTCGTGTATTGAGTTTGAGAAGTTCTTTGTAGATCTTGGATACCAGTCCTTTATCTGTAGTGTCATTTGCAAATATATTCTCCCATTCCGTGGGCTGCCTCTTAGTTTTTCTGACTGTTTCCTTGGCTGTGCAGAAACTTTTAATCTTGATGAAGTCCCATAAATTCATTTTATCTTTTGTTTCTCTTGCCTTTGGGGATGTGTCATGAAAAAGGTTGCTTTGGCCGATGTCGTAGAGGTTGCTGCCTATGTTCTCCTCTAGAATTTTGATGGATTCCTGTCTCACATCGAGGTCTTTCATCCATTTGGAGTTTATTTTTGTGTATGGTGTGAGAGAGTGGTCAAGTTTCATTCTTTTGCATGTAGCTGTCCAATTTTCCCAGCACCATTTATTGAAGAGACTGTCTTTTTCCCACCGGATGTTTTTTCCTGCTTTATCAAATATTAGTTGCCCAAAGAGCCGAGGGTCCATTTCTGGGCTCTCTATTCTGTTCCATTGGTCTATGTGTCTGTTTTTGTGCCAGTACCATGCTGTCTTTGTGATCACAGCTTTGTAGTACAGCTCGAAATCCGGCATTGTGATGCCCCCAGCTTTGTTTTTCCTTTTCAACAGTTCCTTGGAGATTCGGGGCCTTTTCTGTTTCCATACAAATTTAAGGACTATTTGTTCCAGTTCTTTGAAAAATGTCCTCGGTATTTTGATCGGGATAGCATTGAAAGTGTAGATTGCTCTGGGTAGCATGGACATTTTAACTATGTTAATTCTTCCAATCCATGAGCATGGAATATCTTTCCATCTTTTTATGTCTTCCTCAATGTCTTTCAAGAGTGATTTATAGTTTCTAGAATATAGGTCCTTTACGTCTCTGGTTAAGTTAATTCCAAGGTAACGTATGGTTTTTGGTGCTATTGTAAATGGGATGGATTCCCTAATTTCTCTTTCTTCGGTCTCGTTATTCGTGTATAGAAATGCAACTGATTTCTGAGCATTGATTTTGTATCCCGCCACGTTACTGAATTGCTCTATAACTTCTAATAGTTTGGGAGTGGCTTCTTTTGGGTTTTCCATATAGAGTATCATGTCATCTGCAAAGAGAGACATTTTGACTTCTTCTTTGCCAATTTGAATACCTTTGATCCCTTTTTGTCGTCTGATTGCTGTTGCAAGGACTTCTAGTACTATGTTGAATAATAGTGGCGAGAGTGGGCATCCTTGTCGAGTTCCTGATCTTAAGGGAAAGGCTTCCAGCTTTTCCCCATTGAGAATAATATTTGCAGTAGGCTTTTCATAGATGGCTTTTATGAGATTGAGAAATGTACCTTCTATTCCTACACTCTGAAGGGTTTTAATCAGGAAAGGATGCTGTATTTTGTCAAATGCTTTTTCGGCATCGATTGAGAGGATCATATGGTTCCTGAGTCTTTTCTTGTTGATATGATGTATCACGCTGATTGATTTGCGAATATTGAACCACGCTTGCATCCCAGGTATGAATCCCACTTGATCGTGATGGATAATCCTTTTAATGTACTGTTGGATTCTATTAGCAAGTATCTTGTTGAGGATTTTGGCGTCCATATTCATTAGGGAAATCGGTCTGTAATTCTCCTTTTTGAGGGGGTCTTTGCCTGGTTTGGGGATCAAGGTAATATTGGCCTCATAGAATGAGTTTGGTAGCTTTCCTTCTGTTTCTATTTTTTGAAATAGCTTTAGGAGAATAGGTATTATTTCTTCTTTGAATGTTTGGTAGAATTCCCCAGGAAAACCGTCCGGGCCTGGAGTTTTGTTATTTGGAAGGTTGTTTATCACTGACTCAATTTCTTCATAATTAATTGGCCTGTTTAAGGAATCAATTTCTTCCGGTTTCAATCTTGGTAGTTTATAGGTTTCCAGGAAGGATTCCATCTCTTCCAGATTGCTTAGTTTATTGGCATATAGCTGTTGATAAAAATTTCTAATAATCCTTCCAATTTCAATGGTGTTCGTCGTGACCTCTCCTTTTTCATTCATAATTTTAATAATCTGGGTCCTTTCTCTTTTCTTTTGGATAAGTCTTGCCAGTGGTCTGTCAATTTTATTGATTCTCTCAAAGAACCAGCTTCTAGTCCTGTTGATCTGCTCTACTGTACTTCTGGTTTCTGCTTGATTGATTTCAGCTCTAATTTTGGTCAACTGCTTCCTCGTGCGTGGATTAGGCCTGTCCCTCTGTTGCTGTTCCAGCTTCTTGAGGTGAGAATATAAAAACTGCATTTTAGATTTTTCTATTCTTTTGAGTGAGGCTTGGATGGCTATGTATTTCCCCCTTAGGACTGCCTTTGCAGTATCCCATAGGTTTTGGACTGTTGTATTTTCATTCTCATTGGTCTCCATAAATTGTTTAATTTGATTTTTGATTTCCTGGTTTATCGAGTCATTCCTGAGCAGGATGGTTCTTAGTCTCCAAGTGTTTGAGTTTCTTCCAAATTTTTCCTTGTGGTTGAGTTCCAATTTCAGAGCGTTGTGGTCTGAGAATATGCAGGGGATAATTTCAATCTTTTGGTATCGGTTGAGACCTGTTTTGTGTCCCAGAACATGGTCTATTCTTGAGAATGTTCCATGGGCATTAGAATAGAATGAGTATTCTTTGGTTCTGGGGTGTAGTGTTCTATATATATCTATGAGGTCCAACTCGTCGAGTATGGCATTCAAAGCCTTTGATTCTTTGCTTAGTTTTTGCCAGGGTGTTCTGTCTATTTCTGAGAGTGGAGTGTTGAGGTCCCCTACTATTAATGTATTTTTATTTATATGTCTCTTTATTCTGGTTAAGAGTTGGCTTGTGTATCTTGCTGCTCCCCTGTTGGGGGCATATATATTTATAATTGTCATATCCACTTGTTGAATACTTCCCTTAAGAATAATATAGTGCCCTTCTGCATCTCTAACTATAGTCTGTAGTTTAAAATCCAATTTATCTGATATGAGAATTGCTACCCCAGCTTTCTTTTGAGGTCCATTTGCGTGAAAGATGGTACTCCATCCCCTTACTCTCAGTCTGAATGCATCTTTGGGTTCGAAATGAGTCTCTTGTAGACAGCAAATGGATGGGTCATTTCTTTTTATCCAATCTGCAACCCTGTGGCGTTTTATGGGATGGTTCAAACCATTTACATTAAGACTGATTACTGAGAGATATGATTTTAATGTTGCCATGTTGCCAGTAAAGTCTTTGTTTGTATTGGCTGTGACTTTCTGTTCTGTATCACTCTTGGGGCCTTTTTACTTTTATAGAACCCCCCGTAATATCTCCTGTAGGGCTGGTTTCGTGGTTACAAAATTGGTTAGTGACTGGCGATTCTGAAATGTCTTTATTTCTCCATCAATTCTGAATGACAGCCTTGCTGGATAAAGGATCCTTGGCTGCATGTTTTTCTCTGAAAGAGCTTTAAATATGCTCCCCCAACCCTTTCTCTCATTCCAGGTCTGTGTAGACAGGTCTGACGTAATTCTGATGCTTTTGCCTTGGTACGTGAGAAATTTCTTTGCCCTGGCCGCTTTCAATACTGTATCCTTGCATCTAATATTTGCGAATTGCACTATGACGTGACGTGGCGTAGGTTTGTCGTGGTTGAGCTTGGGAGGGGTCCTCTCTGCCTCTTGGACACGAATGTTTGTTTCCCTTGCTAGATTAGGGAAGTTTTCAGCTACAATTTGTTCAAATATCTCTTCTAGACCTCTGTTTTTCTCCACCCCCTCGGGGATGCCGATGATTCTAACATTGGATCGTTTCATTGAGTCAGTAATCTCCCGTAACCTACATTCGTGGGCGTGGATTTTTTTAAGACCATCTTCTATTTTCATTTTTTCCTCTATTAACCCATCCTCCAATTCACTAACCCGTTCCTCTGCTTCTGCGACCCTGGCCGTCAGAGCCTCTAGTTTTGCCTGCATTTGGCTCATAGAATTTTTAATTTCTGTCAGATTCGCTCTCATTTCTGTCCTTAGGGATTCTATATTCTCAGTAACCTTTTCGTTAATAGTTTTTTCAATTCTACTCATCATTTTGACCATCGTTACTCTGAATTCCATTTCTGATAATTTGGTTACATCCATATCCATTATTTCTGTGGCAGAGGCCACAGAATCACTGTCTTTTCTTTGCTGGGGGGGGCTTCTCCTTCTTGTCATTCTGATGAAGAGAGGTTGCGGGGTTTCCAGAGCCCAAATTATTGACTGGGTCCCAGGCCGTGCCCCTTGTTTTATAGGGATCTTAGGGATGTGGGCTTCTTCTTTAAAGATTTTATTTATTTATTTATGTGGCAGCCAACCAGCGAGAGAGGGAACAGAAGCAGGGGAGTGGGAGAGGAAGAAGCAGGCTCCCAGCGGAGGAGCCCGATGAGGGACTCCTTTCCGGAACGCCGGGATCACGCCCTAAGCCGAAGGCAGGCGCTCAATGACTGCGCCACCCAGGCGCCCGGGTTGTGGGCTTCTTGATTTTTCAGCCTGCCTTCTGTGTTCTGGGGGAGGGGCCTGCCGCGCCGATACTCAGGCAACCCTGTTTGGGTAGAGTCTCGGCGTCCCCTGCGAGGGGGGATGGGGATGGGCACTCTCTGAGCCGGTATTTCCAGGCTTTTGTTCTCTGGCGGCTTTCCCTGGCGGTTTGCTGTGCCTCTTCTGAGAGTCAGAGCAGCAGCGGCCAAATTTCAGCCTCTGTCACGGAACAGAGGGATTGCGGCCCGTTCTCTACTAATGTTCTGGCCACTTTAACTCTGTTTCTGTTGGTGCTGCTCAACCCTGCAGCGTCCCGGGATGTGCGCCCCACACCCGGCGTCCCAGCCCTCACTTCAGGGCCGGCGCGTCTCTGTCCTTTGTGTTTCTAATGCCGCCAGCCGCCAGCCGCCCGCGCGCTCCGGATCTCCCGGTCTCAGTCTGGATCCAGTGGCGCCCGGGATTCGGTGTTCGCGAGATGCCTGGTGGCGCGCGCACCCGGCTCACGGTCTCAGTCTGCTGTTTTGCGGGTGCCAACCACGAGCCGCCCGCTCCCCGTGCAAGTGGCTCCGCTTCCCGGTGCCCAAGCGGCGGCTCCCTCCCCCTTCCGTTTATCCTTCCCGATATCTGTGCACAGTTTCATGGCTCCCCGCTTCGTACCTCAATACTCAGCGCTGGAGATGTTCATTTGTAGAGATCCAGATGCATCTTCCTGCGTCTCAGGCTGGTTCCGTGGTTGTTTAGGCTGGTCTGGTACCTATCCAGCTCGACTCGGAGGACCGGCTGAAAACGGTGTCTCCTACTCCTCCGCCATCTTAACTCCCTAAGGTGCTATTTCTTACTATTGACAACACAGCATTTTTTTTGGTTAGAGAATCTCCAGGCTGTGGTTTAGGTACTCCACTCAAGTAGATAAGCTCATCTCACCTTGATTGGCCTGAGTGTTCTCAAAGGTAGCACTGAGAGGAGGCACCACATGCCGGAAGCCCAGCCGTGGTTGTGCCCCTTGGGCCTCCCCATCGCTGCCTGGCCTTGCCAAAGCACACCTACTCTCAGCCTTGACCTACGAGATCCATTTCTGCAGAGAGCAGCTGATCTCTGTCCTAGAATAAATTATTGTCCTCCATTCTAAATAAGTAATAAGTAAATAAGGATTTACTTATTTGTTCTGAGCCCAAGACTATACTCCCATCCCTGTTTCTGGAATGATCTTTTGGCTCATGCCCTTCTGTTTGGATTTTAACCCCAGCTGGTTTACCTGGAATCTTCTCCCTGTTAGCTGCTCAGAACTCTCACTTTTGACCTTAGCTTGCTCTTTGTGATATGTAGTGCTTACCTGCCTTCCTCGGAGAACCCAGTTTTCTAATGGGATCGTGACTTGCACAGCACTTGACCATCTAGAAAACCTGTAGTCCTGTGTCCACCTGAACTAACCGGTAATGAATTGTTTGTGACCTGCTGACTGATGCTATCAGAATGATTTCTGCAGTCTGCTGTGTCATCATTAAATACATGGTGAAAGAAGGAAGTCTTTATCCAAAGAGACAAATGCAGAACTTGAGTAAGGGGTTTTGTGGTGTCCTCTCCCATCTCTGTTACTCAGAAACGTTCTGCATTGGAAGTTGGAGGGTCTGGTCCTACAGGGGTTAGGAAGTTTGCCAGGGTGGTTGTAACAAAGTACCACAGTCTGGAGGGCTTTAAACAGAGGGAATTTATTCTTCCACAGTTCTAGAGGCTAAAAACATATAATCAAGGTGTTGCCAGTCCGTGTTCTCTCTGAAGCCTCCAGAAGAGTCCTTCCCTGCTCCTTCCAGCTTCTGGTAGCCCCAGGCATTCAATGACCTATGGTGGCATGGATTCAGTCTCAGCCTCCATGGTCACAAGGCCTTCTGTCTTTGGTTTTCTTCTTTTTTTTTAAAGATGTATTTACTTGAGGGGGAGCAGGGACCGAGGGAGAAAGAATCCTAAGCAGACTCCACACTGAGCATGGAGCCCGACACAGGGCTCCATCTCACAACCCTAAGATCATGACCTGAGCCAAACCGAGGGTGGGATGCTTAACCAACTGAGCCACCCAGGCGCCCTCTTGTTTTCCTTTTAAGGAGACCGGTCATATTGGATTAGGACTCACCCTATTCCAGGATGATCTGATCTTAACTAATCACCTCTGCAATGACCCTATTTCCAAATAAGGTCGCATTCTGCAGTAGAGGGAGTTAGGACTTCAACAAATATTTTGGGGGACACAATTCAAACAGAAAGGTAAAGCAAGTGAGGGTGCAAGAAATATGCTTTGTTTGCAGACTAAATTCATAGGTATATTCTTCACTTCTGTGATGAAATACAATATTTGTTCCATTTTCCTTGAAACATTCAGTTCTCTTGTTTTTTTTACTTAATATGTATAAAGAGATATTTATTTTTACATCTACTCTTTAAAATATTATACTATGAAAAATTGCAAAAACTATATCCTAAAAAATGTAATCATTAATGGCAACTAATACTGGTCTCAGTGTCAGACAGATGTTAGGGTGTAGTGAAAATTATAGCAAATTCGAGTGTGCATACATATTTAAAGGAGTCATTACTACTTGACTCCTGCAGATTTCTGCTAAAAATAAATGTGGTTCCAGTGTTGTTCCCTCCTGTAAGTGGACTATATAATCTAATTCTGACGTACTAAGACAGGATATGTGTCTGTATCTTCTCTTTTTCCTTCCTTTCAAATCATGGGAATGTGTTTTGGGATAGACTCCGTCAGTTTTCTTGAGTGGAGCCTAAGACCCAATTCCAGTGTGTGTGAGAGGGTTTCCCCGCACCACCAAGCCATTCTCTGACACCAGCTGGGTATCCTACAATTCAACTCAATTCTGACACCATCCTGCCAGAGGTAGAATCAGATTCACAGCTTGCTGGCTCAGTCCCGTAAGATGGCCCTTCCCTTCAGAAGCCAGTGGCAAATCCAAGTTGTTACCTGTACTTCTGACTGACTGTAAGTCAGAGGTTCCCATGATCCCCTCCTTGAATGGGAAATTTTCCTGCATTAGCTCTTTGATCATAATGTCCCCACTGTTTTTATTTTGTTTCTGGAATGTATATTGACAGAATGTGGAGTCTCCTGGACTGATTCTCTGATTTTCTCATTGTTTCTTTCCTGTTGTCCATCTCAATATCTTTTTGTTCTTCTTTCATAGAGATTTCCTGGCTTCATTTTCCATCTCTTCTATAGACTTAAAAAAAATCAGCTGTCTTTCTCTGTTTCTTTAAAGTTTTCTTCTACTCCTTTATTGAGTTTGGTTTTTGGAGTTCTTTTTTTATTTTATATTTTTGTTTTGGTCTCTTGAATGTTGAAGGATTTCCTCAAATACTTGGCACTCCTAGGCTGTCTTTTGATACTTCAAGTAAAGTACTAAGTAAAGTACTTCAAGTAAAGTACTAAGACACTGTATGCTCCGTATGCAAGGGCAGGGTTGACTGGCTGGTGGATTTGCCATGGGGTTATTGGGCACATCTGAGTTTTTCTTTGGAGTTCTAAAATATCAGTATCTGTAGGTATTTCTTTTGGAGTTCAGGTTTTCAGGGAAGACTCCTAGTTGTGTGAGTCTGGCTGCTGGTACTCTAGGGCTGGGCAGGAGAAGAGAAGAGGGCCTTGGGCTTCTCAGTAATTCTGTATGGAGTCTTTCAGTGAATCACTCTGCCTCAGCCCTCCACTGTATGAGGTGTCCTTGAGTCTAAGATGGCTCCGATTCAGTTCCTCTGAAGAGTAAGCATTTGGTCTCCTCAGAAGTGAGCATGAGAGGAATGCCTAACCACACAGACTGGAAAACGGGAACTTGAAGGTCTGCCTGCTTCTTAAAGAGGTTTTTCACCCATCCCAGTATTTAGCTTTGAAGTGCACTCTGAATTCTGTTACTTCTTTTTTCTTTTTAAGATTTATTTATTTTAGAGAAAGAGAGAGAGAGAGTGCATGCAGGGGGAGGGGCAGAAAGAGAGAATCTTTAAGCAGACTCCTTGCTGAGCATGGAGCCCAATGTGGAGCTTAATCTCACAACCCATGAGATCATGACCTGAGCCAAAAGCAAGAGCGGGTTGGGTAACTGACTGAGCCACCCAGGGGCTCCTGAATTCTGTGTTACTTCTGATTTCTTGGACTGTGCAGACTTCCGAAGGGCAGATTGCATGGCTTCCAGTTACCTCTGCCCTCTGAAGGTGCTTGAGTTTCAGCCATTTCTGTGCTAAGTTACGGATCAGATCCTACAGCAACAGATGCTTTCATGTTGAAAATTCCCATACACCTAAGTGATTAACAAGGCTTAGCTAGTGCCCGTCTTATTTCTGCATTGGTGGGAGTTCACATGAACGGAATCTGACGTTAATGAATTACGCTTTGTGGCTAGGTGCCTGCCTTTCGTCTTAAACACTAAAGTCAGACTCACAGCTCCGTACATCGTCAAGCAGATGCTTGGCCTCACCACTTGTTTTTCAGTTGCAGAAAATATGTTTCATTGCAAAATTAAATCAGTATGGTTGTCTAATTAACTGTGAGTATTGGGGCAAATTCTTTCCCTCTCTTCTTCTTTTATTCCATAATCCTATTGAAAACCAGACCCCAGAAGGAGAAACATGTTCTCACCAGCTCAGCAAGTTTCTCATGAGGCCACGCTTCTTCCATTCAGCTCTGCTGCAGTAACAAAGAGGCAAGAATGTGAATGGTGACTCTTCAGTGGCCGAGGGAGTCCCGTTGGCTCTCACACCCCAACACATAAGCCCCAAGGATCCCCCTTGATCAGGATTCTGTCTGAGCAGAGGTCTTTGAACACAGCGTGTTGGGTGGTATGACCAGCCATGCCAGTTTTCCTGGGACAGAGGCGTTTCTCAGACAAATCTTGAGTGCTACAACCAGCGGATGGGAGGGGAGTCAGCAGAACTGTGTCGGGCCGAGGATCATGGGAAACATCGTCGGCTGAAGACGTCTGTGAGCTGTCCGCGCAAATGGAGATGCTGCTCAGTAACAAGAAAGACCCGTGTCGCGAAGCCGGAGACCAAGCGGCCACTGTCCAGCTCATCATCCGACTGGGACAGCTGGGCAGCCCTGGATTATTATTGCATAACTAAATAAGGAGAGACACACAGAGAGATTGATTTGAGGAGTCACAAGCAAAGAAAAGATGATTGCTGTATTAGTTAGGGATCTCCAGAGAAACAGAACAAATAGTAAAGGAAGACCCAGTCATTGAGCTGACTTACTCCATTTTCCTTCAACGTGTACCCCCCCCCTCTTTTTTAACATTAGCTTTTTAATATGTTTTATTTTTTAAAGTAAGCTCTATGCCTAAGGTGGGCTTGAACTCCAGCCCCCGAGGTCAAGAGTTGCATGCTCTGCTCACTGAGCCAGCCAGGCATCCCCAACCTGTTCCTCATAATGGCTTTGTTTTTCCCTCCAGCTTCTCTGTTTACTCAGGAAGGGGACAGGGCTGGCAAATATCCCATGGTGGGAACCAAAACCACCCCGTAGGCAATGACGACTGCCCTGATGTCCCCAGGATCCCACGTGACTGACCTCAGGACAGCGATCAACCTGACCTTTGTTGCTCAGCTGCACATGCCCACCAATCTTTGTCCTGCACTTTCCCTAAATAAACTTAGAAGTATTCTCAGCAGTTCTTGGGACACTAGTCTGCTGTCTTCCTGGCGTTGGCCTCAATTAGGTAAAACCCTTTCTTGTTTCACACCCCTCCTCCCTTCATCTCTCTGTCTACATTTTGTTAGCAGTGAGAGGCACAACCTGGTCTGTTTGGGACCCCCAGGCCAGGTGTTCTTGTACCCCTGGGCTCTGGTAACAATAGGGTATAGCTATACCTTATATCTATATCTAATCTTTCTCTTTTATTGATGTTTGAGATTTTTCTATATATTATTCAAAGTTAAGCCCCCCAGACTGATCCGAATCCTGACTAAACCGTGGATATTCATGTCTTTAAATTCCTTTATATTTATTTAGTCCTTTCTCTTGTGTATCTTGAGTTTTGAGGTTTGCTCACTTTCCTCTGTGTTGAGCTACTAGTTGGTACAGGGAGTTTGAGCTTTCCCTAGAATCCCTGAGAAACTCTCTCTCTCTTTTTAATAGAAATCAACTAGTATTTTAATTTTATTACCTCGTTTAACAGTGAATTCTGCTCCGACTCACATTTAAGAGCATTCTCTTCCCACGAAGGACCCTATTAATGCATCCTGTTTTGATCATAGGGTCTTTTTCAATGTATTCTTTTTTTTTTTCCTGGATTTAAAGTTAGACTCTGGTTGCCCTTTCATATTTTGTTTTATTTTTACTTTTTAGGTAGGCTTCACAACCAACGTGGGGCTTCAACTCATGACCCTGAAATCAAGAGTCTCATGATCTGACTGAGGCATCCAGGGGCTCCTACCCTTTCATATTTTAGTGTTGGTTACTATGCAGTTTTCATTTTAGTATTTTCTCTTTTCTAGTGTATGCTTATTCCCTAAGTATATTACTTTATAAACTTGAGATCTGGATGTTATTTTATTGTTTAGATCCATATGACTACCATTTGTAATTTTTCTTCTGATTGATTGATTGATTGATTGATTGATTTTTGAGGCCTTTGCATATTCTCCCAGTTTAGTATCCTCTAAACATTTCATCTGGTGTGTTCTATTTTCCTTTTCTGTTATTAGTGTTCAATGTTTATGGATCCTTGAGAGGCACAGGCCAGGAAAATCCCGGGGGAAGGCATAATGCATGTGTTCAGCAGGACTTGTTGAAAATGATCCCACATCAGCAGGATAGTTTTAAAAAGAGTTACCACCTCCTTGTGTGATTTCACTCCCTTAGCTCTGTTGTCAAGGAAACATATCAAGACTTATCACTTTTATGATTTTTGGCCAATTTTAGTACATATGTAACAAGTGTCAAAGTCTCCAACTTCAAGGGGCAGCTTCCTCAATATATTTGGAAAAGAAGGTATTTATCATGTGTTTGTCAGGGAGTTGTCTACTTGGCAGCTGATTCTTTGAATTCCAAGTTCTCTGCAGTGAACCACACTCTGCGGCTGGTTGCTGCCTTGATTTCTTGGGCTCTGTCCTGTTCAGTGCAGTGCTGCCAGTTCCTTACTCTCATACCCACTAGACTATAAGCTCTGGGAGGGCAGGGCTGAGTTCCCAGTTCCGGAGCATCAAATTCCAGGCACTCAGCATGATGTCTGTCCATGGTATTTTGTAAGAGATATGTTTTGGGTGGATGAGTTTGTTAATTGTCTGTTATTTGTAACGCAAAATGATGCTAAGCGCTGGGGATCCAATGGCGATTAAGAAGCCCCTGCTTCTTAGAGGCTATAGTTTCACAAAGAAGATAAAGTATTGAATAGGCAATTTGAATGGAATATGATAAGTGATGTGCCAGGTTGGTGAGGCTGAACGGATGGGAAATGAAGTTGATGGGAAATGAAGTAAGGGAAGACGCTGGTGAGGGTTGAAGTAAGGATCTAAGGATTGTCGCAGGATAGGGAAACCCTGAAGATAGAGCGTGGTAGTGGGGGTGGGGTGTATTGTCTGGAGGAAGCACTAAGTGAATGAATTAGGAATGAAATTGTGCTCAGAGATGGGGTGTTTGGCTCATTTTTTTAAAGGTACAGAAGTACCAAGTAAAATCTAAGTTCATGATGTACTATGTCAAAGGATGGCCTGATGGAGAAAATTGCTATCTAGGAGTAGCTCAACCGAGAGGTCAGAGGCTGGGACAACTCATTGACATGCTGATATTATTTACAATAATCAGAGTCTACACTAAAAATTCAACCAAAGAGCTCAAACTCTTCTTCCTCTGGGACACAGATCACCTCTCTTGGGTGAGGTTGCTGTTCTAGGTGCACCCAGCCATATCTCAGCACCTGTCACACTGGTTGGTCATTGCCCTTCTACATGTGATTGAAATCCAGAACTACATCGTATCTCTGGCTATAGCAGAGGGCAGTGCACATAGAAGGGCTTCACAGATATTTTTCAATGAAAACCTGAATGAAGAATTCAGTTATTGCAAGTAGGCTTGGTTTCAGGTTTATCTTGGTGAAGGGACTCTACTTCACCAGAATCTTTTTTTTTTAAGGGGGGGGTCTTTCTCTCCTCTAGTTCTGGACTCAGCTTCCTTTGTTTTGGCCCTATTCTTAGATATCTCACTCTTTGTGCTAGAGAAATGGAACCACACCTCATTTTTTTTAAAGATTTTATTTATTTATTTGACACAGAGACAGCCAGTGAGAGAGAGACAAGCAGGGGGAGTGGGAGAGGAAGAAGCAGGCTCCCAGCAGAGGAGCCTGATGTGGGGCTCAATCCCAGAATGCCGGGATCACGCCCTGAGCCGAAGGCAGACGCTTAACTACTGAGCCACCTAGGCGCCCCGGAACCACACCTCGTATTGCTCAGTCCATTGTCTCCACAGTTGGGCGCATGCACTCTACAGCGTGCAAAAATGTTACCCAAAGCATATGGGCTGAGGGGAGGGAAGGCATGGTTACTTGGAGGGCAATCAAGGCATGTATAGATATAGATACATCTCACAAGAAGAGCGAATGGAATCTGGACAGCAGGAACAACAATGATAACAGCAGTTATTTTTCTTATGACAACAACAACTTTAAGAAGCAAAGAAATTGAATCTTGTTTGCTCTTTATGGCACAGAATCCTCACCCAGATGATTTTGAGTAAAGATCATCTGCCTGTGTTCCTGATGAGAGGCTCGCTTTGACTTATTGGAATCTCAGGGCAACTGAACTGCAGAGTGTGGAGGTTGCTGGCTGTGGGTCACACTCCACACATTCCAGGAGCCCTTTTGAGCCTTGTAGACAGGAGCACTGTGGCTACCATAGACCGATTCCTTTTGGGGAGTCCCTTTGACATACACTGATGGAGAGCTGACAGTGACTTCCATTTGAAGTGAGAGCCACAAGGCTTCCAGTAAATAGCCTCACTGCTGAAAACAACTCTTGTCTTGGAGGCGAGAGGAAGATAAAGGCATAAGGAGCCGGGGAGAACTGTGTGTGTGAGAGTTAAACTGAGAACCACTGAAAGCTATAGGTGAAGACAAAGGTCTACAATAGATTTCAAGATGACAGGAAAAAGAGAGGCATCGATGGTCAGTGTTACATCTTGGAAGCCAAGAGGCTAAATCCGTTCATGGCATTTAGCCACACATAGTGATCTAATAATCAGAATCTCTTACAAAATACAAAAGCCTCAGTAGCAGGGTAAGTAACAAAATCCATTTTAGAAGAACTTAAGCAAATCTTAGAAAGAGAAAAACACAGAGTGATAGACAAGTTATTATATGGAACATTCAAGAGAACATTATCTTAATCTCCTGGCCAGTATTCTCCCAGGCTTTGGGCCATTTTAATTCCCTTTCAATTTACAAATTACTTTAACATTTCTAAGGGACACAGATGTGTCTTAAATTGATAAGTGGAGTGTCAAGCATCACTTCCAGTAACAGAAAAAGAATCCACAGTCTTTAATTTTTACATCTAATTGACTTCAGTTGAGGTGTAGTCAAATGTATATTATTTCTTAATTTGACACCTTCCATTTAAGGGGTCTTATTTTATATGCATCAGAGTCACAGGTGTGAAATTAGTCACTGGGAAGGCTAACTGTTCCAGATTCTTTTGACCTTATGGCTGGAAGGAATTTAATTGTAACCTCATAAAAAAGAAAGGAATTCTGGCCACTAGGGAAGATGATTACACGGTCATTGACAATGTGAACTTGAATGGCTACATTAGCTCTTTAATTATAATGAATCAAGAAGAAACCTTCAAGGTTGGAAAGGAGGCACTTGATAGGGGATAATGACAGGTACTTATGCAAATGGTATCAACACTGACAGAATGAAGAGGCTGGAGCCAGAAGGGAGAAGTGCAACACCTACCAAAGATTCAGCATCTGTCATTAAAACTACCATGTAAAGTGACACGTTTCTATTCACTAAATCTCATGGTGGAGATTTTCTTTGTTAGGTTAGTGCTTCTGTTGTCTTTTCCCTCCTGAATTTTTTGTGCCATTTTAGTGTGAATTCCCCTAAATGCAAATGGAGGGAGAAGGAAAAAAATAGCTGAGACCAACATGTTACAACTCCCAGGAACTAAATGTTCTTTATATAGGTTCTTGTTCATTTAAAACAAAATCAGTTTTGTTTTTTTAATTCCCAGCTATGACTTCAACATCTGTCCTCTCAAAGCACCCAGGGCAGTTCTTAATGCATAGAACATACTTATTCGGACTTGATGAATAAATTAATGAATGAATGGATGATTATGGGGACATGATGTTGTAAAAGAGAAATGAAAGAAACTAAAAACCGAACTGAGGGAAACAGCTTCAGTATTAGATCTCAACTGTGAAGCTGAACGAAGGAAACCTCATTTCAAATGGAGTTGAGAGGCCAAAAGGGGGAAACTCTCACAGACATACCGCTGGTTGGAGCTCTTTGCAGATCCCAGCAGGAAGAAGCCTACTCTACTCCCCCAGCAGGAGGAAGATTTTCTCCTTGCCCAGCAACAACCCAGCCAATGAGAGACTGTCACAAATCAGCCAATGAAGAAACACTGCATCTCCAACTCCCAGTTTACTCCAAGGAATTTTTTATTTATTACAGTCTTTCCCAACTCCCCCCTTTCCTTTATAAAGGAGGGTTCCTCTCCTTTGCTCTTTGGGCTTGCCTATGGTTCACCATAGCTTGCTTGTCCTGAATTGCAATTCCTCTGCTATTCAGGAATAAACCCATTTTGCTGTTAAAAAAACTGGCTATTTTATTTTCAAGGTTGACACAATTTCTATACCTTTTACAACGCTGAAAATAGATGTATTTCTTGGAATTCTTTAAAGAAACTCTGTTGAGAACACTTATGAGATAATCATTTGTAGTCAGAGATTACTTAATTAAGGTAAGGATATATAAACAGCTTGTACCACCCACAGGCAAAGTACTGTTGTTTTTCAGGGTAATGAAACTAGTTGCTGCTTAGAGAAAACCAGGCCTTCCTCACTGGAGCTTTTTCTTCTCAATGACAAGCACAACAACAACAACATTTCACAGTATTCTATTAGTCATACAATTCAGCTGTATTCACTGTGGGAGAGGGCTTTATAAGGACATGAGTGTCAGGTGGCAGGGGTCATTGGGGGCCATCTTGGAGGCTGACTACCATAGTCTCTCTAAATCAGAAAGGAAACATCGGCAATGTAAGTTTCCCAAATGTCAACCTAAATAAAGAGGTAAACTGAGACAAACTAAAATTACCAGAAATTAAGTTTTCTTGGGAATAGCTGAGGAATTGCAATTCGGGAAACCCATGCTGCAACAAGCCACAGATGAATCTGTGGAGGGTTTCGGGTAGGCTGTATTTATGGGCAAGGAATGCAAAGAGGAGGAAGTCTAGCCAGAATCTAAGCAGTAAGTTCATTGGCTTGAGGATGTAGAGTCTTGGCAGATGTTCACAGATCAAGAGATCAGTCTTGGTCTTCTGTAAATCAGACACTTAATGCAAATCAGTCTCTTGGTTATTTTTTTGAAGATTTTATTTATTTGAGAGAGAGAGCATGCATGCATGCACATGTCAGCTGGGGGGAGGGCTAGAGGGAGAGGGAGAAACAGACTTCCCACTGAGCAGGGAGCCCTGATGTGTGGCTCAGCGTGGGCTGGAGGCAGGACCCTGGGATCATGACCTGAGCTGAAGGCAGACGCTTAACCAACTGAGCCACCTTGGTGCCCCCAGTCTCCTGGTTCTTAAGTTCTGTTTTCCTGAAGGCACCTGTTTGAGATTCTCCGTTTTATATCCTCTGGTTCCATTTTAGGTTGAAATCCTTTCACACAAGCATGGCATATATCTATACTCAAAGGTGATATTTTGCTTCTGTTTGCTCATGCCCATGTTTCATTTGATTGCCAGCTTGGATGGGGAAAAGCAATGTTATTGACCCTCTCAAAACCCAACATGTAATCAATTGTAAATCATGGTAATCTCTCCCATGCTTTACTGATTAATTGCCTACGATACATCTCTGTCTGGATGCCCCACAGCCCCTCAAAATTAAACCCCTGGTATACCTCTCTAAACCTGTTTTCTTTTGTTTCCTTCTTATAGTCAGTAACACCACCATCCATCCACCTGCCCAAGTCAGGAATCTGGGGGTCCCTTTTAAGCCTGCCTCCTTCATCCCCCAAAGCCTGGTAATCATCAAATCCTACTGACTTTACCTCCCAAATAGCTCTTGAACTGCTCCACCTCCTTTCTTTACCCCCACAATGCTTTTCTTTCAACAGCACTGATGTTACAAGTACCAGCGGGTCTCCCTACTTTCCCTGGGGAATAGTTTAGAGGTGGAACAGAGGGGAGCCAGGGAGACCAGGTAGAGGTTGTAGTGTCAGTCCTATTGAGAGAAAAGTGGTGGTGGCGAAGAAAAGTGAACCAATTTGAGTGATTTTTCTTTTCTTTTCTTTTCTTTTCTTTTCTTTTTTAAGATTTTATTTATTCATTTGACAGAGAGAGAGACAGCCAGCAAGAGAGGGAACACAAGCAGGGGGAATGGGAGAGGAAGAAGCAGGCTCCCAGTGGAGGAGCCTGATGTGGGGCTCGATCCCATAACGCCAGGATCATGCCCTGAGCCGAAGGCAGACGCTTAACGACTGAGCCACCCAGGTGCCCCTTGAGTGATTTTTCTAAAGCATTCTCTTCCTTAGACCCCCCTAAGTAACTCCCCTTTGCCCTTAAAGTCCCAATTCCAAGTATGCCTGCAAGGTCTTCGTGACCTGGTGTGCTGTCTATCTCCAGTTTGCTCTCTTGCACACTATACTCAGCCAGGCTGAACTTCCTTCAGACTCATGATTGCCTATTTCTATTCACCACCATACCCATTTCGTTCATTTTCCCCTCCATCTGAAATGTCTTTTGCTTCACCCTATTCACTTGTGAAGCTTTTATGTGTTCTCAGGGCTTGCTTTATATGTTCCCTTTCTGGGAGGTCTTTTCTGACTCCCACATTTGGGGTAGAAGCTTTTCTATGGTCTCCCTCAGCACCCTATGGTTAATCACAGCATGTACCAATATTGAGATGATGATTTGAGTCTCTCTTCCACTAAATTGCACAGCACCCGAGGCAGGGACCATGTCCTCCTAACTGTTGTATGCACAGCCCTGTCCCAGGTTCGGCACTTGATATGATTTGTTTAATAAACGCCTTTTCTATTTATCAGCTAACATAACTTTTGCTTATACTCTCAGTGGAGGATTGTCTCCTTCGATCGATGGCTCGTTATTTCCTTTTACATTTTCCATCCTCCTTTTTTCCCTCTTGCCCCTGTACCTCCACCACTTTCCCACTTCCTTTCTTCTCTTCACCCTCTCTGAGATACTTACTGAGCCTCTGCTGTATTCCAATGAGTGTTCTAATAAATTCGACCATTTCTTCTCACCTTCTGCACCAGAGTTCTCTGTTTGCTACTTTTCTATTTTTACCAAGAATGTGGCTGATTTTGGGAATCCTTCTTACCTATGTCTGCCCCTGTACTAAGCACAGCAGAAAGCAAGGCTTTGTGTAGAATCAGAGATGTGCTGCATTTGACCCATGCTGATGCACGTGTCTTGCTTTATTTTTTTTCCTCAAACATATAAACATATCCGAGTGAACGGATCTACTAGGCACCTTCTTGAGGACCGAACTTGTGAGGAAAAGGATACTAAGGCTCTCTGCAGAGCTTCACAGTGTGAGAGTAGATATTAATGAGGCTGTCTCCAACATCACAAATTATGGAGGCTTAGGTGACAGTGTGGTGCTGGTAAAGGGACTCTGAAAAAGTATTCTCTGCTCTATAGCATTTGCCAGTCTGTGCAGTATAAATACTCCCACCGTGGTTGATTTCAAGCTACGCATATGACCTCATTAAACATGGAGTTGGGAAGTGATGGGTAGACTCGGCTCTCACTGATGGGTACAAGCTGGTCCAGAGCATCACTGCTGTGTCAGGGGGCATAGGCTTCTGGAAGGGGGTGCTGGACAGCTACTAGTAGTTTGACCAGCACCTTGCTCTCTTTTCTGAAACTTGCCCTACCCCCCTGGTGGAGTTGTCAGCTGGATTATCATGATGGGATTGGAAGTGCTCAACTCCAGCTGGGCCAAGCAAAGTACTTTCTAATGAACTTGGCTGATTTCATGGACAGAGATGTAGATCAGGAGTTACAGTGGCCATTCCCTTTCCATGGACTTAGAATAGAAAAACCCATCTGCAGCAAGAGAGAAGCAGCAACAGGACATATGAAGAAGAGAGTGACTGGGTTTCTATAGCTCTTTAGTATCTGAGATGAGGAGCACCTCTGTGTATGGATGTGAGAGACTGCGGACCCTACCTTACTTCTGCTTAAGCTAGCTAGCGCCATGTTGTTTGAAGATAGAGATGTTAATAGTACAAAGGATCTGGCTGAAAAACAACTATTAAGCCTTTCTTTTCTGTGTTCATCCTCCTAACTATTTGTTTAGAAATTAACATCCAAAATACTAAATTTTTGATTATAGGGTTTTTTTTGAAATTTATATATTTATTTTTAGAACCCCCCCCCAAACATTGGAGTGTGTTTCACCTAGAAACAATTTACAGGACTAATAACTCTAATAATGAATAAGCGATACAATTCATATCCATGGAGCAGCTGTGTTGTAAAGTTTCAAGTAATCAAAAAAAATAGTTTCAAATAGTTTATAAATTTGTTGCTTTTACTTTTATAAAAATATTCATTTACTCCATGATATGAGTTGCAAAATTATTTCCAGATCTCTATAGATTATAGATTGTAATTGAGTTTCAGTTACATAGCAGGTGAAAGTTATAACTGAACCATTACTTCAAAATACAGTGTGTTAAAATTAATTGTTACAGTATAAGCAGAAATGAAGAGAAATTTCTTGGCAGAGGACACAACTGCAACTTATTCGAGTGCCTGTGTTATTACAGAAAAAGAGGAGGTAATGGCCCTTTGATGAAAAGCTGTATTCTTTACTTGAAGAACATCTTTCTTCTGACATTTGACAATTATTCATATTTTTAAAAATGACTTCTGTGCAAAGACAAAACTGTGCAGATCCAAATAATAAAACATTAACTATCAAAACTACTGAATATCAATAATTCTACAACTACTGAAATACAGGCCCAGTTCGGGACTTAGGCTGGCATAATATATATACTGGGATTAAAAGAGAAAAGGTATTGCTCACATAACAATACCATAACTGAAAATTAACTGTACGGTCTAACTTTGTATGGGCAGAGATCAGCCTGTACTGTGGTTCTTTTCATATGAACTAGAAAATGTTTATTTAAATATCCTTTCAAAGATGAACACATGATGCTTATGTACTGGATGATTATGAAGAACAAAAATGTATAAGTAGTTTATAGGATATTTTAGTCCCATGACAAAAATATGCTGGTGTGAGTTACATGTCGATCAGGTATTTAATTACATGATTATCAGCTTTTTTTAAGCTCCCCAAACCCAAGCATACAATATGCAATATGAGTTGAAGACTTTAAAAATGAAGCCTGGTTAATTCCCCTGGTATTGTCAAAACCCCGTCCATGGCTAATTAGCATTGCTTTAAATTTCCAACATGTCCAATAGGGTTAGTTGCCTCTTCTAAAAGAGAAGGTAAATACTACCTCTGTTGCCTATAAATATTTCCAACACACAGCTCTCAGATGTGATCATCACTGAGCTGCCTAAAAGATCACCCCAACCTGGTAAAAGAGTCACTATTTTTCCAGGTTTCATTTCCAAGAGCTTATGAGAAACCTCTGTTTTAAGAAGACACGACTTGCTTCTACCTCCCCCTGATAGTCACCTGTAGTGTATGTTGTTAAACAAAAGTGTTTCGCAGGTTGATGATTTACCAAAGTTGAATTTAGGATGACTTGGAAAGACCTGTACATTTCGTGAGTGTTCATTCAACTAAAGATCAAAACATGAAAGGAATTCATCCCAGTAACTTAGGTAATAATGACACCTGAAAGCAAAACTAGATCTCAACATTTAGTAGAATGTAGGTGAAACTATAGTATGAAAAGTTCTTCCATAAAGTAATCTCTTTAAATATAAAATGATAAACACCATCACAAAATAGTTGAATAGCTTCTTCCAAATCTTCAATGCTGCAAAGATCCCAAAGGCACATAAAGCTCATGAGTGAAGCATTGTTAAGCTCGAAGTAACTTCGGTGGGTTTCTCTGGTTCATATGCAATAGAAGCCAATAATAAGTTCCTTCGGGGGATTCATCTGCTAAACACTTACAAAAATTTTCAGTTAATTTCTTCACTATTTTATCTGTGACACCAGGACAGGCAGCTTCTGCCACAGCAATACGTTTCTCGAGTTCTTCAATTGCCTGATTCCTGCTAGCATTATCCTCACCCCGCTGTCGAGGCTGAGCAAACGCAGGTGTGATTATCGTAGACAAACAGCTCAGGGTTTGCACAAGATCTTGCTTCGCCCCATTCTGTGGTTTCTTTGGATTGGGCTTTCTTTCACACGATGGTAAAGCTCCATTTAGGATGAGTGTGATTTTCTCTGCTGGTGGATTCTGAATCAGAGCCCTCAGAATCAATTCCATCATCACTGTCTCCTTCTGCCTTCCATCTCTTACATTGAACTATCAGTTCAGTCAGATAAGAAGTCTCCTTTGAGGGGTGCCTGGGTGGTTCAGTCGTTAAGCCTCTGCTCTCAGCTCAGGTCATGATCCCAAGGTCCTAAATAGAACCTCACAGCCCGCTCCACTGGGGAGCCTGCTTCTCTCTCTCCACCCTGCTCCTGCTCTCTCTATCTCTCTCACTATCTCTGTCTCTCTTTCTCAAATAAGTAAATAAAAATCTTAGAAAAAGAAAAAAAGAAGTCGTCTTTGAATCTTTTAAATGAATTTGTGTTTCAGAAATTCTTTAGCTGTAGGAGGAAATGATGGATCTGTGTTCAGGCAAGCATCAATAAACTCCTTAAAGGACTTAGTAAAATCTACAACAAGATTTGGAGGATTGGTTTTTGGAATAAGGTACAGAACCCTCATTGGATGCATTTCAGAGTTAGGTGGCCTTCCCTTGGCTGGTTTAATAGCAGTAATTCCCAATGACCAAATGTCAGCTTTTGAGTCATGAGCCCCCTGTTGAAGAACTTCAGGAGCCATCCAAAATGGTGTTCCCAAAAAGCTAGTTCTTTTAATTTGTGTATCTCTCAGCCGGCCAGTAACTCCAAAGCCAGCCAAGTTTTAACATCTCTTTGTTCTGACAGCAAGATGTTGGCAGCTTTCATGTGTCAGTGAATTTTCTTTTTTTGAATGCAGATAGTCCAGACCTTTCAACATTTCCTTGAGCATGGTAGCAATCTGGAACTCCTCACATGGACCAGCTCCAAGAAGACCCAGTGCTGAACCACCGCCACCAGGTATTCCATTATTATCTGTAATTTTGAACGCTTTAGATATGATCCATAGTATTTAGTTACACACAAGCTGTCACACTGACTCAAAACGGTTACTTCTTGCTGAATGTCTTCAGTTTCATCTTCGACTTCCTCAAGGTCTGTGATTTTAATAGCAACCACTTGCTGGGTACGGTTATCGATTGCATTGAAAACGTCTCCAAAGGGGCCTTTCCCAATGTGTTCTAATGTTGTCAACAGTGCTTCTGGGTCGGCTGTGTTATGCTGCATCCCGGGAACGTGGACAGCCGCCCGGGAGTGGGCCGCGAAGGCGACCGCTGCGCTCTGCTCCTGTGGTGGTGGCGCCCGGGGCTCGGACTCTCTCGTCCTCCAGGGGTAGCTCAGCCACCTCCCGGGCTTTTCCACTGGGGCTCAGAAGGACGTTATGAAGTGGGATGCGTGCTTCACCATGCGGCTGTCTGGGACTCAGTTTACCTTGCTGCGGTCGCTGCTCCTCCTGCAGGCGGGGCGCTGCAGGTGACCGTGGCCGGGCACCGGGCTCGAATGATGCCACGCCTCTGTGCCTCCCCGCTGTATAATTACAGGTTTAAAGGAAGGAATGGTTCTTTTTTTTTTTTTTTTTTAAATATTACACTTGACCACTTAGTGAAAGATTATACATTTTTTTTAAAGATTTTATTTATTTATTTGACAGAGAGGCAGCCAGCAGAGAGAGGGAACACAAGTGGGGGGAGTGGGAGAGGAAGAAGCAGGCTCCCAGCGGAGGAGCCTGATGTGGGACTCGATCCCAGGACTCTGGGATCACGCCCTGGGCTGAAGGCAGACACTTAACGACTGAGCCACCCAGGCGCCCCAGGAAGGAATGGTTCTTATATCAGAGATGATCTTTCACTATACCAACTTCTAACGGGCTAGTGGTTTTGCAAGCATCAGGAACGGAAGGACAAGTACAGTGGGCGGAGTTCCAGGTTCCAACTAACATCAATCAGAGCAGCTCTGGGCTTATCTGTTTCAAATGTTTTTTTGTTCCATGTATGATTTCATTAAACACGTTTGCCCTGCTGACGCCTGTAAAATTGTGGAGAGATCAGCTCGTCTTCAGTGCTCCTTCTCTCCCCGCTGGGCATTTCTGTCCTCTCGCACTCTTTATTCGATCTTTTCACCAACTGCAGCTCTGGAGAGAGGAACAGCTAACTTAGAACTCAGGAGCACATGAGGTCGAAGCATTCCATTTCTAAGACTATCTGCATCCAAGTGGAGGATAGCAAGCGAAAACCACAAATGCAGCTCTAAAAATAATAATTTCAACCATCATCCAAGAGGTGGTGCCTTTTCGGTAGATGTGGGTATGTGATGTGGTTGGGATGGGGATAATTTTCTGGAATTTTTGGAATTTACCATCTAAGTGATTATATGCTTTGAAGAGTCATGAGATCTGTTCTGAAGTCAAGGGCATGATTCCCCACCCTTATCTGGGAACTGAGTTTGACGTGAGCTATCTCCAGTTTCTGTGCTGGTTTCACTCAAAGTACTTGTGTTTTCAGTACTAACATTTGCTCTTTTAAAGTTTCATTTTTCAATAGAAAATATGGAGAACTGTGCTCTGCTGGCTGTGTGTGTCTCTGACTTTCTTCGAGACAACAGTCCTTAATGATGTTTAGCTAGTGCTTGTCTTTTTCAGCTCAAGATTTGAGAATGTTTTTTAATAGACCTCCCAGGTCTCTAGATGGCGGTGGCTTATCAAAGTTATAGCATTAATAAGATCATCAACAGGAAGATGGGCATGTGAATTTAAAAAAAAGAAAATGAAAACAGAAGACTCCCGTGAGCATAGCCATTTATATAGGTGCATAAGGAACCATGCTCCACGCGCAGGGGAGACAGAGGTGTAGATTACACATTGGCTGAGAAGTTCTAACAAGCCATAGGCTTCAAATGGAATAAAATGCATTCCTCAGAAACCTCCAGGAGAGGAGATAGTGTGACATTTTCCACATGCGTATAAAATCTGGAAATTACCTTTGTTCCCATGGGCTTTCTTTCTGGCCTTAGAAATGTAATCACATGTACTGGATTTTGTACTGAGCACATTGACTTTGAATGTATTCACCGTAGCCCCTAGATTTTATTGTGTATAACTCAATTAACAAAGTATTGAATAGATTTTCAGCTAGTACATTTAAAGAGCAATTTCTCCTTGAATACTTGAGAGTTACAGGGAGATATAGAAAAAGGTGATTTCATTGCTAAATAGATATGTAATGTAAAGTATTTCACACTCTTTTCTTGTTTTGTCTTGCTTCTTGTTTTTGGTTTGCCATATAATCATTTAGCTCTGATGTTTGTAGGTTTTCTTACTCAATGGGACGATTATATATGACTTTAATTTTAATAAAAATTTCTCTCTGAGGAAGATATCTTGTTTGCTTATCTTAAATTTATAGCCTACATTTTATTCAATTAATAGTCATTATTTCCTTTTTCTCACTTTTTCCTTAGGTAAGTTTTTCTTTCAGATTTTCTTTTATAGTTATTTTAAGGTCACTGATTTACTAGAGTGCCTGCTATCTGCTGCTATGATTTGATATTTTCTTATGAAGGTTTTTTGCAGTGATGGGACTTCCTGTCCTCGCTTTGTTTTTATCATTTCCTCTTTCCCTGCCACTGAGTGTAATTTGATTGTACATGGACAACTATATTTTTTAGAACTTGACACCTCCTTGCATAAGATTGTGGAAGGCTATGAGAGCTAAGATTGCCTAACATATAAACTGTTTGCCATGGTCAGAGCTTTCTTTTTTTTACAAGTTCAACAAACACAGACACTGACCAAGCATTTGCTACCTTCCTTCCCGCACCTCTGGGATGAAAATCGCTACCCAGATAAGCTGGAATGGAACATTTACTAAATATCTATACGTGTTAACTTAGTACTTTAGCCAGGATAAGAAACATATATACCACTTCTATTACTCTTTGTAGCAAACCTATGTTTGAAGTAGTAATATCTTCAATTCACCCATGAGACAGCTTAAGTGTGAATCAGGTGAATCACATGGATTTTATGGGACTGGGCATTTCTTATGTTTCTATACACATTTTTTAAGACTGCCATGGGGAGATGTGAGTTCTAGGCAGTATCAAACAGCATTTCTGATATCCTGATGTCCTTGCTGCTGCACTATTTCTGAGATTCCATCTAAATATTGGTGTTGCTTGATTTGTTCTTTTCTCCTTGTGAGAAGGGGCTGGAAAAAATCCAGCTAAGAGGAGTATAGATAGCTGTCACTTCTTAGTATTTCTACATCTGATTTTTCTAATAGAAGAGATTTCTAGAATTCAACATCGAGGATCCATTGGGGTTGACTGGCTTATAGGAAGGTCAACCATTTACTATTTCCTAAATATTTAGAGAGAACTGACTGCATGTGTGAAGTTATTTATTTGTTACTTCTAACTCTCTGCCAGTCATCTAAAGGATTGGATCCCAATTGGAAAAGCCAAGAGACCAGTAAATCTCTCTGAAAAAAAAAGGGGGGGATATAGAAAGTTGAGGGTATGGATGGTAAGATGAAGGTTGGAAGGGTGCATGGGGGAAATGGTCTAGAGAGGAGACCTGCTGGCTGGAGTTGCTAGGGGCTTTTGAAGGAAGATAGGTGTTCATCTTCGTGGAAACCTAGAAGGTGTTATTAATCCCCTTTTATAAGCAAGCCAAGGAAGATGAGGCTGCCTGAGGCATATGATTATATCCGTGTAAAGCACTATTCCAGAACAGCAGGATGTGTGTTTGTGTGTTGGGGGTGGGGGACACAAAGGCGAACATCGTAAAGAGGTGTCCTTTTCCAAACCACAATAAGGTATGTGGATTTATAATGTTTTATTGTATGAACCACAACATAAACCCTTTTTATGTGTTTGACCACAAAATCAATAGTGAAATATTTCATTGTTTTGAATGAGAAAAGCTCTTCTATGGAATATATGTATATACTTCTTGTTAATGATTTAAAGTTGGGACTAGTTGGGGATTGGTCAGAGTTACAAGTCTTGCTTTAGGCTCGTACTGGACAAGAAATGAGCTTTGAAAAGTAAATGTTAGCAAGGGCTTGAACTCTGGTCTACCGACCCTGAAGCTGATATTCTTAATGACTGGGTCTTACTCAGAGTACATTAGTAGGGTTACCCACAGGTGTCTCATCAGAAGCATCCCAATTACTGTGTCATTCCCAAGGATGTTATGGCCCCACATGAGGGGGTCCATTGCTAATAGAAGAAATGGTGAGAGGGGCGTACTGTCATCTTATTTGTTTTAAATCATTGATTAACCAGCTAATGTTTCTTTGTGTTATTCATAAGAAATTCAACTATAATTTGTAGGTGTTTTCTTGTTGAGATGTCCTACCTATCAACAAATCAATCTGCAAAGATTCACTGAGTGAGAAAGGAATGACTTTAGACAGCCTTGTTAGGATAATGAGACACCTTTTTTTTTTTTAAAGAAATGAAATACGTGGTGAAATGTAATTTACCAAGCTACATGCACAAAATTATAGCTAAAAAACCCACACTTATTTGGAATAACGAGGTCCTTGCTTTTCAGCGTGTGATGCTCTCCTTGGCAGCCTTGGTATCCCAGGCAGCTTGTTAGAAATTCAGGGTCTCAGGCCCACCCAGACCTTCTGTTAGACTCTGCTTTCTAACAAGGTTTATAGGTGATTCGTAAGTACGCGACAGTTACAGAAGGTCTGCTCTAAGGCAAATTTAGGCTCTCAGGTGGATTAAAAATATCAAGAATCGTCTTTATCCTGCCTGAGCTTGCTTGTAATGGCAATGAGAGCACATGAGCTGGCAATTAACAAAAGGCGGCAAGAGTTAAGTGCTAAGCCGGTGGTACCAACAGAAGAGGCTCTAAGTGTTCAGAGCAAAGAGCAATCACAGCCAATTAGGTCCACCAGGGGATTTCAAGCTTACTGCCTTCTGGCGTTTCAAGTTTTTTATTTTTTCCCCCGTCCTGTGCTTGCCAGTAACTCCGGCAGCCCTAGGGGGCGGTGTGGTATAGTAAAAATCAGGAGGGATCTCCTCCCCAGCGTTCCTCTCCGCAGCCCTGTGACCTTGAGAAATCACTTAATAATCCCGCTGAACCTCAGTTTCCTCATTGGAGGGCTAAAATAAAATAATGCCTTCCTCAGAGGGTTGTTGTAAGCATTAAGAGCAAAATAAATAAAATGTCCAACACATACTAGATACTCCATGTCTCTGCTTGGCGCCTCTCCTTGCCTAATTCATACCTAGCCAATTCATACTTAGAGTGAAGAAAACGGTAACTCTGTATTGATGCTCAGAGTGTGACCATGTTGTATCAAAGCAAATAAATCTGAAAGAAGTTGTCAGCAGTGGCTAGTTTGGCAGACAGCTACGTTTCCCAGAGGGCGCTGCTGGTAAGCAGTTTCTCCAAATGCCAGTTCAGGCAGGGGTGCGAGAGGTCTAACCACGGTGCTTGCTCGTCGTGGCTGTGGGAATTCGGAAGATGCCACTAGCTTCGTGCTGACTTTCTTCCCTTCCACAGCACTGAGAAGCCCAAGAGCGTGGCTCCGTTGTAGCCACGAGAATGCCCACAGGCGTGGGTCCCAGGAAGGGCTTCTCAAGCTTTGGCTGTACATTAGGCTCTCCCAGGGATTTGTAAACTATTGGTTCCCAGGGCCAACCTGAGAACCGCTAAAGAGAATCTTTGGGGGGACAGTGTGCAGAAAGCACCCCGGGTGATTTTCCTGTAGAGCCGAGGTCGAGAACCACTCTAAACCGTTCGTTACAGGCTTAGTCCTTAAATGCAGGTGAGACACTTTCACCCCAAAGGCGGTGTCTCCCCTGGCTGTCAACACACTTGCGTGGATTTTACAGCTTCTGAGAAAGATTTCTGTTTTATCTGTTTTACAGTGTGACAGTTGAGAAGAAACAAAACAAAACAAAACTGAAATAAAAGTAAGTTTTATACATCCAGATGTTGGATTGTTTTTCCCCCCGTCTTAAGTGGGATTTTTGGATCCTGTCTGGTTTTCTTCTACATACTTTGGAACATTTGGGATACTTGTTAATAAAGAGTTTATTTCCTTGAAATTTGCTTGCATCTCTTTATCTCCTTGTGATGGAGAAATCACTTTTTCCCCCCAGTCTTGATCAGGTGAGAGATTGATTCGTTATCCCAATATCAGTGTGTTTCCTACGTTTTTCATTGGCTATTTTCACCAAAATTCTTCAGCAAAGACATTTAAGAGTCAAGTGTCATTTGAGCAGTTTAAGACACACTCTTTGGTGTCAACGTCACAGCTCTAAGCCCTAAAGTTTCAGAAACAGTGAACATGTTGGAATTCACATACAGTGAATAGGAATAAGAAGAGTGACTTTCTCTCAGGGCTGCAGTGAGGATTAAACCTGTTAATATTTCCAAGTGTTATGAGCGGTGCCTGGTGCCTAGGAAGCTCTCAGGAAGCATTAGTCTATTTTATTATTCCAGGCAGTAGGGTCAGGTTGTCACGCATGTGTTTGGAAACAGGGGCACAGATTAGCTGGCTGTGGTAGTGAGAGGCTTCAAATAGTCTACCTTCATGAAAATTTGAGACCGGAGAATAAACAAAATAATGACATGTTATTTAAACGTCTATGGTTTTATATATATCTGTGGATGATTGAAAGGGTTTGTGACGTTCTGACATGTTTGTGATAGTTCCGTGTGTTTTTCCCCTGGGAGAAGCTGTGCGCCTTCCATCGGCATGGGCAGTGCTGTCAAATGCTATGAGTCATCTAGAGGTTTTTGTTTTTAGTTTTTTAACTTCTGTCAAAGAACACAGAAATCCATGCACCCTTAGCAAATGAGAACTATGTACATTTTGACCTATCACTGTTTTATATCATTTTTCCACATCTAATTTATCAACATATCTTATTAATTCCGTTTGTAAAATATACCTTGACTCTGTTCACTTGATTTCTTTTTTTTAAATTTTTTTATTTTTTAAAGATTTTATTTATTTAGTAGAGAGAGAAAGAACACAAGCAGGGGAGCAGCAGAGGGAGAGGGAAAAGCAGGCCCTCCGCTGAGCAGGGAGCCTGATGTGGGGCTCAATTCCACGACCCTGGGATCATGACCTGAGCCGAAGGCAGATGCTTTACTGACTGAGCCTACCCAGGCGCCCCTGTTCACTGGATTTCTGCTAACACTGCTACAATTCCTGTTCAACTCTCTAATTCGCTTCCAATCTACTATTACCACAGTAATTGTCTCCCAGTTTCTACTATTCACTAACTAGCAGTCAAAGTCATCTTTGAAAGCAGAAATTGAATCATGGCTTCTACACTATAACCCTTTCCATTTCTTTCTATGGACTTGTGAAAAAAGAATCAGACTCCCTTGGCATGGCCTTCAAATTTCCAGCCTACTTTTCCAACCCCACTTTTGGCCTTCTCAACAGTCCACCATTCAGCTCCTACATTCCTAGAGACCAAAATCTCTATTGGGTGTTTTTACAAAGAGTAAATTTTCCCACATAATTTTATTTTTTATTTTAATTTTTATTGTTTGTATTAAAATCTGAGTTAGGTTTATTAAGCCACAGATGACACTCATGGAAAGTATTGTCAAAGTACAAAGTACTTGTTTTCAGATGGTCTCTATTTTTGTTTTATTTTGGAGAAATAGGTCAGACATACAGTGAAATATTTGACATGTCTGTATGGCCTAAAAAATAACAAAATGAACAATAAGATACATTAATAAATGGAGCAAAACAATTATTTTGAATGCCCTTATGTGTCTCTCCATGATCTCATCTCCTTCCCCTCCTCTCCAAAAGGGAATGAGAATTCAGTTTTTTGTTTTATTATTGGCTTGCTTTTTAAAATGCTTTTTACCACAGAGGTATGTTTCCCTGAGAAATTTATTATTTTTGATCTTTGTATAAATGGGGTTATACCACATATGTTCTTACATGTCTAGCTTTCTTCTTTCAACGTAACTCTTGAGATCCAGCTGTATTGGTGAATGTAGGTTTAGTTCATCTATTTTTACTGTTGTATAGTATTTCGTCGCAGTGTCCATGACACATCATTTTTTCCTCACTCTATTCTACTTGGACAATTGGATTATTTTCAGTTTTTTGATAACACAAGTAATACTCCTATGAAAATTTTTAGATATATGTGTTGGTGGACATCTGAGAACTTCCCTAAGATGTAAACTCACACAGAATTGCAAGGTTATGAAGAATACATATGTTCAATTTTACAAGATAATGCCTAATTATTTCTCAAATTGCACCAATTGAAACTCACTAACAATGTCTCAGAATTGCTTTTGGTTTATATCTTAGTCAATACTTTCAGATTTTTACCAATCTCATGAGAATAAAACGGTATATCATTGCGGGGCTTTTTTGCTTTCTCTTAATACTGAGTTTGAATATCTTGCAATGGCCACTTGTATTTCCTTTTCTGTGAAATGTCTGTTGATGTACTTTGACCATTTTTATAAAAGATTGTCTTTTTCTTATTGTTTTGTAGGAGTTTCTTATATACTCTGGATTTTAACCTTTTAACAGTTACACATGTTGCAAATATCTTCTCACAGAATGTAACTTCTCTTTTACCATCTTTATTGTGTGTGTGTGTTTTCCTGAATAAAAGTCCTTTAAGTATAGTTGAATTCATTTATCTTCTCTTTATAGTTTGCACTTTTCGAGTTGTTTAAAAGAAATTCTTTCTTATGCTGAAGACATAAAGGCATTTCCTATTTTTTTTTTTCCTAAAAGTTGTTCCTTTCATATTTAAGTCTTTGATCCACCCAGGATAGATTTTTTATCAATGGCAAAGTGGGTATTTGAATCCATTCTCCCCCATATAAGTAACAATTGTTCCAGCTTAACTTTTCGGTCTTTTTTTTTTTTTTTTTTTTGGCCTATTTAGCTGTGTTACAGCTCTATCTTATAGTAGGTTTTTATATATGCATGGTCTGTTTCTGAGCTCTCTGTTCTGTTTCCTTGGTTTGTCTATCCATGTGCTGCCTAAATTATTTTAGCTTTATAATAAACCAATATTCATAAGAAAAAGTACCTCCAAGCTAATTTTTTCCTTCAGGAGTGTTTCAGTTCTTCTCAGCCCATTGATCTGCTATATACATTTTAGAATCAGGTTGGCGAGTTCCAGAAAATACACTCTTAAAATTTTTCTGGCAATTGTATTGAATCTATAGAACATTTTGGAAATATTGATATCTTTATAATAGTGTTTATTTCTGTCCATGAACACAGTATATCTCTTTATTTACATCTTTAATATTTTAAACATTAAAAAAGTATTTTCTGAATAAAGGTCTTGTACAACCTTTGTTAGGTTTATTACTGAACATCCTACTTTTTGTTGCTATTTTAAATAATATTGTTTTAAAAGTAGACTTTTCTAACTTTTACTGATATATTGAAATACAATGGGATTTTATATATTGATTTTATTTCCATCAATCTTGCTAAACTCTTAATATTTCAAATATGTAATCTCTACATTCTTTGCGGTTTACTATGTAGACAATTATAATTTGACACTGTCAGTTTTATTTCTTCCTTTACAATCCTTGTTTTAAATTTCCTCTTTCTATTTTGCTGGCTGGGAAAGAATAGCGTGGTGGTTAAGAGCATAGATTCTGATGTCAGAGTGTCTGGGTCAACCACCTCTGCTATTAACTTGCTATATAATTGTGGACAAGCTATATAACCTGAGTTTTCTCATCTGCAAAAATGGGTAACAGTAAACCTACCTCATAGGACTTTGTGTGGATTAAATAAATTAATTCATGTAACATGCTTGGAACCGTGCCTGGCACATGGTATGCCTAGTAAGTGTTAAATGTTATTATTAGATGTTCCAATATGATATTGAAATGACATGTACTGAATTTTCTTTTTATTTAATTGAGTTTGAAAGTATTTCTCTTTTAGTATTTAAATACTTTCTTTTGTTTGTTTGTTTGTTTATTCCTGTGTCAATACGTTAGTGCCTAAATTCTCTAGCTTTATTTTATAACAAGTCAATATTCAGAAGGACAAATACCTCCAATCTTTTTTTCCCCCTTCAGGAGTATTTTAGTTATTGTTAGACCACTGATCCTAATATAAATTATTTCAAAGTTTTAAAAATACTCCATGAGGTGAGGAAGTTACATATTGCATTTCTCTTCCTTTAGTGGTTTCACTAAAAATTGTACAGTTCCTTTTTAATTTAGCAAAATCTAATATTAACATCATTGCTTTTCTCCTAAAAAGCACTCATGTTAATAATCTGCTAGTGTTATGCCATTGTAGTGTTTTAGGTTTATTTTGCTTTTTTAAAAGCCTTAAAAAGTAGACATTTTTTCCTGATTATTAAAATATAAGGTTGATGTTTATTTACATTTACTCCCTGTTTATCATTTTCGAAGCTCACAATTCCTTCCTGCATCTTAGACCTCTCTTCTGAGATAATTTTTCTTCTTACTGGTGTTCCTCCTTCGGAAATTTCTTTGGAGTTTCTGATGGTAGTAAATACTCGGTTTTCTGTTTTTCTTTTCTCCTCTGATTTTTTTGAGGTACAGTTTTCTTTTTTTTTTTTATTTTAATGATCTGTTATTATATTATGTTAGTCACCATACAGTACATCCCCGGTTTCCGATGTAAGGCTCGAGGATTCATTAGTTGTGTATAACACCCAGTGCACCATGCAATACGTGCCCTCCTTACTACCCATCACCAGTCTATCCCATTCCCCCACCCCCCTCCCCTCTGAAGTCCTCAGTTTGTTTCTCATAGTCCATAGTCTCTCATGTTTCATTCCCCCTTCTGATTACCCCCCTTTCTTTATCCCTTTCTTCCCCTACTGATCATCCTAGTTCTTATGTTCCATAGATGAGAGAAATCATATGATAGTTGTCTTTCTCTGCTTGACTTATTTCACTTAGCATTATCTCCTCCAGTCCTGTCCATGTTGTAGCAAATGCTGAGAACTCGTTCTTTCTGATAGCTGAGTAATATTCCATTGTATATATGGACCACAACTTCTTCTTTTTTTTTTTTTTTTAAAGATTTTATTTATTTATTCGACAGAGACAGAGACAGCCAGCGAGAGAGGGAACACAAGCAGGGGGAGTGGGAGAGGAAGAAGCAGGCTCATAGCGGAGGAGCCTGATGTGGGGCTCGATCCCATAACGCCGGGATCATGCCCTGAGCCGAAGGCAGACGCTTAACCGCTGTGCCACCCAGGCGCCCCTGGACCACAACTTCTTAATCCAGTCATCTGTTGAAGGGCATCTCAGCTCCTTCCACTGAGGTACAGTTTTCTTGTTTTTGTAATTATTTGCTATTTTTTCTGGGTATTTTGAAAATACAATGCTGTAATCCTCTGGCTTCCATTGTGACTGTTAAGTTATCTTTCATTGTTTTTATAATTTCCTTTTATCTCATTGGTCGTTTTTCCCCCTGCCTATTTTTAAGATAGTCTCTGTTTCTGGTGACCAGCAGCTACAATATCATGTGGGTTTATTTTCATGTGTTCTTGCATAAGACATGTTGCTGCTGAATCTAAGGACCAGTCTTATCAATTCTGGAAAATTTTCAGTTATTTCTCTTTAAATAGTTCCTCTCTTCTATTCTTTTTTCTCTTGCCATACGATATTCTATACTTTCTACCCTTTTGACTGTTTATACTAAGTTCTGGGTAATTTCTTCAGATCTATATTCCAGTTCATTAAATAATTTTTATGCTGTGTCCTATCCTATTTAATCTCTAATTGAATTTTTAATTTAATTTAATTGTTTTACTTCTAGAGATCACAATTTGGCCTTCGGAAGTGTCTTATTCCATTGCCATACTTTTAATAACCTCTTTTATTTACTTTTAAAATGTCTTAAACCCATTTTAACAAGCACATGGTTTTGTGAATCTCCTTCTGTACTTTGTTGTTTAGGTCAACTTTCCTCGTGTTACTTTGGTCCTCATGTATTCCACGATTTTTGATTCTGAGTTCATGTCCCTGGGTTGTTCTGTCTAGGAATTCTTTGAAGTGTGGGCTTAAAGTACCATCTCTCATGTAGGATTGTGTTTGTTTCTGCCAGGTGCTAGAAGATACTAGCAATGTGAGTCCACTTTCAAATAAAATTTAGCTTGCAGTTTTTGGACTCCCCAGGGATATAACTTCTATTTCTAAACGTGTGTGAGTGTGGGCTCCATTCAGAACTAAGCATGTAACTTCCCCATCTCCCTTTGTCCAACGGGGCTTTCCTGGAGACCACTTACTGCTGTCGTTGCCTTATGGAAGCCCTAACTTCATTCACTTGTCTCTGATACAAACTCTTGCATTGTGCAAGCCCCAGGCTTTGCCTCCTGTTCCCCAGTCATGGGACCATTAAAGCGCAGTATTAAAACCACCAGCGGTAAGCATATTCCCTCAGAGCACTGCCTGCTTTAGAGCTTGCTTACCTCTTTGGAAACTTTCTACATTTTTTTTCTGACATCTGCAGATTTCCCTTAGCTTGCTATTAGCTTAGCCATGTGGTTAAAATGCTGGGTAAAGATTTTTAAACATATTTTAGAAGGACTTTCTGGACATCTAGTCTGTTCTATTCATTCTTTTTGGCAATTTCTTTTTGTTTCTGGTTTCTACATCTTAACTAACCATTTCATAGAAGTACTACTTTAAAATAAAATACTAGTAGCTAATATTTATTTTACTTAAGTGTTAGGACTCAGCTAAGTGCTTGACATGTATAACCCAATTTAATGCTCATAATAGCCCATTCTGCTATGTATGATGATTATTTTCATTTTAGGGATGAGAAAACTGAGGTCTGGAGAGGTTAGTAACTTTTCCCAGTTCATGCTGCTGGACTATTTGGAGCCAGACCTCGACTCATGGTGATCTGATTCCAATAAAGGTTTTGTTCTTTTTTTTAAATAAAGATTTTATTTATTTATTTATTTATTTATTTATTTATTTATTTATTTTAAAGATTTCATTATATTTATTTATTTATTTAAAGAGAGAGAGGAGAGACAGAGCACAGGCAGGGGGAGGGGCAGAAGGAGAGGGAGAAGCAGTCTTCCCATTGAGCAGGGAGCCCAATGTGGGGCTCGATCCCAGGACCCTGTGATCATGACCTGAGCCACCCAGACATCCCAGGTTTTGTTCTTTGTAGCTCCTACTTTTTATCAAAATATTCTGAATATACGAAAAAACTGAAATAATAATATTATGAACTTGCACCCTCAATATTCAACTGTTTTGAACATTTGGTTGTATTTGCACATGCTCTCTCTCTGTACACATGTATTTTTTTGCTGTAATATTCGAAGGTAAGTGTTAGATACCATGACACTATGCCTCTCAATATTGAGACTTCATCTCAAAGTGAGGTTTTAGCTATCTTCAAAGTGGTCCCTTTGGTAAATTCTTATTGCTTTTTCCAGTAGTGGGGAAAATACTTGAGAAGAGGATTCTGTTTTCTCTGAAATTGAGGGTTTAGCAAAGTGCCTGGGACCTTGCAGGTGCATCGATGAATAGTTTGTAAAGAGGACCTAGGTAAATAGAAGAGGAAAAAAGTTACCTCAGATAAGACATTTGTTCCAGAAAATGGCAGGAGAAAAGAAATACTTTGAAGGGGCTAGCTATTTTTCCCTGAGGATCATGGTATAGCATTTCACCCTGAGAAGGAAAGCAGAAAACATCCTTGTATATCTATGTGTCTGAGCAGTTTTCCCCGTCGTGCACTATTTTGTCCCCCAGCTAGATGGCGACTCCCTGGGCAGCGACTCTGTGTTTCTAGCCAATTGTGTGGTTCCTGGTACAATTGAATGAATGAATGAATGAATGAATGAATGAATGAATAAATGAATTCCACTGTACTGTTTATATAGTAAATGTAGTTTCTACCTTCTTATTGTCACTCTTCTTGCTACAGAAGCCAATTCTGACACTGTTACTGCTACTGAAACTATTGCTATTTCTGCTGTCCATCTCTCTGCTGAAAGCAGGGCCAAGCAGGGGATATTACTCCCATAGGATAGCTGAGGAATATTGGAAGGGTATTAGTCCAAACTTGAATCTAGATATTCTAGCTCCAAGTCCAGTTGTTCCTCTACGCCATTCCTTTTGATTTCGTATCTGTCAAGGTCTCACTACATACTGGGAACGACTGCACAGATTAAAGCAGCCAAGAAACTAGGAGCAGAAGCTGTATGTTTGCAGAACTGCTGATTTTGCTAACACCTGATATCCGTAATAGGACATGACTGGTATTAGCTGCTTTTTAAAACTCAAGCTATTATAAATAATTATGCAGTACTAATAGAATACCAAAATATACTTTGAGGTGAACATATATTTAGATATTTATAGGCATCACTTGTGAAATGTAAGTATTATTTATTAAAATATATTTTGTATGTAGATATATGCAAAATGTGTGTGTCTGTGTATATACAGCAGTGACCTGTACCTAACTTTGCCTGCACCCAGGTGTGGGAAAGCAAGAGGAGAGGAAACTGATGGATCAGGGAAGGTCTAAGGTTCCTTGGGACCGAGAGGAGAGATGAGGGTTAAGAAGGATTGAGGGGATTGCCTTTAATGTCAGCTCGAGTCAGGCTCCGAGTTTTGGGGCCAGTAGGTACCTGATGTGGGAGTTGGTTGTCAGACTATCGATGCAGGGATTGTTTGCACACTTTTTCCCCCTGTGCACGCCAGCTGCTGGGGGCCTGCTCGCAGGGCGGCATGGATGGGACCTTTGCTGGAGATGGGCGTGAAGCCGCAGAGGAGCCAGAGAGCTTGGTATGGATTGGCTTCAACGAGCTGCTTTTATACTAATCCTAAATCTCTTCCTACATTTATATCGTCTTTCCTTTCGAAAAGCCTCCTGCCAATGCACAGATTGCTACTAGATTGTTCTACGCTGACCTCTAAATTGACGTTCAAGTTTTTATAGGAAGGCAAACATTGTGCAGTTCAGAGTGAATCTCCGAGACAAATCGGTGCTTAGTGGTGGTGATCTGCAATGTTGATTCATTGGATCTGTTCCTGGATCTTTATACTCACACTCGAACATGAATCTATTACCGCTCTGGTATTCAGTACTTCTTTGTCTGATGTTTACCTCCTCTGTCATCATCATCTATACAGCTAACACACACTTGCAAAGGAACACATATTTAGTATCAGGGATCAAATGTAGGAACACGGCATAACTGCTGAAAATCAACTGCAAATTGGCAGTTTTATTTCATGCCACATTCAACCTTTTGGCAGTAACTACCTCTGTGTAATCTCCCGATTCTCCTCATTATATGGAGCTTTCCTGGCAAAAATATTGTGAATAATATAAATGCAATCTTTAAAAAAAAACTCGGTGATGTCTGTAATTCTTTCTATGATAGACCTCCAATTTCTTAGAGGAATATCAAATACGGTTGCAGCCACCAGTGTATTCTCAATGGCATTCTTATTTCATTTTTAAGCAAAATGGAAGGAAATAAAAACATTGGCTCAAGTTCAGACCTTAAATGCATTAAGATAGGAATAACACAGGGCATTCGAGATACTGTGCAAACAAATCGAACAGTAAAACACCATTTTCAAACAGTGAGGAAACAAGATGCGTTGAGAAATCTTGTATTTAGACTTTATCCATTTAGGAACCTATGGGCTCCATGGAAGGCATACTCCATGCAAGGTAAGAGGAATTACATGTTTTTTTGGGGGAGGAATCAGGTGGCCCTCTGGTGCAAAGTGGCTTCTTGGAACCCCAGTTTCCTATTTAACAGAGTCAGACCAGTGGCCCACCTGCCTGCCACTTTGCATAACAGCTGGCTGGGTAGGGAGTTAAGATGGAAGGTGGACTTATACCGAAGCCTTGATTCTCACTGAATGCAGAGCAGAGACGAAAGGATGCTGGAGAGGGAGGGAGAGAAAATAGAAACAAATCACTGACTTTTAGATTTTGAATGTTTGAAGTGAAAGCTGGGAGTGGGGAGAGGCTAGGAATGTGGGCCTTCATAGAAGAACTTCATACGACTCTGTTACTTCTTTCTCAAGAACTTGCAGACTATTTCACACTATGGAGTTGAAGGCAGAAAGCTCAGTTTTGAATATTTGCTCTGCCACTGAGTTCTGCGCTCTAGCTGGAAACAGCTCTCTATCTCCCACATTCACCATCTCCCCAGGTATATGGAGAGAGCTCACCCACATGGACCTCTTCCCAAAGGAAATCAGCTCAGGAGAAAAGACAAACACCCTGGCCCCCTGCCTGCCAACTGCAGGGTGGAAACAAGCTGCAAGCCAAGCTCCTTTGAGCCCAGGGCCGTGGTATTCTCACTCAGAACACCTTCTCTTCTTTATTGTTCAATCCTTGACCAAAATGGCCTTATTTGTTAGTTGTTTGTTTTCTATCTGTGTACTTAGGCTCTAAGCACCCTGAAGGCAAAGACCATGTTTTTGATTGTTTTGTTTTTGTGTGTATGTGTATGTGTGTATAAAATAAATGATATATACAATATAAATGTTACATAAATATATACATAAAAATTTCACCATGCTATTCCTAATGCTAAGTATAGCCTCTAATATATCAAAGTTGGGATGAACAAGGGAGTGGATTTTTTTCTGTTATCTGTGCTTCATTTGGGCAACTTACTGACTTATTGTCACTTCCTTTTTCAATCCAGAGGAGCTATGCTCCCTGCAGAACTGGGGCTCTGTCACACTTACCCCAGCCATCCCCCAGCCCTGATCAACGTCCTCCCACCTGCGCTTTTTTGAGCTGTGCCAGCATCGCTGTAAGACGTGTGAGGGCACCGAGGCCGAGGTGGGCCGAGGTGAGTCAGTGCCATGTCTGTGGCCTGAGATGCTCTTCCCTTCCTGCGAATCGAGTAGCTAGCGTGCTACAGGGGCTTCTCTCATCTTGGCTGGGGAATGGAATCAGCTATTTCCTGGGTCAATTCTAGCTCCATGTTCCATGTTTGTATTAAGAGGTTAATTGCTTTACACCTGTACATCCCCAGCCCGGCTTCTCCCAGGAAGGAAAACAGTGCAATGAGAGCTGCATTTCTACTCTCATATCATCCGCTGCGTCGGGTGCACAGAATCTCTTTATTGGAGGCCAAATGCACAATCCCATTTGAGAGACAGTTGCTGTTGGCGGCGAGTAGCAACTGCTTGTTCGGAAACCCTTGAAGATATTGCTCCGTCTTTCTGTTTACCGTGGGCTGCTAGAGGATGATTCCTTATTTTCGAAGGGCAGTCTTTAATGAGCAGTGGTGGCTTTTTGATGTTGCCCTCCCACAGACTGTGGGTAAAGGCAGAGCTAGGAATCATACATTTTCAATTGTAGAAGTATTTTGTATCGAACCCTGTCAAAAATAACACTGCCTTTGGGACACAGAAAATCCAGTTTGATAGCAATGTTGCTGCTCTTTTCTCTTGGACACATTGTATCAGTTAGGGTATCCGTCTTTGCACCTCAGCTATTTTTCACCTGGAAAGTGATTTGGGATCGGGCTCGGGCTCTGTGCTGTTGGTAATGACTTGAAAATCTATATTTATAAGCGGTCGTGTCCTAAAGTTACCCAACTTAATACCTAGCGGTTTAAAGGGTAGGGAGAAGAAAGGAGGAAAGTAGTGCATACGCTTTTCTTGGGAACTCTCCATGTGTGTAAGGTACTCACTTATTTCATGAGGGCACTCCTCTGTCAGTTGCTCTACACCCAAAACATCCTTGGCGAAAGAGAAAAAGGGTTTGGGGGGCTGACAGGGGAGGGTCTGGTACTTGGAATGTCTACACTCTAAACTGGAGACAAATGATGGATGAGGGATTGTTTTCCCAGATAGAGATCTCATCGTGAGTTTGTAAATAGTCATTCATATGGTTTGTCCATTAATGTATTCAATACGTATCTAAGTGTCTACTGTATGTCGGGCAGGACTAAAAAGAATAAGATCTGGATCTTGTCCTCAAGATCTTATAATCTAGTAGGGGAGAGTGACAATAAAGCATTAGAAGGACTGAAATTCAGATATGTACAGATACAATGTCACCTTGGGGCAGTGTTTCCTACCCTTTTTTTTTTTTCCATCTCTTCCCCCCGCCACCCCGCCCAAAGAGCCTTTCTAGACATTTTTATCTCAATCACTTCTTCCCACATTAAATTTAAATTACCGCAGACATGTTGTATATCTGTTTAAGAACTGTATGTATATTTGTGCTTTATACAAAAAAGGGCAGGTTTTTTTTTTTGCTCCTTAAAACCAGTGTTTACCCACTTGGGTGTGATGTTACCCCACTGAGAATGTCTGTCCTAAAGAAAAGAGAAGTCTTTTCTCTCTCAGGAGAGGCCAGTAGGACCTTGTAGAAGAGAGATGTGTTACCTAAAGTTTTAAGAGATGAGTAGGCATTCTTTCGAGTAGAAAAAGGATTAGCAGTGTAAAAATGGGAGCAAATGTGCAAAAGTAGAGAAACATGAAGGGGATAGGTTGGCATGTAGCATCGCTCTCAGATGAAGAACGAGGAGGACGATGCTGGCTCAGGCTTACCAGAGCGTGTTGCTGATGCCCCCTTCTCCCCCTGTCCCCCCACGGCCTGCCTGCTGAGCCCCTGCCCTTGTCTGCTCGCCCTCAGCTATGCAGGGAGCAGGTTCTTGTTGGCCAGGAAGTGGCTGAAGGGACAGCAGTGTCAGTATGGAATGTGGACATGCTCTGAGAGCAGTGCTGGGTGAGGGCCCCCGGCTGCCTCAGCAGAGCGACTTAGCTGCAGGCCGCTGCCACGTCCTTGGGCACGTTTTGGGTCCCATTTTGTTGTTTTGTTTTTTGTTCATTAACATGATCTTGAGGACATCAGTGACAGGGAAAATATGCACTGTGATACTAAATTAGAAATAATTTGCTAGAATCAGATGTCATGAAAGGATAAGAAATTCATTGACACCTCCCTGCCTGCAGAACAAGGGAGGAGGTGAGACCATAGGGCAGTCTTCTGTGCCAGTCCTGGGACAGCAGCAAGAATTCAGCCTGAGAGGCAGGCTACAGTCAGCCCTTGTGATGTTTCTGGAAATAACTTTTTGCGCTGTTTTCCCCCAAGAACTGAGTGGTCGGCCAAGTTGGCCAAGAGCCAAGTTCAAAGCGGGACTGAAGGTAGAAAGCCTTCTGCTCTGCAGTGGCTATCCTGCTGCTGGGGTCTGCCGGGGGCCCTGCAGCTCTGCAGTCAGAAAACTTCAAGGCCCACAGCATGTGTCTGAGTGAGTCCACTCAGGTGTCTTCCACTTACAGACACATGAAGGTCCCCTGGACACCAGGGTGGCGTGAAGAGGGTCAGATCTGGAAGTTTGTCGAATCCAGTCTCCTGCAGAATTTGTCAAAGCTAAATAAATCATGCCAGTGACGTTAATAATTGCTCAAGGCCCAGGGACCCCAGGATCCAGACGGGGGGCGGGGTGCTAGAACTTCCCCCGCTTGGCCCCGAAGGCCTTTCCACTTGGTGATTCAGAAGCAGAGCCCCTTCCGAAGTCTGTTACATTCACTGTCAGCCTTGATTGCATTTCCCTTTTTCTTGAGTGATCTGTGTATTTCCCTGGTGAGCAGAGCTGCTGAGTCTGGAGGGGCACCCTCTTCACTGGCCACGTGGGGGCGACCCTGTGCCTGCCGTGCAGCAGTGGGAGCGCCTGGGCCCTCACTCTAGGACTGCCCGGTGCTGAGGCCACGTGTGGCCAGGGATGCTGGGGGGGTGGGGGGTGGGCAGGCTGAAGCACAGCCTGTTTCACAAAGCACGGGGCTTGCCCTGAGAGGCACCCCGATGAGCCAGTGCCCTCAGGGGCCAGGCAGCGCTGACCACTTGTGGCTGGCGGGAAGGAAGCACGAGAGAGACCTGCAGGGTGTCTAAGGGTGGCTGCTGGCATGTATAGTTCTTCTCCTGCTCAGTGACGTGGTCTTCTCTTGCCTTCCTTTTGGCTTTACTCTATTTTCAAGCTGCCTTAGATATCACTGCTCAGTGTGTGAGCCTTCCTATTCCCTGGTTAGTCAGTGCAGTGGGCACCCTCAGAGACCCAGCAGAGGAAGAAGCTGGAGTGTGCTGTGGTTACAGTAGGTGGCATTTCCACACTGTTGGCCACCAGGCGTGACTACGAGACTCCTGCTCTGTGAAAGGCCCTTTCAGGACTATTGTCAAATGTTCTAACTGCAGATGGGCTGTTCAGGTGAGTTCATGCTGGAGAAGTGCCCACTGGTGCAGCTGGAGGTCTGGGGAGACGCGTGGCCTCCTGGCACCTGGCTTTGGGGTGAGACTGCCAGCAAGTGGGGTGGGTGCTGGCACTCAGGCTCGCACTAGAGGGACCAGGCAACACACAGGCGGAGCGTGGGGGCCCTGCCTGACCTTCCTGGGCTCTCAGCATATCTCCCCAGAGAGACAGATGTCAGAGTATTTCTCAACATGTGGATCTGTGAGCCCATGTGACACAGAACCACCGTGTTTGCTTTTTGTTATTTTGGATGTGAATTCTCCTGTGGAATTGGCAAAAGCTACGTTTGTACTGTCCTTACAAGCACAGGTGGCATTGTCTGTGCTGTAGGTGTGGGCCGTGGGTGTATCCCTGTGTGTACATATGTGTTTATGTGTACACCACACGGCAGGTATGACTGCTGCTGTCCAGCGGCAAGCAAGTATACAGTAAAAGTTGGCTCAAAAAGAAAAAAAAAAACCCGAAACAAGCAAGCAAACTCTTTTAGGGGGCATTCTGTTCAAAGTGCTGCTTACCTGATTTGCCTATCATGTGCGCCAAGACACTGATTATAATAGGCAGGTTCTGCCTAGTTCAGGTAAATGTCTTAATAGTATCTGAAACTATTCTTATTCATGTGATTTTTTTTGACAAAAAAGAATTTGTCAAGAATATTTGAGCTTGAAATCTGGGATGAAAGCTATGTTTATTTCATAAATATCCACCAAAAAGTGTGCATAGGGGGAAGGGCTGATGAATAGGTAGAGCACGGAGGATTTTTCGGCCAGTGACACTACCTGTACATGGATACATGTTATGGGCAGGCTACTAAAATTGTACTTGATTCAAATAAGCGAAGAGCTCTGGATCTTGCAAACGGTAGTCTTGACTTCAGTCACCAGGGAAGAAGAGTGTTGCAGTACTTCAGTTGTTTCCTGGATGGAGCCAGTTCACAGATCGAGAGCTCCTGAAATGTAGGGGAGACTGAGTCCCTTTGAGGAAAAGTTCTGCTACAGTGCCAAAAATTTTAGTGTGAATCTTTCTCCTAGCCTTCCTTAAAGGAACCATGGTTATTTACCTGGTGTCTGTGTGGAAGGAGAACTAACTAGACTTTATGGTTCGGAACTGACACTAATTCTTGGAGACTCAAAACACCTCCATGGTCCACCTATAAGATAAAGGGCTTGAGGAGTTCAGGTATTGGAATCTTGGCTTGTGTCCATCTCAGAGTGGTCCACTAGCATGGCAAACTAGCATGGGCTAGTAGAGTGGCAAACTAGCATGGGCTGATGCACCTATCCATAGGAAGAGATTTTTTTTCTTCATTAGGAAACCCTCAGTTTTGTTCGTAAAGTCTTTCAACTGATTGAATCAGGCCTACCCAGGTTATTGAGCATAGTGTCTCTTACTGAAAATCAACTGGATATCTAATCATATCTACAAAATACCTTCACAGAAACACCTACATTAGGGTTTGGGTGGACGACTAGGAACCACAGCCTACCCAAGTTGCAGATTAGATGCCAAGAGGTATTGATTTTCTCCAGCAAAGGAAACATATCTGGAACAGCAGTTGGAATTTGATTCACCACTTTATTAAGTTTATAAAAATCCCATTGTCATTCTCTAAGATCCAAGATCCATCCACCCTCTGCAAAGGCCAAATAGGTGAGTTGAATCAGGATGTGGTAGTTTGCCCTTCCTTACAGGCTATGTTATGGATTTTCGACTTGCCTAGCCAGCCTCTATAATCACGTCAGCCAATTGCTTGCTATCAATCTCTCAACATATATCTCTTACTGGTTCTGTTTCTCTGGTTCAACCTTGACTGATACAGCAATTAATGTGGTAAATGCTCTTTCACTGTATGTGTTAATAAATATTATCAGAAGCAGTTTGCTTTCAATACACAAAGCCAGCAATACTTCTTCAGTGTGCTACCTCAGGATTAAAATTCTTCAATTCTCTGTGATAGTCTTGTCCATGGGGACCTTGATTACTTCTTTATTCCATAGGACACCATGCTGCTGCACTAATTTGATGATATTGTGCTAATTAATTGTATTAGTCAGCAGAAAGTAGCAACAACTCTAGACATCTTGGTAAAACACATGCAAAGCATAGGGTAGGAAATATATTGTATATAGGAAATATATATATAGGAAATATATATAGGAAATATATATATATTCATATATATTATATATAATATATATTATATTATTATATATATTATATATATAGGCTGGAGAAGAGTATATATGGAATGCTGAAGACCCATGGGGTCACCTTTCAGTAGTCCCATGTTTTGTAATAGAAGTAATGGGAAACCACCCCAAACTGAAATGAAAGACTCTGTCACTCCACAGGCAAGGATCCATGACCAGTGCAAGTACTTGGTGAGGACAAAGTCAACATGGAATAGGTAGTAGAGGGAGGACACAGCAAATACCAGTATGACTGTGGGGCCAGTTTTAGAATTAATAGAGTTATGTGTTTTTCTTACTTGCTTCTATATAAATATATTTGTATATACAATTAACCAATTAAAACATTTCTTTTTCCCTCTTCTCTTCTCCTACTTGGTGTCAGGTTGATTACTGTAGCAACTTGTCTTTCCACTAACTAATATAAAATTAATAGCGGTTAATTTTGTATCTCAGTATTTAAGTTGCAAGATATCAAACAAAACAGGAGTGTGACTCAGATAGAAGAGGAATGAATTTCACCTAGAGATGGATTAAGTATACTTTTTCTCTTTGGGGGAGAGGGTTGGCAGTTTCTGATTGTGTGACAGTTGCATTGTATTCAGTAGAAGCAACATTTGCCACCATCTTTATTTGAAAGTTAAGCATGGCTAAAAGAGTTGTATGTGGATGCTAAGATGAAAAGAGTAAAAAGTCCTGGATTGTGCTATTATCAACGTAAGAACTACATTTTCTAGAGTCCCTTGCGTGGCTAGATTAGAAGTGGCCAAAAGGGGAACTTGCACAAGATGTAGGAGGCGGAAGTGAATCAGTGGCCATTGCTTTTGGAAGGTTGTAGTGCTCAAATACGGTGATCATCAGATATGGAGGTGTCTAGTGGGTCTCAGCTGGTCTTCACTCTCCTCTTCCACATCTAGCTCATCTTCCTAACTGCTGGCCTTGCTGACCAGCAGTGGCCCCAGGCCAACCACCAGATGCTTGGCTGTGAACCCACACAGGTGGTAGCTACACAGAAACAATGACTTTCCGTAGATCTCTCCATGAGCTCCTCTTTTGTGGTCCCAATTTGGCAGCTAGAAATATTGGTTTCTTGGATTTTCCCACAAGCTTCAAACTATCAACCCATGCCATCTAGGCAGGCTGACTAGTAACTCTTTCTCTGGCCCTACAAATGTCCCTTGAAGACCTTCCTCTCCTCAGCATCTCCTATGTAAGTATAAATTCTAATTTCTATAATAATTTTTTTCTTCCCATATTATTCATCATGTCTCAGCTTGACTGAATTCTGAACAACTAACTTCCTTAAGGACATTGACATTGCAATTGTCTCCTCTTTCTTCTGTATCATAAATTATCTCCTCTTGAGTAGGTCATTCCCACAAGGCAAACAAGATATAGTTCTCTTCCATTAAACAACAAACACTCTTAACTCTACATAATTTTTCAGCCACTAGTATATTTATTTGCTTCAAGTAAACTCTAGTTACAGTAAAACTCTAGTTACAGTAAAACTTTAAATTTGCCTATCATCAATGTGTCTAGTTCCTATACTTTCCTTTCTTTTTGGAATTCATTTCAGTCAGGTTTCTCCCTAGCACTTTCTCCTGAAATTTATTTCTCAAGTTCCCCAGTGGCTCTCCCAATGCTAATTTCAACAGGAAGTTCTAATTCCTCATATTATTTCACCTGTCAATTGACCATTTATTCCTTCTTGCAACCCTTTCTTCACTTGGCCAAGCTCTCTCTGTCTCTGCCTTTCTCTTTCTGTAAAGCAGATTGCTTCTTCTCAATCTCTTTTTCTGTTTATTCTGTATCTTCCCAAACTTTATTGGTGGAGTGTCCCAGGGTTCAGTTGCTGAACTTTTTTCTTCCCTTTTTACTGCTACTTCTTAGGTAAGTACATTTACTCTCATGGCCTTTTTTAACTTTCTGTGTGCTGATGATGCCAAAATTTAATCCTCTACCTCAGGCCTCAGTCTTGGATTGGGTTCTTCATCTGGATGTCTACCAAGAACTTAATATGTCCAAAACCAAATTCCTAATCTTCCTACCTATCCCCATTCTGTTCCTCCCACAGCTTTCCCTCTTCAGTAAATGACCACTTCAGACTACTAAATGTTTAGACCAAAAACTTGGAGTCATCTTGACTTCTCTCTTTCATAGCTCATCTCAAAGACACCAGCAAATCTGCCAAATCTACCTTTGAAATGCATGTAGAATCCCATTTCGTCTCACCACTGCTGCCATGGTGGTCTAAATTGCCATCATACCTTGCCTGAATAATTGCCATCAACTCATAATTATAATTATTCTTCCTGGTTCTGCCTTTTCTCTCCTCCTGATCTATTCTCAAGGCAGCAGCTAGAAACAGCCTGTTAAAATGTAAGATTCATCATGCCATTCTTCTGCTCTGGATTTTTCAGTGGCTTCTTATCTCATTCAGGGTAATGTCTCAAATCCTTACAAAATCCTTTAATTACTGGAACAGTCTACTTTTATCTACTTCTCTGTCCTAAAACCTCTAACTCATTTCATTCTAGGAACTCTGGACTTTGTGTCATTTTTTTGAACATGTTAACATACTTTTGCCTCAGAAACTTCATACTCAGGTCCTTCTTGAAATGCTTTTTCCCGAGTATCAACAGTACTTAGGTTTCTGTCCAAATGTCCCTGAATGAATGAGGCCTTCCATGATTACTTTCTTTAATGGCCACTTTATTTAAAGAGCAACCTTACCCTCCCTGCATTTCCTAAACCCTTTTCCTACTATGTTTTTCCTCCACAGAATGTGGGTGTGTGCGCAGAGAATGACATATATAGGAAATAATATATCCAGTATGATATATTATATCCATTATTTTTGATCACAGAACATGGGAGTACTAAAAGGTGCACTCTGAGGATCTCCTGCATTCCACACATACTCTTCTCCGACCCGGTTGTGTAATAGTTATTCCCTTGATAGTCCAGTACAGAAACAACTTCTCCTCTCCTCCTTCTTTTTCTTCTTTGCCCTTAAGTTTATTGGCAATCGGACAATGATTTGTCTTTGTTTTTTTCTTCTAGAATATAAGCTTCCCCTCCTAGAATGTGTGTAGCTCCCCTCTTCTCCCGGAGGACATAGTTTTTATAAAATAGGCTTTATTTTTTAGAGCAGTTTTAGGTTAACAGAAAAATTGAGAGGGAGATTTCCCATATACAATCTGTCCCCTCACATGCAGAGCCTCCTCCATTATCCACATCCATTTGCTATAATTGATGAACCCACATTGACACATCATTATCATAAAAAGTCCATAGTTTACATCAGGGTTCACTCTTGATGTTGTACATTCTACAGGTTTTGACAAATGTAAGATGGCATATATCCACCATTATAGTATCAAAGACGGTAGTGTCACTGCCCTAAAAATTGTGTGTGCTCACCTACTCATGCCTCCCTCCATCCAAATTCCTGGCAACCACTGGTCTTTTTACTGTCTCTATAGTTTTGCCTTTTTCAGAATGTGATTTGGTTGGAATCATACAGTATATAGCCTTTTCAGATTGGCTTCTTTCACTTAATAATATACATTGATATTTCTTCCATGTCTTCAAGTCTTGCTAGCTCATTTCTTTTTAGGGCTGAATAATATTCCATTGCCTGGATATACCACAGTTTATTTATCCATTTGCCTACTGAGGAGCAGTGTTGTTCATCATGGTGGTACTAGCTCCCAAAACACACCTAGCACATGGTAGGTGTTCAATACATGTCCCTTATCCTCATCACACATTATTCTTTCGGTGATGGCATCATTCTCCAGTAAGTCGTCCAATCTTAGAGTATAAATGGATGCCAAATTTCCAGGAAATTGAGATTCTCTCACCTGTCCTTTCACTCCCACCTCTCAGATCTACCTCTTGACTATCCCTTGAATTCATCCTTTCCTCTCCATCCCCAATGTCAATGATATGACTCACTCTTCATCAACTTTTCCCCAAATAGCACATTAACCTCCTGCCTTTTCTTTCTGATTTTTTTGCATAATCTATGCTCCTAAAACACACACCTTATTACATTGATCTCTTGATTAAAATACCCAGCAGATTAAAGTTTAAACTCATTTACATGTGTTTCCAGTTTCCCAAGATCTGATCTTTACGGTGAGCATAGCCTCCCGTTCAGCTTCTCTTTTCCAAAACTTCCACCATCTACTCTGTGAGTCGCACGTTATTTGGAGTACTTAAGTCAACGTGTGGCTGTTTGTAAAATTCCAGCACATTTGTATGAATCCTAAACTGCTTCCTACTTTCTTGGAAGGTTTCCCCTGCCTTACTCTCGCTGTTTTTGAAATAATCCATTTAATTCCATTATCAGTTCCATATTTAGGAAATGAATTTCACATGAATCATGGCGAATGACGTGGCATTTTTGAGACCTGGTGCTGATGGTGTTGGCTTTTGTAGTTCTGCAGATAGCATTGAGTGGTTATTTCACTAGGTCACATGCTAGAAGTTAAAATCCCTATGAACTCATGGAAGCTTTGTGGCTGCACAGAATTGTACAAGGAAGGACTCTAGATTCTGCAGTGAAATAACAGCAAACATTTAGAGACTGGGCTGACCAGTCCTTTAAATGGATCTCTGCTTTAAAGCACTTGTGAATTGTTCACCTTCCATTTTTATAATACCCATTATCCTGATATTGGATTTTTATTTTTTTTAAAGTGAAGCTGAAAAAAACCTTTTGAAAAAAATATTTGAAAGGTCTGGGGAAATGGAATTCTTTCTGTGAGAAGAAGAAAGAGCTAGTTTTTCAGATTCTGTGAGCGCCCACTTTGCTTTGAACATTGTGCACTCTCTTTCTCACATACACATACACATGCACATGCACACACACCTATAATTAAATCTAAGAAGGTTTGGAATAATGTTAAGAGCCAAATGTATGAGGTAATGCACAGTGAAGAGAAGAATGTCAGCCTATCTTCTGAACAGACAGGGTAATTTTTTTTTCTTTTTCTGTAATAGTTGCAAAGTCTAGTAACTAAAGGATCTGATGTAATGAGATACAGCTGAGCTTTGGGAAATTTCATCAACCATTTGATTTCAAGTGATTTCATTCTGTCCTTAACTCGCAGCATTGGGCTTTGATATTGAAATCGGAATAGAACATTGAATCAGATATTTTTCCTTCTAGTACTTGCCATTTCAAAGAACTTTACATTATTATTGCATCCCCAAGAAGCAGGTAGGATTAATATCCTTATAAAGTGCTTTGGTTTTCTATTGTTAGAGTATGAGAAATCCTAAAATGATAAATGACTTGGACGTTAGCATAGAGCAAATCAGGGCCAGAACCATGTTTAACATTCAGATTTATTAGTTTCCAGGATTATAGTCACTCAACTGATCTATTTTCCTCTTCAGTTTCCTGGGGTATTACACTTTGGATTCTGTGTGGTTGAAGTTAAAGTCTGGTGAAGCTATTTTACCCAGAGAGAAATTTCAAGTTCTAATCCCCGTTACAACTCTTACTTTCCAATAATGCTAACATTTCTGGAATTCACTTCATAATCTGTAAAATGAAACAATTAAAATTTGACTAAAGTTAGGGGACTGTTTTGTATGACTTTTTTTTTTTTTTAAAGATTTTATTTATTTATTCGACAGAGAGAGAGACATCCAGCAATAGAGGGAACACAAGCAGGGGGAGTGGGAGAGGAAGAAGCAGGCTCATAGCGGAGGAGCCTGATGTGGGGCTCGATCCCATAACGCCAGGATCACGCCCTGAGCCGAAGGCAGACGCTTAACTGCTGTGCCACCCAGGCGCCCCTGTTTTGGATGATTTCTTAACCTTAGGGTTTTTTTTTTTTTTTTTAAATCAATGTTGTTTATTCAGGTGGAAAAGAACATGCTCCAGAGATGGCACCTCCCATGGACATGAAATTGGCAGAATATTGATGTTCATATTCTTCTCAACAGCACCTTTTTACTTAAATAGGCAAAGTATTGAATTCCTTTTACAAGGAAGACACAAAGCCACTGAATGGATCCTTTATTCCTATATTCCTACTTCTCTGGCACCAAGGGGGCGGGTGAAGAGGGGCAGAGGGAGAGGGAGAGAGAAAATCCCAAGCAGACTCTCTGCTCAGCATGGAGCCTGATGTGGGGCTCAATTTCACAACCCCGAGATCATGACCTGAGCTGAAATCAAGAGTTAGATGCTTAACTGACTGAACCTCCCAGGCGCCCTAAGAGTTGATAAAAGTTTTACGTTCATTCCTGATTGCTTAAAGAAAATTGAAATTCCAAGAACTGTAAAGTCAGTATTTTGCCCCATTTTCTTCAAGAGCCAACTACTTTACACACATCAAATTCCAGCTGAATAGAGAAGCAACATCTAGTTTCAATAACTGGCCTCTGTGGAAAACAAAGAACTATAACTGGAATCATCTAACTATTGCTCTTTAGGAATCATATCCTTGGGGAAGCCTTCCAGGATTCTTCAAGGCTGAACTAGATGTCCCTCCCTCATGCTGACTCATGCTGGACTCGACACAGTGTTTCGTAATTGTCTATGAGCTTGTGTGTTTACTTCATTGGTCTGACAGACCTGTGAGAGCAGGAGTTGTGTCTTTATCTTTGTAGTCATCTGCCTAGTAGATACTTTGTCCATAACAGGCATTTAATGAATGTTTATTCAAATAAAATAAAGGTGTGTTAAAACTAGTTTGGAAAATCCTGGAAAGATTATGCATTATTTCCTTATTCTAACCATGCCTAATTTTTACTGTTTCTATTGAATATCTACTTTATGCAGGCAAATATTTACCTACCTTGCGTATTTGTATATAGTAGATATTTAATATGTGTTGTTAATTGAATTATAGTGGGATAGGTTCTTCAGATGTGTTAAAGAATTGGAAATAGTTTAGTCAGTTTAAGCTAGGGTATGTTGTAGTAACAAACACGCCTTTAAATGTTGGTGACTTAACACACAAAGGTTTATTTCTCAGTCATGCAAAATGCACCACAGATCTGGTAACTCTGTAGAGCTGCACCTTTTCAAATGGTGCCTCCAAGGTCCAGGCCCTTAACGTCTTGTAGCTCTGCCATCTAAAACAGGAGGCTTCCAGGTCCCCATTGCAGGAATAGAGAGCCATGCACTGGTTCCCAAATACTTTGGTCTAGAACTGACACACCTACTTCCGCTCCCAGTCTTTTGGCTAGAACAAGTGACCTGCAAGAGGACAGGAAAATGTTGAAGAGCACAGCAGGAAATGCCTCTGCCATAGAGGGAGAGATCCAATGATCAATATTTACATTTAGTTTTCAGTCTGATGTGTTCATTAAAAAAAAAAAAGGAAATTCGTTAATTTTTTTTTTTTTTTAATGGTAAAGCATTTCAAAAAGAATTCATGACCTAAAAATCAGGGAATTGCCTGCAGATGAATCCCACAGTGTGGGCTACGGAACTCGGGGTGGGGGGGGGAGGTAGAAGTAAGCGTAGTTGCTGAGGGAGGAGCAGGGAAAGTATGGACTGGAACAGGCTGTGCATCAGGGGCGGTTCAGAGAATGGCCGAATCAGGCAGGAGGCAACGTGGCAGGTGGCCCAGAGCACACTTCCCAGAGGAAGCCTAATCTCGCGGGATCTCAGGAGTTCCCGCTGGGAACTAGCAGGAGAGTGCTGAGATGAGAAAACCCTGGATGCCCCAGGTGCTGGAAGGCCCTCCTGTCAGACTTGTCCCGAAGGAATGTGGCTCATGCCTCCTCTTACGCAAACCCCAATCCTCGTGGCCGCCTTGCCCCCTCACCTCCCTCAGAGTCACACTGCAGCGGTGACTCGCCCCACAGGCCAGGAAAGGTGCGTGGGAACTATTCTGGCCCAAAGGCTGAGCGGGGGAGGTGTGACTGACGCCGGAACTGCAGCGTGAACTGCGCATGCGTGGCCCGCAAATCTCTAGCCTTCTGGGAGCTAGAAAAACCCCGGCAGCTGTAGGCTCTGGCGGGGATTCCTGTGGGCCCCAGACCGCGCGGTCTTCAACTGCAGCAGGTTCAAAGCGCCACTCCGTTTCACATCCCTGGTGCCAGTTGTTTCTCCAGGCAGCTGTAAGGTGTCTAAAATTAATCTCAGGAGACCATTGCTGCCTGTTCCTTGAACCTTTCTCCGAACGTCATGTCTCAGAGTCTGACCCAGCTCATCTCTCAGCATCCTGCGATGGGGAAGATGGCTTCTTCACCCAATCCCCTTCATCAGGGGATTGAACAGTGAAATTGTCGGTGAGAAGCGGCCCTTTGCAGTATAAAAACAGGTATGATTTGCTCATTTTGTAACTGGACATTTTGAAAGTCATGAGTATGTAATGTCCAGCATGGTGACTATAGTTAATAATACTGTATTGCATGCCTGAATGTACCTAGGAGAGTGGATCTTGAAAATTTTCACCACAAGGAAAAAAATTTGTAACTGTGTATGGTGAGAGTTGTTAACTGGACTTGCTGTGGTGATCATTTAACAATATATGCACATATTGAATCATTGCATTGTACACCTGAAACTAATATAATGTTATGTCAATTATACCTCATTAAAAAGTGTATATGTTATAATTCACAGAATCCAATTAATTGCCCTTTAATTGTCAGTTATTCTTTAATACTCCTTTAATTGATAGTATCCAAATTAATACTTTTAAATTTAATACTTTTTAAAAATGAGTTAACAAATGAAAGAGTCCAAAAGTCTTGAGTCACCTTGTGGAGGAGCTGTAGGAAGTAGGATCTCCTGTTCCCTGTCAGACTGTGATGTTAATGAGAAATAAACATCTGATGTGTTAAGACTGAGATCTCAGGGCTAATTGACCACAGCATAGTATAGGCTAGCCTGCTAATTCAGACATGATATATCCATATTGGACATGCTGATGCACAACATTCAAGAGATCTGAAAGGCCTGACCATCTCCTTTGTCAGAGGCAAACACTATTACTGGTTTCTTATCTATCTTTCAGAGTTATGTGCTAATAACAAAAACAGTATAATTATGATAATGGCAGCAAACAGTAAGAGCTTGCTGTAACAACTGAGCCTAAAAGTTATTATTCAGACCCAACGGAAAGTGATCTAAGTCAGCAATATGGGTGTATGTGGGGAAGGAAGTCTTTGCTCCAGTCAGTCATTAAGGGACCTCAACTGTGAGAGGCCCTACAATCTTTAATATGTGTCTTTGAGACTGACCTGGCCAGTAATATCTGCCTGGCAAAAGGGCAAAGAGCATAAAGGATGGGATATGAAAGGCTTTTATAGGCCAGGTCTGCCAATCATTGACTAGAATTCAGTCACATCCTCACATCTTAATGCAAAAGAGAATTGCAAGTGTAGTTGAGTGTGCACAGGGAAAAAGAGGAACCGTGTTTGGTGATCAGCAAGCAGTCTTTGCCTTATGTGTTGATTCATACAACAGTTCTAGGATCGATAAACTAAGGAACTGAAAAGTTAATTCATTTACTGAAGATCAGCTAGTAAGTGGCAGAACCTAGAAATGTCTGGCACCAGAGCTGAGCTGAACCACTGTACTCTGTCCTTTCTTTATACAAAGTAGTGTACTATACACACTGTTTTCTATTTTGTTACTATTTTTTCCCCTTAAGGATATTTAGTTGAGATTATTCAATCTTAGTGCATGTAAGCCTGTTTATTTCTTTTTGATAGCTAATACTATTCTATGACGTGAGTCAATTTAAGTACAGTTATAATGATGATTGTATCCATTTTTTCCCTATTTCAAGTAGTGTTGCAGTATATATCTTCAGAAGTTTGTGTTTGCACACATGTGCATGTATATGGAGAATAATTTCTGGAAGTAAAATTGCTCAGCTAAAATGGTATATGTATATTTACTCTTACGGATGTCTTCAAATATTTTTTAAACAAAAAGTACAATTTACATTTCCATCAACAAAGTATGAAAATATATATTTCTCCATAGTTACATGGCACAAAAGTTTTCTACTTTTTGCTATTTGGTCAATTATAAGTAAAAATGGTATTTGATAATATTTGTTAAGAATACAATGGGTGAAAATGAACAGATTCTTTAGATTTGGGATCAGCAGAACACTCTTCTACGAGAAAACCAGATAGAGATATAAGTGGTATGGTTTAGCCAACATTCAGTTATTTTGTGCTATATTGTAACATCTCATTTTTAGAGAAAACAATTTTAAGAGAAATGTCAGTAATTTTCTATGAAAATGATTAAGCCAACCAATAATTTAGAATTGTCTGTCACTTTGGGGATGGCCCCATCCCTTAGTGCCTTAAGAACTTTTCAGATAGCAAATTGATTTGCTAAATACATTTTCATTTCACTTCCTCTTTGCTGGGTTGCCTGAGCTTAACACAGGTAGAATTCTATTTATGATATGCAGTGAGGTATCATGAAGCCACACAGTATTTCCTGCTGCATAGGGACTGGGATGTTGTGAGATTAAAGAGTGCCTCTTCCTGTGCCAGTATTTTTTTTTTTTTAATCAACATAACATATTTACTGAGTTTTACCATGTCAAAGAAACTTGTGCTTGGTTCTGTGGTGGATGCAAAGATAAGCAGGCATGCCATGACCGATGTCCAAATTAAGTTGACCACCTAATATCTTGACCATATAATACAGAGTGTGATAAATACCACAAAAAATGCATAGACATATAGGCAGCATATAAATCAGCAGCACTTCTTCTGTATGAGTGTGTTCTTCTGATTATTTGTCATTATTTGTTTTTGAAGGAATCCCAGCATTAAAAAGTCTTTGGTAATAGTATAAAGAATATTCAACATTAATTTTTGGCAAAGGGATCATTTAAATTTCATTTTAGAATGGAAATATTATTGACATCTGAATATCTTTAGTTTTAATAATGTTTTGATTTCTTAAGCAGATATCAAGAATAAAACAGGATAATTTAATTAGATCATCTTTAGATTTTATATATGCATATATTATAATTTTTATTGAAGTACAATTGACATACAATATGCTGTTAGTTTCAGATGTACATCATGACAGTTTGATATTTTTGTACATAAAGAAATGATCCCCACAGTAAGTGTAGTTACTTTCTATCACTCTACAATGTTATTACAATATTATTCACTGTATTCCCTATGCTGTACATTATATCCCTGTGACTTGTTTATTTTATAACTGAAAGTTTGTACCTCTTAATCCCTTTCTCCTATTTCACCCATCCCCATAAGCCCTCCCCCCTTTGGTAACCAACAGTTTGTTTCCTCTATCTGTGCGTCTCTTTCTGTTTTATTTTGTTTATTCATTTTTTTTGTTTTTTAGAGTCCACATATGAGTAATATTATATGATATTTGTCTTTCTCTGTCTGACTTACTTCACCTAGCGTAATACCCTCTAGGTCCATCTGTCTTGCTGCAAATAGCAAGATTTCATTGTTTTTTTTTTTTTTTTTACAGCTGGATAATATTCCATTGTGTGTATGTATATATACGTGCATATATACATATATATGTGTGTTTTCCCATTTATCTATGGATGGACACTTAGGTTGCTTTCATATCTTGACTGTGTATATAATGCTGCGATGAACATAGGGATGCAAATATGTCTTTAAATTGTTGGCTTTGTTTTCTTCGGATAAATACCTAGAGGTGGAATTGTCAGATCATATGGTAGCTATATATATATATTAAAGATTTTATTTATTTGTATGAGAGAGAGCATGCAAGCTTGAGCAGAGGAAGGGGCAGAGGGAGAGGAAGAGGCAGACTCCCTGCTGAGTCATATAACAATGATTGTTATTAAGAGGCTGTGAGTATAATGGGTAAGATCTCATGGGTCAGTGCCAGAGGGCCTGGCATTTGAACCCCAGCTCTACCACTTACTGGCTGTTATTATGAGAATTACAGATAATCCATGAAAAATGCTTAAAATAGTACTTACCCAGTTTAACCATTATTCTTAATCAGATATTGGTATAGAAGTTAGCTTGCTTCTGGAGAAGAATTTTGATGCTTTCTTGTTTCTATACTTAGGAAAAGTTTAAGATGAATAGGATACATTTTCTTCCCTGCTGGGGTACTCTATTTTCATTTGCCAATTCATTTGGTCCTTCAACTCTCCTTTGATAGAATAATAATTATACTAATTTCATAAATGTGAAATTTTACTCAGAGTGGTTAAAAAAGTATCTGAACCAAAATGTAAATCCAGGTTTCCCTACTCTAAAGCCAAAATCAAGATTCAAACGTGCTAATATAGTAAAAGAAAAGATTTATTTGAAAATATATGCCTTTTTAGTCACAAAATTTGTTCTTACACTTCCACATTCATTGATTCATGAAATGTTTTTCTGTAACATCTTTAATATAAAATGTGCTTTAATTACACAAGTTCAGTTTGTGGGAAGCTCTTAACTATGGCTTCAAAGAAAAAGTAAAAATAGTACTACCCGTCTGACCCACTTTAAAAAAATCTTTTCTTCTTTTGTATCTTTCCCACCCTCTCTATCCCTATTCCTAGTCATTGTAGCCCATATAATACCTGACCTGGGTTACTACAACAGCCTGAAAAATGGTTTCTTCATCTCTAATCTTGTCCTCCGTAGAGCATTCTCTGCACTGTCACCAGAGTGGTATATTGCCGGTAGTAAGAACATTTCTCCCTCTGCCCAAGTTAGAGCTCATTAGGGTAGCTTCAAGGCTCTCCCTGCTTGCATCTCTTACCTCTCCAGCCTGGAATCTCACTAGAATGCTCAAGCAATAGCAAATGCTCAAAGTTCTCTTGAGCACACAGAAGTGCCTTTTCATCTTTGCGAAATGGACCCCTCATTGCCCTACTACTTTCTTTTCCCCCCAGTAATGAGCACTGTGCTTCATATACCAGAAGTTCTTAGTAGATGTGTTTCCTGAAAAAATAAACAAATGTTTCTGCTCTTTTTAAAAAATCTTTTATGGAAGCAGTTTTTATTGTGGAAAATCTTGAGAAGTTCAGTTACATACCAGGAGTCCTGGCTTTTAGTTCTGATTCTGTCCTTGGCTCACTGTGGGAGCCTGGACATGGGTTTGTAGGTTTGGGCATATAAGTGTCCGAGCAGATATTGGCATTGAGACAGCTCACTCTTGGGGTAAAATTAGGAGAGCATTGAAGGGGCAGGAAAGCTTTGCATATTATTTATTTCAAGTCTTATAACTACCAATGGAGTAGGAATTAATATTCTCATAATACCAATGGAGAACGGTGACACACATAAGTTAAATGGTGTCCAAAGGGAAGAAGGAAAATGCTTCTGATGCAGGGGCCCTGAGGAAGGAAGTGGAGAAAAGCCAAAAGTGAGACTGTCTTCATTCCTGAATCTATCTCCCTCCACTCCCTCCACAATTGAATCTTTGGGAAGGAGGCAAAGGGTAGGGAGGGCTGGAGAGAGTTGAAGAATCTGGAACAAGGGGGGCTTCCTTATTTCTCAGGGCATGGCCTGGGGAGGCTGCACCTCCTTTAATGAAGTTGAACATTCAGTATATTCAGTGTGCAGGGCTGCCCGCCACGGTTGCTTCGAAATGTCTGAAGAAGAGGTCTACGCAAATCAGGTTATGCTAGCACTTCTGGTTCCCATGGTATATGTGTGTCATCTGGGGAGTCGACATTTCTCATGGTACTTGTGGGGGTTGCCCAAACGCTAAGAGGACTGGAAGAGGCATAGGGTCAGGACAAGGAGGTTGCAGAACGTGGGGACTGTGTGACTGGAGTCTGTAGGAGGGCTTACTGCTTTCAACACTGGTGCTGGTTGGAAATAGGCAGGACCAATCTCACTTCAGCAGGATGCCGAGCCGGCTGGGACAAAGCTAGACCAGAGCACATTATTACCAAAACTTCTCTGCCTCAAATTGTTAAGTATTTAGAAAGTCTCTGGGGAGGAGGTCATCAGAAAGAAAGAGGAAAAAGATGTAATTTACTGAGATTGAATCCTGAAGCAACTGAGATAATACCTGAAAAGTATTGGCTATAACTGGAAGAGACTGAGTTATAATCATTGATGAGTCAAGATGGTTGTTTCTATTCAATGGGCTCAAAAGCAAGATGAGATTCCTTGCAGAAAATAGTGACTTTTTTTTTTTTGCACATTTGAATTGTGGCATGTGTCATCAGTATATTTTTAATAATTCAGTCATTCAACAACTATTTATTGGTCATCTGCTATATACAGGAATCCTCCTCATAACTCTTGCTGATGTTTCAAAGCCCTTTTTGAAACAACTCTTTCTGTGACCATATGTTCTCTTGGAGACTCATGGAGGCCTTTAGAGCCCAGCTTCTGAAACCCAACCCTACCTTTTCTTACAACAGAATTGCCTTACTCTTCATAATTCCCCCTTTAGTAATGTTTTCCTGGGGATTTCCATTATTATTATTGTTATTTTTTAAAGATCTTATTTATTCATTTGAGAGAGAGAGACAGAGAGAGCACACAAGCAGGGGGAAAGGCAGAGGGAGAGGGAGAAGCAGACTCCACACTGAGCCAGCTGGGAGCCTGATGGGCTCAATCCTAGGACCTGGAGATCACAACCTCAGCTGAAGGCAGACGCCTAACCATCTGAGCCACCCAGGCACCCCTGGATTTCCATTATTTTTTAAGCAATAGTCTACACAGAAGGTGTGTTAGGCCTGTATATGTAAGTGTATATGATATAAATTTGAAAATTTATTAAGCTGTAAACACACTGATTCCCCTTTCATTAGCTCTGTGGTGACCCCACCTTTTTTCCTGGATGTTAAGGGTAAAGCAGTGGATGGAAGTTTTTAATAACATAACTCAAAGCTGGAAAAGGAAAAGCTTCTGCTTTAGCAGAATAAGGTTGACGAGGTATGCCAACAGGAAGTGATCTTTCCTGCTCCAGGAATGCCTGGTTGTCTTTTGGATAGCCTACTTGAAGATCAAACCAACATGGAGAATAAGAAGCATCATTTCTTTTTTCTTTTTTTTTTAATTTTTAGAAATTTATTCTAATGAAAATAAACAAACCACTGCTTAAAGATTACAGTTAGAGACAGAAGGAGATTTATCAAAATGTTAACAGATCCTATCTCTGATGTGTGGAGAAAGAGATTATAATAGGACATTTTTACAGTTTTAGTTTTCTTTATACCTTTCTGTACTGCTTCAAGTTTCTAGAGCGAGTACATGTTACTTTTATTTTTTTATTTAAATTCAATTTAAATTGAATTTATAATATAAGTTGGCTTATAGTATAAGTTGGCTACATGTTATTTTTTAAAATAATATTTATTTTGTTATATTCATGGAACATAGCATCAAGAACTGGGGATGTACTGTATGGTGACTAATATAACAAAGAAGCATCATTTCTGCCTAAGCAGTGAAAGGACCAGACAGAGAAGGGACTGATTGAAATTCCTCTCTGGAGGCCAGCTAGAAGAGAACAAAGGGCTAGGACTGGGGTGTGGGAGTGAGAGGTTAAAAGGAGTGAATGGCAATGTGGAGCAGGAGACAGTTTCTGGAGGGGTC
>NW_024423344.1:36386983-36484430 GCF_017311325.1 Ursus maritimus
AAGAGCGTCTCTTCTCCTCAGGGAGAGTTCGCATGCTGTCCTCAGGAGACCAGGAATGTGGCGCCATGCCATTAGTAGGACTATGACTCCTTTTTTAGGAAACCTCCTAGGTCTCTGCCCCCCTTGTAGACATTGTATTGTTTGAATTTACAGTAGATTACTAACTGGACATTAGTTAAAATTCTGCATATGTGCTTCGTGGCCTAAATAAGTGGTAGATGCTCTTTTCTTCCTTCTCCCTAGCTCATGTCCAGACTCCCTCAGGTGGAAGGCAACATGGTGAAAAGACCAGCAAGGGGCCCCATTAGACTGTAGTAGACAGAGCATGTTGTTTGCTGACTGTGCCCCTGTTCCCTTCCACAGTAAGAGGGTTCGTGTCCAGGTAGTGCTCTCAGGAGCTGCAGAAGAGTAACAACCACAGCATGGTTTAAAATTCAATTCAAGAAATTGGCTTCCTCCTCTCCCATCTTCCCCTGTCTTATGTTAAGCATTCGTAGTAGCTTCAGGCTTCAAAACTGTCATTTCATCAAATTATACTTTTATATATTGTTATAGAATGCATAACAATATATTGCCATGCCAAAGCTATTTTGTTGTTATAGAAGTTAGGGATATAGAATGAAAAAAACAATAGAATAAAATAAAATCGTTTGAAACATTTCAATTCCAACTTCCTGGGTTTTTTTGTTTTTTGTTTTTTACATGAGATGATGGAATATGGAGGCAAATTCTTTTCTTCATGTCAGTAGAAAGTATAATTTTCCTAGGGCAGTTTTTCCATTTCTTGATTGTAGGCTCTATGGTGAATGCTGTTACCTAGTCCTGCAAAAATACTGTGACAAAAAAAATCTGAACACACAGAGGTTTTGCGGAAACAGAGCACTTTCTACTAAAGACTTGCTGCTGACCTCTGCTTTGATACTCTTTCAGGTTTCACTGGAGGTGGAAGATGGGAGTTTGAGAGTCTTAATTCAGTCTTTTTCTGATTGCATAGACACAACCTATGCACAGCCCCTACCATCTTCCATCTGCCATGGGTCTCCTGTTGCTTTTTTCCCTTCCTTCCTTCCTTCCTTCCTTCCTTCCTTCCTTCCTTCCTTCCTTCCTTCCTTCCATTTCTCCTTTTATTAATATTGTCTTTCAGTAGTGAATTATTTTAGAACAGTCACCATGTAACTACTATCCAACTCAAGAAATAGAACCTTATCAGCCATCCCAGAAACCCCTTGGTGAGGCCCATCCCAGTTACAAACCCTCCCTTCTGTCAGAATAGCCACTATCTTGACTTCTATAGTAATTACGTCCTTGCATTTTTTTTTACCACCCAACAGTACATCTTTATACACTGTATCTTAGTCTTTTTCATTAAAAAATGATGTCTTTAGATTCTCTTTTAATCTACAGTTTTTCTCTCCACCCCTACCTACCTCATCCCTTTTTTTTCCTTAAAATTTTCTTGTTGAAGGACCTCGATAACTTGAACTGTCGAGTTTCCTTTTGTCTAGATTTTGGTAACTGTATATTCTTGGCTAAGTTGTTATGTTCTATTCTCCTTTCTAATTCCTAAAAATTGGCTACAAGATTCAGAGGGTTGGTCATACTCATGTTTGACATTTTAGCAAGTCGATAGAAGGCACATATATCTGGTTGTCTCTTTTTGTCAGCAGACATTGATACTTATTATATAAATCCATTAATTCATCGAGTGGAGGGTGGTTGCAAATGATGATAGCCTATCATTTAAAAAATTATCTTAAATATTTTTAAAAGTAGACACTTGCTCCCATCTATTATTTGGTTATCTAGTGGTCTAGTCATATAGGAAAGACAATAAAAGCTTGTTTCTTTCTCTTTATTTACTATCCTTTGAAGGTGATCGTTTAATTTTTCGTAATTTAAACATTAATGAATGGATTTATATATATCCATCGGAATGGTTTTCCTTATTGAAGCCACATTGTCCCATCTGATAGTCTTTGCTTTTTAACAAGGTATTTCAAGATCATTTTGTACATGTCCTGCTCCAGACATGGAATCAACAATTTGTCCAAGAAGCCTTGGTTCTTATTAAGAGGAAATGGCAACTCAAAACTATAGTCTTATTGCTAATAATGCTTTCTAACTTCAGAGTGCTCCTTCTCACTGCTGTTGAGTAGTGTTCAAAACCTGGTGGCTTTCCTTCTTCACTTTCCTCTGGACATTCACTTTCCTTCATCTCTGTCTTCCTTGTTCTGTGAAATTTTGATTCAATTGCCACCAGTTTCTTTTCCTTAAAATTTTCTTTTCAGCGTGAAAGTCTATTTCAGAAGCAAAGTGTGTCTAGACTGCTCTGTTTCCTTCAGTCCTATATGCCATTTTCTTGTACTCTCCTACCATAATATTGGACAAAATCCTTCCAGTTTCAGGTGCTGTTTTAAAATTTACTTGTCATGATTTCTGTGAGCATATGTTTGCTATTGGCATTTCTTGTGCTTAGGACAATCAGATATTGCTTTGCTTTCTTCTGTACAAACACTGATACCTTGGAGATCTTGTGGTTGTTGGTGATTTCTCCTCACTGCTTTGCAGTTGATGGTTTGTGGGGATGTCTTGTCACTTAGCTTGTTGGAAATTCTGTCTGTGAATTTTTTCCCCTGCTATCTATTTAAGTAAAGATTAAAGGAGATTCAAAAACTATGTGGCCACCATCTTCCCAGAATATTTCTTTTCTGATGGAGTAGGAAGATAAATAGTGCCCTTAATTTTGCTCCTTTAATTCTAGGCATTTTAGATCTTTTGCTTGAGTTCAGTAGTTTTATGAATAGTATAACTAGTGTCCAGTTGGTGTATAATCATAGCATGAATGATAAGATGATTACTGGAAAATAGGGTTTTTTAAAATTGCAGGATCACCATCAACCATATTAATGTTATATATCATTCTTTTCTTTCATCTTCCTTTTTAAAAAAAGATTTTATTTAATTATGGGGCGGTGGGGAGAGAGAAAGAGTGTGTGTGAGCAGGGGGGAGGGCCAGAGGGAGAGGTAGAGAATCCCAAGCAGATTTTGTGCTGAGTATGGAGTCTGATGCAGGGCTCGATCCCACGACACTGAGATCATGATGTTGCAGGATTGCAGGGTTCTTGTCTCAAGGAGTCGAAGAATGAATCTTGTGGACAAAGGGTGAAGTGAAAGTTTATTAAGTGAAGGTGAGAAAGGAAAGGAAGGAAAAAGAGCTCTCTACAGTGAGAAGGGTCCCCAGTGGGTTGCCCCTGAGGGCTTTTATGGTCCTTCTTATATAGAAAACTGACCAGGAAACTTGGTAAATTTCATGTCAATAACATGGTGGATTCATAAATATGAGTATATCCTGTCTATATTTAGAACGAACAAAGTGTTCTTGTAAATATCACAAGCACAAACAAGGTGTTCCCTTCTCTTTGTTAATATCTCATCTATTTCTCCTCATCTGAGATTTCTGTGAGCCTAGTCACATTGCCCTCTACCTGTGTCTTCCTACCTAGCCTCGCCTGTCCTTTACTCGATGACCTGAGCCCAAATCAAAAGCCAAATTCTTAACTGACTGAGCCACCCAGGTATCCCATCATTTTCCTTTTTTATATTCGTTCTCTCTCTCTTTGTAGATAGTGCCCTACTACTTCTAGGGTGGTGTATACATCTTTCAGTGTCTTATAGCTTCCCTGGAGTAGCTTATAAAGAACCAGTGATGTTCTTCTTCACAAGAATTCTTCACAAGAATTCTCCCTAATTCAACCCAGGCCTGTCTTCATGTAGATAGGTAAGATGCCTCATGGACTAAAATAGTGACTTTATTTGATTAGTCTCATCAAAGATAATTATTCAAAATTAGTTTGGCCTATAAATATAGATAGCAATTTGTTTTGCTTTCTCCCTCAGTGTAAATTTTAAGTTTAGTCATTAAATATTTGGGGCCAGTTTGGAGAATTATGGCCAGAGGAAATATCTGAGGAAGGCTGTTTCTCTTGGCCCCTGTAAATAATCTGACAAAGAGACTTGTTGCTTAACCAATGCCTAATGTGTTCATTTGGAATGCTCTGATGCTCAATTTTATTAGGCATTTACAAAACAAAGGCTGTTTTCCCCCTGCATTGTAATTAGTGTAATTAGAGTTTATGTGTGAAGTATCATGTATCTACTGTGGAGGTATCTCAGGGTAACAAGGATACTGAATTATCTCACTAAGATTGTTGGTTTAAATAATTTGTTTATGTAGTATATTTGATAATACCTCACATTAGAAAATTAAAGTTCCTCCGATCAAAATAGTGTTGAGCTGTGGAATGAATAAGTCACGGGAATAAAAGGCACAGCATAAGGAATACAGTCAATGATATTGTAATAGTGATATGTGGGGACAGATGGTAGCTACTCTTGTGATGAGCATAGGATAATGTATAAACTTGTTGAATCACTGTGTTGTGCACCCGAAACTAACATTGTGCGTCAGCTATACTCAACCTCCACCAAAAAAGACTCCCCCCCCACAAGACCCAAAATAGCCTTGAGCAATTTGGAACAAAAATGTATTCTTGCTTATACTTTTCCTGCTATTCAGGGCTAACTGGCTCTAATATTTATATATGAAATGAAAAACAGACTAGAACAAGATTATAGAATAATTTTTTTTTCCCTGAGAGGCTAACAAGAATAAGCAAAGTGTCATGCCATGCTAACCTAGGGAACAAATTGTAAATACAGAGAGAAGAAACAGGTTTCCGAGTTTATATTACTGCTATCTTTTGGGGATCAGCTTCCATTGTTACCGTAACGTGTTATGTTGAAAAGGGCAGATGAGGTTGCTGAGTGGCTGGTTGGAGAGTCCCCAAGAGAATACCCAGGAAACTGAGTTGCAGCACATGTTGGAGCAGCCTCACAAGTGAAAATAAATCCACAGCATGTGGTTTTCTGCCTGAGAGTACTTGCCATTCACTGCATAGTTCATCTGGATGGTGTACCAGTATATTTCTCTTTCAAATCACAAAATGCAAAATGTTTTATGTTGTGTAGACCAGCACTGGGTCTCCAGTTTTCTAGATCTCATGTAAAAGTGGAATCTGTAGACAGTAGCCAGGTGTTGTATTGGCCTTTTAGAAGATCACATTTTTCAAATGAAGTTCATCTGAAGTAGCTCCTGTTATTTCAGACCAATTTTTAATTGATATGCTCAGTCTATTTTCTCTTTACTCCCAAACGCCACTATTGATCAAAAGTTAAATTGGACCAAGTTGCTATGCACAACATATTGTCAGCTCTAACACCATTTCCCCCCCAATCATGGTGCCCTTAATTATATTTACCCAAATCAGTGTTAAATTAAATTCACATTAGAGTTAGAATTCATATGTAGATTTGTTGCTGTTGTGAATTTCAGAGAAAGAAGCACTTTGCAAGGATATGCATACAATTCAGTGAAGTGAGTAGAAAATATTGCAGAGGCAGATAGTGATGTGTGTTGTATGGAGAAGTGAGAGGTTTCCTGTATCCTTTTGTTGTGTCTGAAATGGGTGAGATGTTGTGCAACATACAAAGAAGGTTCAGTGATTATAACTCTTAACCTGTTTCTAGAAATTTTAAATCTCAGTTATTTTTATCATTTGCCATGGCAAATATTTTACCCCCATTTGCCACTCTTGCAAATTACTTTGTTCTTCAATTTTGTTCAATAGCAGAAACAGCTGCATAGTATTCATTTTTTTTTCCTCGTGGCAGATGATTTTCATGAGATGTAGACTGAATTATTTGTAACTTCCTCTTGGGAGATTATGACTAGTGCTCCACTCAATTTTTTTTTTTAAGATTTTATTTATTTATTCGACAGAGATAGAGACAGCCAGCGAGAGAGGGAACACAAGCAGGGGGAGTGGGAGAGGAAGAAGCAGGCTCATAGCATAGGAGCCTGATGTGGGGCTCGATCCCAGAACTCCGGGATCACGCCCTGAGCCGGGGGCAGTCGCTTAATCGCTGTGCCACCCAGGCGCCCCCACTCAATTTTTTTTTTTTTGAAATAGCTTAGGCAATAATGATTTCTAACTAGTGCATTTTCTATGGATTACTGACCACTTGAAAGAGTTCAGTGTTTCATTAGATTTATTCAATCCTCTTGGAATTGCTAGTAAAAAGACAAAGGCCAGAGGCAGAGGTTGATGTCATTAAAAAGTTTCAAAAATACCTTTGTGAAGCTCTTCAAATTTGAGTGCTAGAGCTACAAGTTTCTGCTGAAATTATGGTCAGATTTCCTTTGGGAGAAAATGAATAGGTCATATTTGTGGCATGAAATTTTTTTAAGTATGGGATCTATGACTGTAGAAAAGATCATTAAAGAGTATATTTAAGACCTACTTCTTCACTGATTTAAACTGGAAGTGCCATGGATATCACATATTCCACTCCTGGAGATAAAAGTTGATTTCTGTTACCACTTTCTAGTTTCCTGTGCATCGAAGCTAGCAGTCACATGGAACAGGACAATTGTATTGTCAATGAATTGTAACACTTGATGGGTTGTGGATGTCACAAATAACATTTATTTTCAAAATTACTTAACAAATGAAAAAAATCAGTAGTCATTTTGAGTCTCTCCATGGTTTCTTTTTTTGACATGTGTCTCAAAGGTAACATAGGTAAACTGAGGTTGACAGCATCAGGCAGCAGCCAGGCAGTCCTGTTCCCAAGCTGCCTTAGATCTCATGTCTCCGATGAGGACACAAGTGTGGCAGAAACATGGAACTGTTAAGCAAAATATTTGTGCTGTCCCTGTGCCCTTCACCTTATATGTTATAGAGCTGTTGGTGAGAAACTGTGTGGCCACGCAGGTGGGGACCACATTATCCAAGACCCTCTTGTAATTAGATCTAGCCATTGACTGGGTTTTAGCAAGTGGAAAGGGATTGGAAATGATGCATATGAATTTCAAGTCTGACACATACTCTTCTGTCATACTCTTCTCCAGGCTCCTCTTTCCCTCTAGTTAGTTGGGAAGGTGATAACTCCCAGGATAAATTTACAAGCTCTTTGGTGAAAATGGCAGAATTTATGTAATCCTGAGTTCCTATGGCCTCATGGAAGGGCTACTCCTTTTGTTTTCCTGTTCAATATTATTAGGTGAATAAGAAAGAAATTTTAATTATTTTGAGTCTCTGAAACTTTTGGTTTTATTTGTTAAGGCAGCTATGGTTTCTCTAATAAAGCATGCAAATTAATCCAAGCATATATAGGCCAAACCTAAAAACTGAGTTAAAGGCAGGGAGAAGGTTGGCAGAGAGGGAAAAGAAGTTATTTTAGGTCCTAAGTTGTTGAAGATAACCATGGAAGAAAGGTATGTGTAATCCATTTCAATTTTAAGACAAGAAAAGGAATTGTAAACTAGTTTTAGAATTGGGGCCAGTATAGGATTTAAGCATACTCATTCATTCATTCATTCATTCATTCATTCAACAAATGCCTACTGTATGTAGGCATTGTGGATAATTCAATAAAAAAGAGGCCAAAAAATTTCAGGCTATCTCCAAACCTCTACTGCTTCTACTCTTTAATTCTTGTTTTGTGTTTGGTTAATGAGGGAAATTCTAACACCTTCAGTGGCAGGTGTCATCTTAGTCTGTAAAATCCCACTGTTTGCTCTTATAATTTTAGTTCTTCATGAATGTTAAGTGGTTCTAGTTAGGGTCCTTCTGAAGGGAAAGGGAGTACTTTATGTGAATTTTTTTGGTGCCTTTTCCTGGCCCTTGCTTTCTTGGCTCTAGGTTCTGACAGCAGAATAAATGGGGATATGCATGAGGCTGTGAAATAACTTCTGTTAAAATGTGCAGTGTTCAACATTTAAAAGGAATTGCATTTCAATATATGATAAAATTTCCAGATTACCTTGAGAATTGGGGCTGCTGCTGTCAGTTATATTGAAAGAATTCCAGCACGCTAAATTACCTGACAAGTTGTGGTGTTTTATGTGCTGTATTGATATTGGAGTATTTGTTTTGCTTCAATGGGTACTTAATTATTTGTTTCTTTTTGACAGTGTACTAGAATTCATTCGCAGCATTATGAAGCTGCATTGAACATCCCCTTGAGTGCAAGGGCTGGAACTTTTAACCCTGGTGCATCATCTGAATGTTTAGCCCACAGTTTAAATATATTAAATTAGAGTTATGAATTACTTTTAAAGGGAAAGAAATTATAGCTTTTCCATCCTAATGGAGATTTCAGAGATATAAGATGAAAGGACACAACTGAAGGATATGGAGACAGTAATCAGAATCCAGTTTACATGGGCTCATGGGGACATGGCTTTCAGTAGAGTATGGCACAACTCAAGGTGCAAGTTTTGTCTTTCAGCAATTAAAATTCTTTCCTTTCCTTTTCTTTCTTTCCTTCTTTTCTTTCTTTCTTTCTTTCTTTCTTTTTTTTTTTTTAAGATTTTGTTTATTTACTGAGGGTGCATGAGCAGGAGGAGGGGCAGAGGGAAAGGGAGAGAGAGAGAATAAAAAAGACTCCATACTGAGCATGGACCCTGATGTGGGGCTCGATTCCATGACACTGAGATCATGACCTGAGCCAGAATCAAAAGTTGGATGCTCAACTGACTGTGCCACCCAGGCGCCCCTAAAAATTATTTTCTATGTGCAAACAAAGCAAAAGTTCTGGCAGAAGTTCTTTTTTGAAAAACGAAAGACATGGAATAAGTTGATCCAAGGCTTTGTAGATCCTTAGTGTGTTAAATCTCTATTAGTAATAATCTATGGGATAGACATGAATTAATCTATTAATATATCATGTTGATATATTAATAATTATGAGCTCTTTAGCAAGAAGAAAAAAAGCCCCAGAAAGTTACATGTTACTGTTTTTGTTTAGTGCTGAAATGCCAAAATTTTGTTTTTTCTGTCTGAAAGATTATTGAAAATATTGGAAAGGTAAAATAATTTCCTTTAGGTATTCATGAAAGTGCTTTTTTTTCTCTGAAGAAAACAAAGTTCTACATATAGGAAAAACTTACTTTCACTTCCAGAGATGTAATCCTTTACTGGGTAAGCAATATTTTCTAATCAAAATGACACTAATGGGTCAGATTTCATGGTCAGAAATTTGAAAGCCTAAGTGAAAGCCCATTCTTTCATAGAATGGTGTTAGCAATTTTGAAAGATAATGGTAGTATTTCTAATTTATTTTTTGATGAACTCCTAAAATGCATTTAAATGTGACTCTAATAATGATCCTCTCCTTTTCCTAAGGATCTCAGCAGAAGCTGGTTTTGTGGGAAAAGGCCTGTGTGAATAAGTCATCCAGTGATATTCTAAAGTGGGTATTCAGGAGACACTTACGGAAGGGAAAGAGAAGGAAAGAAAAAATACTCCTACATTCATAATAATAATGGAGAAAAATGTTACAAAATTGAAGCCAAAATTCAGCCTTTTCTTTGTGCTCCTTAGTGGTGCTAACATGCTCTATATTTTATGATGATAACAATAGTCATGACAATAATTATACATGGAGGGGCGCCTGGGTGGCACAGCGGTTAAGCGTCTGCCTTCGGCTCAGGGCGTGATCCCAGCATTATGGGATCGAGCCCCACATCAGGCTCCTCCGCTGGGAGCCTGCTTCTTCCTCTCCCACTCCCCCTGCTTGTGTTCTCTCTCTCGCTGGCTGTCTCTATCTCTGTCAAATAAATAAATAAAATCTTAAAAAAAAATATACATGGAACTGTGACCCAAGATTCCCCATGTATGCTCCATTTTTCTAGCTTGTTCACTTTTGAAGTGGGTTTGGACAAAATATTATCTAGACCTAGCCCCTGCTGTGTTTGGAGGAAGTAGTTTTATATTAGTTTTGTAGTTTTATGTGTAGTTGAAAAAGAACATCTTCTGAAAATGGAGAGCCCATTAAGAAGCGTGGTATCTATATCTGTTTGCCAAGAAGGGCTAACTGATGCCATTTTGGGGAGGAAGAAAAGAGAAAGGAAACACACAGAATATTTGAATCCCCACCTTGAATTCATGGTACTTTTATGTTCTTTTCCAAGTTCAGGGGTTCTTATTGTAGGGAAATAACCAAGAAACTTATCAAATAATATAGTATTAAAATACTAAAAAGTAGCTCTAAAATGAAACTAATGAACATTTTAGACTAAGTGCTGTTGGTGAGACCAGTTACATTTTGCTTAGAGTGACTTAGTTTTTTCAATGTTCATGTAAAAGCTGGTGATTTTTATTTATTTCTTAGTGGTACAGATCTGTTCTAGTACTTTGTAGAAATTAGTAAGTGGGATTTTAGTAAATGGAATAAGTTCTTATGATAAATTTTGAGAAAACTTTTTCAGATATTCTTTCAGTTTCAGATATTGTAAGAAAATAAGCAAAAGAAATAGGTATGGTGTAAAAATATACTATTTTACCTAACAGTCGCTATAGGACTATTTTCAGAAGAATTGTTAATATACTACAAGTAATTACATTATGCCCCATTTATATATACTGAGTCCTTTCGTGTTTTGAGAAAATAAGAATGTGATATCGTTTTCAACATAGTAAGTTCTATAATAGTCTTTTGTATTAATAAGCAGTAATCTATAATAAGCAATACTTTATAATTTTGCGATTAATTTATGGAAATTTCTATTAGTTACAGCCTCCTGTAAAGAATATTATTAAATTGGGGTGCCTGGATGGCACAGTCGGTTGAGCGTCCGACTCTTGATTTTGGCTCGGGTCATGATCTCAGGGTCCTGGGATCTAGCCCTGTGCATCGGGCTCCTCACTCAGTGAGGAGAATGCTTCAGGATTCTCTCTCCCTCTGCCCCTCCCCCTTCTCACTTGCGCTCTCTCTCTCTCAAAAAAAATCTTAAAAAAAGATATTATTAAATCATAACAAAGGAGCTTTGTTCATTTATGAGGTAGAATTAGGGTGGGCATATGAATATATTTCTTTTATTGCATTTACATGTCTCCACCATTGTTGTACTTTTTCTATAGATTATTCTCTTAGGAGCAATATAAACAGCTGGGCAGTGAAAAATATGTAATAACAAGGGAAACATTTTTAGTTACATATTTCTTGTAGCAAAAATGCCTCTTGGCAAAAAAGGAGAAGATTTCCACTGTAAGAGGAAGGTATTACTAAAAGTAAAAATCTGTAATAGGCCAATTATAGTATCTTAAAATCCCATAACAGCTCTGTTTCTTAACATCCACCAATGAATTTTCCCAAGTGATTTGGTCTGTGTTGGACAAACATTTCACATTGAAGATCTCATGATTTACTTGTTAGCGTGATCTGGTCTTCTACCATCTTCTGCTCACCATTTGTCCCTTTGCCCTATCTCCACCGTATTACACCGAGCATCAACTCTGATTAGCAGCAAATACACAGAGATGGAATAATCATTTTTTTGCCTGAATTATTTTTCCAGAGTGTGTATTGGATCATGTCACTCTTCAGTTTATAATCATTCAGAGGTTTCCTCATTGTCCTAAGCTTGAATTCTCAAAGCTGTGCTGATTTTGCTGTCCTTGTGCCTATCAGTCTTCAAATGATCCTCATTGCCTGTGGAATAGAATTTGAGTAGGAAATAGAGCTTGGAGCCAGGTTAGAGTGCCTTGTTGCCAAACCAAAGATTTTATTTCATCCAACATGTTTTCACATGAGCTCCAGCCAAAATGAATTCATTGTCTTTTCCCCAAAATGTCACATCTTTTCTGCTTTCATGATTTCACTCCAAAGTCTCTTTCAATGGATTACCTGGGTAAAAAAGATCTGTGCATATTCAAATTCATTAGCTATTGTTAAATTGCTCTTCAAAGTGATTGTACCAATTTGCTCTCAATGGTAGTGTGTAAATTTCCTATTACTCCATATTCTTCTCAACACTTGGTAATATTAGATGGCTGTGTTTTTCTTTTGGTTTTCTTGTTCTGGATATTGATCTCTTCTGGGTTAAACTGGTTACAGGTATCTTCAGTCTAAGGCTTGACTTTTGACAATTTTTCTTTTAATATTGCCCTTTGATATGCAGAAATTCCTAATTTTAATGTAGTTTAACTTATAATCTTTTCCTTTATGATTCTTTTTTGACTTTTAAAAAGCAATATTCTATTTTTTTCTAAATGTTCTAAAGTTTTGTTGTCCACATTTAAGTCTTTACTTAGAATTTATTTTTGCTTATGAGGTGAGTCAGGGAATCCAATTTTTCCCACACATCTAACCACTTGTATGAGCACCATTTATTGAGTCGTCCATGTTTTCTTAGCTGATCTGCAGTGATATTCCTCTCCTATGTCAAGTTACCAGATATGTACAGGTCTGTTTCTGGGCTCTCTCATCCCTTCCATTGGTTTAGTCATCTATCTCTGCTTCAATATTATCTTGTCTTAAGTAATATAGCTTATAGTAAGACTTGGTATATTGCAGAGTGACTCCCTTCTTCTTCTCATACTTCAAATAGTTTTTTTGTTCTTTTAATACAGATTTTAGAATTAGCTTGTCAAGATCCAAAGCAAGACCAATCCATTGGGATTCTGTTTGAAATTGTATTGAATTTATAGTTTTCTTTTTTCAAACTGCAGAAAAAATGGGTCTGATTGCACTTTATTTCCTACTTACCCTTCTAGGAATAATTTTGCATCTTGCATTCAAAGAGCCCTACATCCATTCCCTGGAGGCAGACTGCCTTCAGTACATCAAAGGAGATCCGCTCCATTAAAGTGACCAATGGGGACCTTCTAGTACCTCCTCTCTAACCTAACTCAAAGGAGGAAAACCAAGCAAGTTTATTCTCTGGTGAGGCACCCCATTAGGAGATCAAATGTAGACGGCAAAAAAGAACAAATCAGCACAAATCAGTACAGTTAAGAGAGAGGTTGAGATTTCATTTACATTCTTTGCAGGCCTCCTTTCTTCCTATCTTTGCCATCATATAACATCCTTTACCCTAGGAAGGGGAATATAGAGTTAAGAGACATGAGGCATAACTTTAAGAAGGGAAGGGGTGAGGTATGAAATTGATTTGTGGAAGAATATGTATGGATGTAATTGTAAAGATTGTCTGATCTAATATACTCATTTTATAGATAAACAAAATGGTGGCCCAGAGAATTTATTTATTTATTTATTTATTTATTTATTTATTTACTCGATCCCATAACACCGGGATCACGCCCTGAGCCGAAGGCAGACGCTTAACTGCTGTGCCTTAACGACTGTGCCACCCAGGTGCCCCTAGAGAATTTAAATAGCTTGTTTAAAGTGGCCTAACTCGTAAATGAAGAGCCAGGATTACCAAATTATCTGGCTTGTTGTCCAGTGCTCTTCAAATTCAAACATTTAAGAGGCTGTAAAAAGTAATTAATTATTATAATTACTATTGTATTTTAATTAGAAGAATCCCTGCTCATTACCTAAATTCACCATTTCTACTCATTTTACCATTATTTCTGATGCTTTCATGTTTTCTGAACTTTGAATCTCTCACAGTATAAAACAATGCTCTGATAGCAGGCTGGCTCACTCTGTCTGTCTGTCTATCTATCCATCTATCTATCATCATCATCCAATCTGTCATTGCATAAATAATACAAAAACAACTATTACTTCATTTATGTGGGTGTGTAGCTATATTTCTTTTCCTGATTGGCTTTAAATCTGCTGCTGTTAGGAAAGTATTCATAGGCATTTTTACTTATTAAACATAGGTTATATGATGTGAGTTTTTTCCACAATTGCTTTAGTAAATGATCATTTCTACCTGCTTTTCTGTTTTTTGGCAAAATCTGAAAAATATCTTCTCTTTTTTATTACTGTTACTAGTTCTTCAGACACAATTTTTAGCATGCAGGAAAGTTATGTTGTATCTTAATTTCAAAATGGTAATGTATTTTATTTGGTGGTAATGTGCTTTAAAATTACTTTGGGGTAAGATTATAACTGGAAATCATTTGGTCTAGGAAGGTTGAGAAAGATGGGAATTTGGAGAACATGGCTCAGTAGAAGAAATGAAGTAGGAAAGGAAGCTGCACTTTTAAGGAGCAAAGTGATCCAGAGAGGGCAAGACTGCTCTTTTAGGGTGGAATCTTGGATAAGGTTTGTTTCATTTTTTTAAGGATGTGGCAGATCTGTTAATTTCTGTAGTTTCACATATTAATAATCCAGCCTCACTTGTCTAATTTTAAGTTTCTCCTTTTCCCAGGATCAGAAACATACAGTGGAGGGTGACAGACATTTTTGTCCCTCCCGACTCACTGCTGTCTGAGGGCTTCAGGGTCAGAGAGGGACGAGCAGGAACTGGAGGAAAGGGGCTTATTTGATTGGCAGTGGTGTGGTCTATCATTTGTACCCTCTGTGAGACGAGAGCCTAAAGCTGGGTCTTTCTTTCTGGGGAACTTCTGGGTTCTAGCATGACACATTAGCAGAACTGGTAACACTGCACTGTTCTCTGATTCACCTACCTCAACTCTACTTCCTGCTGTGAACCCATACCCAGCCTTTTGCATTCGGGGACACTGCACCTGGCAGGTAGATTTCTTTGTCAAAATCATTCAAGATGAATAATTTCTGGCCACTCTCTGTAGCACTTATTTGGCGCATGGGGTAAATTCAACCCCCATATCCCTTTAAATGCTGGAAATGCGAACCATTTCCAGTGCATCCCCTTCTCTCTTCACTCTGCTCTGGTTACCTGCTCACTTTGGACTATTTCAGGTACCAGCTCCCGTGCCTTTTGAATACTAGGGTTACGTGTCAAACTGTCTAAACAGTTCTCTTGGGGGAACCATTTGGCTTGAGGAAGCAGTGGGAGTAGGAGAAAGTTTCCAGCATACAGCACTTCTACAGTTCTTCGTAAAGTATTCTTGTCTCAACAGTCTTTGCTCATCCATCTCCTGGTAGCCTTTTCTTTATATAACCTGGATGTGGGGAATGAGTTAAAGGTTGCCTAACTAGCTTTGGGCCAGTTCTTAGCAAATCATACATAGGTGTTTCAGTATAGGTGTTTTGGCGTATCTTTTGAAGTATTGTACTTTACAGTGTTCATCTTTACCTTAAGGGCTTTAGCTAAAGCTTTGAGACAATAGGAAGTGTTCCACTTAGTATACTGTTACACATGCCAGGATGTTTTGCTGGGTTATTTTAGCATCTGTCATTGAAAGATGTCAAAATTCATTCCTTGGATCAAGGTAGAGCTGCCATTGTGGCTAGACAGCATTTTGATGTTTTGGTTTTGTAGCCCTTGGGTGTGTGTTTTTTTTTTTGTGTGTGTTATGGGGGTTGCCTGTGTGGTGTAGGGACAATAGTATATTGGTCAGGGTTCTCCAGGGAAATGGAACTCTGGTCTGGAATTGGCTCCTTATAATTGTTTGGGGAAGGGGGAATTGGCTCATGTAATCATGGGAGCTGCTAAGTCCAGAATCCTTAGGGCAAGTCAACAGGCTGGAAATTCAGGTAAGAGTTGATGTTACAGTTTTAAGTCTGAAATCTGAAAGGAAGGCCAGCGGGCTGGAAACAGACAGGATTTCTATGTTGCAGTTTGGGGACAGAATTTCTTCTTTGGGAAACCCCAGTCTTTACTCTTACAGCCTTCAACTTATTGGATGAGGCTCACCCAATCCGAGACAATTTGCTTTACTTAAAGTCAACTGATTGTAAATGCTAATCACATGTGAAAAATACCTTCATGGTAACGTCTAGACTAGTGTTGGACCAAACAACTGGCCACCAAAGCCTACCAAATTGACATACAGGATTAACCATTAAAGGTAGGTAGCAGTATTAGTTCCTCCTTCCTTCTTTATTGTGCTTCTCAACAATGACTGAGGCCAAGGTGTGTCATAATATCCCAAACACCCATTTCCTCTTTCTTCACGGACAGAGTGACATCATATTACAGCCTGAAACCACACACTTACTAATGTGGCTCTGTGACAACATCTGTCTTTCCTACTAGACTATGGGCTACTTAAGACCAGATAATGGGTCTGCTTTTAACTGCTGTTGTATCTCCAGTGCCAGGGTTATTGTTTTTGGAGAATCAGTGAAGAGTAGTTATAGTTGTTTAGCCCATTTCAGTGGGGTAGGAAAGTAGACAGGCAGAGACCTAGAAAGAGACAAAGAGGTATTTATTATAGAGGTCCCCATGTTTCATTCTCCAAAACCAACCAAGCAAGGCAGTTGACTGTGAAATGGGACCAGGATTTGCAGGGTGAGGGGACCCTTAACAAACACCTTGCTCTAGGACATTTTTTTTTCCTTTGCCTGGTCACTAGATATTAAAAGAAGTAAAGAGAAATTACAGTGAACGAGCAACAGACTATACTCCTATAATTTATAAACTGAGGATTAAAGTTTACTCGTTAAAAGCTAAAGTGGAAAAATGTTTCAAAGAACTTTTGAAGCTAAGCTGTTTTGAAACTGAGAAGTCAAGGAATTAGGAAACATGGAGAAAGCATTGTGTATATGCCCTAAACAGATGATGGACTGATCTGAAGGCTAGTATGTGTGTTGTGGTCATTGCATGAGGGGAAGTTATGAAATTATGGGAAACAAATCACAAACTTTCATGCCCTTTCTGATCCCATAATTAATTTCTTGAATTCGTTTCCATTATTCTTCCTTTAAACACCCTCTTACTATCACCTAATACAGAAACAATACAGGATAGAACAAAAGTGACAAAATAGATTGGGTTGGGTTTTCTGAAATCAGTATTTTAGGGCTGTGGACTTAGTCCCAAGCCATTCTTTTTTTTTTTTTTTTTTTAAAGATTTTATTTATTTATTTGACAGAGCGAGACAGCCAGTGAGAGAGGGAACACAAGCAGGGGGAGTGGGAGGGGAAGAAGCAGGCTCCCAACAGAGCAGGGAGCCCGATGTGTTGCTCGATCCCAGGACCCTGGGATCACACCCTGGGCCAAAGGCAGACGCTTAATGACTAAGCCACCCAGGCACCCCCCAGTCCCAAGCCATTCTTATCTCTTTCCTCCAGCAGCCTTCCCAGGCAGGCTGTGTCCAAGGGGAAGAGTGCAGTGTGGATACCATTGTGCCCATAGTTGAGTTCAGAGAGAGGTGGTGGAGGGAAGATCACACTTTTTTATTGCCTACTGGATACAAACACTGCAATGGGTACTCTGTTGTGCAACATCTCATTTAATCCATGGAAATTGAGCATATTTATTTGAGAAAACAGGTTTAGAAAAGTTAGTGATTTATCAAGATTCTCATCTAGAAAGTGGTGGATTCAGCATTGAAACTTAGATCTGATTTCAAAGCCTAAGTTATTCTTGCTCCTCCACACAGCACACAAGACAATATAGATTCCTTCTTAAATAAGGAATGCTGTCTGTCATTCCAAAGGACAAAGCGCCAAGGCTCAAATTGCTGTGCCATATCTCCCAGGACAAGGCAATCGATTCTGTGATAAGAAAGAACACTACTCCCCAAAATTACATCTTTCACTTTATTGCTAGAATGTGAAATTACACTTACACATATATATACACATGTTGCATACACTTCCACCCCTGCCATATGATTTATTGAATGTACTAAGCACTTTACACACTTTGCATTAGTTGTCACCCATAATCCTGCCAGCAGTCCTGTAAGGTATGTAATATGATTCCTATTTTTGAAGAAGAAATTGAGACTCAGAAAGGTTATTTGTCCAAGGTCACACAAGTAGTTGAGGTGGGATAGATACCCACATATCTGACTCCAAAGCTAAATGCTTTAAACCACTGTATTGCATTCATTAATTCATTCATACAAAAAATATTTACAGTGCATTCTCTATGCCTGCACTATGCTGGGTAATGTGGATACAATAATGAAAATCGCCAACTTCTATCTTAAAGGAGTTCAATCAGGTGAGGGAAACAGACACCTAAGTAGGCAATAGTGATGACATTTAGTAAGGCAGTGATGGATATATATTCAGGGCCGTCATATGCAGATATGTGTAGGACCTGTACAATGTTCTGTCATTGTAACTTAGTGAAAAGACATCTAATTTGGCCTTTCTTTCTTTCTTTCTTTCTTTCTTTCTTTCTTTCTTTCTTTCATTCATTCATTCATTCATTCATTCATTTTCTTTCTTTTTTCTTTTTTTGAGGGGAGCAGGTGATAAGGATTATGTCAGGGAAGGAGGCTTCCAGGAGGAGGTGACTCTTTATATGAACCTTAAAAGTGAGAAAGAGTTTTACCAGCTACAGATAGCTGAAAGAGAGTACTACACACACAAAGAATTATGTGATGAAAAACACAGAAGAAAGACAAAGTGTGATACATGGGGGAATGGGGTGGTTGATGGTTGACTTCTTTCAAAGAATAGTTTTCTGTGTGTTCATGTATTTGAGATTCTTTAGCCATCTCTAATTTTCCTCCACCTATTTTGGAAGCCATTCTGAGTCGTGAACTAATACCAGAGAGAAGAGTGGAGAAGGCAGTAGGAAAGATACCACCATTTTTCTTTGGTGTTACGGAGTATCAAGTACTTGTCGAATTTTATCTTATTGAATCCCCATAATATATCTTCAAAGCAGAATTATTCTTTTTTTTTTTAAAGATTTTATTTATTTATTTGACAGCGATAGAAACAGCCAGAGAGAGAGGGAACACAAGCAGGGGGAGTGGGAGAGGAAGAAGCAGGCTCCCAGTGGAGGAGCCTGATGTGGGGCTCGATCCCATAACGCCGGGATCACGCCCTGAGCCGAAGGCAGACGCTTAACCACTGTGCCATCCAGGCGCCCCCAAAACAGAATTATTCTTATTTCAAAGGAAAGGAAACTGAAGTAAAGCTCAGAGACCTTGTCCAACTTATCAAGTTAAAAGAAGAGCCAAGGATGTGAACTCAAAGTAATCTTTTACTGAAGCCCTGTGTCTTATTCATTTTCTCTGGAATGAGAAGAATATAATTGTGTATATAACATTTTCCTCAACTTTTACTTACCTAAATAAGGTGCTTACCAGAGAAAACCTCAGAATCATTACCACTAAATGCCTGTGTGAGAAAACAGTTTTGTATTTTAATTGTCTGTCCTCTGCATTTGGAGTTTTATTTACTGTATGAGTTTTATGTAAGTTCATAAAAGTCAATAAACTCAATATTCCAGAAATCACTTGCAATTTAACATCTAGATAATTAGGGTAACAAAAAGGAAGTTAATTCAGTGTGGGTTTATGATGGTGATTAACTTCGTCCCATTTCTTTCCCTGAAGAGAGGAAGAGTTCAGAAATAAAGTTATGTGAGTCTGCTGCAACCAAGGAGATAGATGCAAGAACAAAAGATTGTTATGAAACCCTTAAAATCACAGTGCCCTTTTAGCTAATTATGGTAGCTTAATTAAAGTTATTTTAAGTAATAGTTAATTATGCCTAATTAAGGTAATTATGGAATTAGCCAGGGGAATTTGAATGAACCACGACGCAGACATGTTTGGCCTCTGAGGATCAAGTGTGCATATAGGAGAAAATATGAAATGAAGCCTAGATTATAGTTTTGACTACACAAAGCCACTGTTAACAATGAGTAAAGTTATACACATGAAGTTGCAGAGTATACTAGTGTATCTTCAAAAAGTGTAACATGTAAGATTGTATTGGATTTGATTTCTTTTAATGTAATTTACTTTTGGGAGGCAAAGGAGGATTAAAGGTCTAACAGTCAGTGCCGTTTATGTTTTGAAAGTCTAATAATCCTTCTCTGTCCGTGCATTATTCAGATTTACCACATGCTTTTGGGACTATGGCTGACTTTAGGAAAGATCTAGCATATTTTACTTGGGGATATAATTTAGACTGAAATATCTAGGTCTGGCATTGTTGCCGTCCTGTTCTTGATTGAATAAAGGCACAGGATGCATAGACAAATGTGTAATCTTCCCTGTGCATTGGTAGTGTTTGTTAAAAGCCTCTCTAGTGCCTTCTTGGCTTTGCTGTGGCTGGAATATATGATTCCGTTTGTTGGGAGAATTCCCAGTGAATTATTTTTATCAGGTCAGTGGTTCTTAAAGTACAGTATTCCAGAATCTTCCAAGTGGTGTGTCTATGGTCTAATTTTAGTCTCTTCAGGTTAAGTAATTATTTTTCCATAGATGAACCTCCCCAACTAGGTTTGTGCTGATTCAAATTTCCACCTGGATTTTTCAGGCTCCCCAAACCTCTTACTAGGTTTTCTGCTGAGTAATTGTTATTCTTTCTCTTTAACGAGAAGCATTACAAAAAAGTCAGTGATCTCTGCCTATATCTGAATGTTAAGTAGAGAGTGAAAATATACTTTTTTTTTTTCCTCTTGATGGTAAATTACACAGGAATAGAGGAGAGGGATGGAGGCCTCAGAGAATCAAGCAGTGAAGACCTAGTGAGGTGCTCAGGGGTCAGACTCAGTTCAGCTACAAGTGCTGCCATTCACCATTACCTTTTGGTGACTGCATTGGTCAGAGGTGGCTGCACTGAGAGTTCTTGCAGGAGATTACAGCAATCGGGACTTCTAATAGAGTGTCTTACCTCCTCAAAGACCATGAAACAGTTCATGAGACTCTGTGAGACCCTCTGGATGAGAAGTACAAAGGATTGATGAGCTTTTGTGATGAACGTTTTTCGCTGAAAATATAGTATTTATTCAATTACCATTTAATAAAAAACATGTTTTAAGAGTGATGCATGTTTATCGTAGAAGGTCAAAGAAACCCAACAAAGCACCAATAGAAATCAGTTCACAGATTATACCATTCCATGCACCATCAAGATTGGTTAAGTAGCCAAACAGAATCATTTACTACACTGATATATGGGTATCCAGAAATGGAAATGCCTTTATCCACAGGGCTGCTAGGTTGACAGGCTGTGAATCTAGAGCTCTTGGTCATTCATATTCCAGTCCACATGGAGAGACACTTTGCAGAATGAAACAACACACAGAGAGAAGCAGAGATGAGAGGAGAAAGAGATTTAATGGTGTTCTTTGAGCCCAAAGATTTGACAATTCCTGAACAAATTCACTGTTGGCTTTCACAGTTATGTGAGCCAATAAATTCCCTTTTTTACTTACGCTTGTTTGAACTGGGCTTCTGTAACTTGCAGTTGAAAGAGTTCAGATAGTACTTGCACGCCTTTGTCTCATAGTGAGGCACCTGAGCCTTCCATGAAACCCCAGTGACCTGGGGAATGACTGTTGTGAGGTCACGGTTGAAACTAAATGTAAATTGTACATGGAAGTGCAGGCAAAACAGAGCGAGTTTCTAATATGAGAAATAAAAAAATAAGGGAGACTCAAACTAAATATTTATTAAATACGGAGGGAAAATGATAAGTTTACAGTGGACAAAGCTGGATGATACCACCTTCCCCAAGTCATCCAGGTTAGCATCATCATTTAGGTACCTGTCAGTGTCAGGTACGCCTCAAGATGAGGCACTGGGAAGGGCCTTCCATCTCTCCTGTGTCATTTCCAGTAATGCATAGCTGCAATCTAATTATGAGAAAAGATCAGCCTAACTCAAACTGGGAGACATAGTATAAAAACAACTGGCTAGTACTCTTTAAAAGTGTTAAGGTGATTTAAAAAAAAGTGTTAAGGTTGGGGCGCCTGGGTGGCTCAGTCGTTAAGCATCTGCCTTTGGCTCAGGGTGTGATCCCGGAGTTCTGGGATCGAGCCCCACATTGGGCTCCATGCTCCGCTGGGAGCCTGCTTCTTTCTCTCCCACTCCCCTTGCTTGTGTTCCCTCTCTCGCTGGCTTTCTCTCTCTCTGTTAAATAAATGAATAAAATCTTAAAAAAAAAGTGTTAAGGTGATAAAACACAAGGAAAGACCAAGGAACGCTATAGATTAGAGGAGACTGAGGAGGCATGACAACTAAATGTAATATGAGTTGGAGTATCAGCCATCTAATTTAATCAGTTCAGTGCAATATCAGTTAGATCCTTAAGCAGAAAAAGGACATTAATAGTAAAACTGGTGAAAACAGAATAAAGTCTGTAGTATAGTTAATGATAGTGTATCAGTGTTTATTTTTTAGTTTCGATATTTGTGTTATATAAGATATTAATATAGGGGAAGCTGGTTGAATATGTGTGAATTCTCTGTACTATGTAACTCATTCGTAGGTCTAGAATTATTTGAAGATAAAAAGTTAAGAAAAACAGTGTACAGAGAGAGAAAAAGAGTGGGGGATTTGATGGGAGTCATAGAAATGGCAAAAGAAGTGATATTGGCCAACCTCGAAAGCTCAAGCATGGGCATTTCCCTAGCTTTGGCAGAAGGAGAGCTCTCCAGTGGGGGTTGCTGAATGGAATCTGTTCCTCTACCTCTGCCATTCCTTTAGGGGACTGCTTTCTGCCTCATGACTTTGTCATTGATTTGGCTAATATCTGGTAGATCACTGGTCAATATTTCAGTATTCTTAGTTTTTAGAACTATTAAAACTCTTACTTTCACTTTGTACATTAGTATTTAGATGGAAAGTTATGAGAGGAAAAGCCAGGCATCCATATTTTTTCATTTTCTTTATTTGGTAAAAATATTTTCTTTTTTCTTTTTTTAGTTTTTATTTAAATTCCAGTTAGTTAACATACAATGTAATATTAGTTTCAGTGTACAATTTAGTGATTCAGCATTTCCATACAGTACCCGTTTAACCCATCCCCCCACTTCCCCCTGGTAACCATCAGTTTGTTCTCTAACAGTTAAGAGTCTGTTTCTTGGTTTGTCTTTCTCTTTGTCTTTTTTCTCCCTTTGCTTGTATGTTTTGTTTCTTTAATTCCACATATGAATGAAATTACATGATATTTGTCTTTCTCTGACTGACTGACTTCGCTTAGTGTAATATTCTCTAGCTCCATTCATGTTGTTGCAAATGGCAAGATTTCATTCTTTTTTTTTTTTAAGATGTATTTTATTATTTATATGAGACAGAGGGAAGAGGCAGAGGGAGAAGGAGAGAATCTCAAGCAGACTCGCTGCTGAGCATGAAGCCCCATGCAGTGCTCGGTGTCACCATCCTAAGATCATGACCTGAGCTGAAATCAAGGGTAGGGCACTTAACCCACTGAGCCACCCTTGCACCCCAATATTTCATTATTTTTGTTGGTTGAGTAATACTCCATTGTGTGCGTGTGTGTATGTGTGTGTGTGTGTATACACACCACTTCTTCTTTGTCCGTTCATCAGCTGATGGACATTTGGGCTCTTTCCATAATGTGACCATTGTTGATAGTGCTGCTGTAAATATCGGGGTGCATGTATCCCTTCAAATTATTACTTTTGTATTCTTTGGGTAAATACCTAGTAGTGCAGTTGCTGGATTGTAGCGTGGTTCTATTTTTAACGTTTTGAGGAAACTCCATACTGTTTCCCAGAGTGGCTGCACCAGTTTGTAGGTAGGAATATTTTCAATACAATTCCAGCAACCCTTTAGATAAATAATGATTTCACTGAAAGCAAGAAGCTTTCATTATTCTTTATAGTTCCCATGATTAAAATAGTACTTGGAACACAATAGGTTCTCAATAAATGTCCATAAATGTCACTAAAATATTTTTTGATGTTAGTTACACATTTAAACCTTACTAAATAATTATGAAGGTGTGGCAAACTTTACAATTTATATCTTTTTATTAAGCACGTAATATGTGCCAGCTACTATGCTAAGTGGTTTAGATGCATTTCTTTGAGTCCTCACACCAGTGGGGCAGATGTTATTCTTATCATTTTAAAGATGAGGCCCAAAGAGGTGAAATGACTTGCCTTAGCTCACAAAGTTACTAAATTGCTAGCCTAGGCTTCTACCCCTTCTATGTCTGACTGTGACACTTTGCTGCCTCTCTGAAAATATGTGATGCATTCTCAACCAGTTATATAAGAATTCTATGTTAAAAATTTATGTATTAAAATGAACAATTGTGTGATTTTTGTTTAAAAATATAAATGGGAGGCTATCACATCCTAATTCTTCGATTAGAGGCAGTATATCAGTTTAGCATATAAATGCTTTGCTGCTCTTATTTTTGCTTCAAGTGCATTGGAACAAAGTATATTCCTTATAACAAATGCAACATCTTCAGAATCAAGAGACAAAGTATGTAACTCCTATTCAGTCTTGGGTATGGTGCTAAGATTCTTAGCTCTGCAGACACATATATACATGTACCACTAAATCAGGTATAGTCAGGTTTTAATGTAATATGCAAGTATTTTAGAGTCAGTTTTTGAATGCTCTTAAACACAATTGGAAAACACAAAGTATAGAGTCAAGGAAAGTTGCTACAAAACTCAGAAAGCAGATTAAAATATCTTAGGGCTTTGTCTTGATTTTTTTTTCTGTATGCCCATTTTTTGTGTGTCATAAAATAAGCACTTAAGGAACTATGTAGGGGTTCTTTTCCTTGCAATACATTATTTCCTTCCTAATTGGTCAATGCAGGACAAACACATCATTAAGCCCATAGGAGTCTCGCTATAGCATAAAATTTTGTGTAAGGCAGATCCATCTCAAGCAGTGAGAGCAGTTTGTTCCTTTAAGTGCCAGAAGGACCTTGTTATAGCTTTGCTTCACCTATTACAGAGCCCCTCAGCAAGGGCAGCCTTATGGGACCTTTTCAGGATGCCATTCAATGAAAATGATGATGAGAATTTCTTCAACCTCTAGTAGTCTTTTGTTACTGCTGAAAAATTAGATTTTCTGTTCCTGTAACAGGCTAGTGTCCAATTAAAGGATTCTGTGGTCATTTGGAAATGAGAAATGAATTGTTTTACTCAGGATTTTCCCCCTTGAGAAGCCAGGGTGCTTTGGTGCCATTGGCATAATTGGAAGCTCTGGGCTTTTCTTGCCTGATGTAAGGTTAGAGCTACCTGAGCAGGGCTCAAAGGCATCTTGTGCTGCCTGAGACCAATCCAGTGAATCAGAATGGCAAATGAGCGGGAGTAGCTGAAATGGAAAACAGCCAGCTGCTGGCCCAACACAATGAAGCCCAGAGTTAATTTGCAGAAAATGAATTATTTCTTTTCAGTGTGTGACTCTCTGTGAATGGAACATCGTGACAGGGAGTGAAAAGGAAATGCTTTATCAGGACTTGGCTGAGTGAGTTATGGGGCAGGTGTGCATGCTTGGAAAACCTGGGATGGATGGATTGGAATAAAATATGATCACTGGTCCAAGCTAGTTCACAGCACCACAAAGCCATCTGTTAGGGTCCAACCTAGCATGACTGTCAGTCTCCTGTAGGAAGAGACTTAGCATGGGAATGCAAAGTTGTAGGTATAGAGAGAGAGTTCAGGAAAAATGTCCACTTTCAAAAAAAGAAAGTGAAACATTAACCACAAAATTCACCAGAGCTTTATAACTACTGTTTTTTAACAAGTTAATATCAACACATGGTCATCTGCAAAGAGACAGGTCAGCAATTTTTCACAACTAGACATTTTTTCCAAAGAGGAAAATGACTTGGTTAGAATTATGTCTTTTATTATTTTCTGTTATTTTGTGGGGTGGACATTTATGGAAAGGAGGACTAAAGTTGCTCAGGTCAAGTTGGGTGCCCAGAGTTATTAAGACAAGATGTTTTCTGTGTGGGTTGGATCAGTGAGAGCCCAGGGCTCCCTGTGGCCCCGTCTACTCCAAGTGCCTGGAGTATGGAGAGAGGACTCCCAGAGGCTAGTGTGGGTTTAGGGATGACATGGAAAATATGGTTTAAGCCTTTTTCTTTGGTACTTAGAGTCTTCAGTAAAGGAGTATTCTTAATTATTTCCTAGGAGGTTTGTTAAGTATGAAAATGTTACACCCCTCTTTCCCTCTAAGCCACCTCATTAATCCTCTTATAGTAAAAGATTCCCTGGGATATTACTCACACTGTACCCCCCACCACACCACTATAATCAGAGGACACAACTCTTTGTTCAGCAGGAGGCTCAATAAACAGTTGAATGTGTGAAAGAAAAACACGAACCTTATGAATCTAGTGATTCACACAAGCGAAACCTAAAACTCTTAACTGTGTTCCTCCTCCCCTTCCAACATGTTGTCCTTTGCAACATATTTTATAATTCAATTCTCTAATTTCCATTTAAAAAAATTTCTTAGGTACAGCTTCTTCAGAGGATAAATTACTTTTGTTAGGATTTAGTAATCCTTGGTGGGTGTTGGTAGATTCTACATTAATGGTACTTGGAGATGAGATGGAAAGTCAGGGAGAGCTGGGGATGAACTGGGAGTTTGGTGCAGATGAGACGGACTGTGGCCACATACAGAATTGACAGCCAGGTTCACAAACATGCTGAAACTGATTACGGCGGTGTTCCAGGAAGGCCGTAGTGGAGGAGAAAGTCCAAATGTCCAAGCAAGTCATGTTGAGAATGGGGTGTGCTACAGCATGCTTTCATGGACCCACTTCAGTAGTTTGTAACTATTCTGGTTCTCCATATCTCACATCACTATTCAGCACTCATTCAGGGCAAAAACCCCCCCTCCACTTACATGATGCATGTATAAAGAAGGAAAAAAGTAATAGCCTGTGTCATCAGCTGCCCTTCTGCTTCCATTTCTTTCACTAGAGTGGGGATATTCTTATGGATGTAGGTATATTTACCCCTGGGATAGAAGAGGCTTTATTAGAAATGTGGCTTAGCTGCACAGGTGTTTCACATCAGAGGAAGGGCCAAAGGAGTAGAATTAGGATTCAGGGCTAGCATGAACAATTGTCCTGTTTCCCCCAGGACTGAGGGGGTTTCCAGATTTTAGTACTATAATTGAGACATTGGTGAGCAAATTTTCCTGGTTTGTCCTAGACTGATGAGTTTGGGGGTCACCTGGCCAGACTGGTATGGTCCCTACTGAACGGGGATATGGCATTGTGTAGACACTGTACAAAATCTGCCCACTTCACTTTTGTGATCAACAGATCAGCCTCTCTCTAACCCCTGAGGCTGTTCTGTTGAACCATGTGGGGCTTATTCAGTCCTCAAGCCATGACAGAGGAAGCAGAATCTATACTATTGGCTTAACCACTTCATCTTCTGCAGGGAAGTAACATTAATACATTAGGACACACATTTGGCTGGGTTTCATTTGCCAGTACAAAATTACTTTTTGATTCATGATACATTTTGATCGAAAACACACCCACTATCAAAATTTTGATCAGTACTGTGGTCTCTGTCTGAATCTCTCAACAAAAGGAGGGAGTATACCTGTAGAGGAAGACTCCCACACATCTGTTTCACCTTTCTCATCCCACATGTAGGTGTAGATAATCACCAATAGAACTTTAAAAAATATCCTCTTAAGGTTGTCATGCAAACAGGGGTGAATTCAGAATCAGGAACAAGAGTGCCAAGGCAGGAACAAAGGTGGGGGAAGATTGGAAGTGGCAGGCAGAGTAAACCTGAGTTGCCCACAGCTTCTGCTGTGCACTGCTGCCTGTGTGCCATAGTTTCCACTGTATTTTATTCCATTTGTTCCATGAGTGGCTTTAATGCTCTTGAAGAGCCTGCTGTGTGCAGAGTGGCTTTCTAGAAGGACTGGATATTTTCTCATAGAATAGAGTTCCGGTTACCTTGGATTGCATGTTAAAGTTTTTTTTCATGCACATTCTAAATTACTGTTTTAGTAAAGATTTTAAGTCATCAGTGGCAGTAGGGAAAATAATTGGAATGTTGACATTTCACAATTACAGTTTGAGGCTATTACCTAATTTCTGCCCTTAGAATTTATTTAATCATGCTAAGTTAGTGATGAAATCAATCTTTCCCTCTGAAAAACAGTTTGGAAAGTTTTTTCTTTTAGTTCATCACCTTTTCAAATTACCTTCAGAAGACCTTGTGGGGCAAAGGCATTCTTCTGTGCTTAAGTATCTCAATGAGCTTATGAGCTACAGAGAGAATTTACCAGAGTTCTTTGTGTGCTAACTATGTAGTACTGTCGTACTTACGACTCAAAGTGTGCTCTGAGGGAGGCTGCATCAGCATCACCGGAGAGCTTCTTAGAATTGCATCCTCAGGCCTGGCCTCAGACCTATGGAATCAGAATTTGCATGTTAACGTGATTCCCAGGTAATTAGTAAAAGCACATTAAAGTTTGAAAAATAGTACTATAGAGAATTTGGAGGAAAAATGATGGGTTGGCCCTAGCAATAATATATGAGTCCAGGCAATCTGTTCTATAATTCTAAGGCCCCTCCTCCTCAATATCCACCCAAGACTTGATGTATTTGCGGTAGGAATACAAATCCTGTTACAGAAGAGAATTCCTCCAAGCATCAATGTCCACTGTTTTATGAATGTTGGTGCCACTTTCACTGTTCTTGCAAACACATTACTGCATTTGGAAGTTGACTTCTGGTCTACTCGAGCAAAATGACAGCTGCAATCCATTTTTCAAAGCCGTCAGTGCTTTGGGTAAAGTGCTTGTTTTGTTATGTTTGGGAGAGATAGGTCATAAAGGAGCAGAGTTTGGAAGGGGAATGGGCTGCAGTTTTCTCAGGGGAGGTCCCAATAAACCTCCAGGAAGCATACAGCAATCATTAGGTAGGTAATTAGGACCTACAGGCTCTTAGCAGCAAAAGATGCAATGCCTTAGAATTATACTGTTAGGTAATCAATAAGGCAGTGGCAACTCTGCTGTCGTCTGAGATTATTGAGGGCAGAACTGGAGATGAGAGAAAGGCCAGGTCCTTTCATCTTCATGGAGAGTTTTCCTTTTGATCCATGCCAAAGTAAGTTTTCTTGTTTTAAATATTATTTTAAATTGAGTTATAATTGACATATAATATTAGTTTTAGGCATACAACATGATTTGATATTTGTATGTATCGCAAATGATTACAATAAATCTAGTTAACACCTATCACCACATATAGTTACAATATTTTTTCTTATGATAACTTTTGATATCTACTTTTTGAGCAACTTTCAAGTATACAATACAGAGTTGTTAACCAGAGTTGCCATGTTGTACATTACATCCCCAGGACTTACTTATTTTATAACTGAAAGTTTGTACCTTTTGATGTACTTCACCCATTCCACCCACTCTCTGCTCCCAGCCTCTGGCAACCACCAGTCTGTTCTCTGTTCTATGATCTTGTTTCTTTGTTTGTGTTCTTCTTGTTGTTGTTTTAGATTTCACATGTAAGTGAGATCATATGGTATATGTCTTTTCTTTCTGATTTATTTCACTAAATATAATACTCTCTAGGTCCATTCATATTGTCACAAATGGCAGGATTTCTTTTAATGACTGAATCATATTCCACAGTGTGTGTATATCTATATATCTATATCTAATCTGTTCTATATATATCTATATACACATACCACATTTTCTTGATCCATTCATACTTTGATGGATACTTAGGTTGCGGTTGCGTTCATGTCTTAGCTATTGTAAATAATGCAGTGAACGTGGGGGTATACATAATTTTTTGATTTAGTGTTTCTTTTAGATAAATGCCCCAAAGTAGGGCTGCTGGATCATATGGAACTTGTAATTTTAATTCCTTGAGGAAATTCCATGCTGTTTTCCATTGTGGCTGTACCAGTTTGCATTCCCCAGGGGTAGGTTTTTGAAGTTACAGAGTCTAAAAACTTGGAGGCATCAGCAGATTTTTCCCTGTTGACTGTGTGTACCGGGCCTTTGTGTACCTTCCCAGCTGCTGTGTCACGTAACCCAGGGGAGTCCCATCCATCCTGTAGTTTATGTGAGTGGTGCCCTCTAGAGTTATGCAGTGCCACAATTCTGGTTACATTTCCCAGTGTAGACAGTAGGTAAAAAGGATAATCAGAACTATTTCTTTCATTCAACATCTTTTTTATATAATTATCCTCAACTCATGCTGTATATCAAAATCATTCCCAGAGCGATAAGAAATATAGCTGCTCAGACCACATGCCTGTAGATCTTAATTCAGTAAGTCTGGGGCCTATTGAGTAGGACTTGGAAGTCTGTGTTTTTATAAAACTCTAGGTAATTCTGATGTGCTGTCAACTCCATGTTTAGTGCTAAGGCACATACTTAAAAAATTAAGACACGCTATGCCATCAAGTCATCTGTAGTTTTATGGGAGAGATTTGGATGTAAATCACACATGATACTATAATATTTTAGGGCTGTGATAGGGGCAAGTACGAAGAGTCCTGGAATGATTGTGGTAGAGAATGGAGCTGAGCTCTTACTTGGGTACATCTTTGTGTGTTTGTATGTATGTACATCTCTAAGCGAAACTGAGACCTCTTTGAGAATCTTTGTTAGCTTACAGTTCTGTGTCCTTCACTAACTACAGACTACAGATGTCTGGAATCCTCTATCTTTCTCTTTAAACCCTGTTGTGAAGAGATGAGCTACTTGTTCACACTGAAGTATATATAATTGATGATCCTATTGTGTTACTTCTCATGGAAAATTTTCATTTTAATAGACCATAATGGGACTTGGGAGAGGCAGGCTGGTTTGGGGAGATATGCATATAGGTGTGTGTAAGTGGGAGCGGGAGTCCCGAAGCTCCTTGTAATCCCACCAGGTGGCTACCTTTTATTACTGTATTAGGGACTAACTGCAAAATTTAGGAATTTAAGGTAAGAAATGATGGGTAGGAAAGGAGTATCAACTGCTGCTAATAGCGTACAGTGGTCATTAGTTCGAAATGAAGCACTAATTCAGAGAAGTGCTGAGTAAGAGGAGAAGAGGAAAATTAGGGGAAATGAAACTCCAATGAACAGTTGATCATGTCTTAATTAGCAGTGGGAATTGATGAGGTGAAAAATGTCAGCTTGCCCAAAAAGATGTTTTCCTGGTTTTTAAAATAACCAGTAGGGTGCCAAATTCATCCTCCATTTTAGTAATGATTAGCATATTCATATTTTCTTATTTCTTCACCATTACAGTAGCTTTCAAATAATTGTTTTCTTGAATGCCTAAAGATGACATTGCTTTATTATTTTTTATGTTACATATAAGTGAGTGAATTTTTATGTTATATATGTATACTATATATGAGGAATGATCTTTGCTCCAAGGCAAACTAGATTCTTGACCATCAAATTCAGTTTATGGTTTTCGGGGTAGTAAAGCTAGAACCTCCATATCTCAGTCTCACAGCTATACATTATGGGCAAGCTATGGTGATGGAAAGGTTATTAATATTATTCTCAGGCAGGCTTCTCTGAAAGTAAATAGAGACACAGCAGTGGAGAGTTCAGCTCTTTTGTGTGGGTTGTAACAAGTTAAAGAACCCAGGATCCTTTCACTTTTAGATTTATGTTCATTTTTTTGAAGTTTATTTTTTTTGGAAACTCTATACCCAACATGGACCTTGAACTCACAACCCTGAGATCAAGAGTTGCATGCCTTTCCAGTTGAGCCAGCCAAGCGCCCCAGATTTATGTTCATTTTGATAGATTATTCATCCTGTGCCTCACCTACAGTTTCAGAGAGTGAGGTGAAAGAAGCTTGGAACTTTCCTTCTGTGGCCTCCCTCCCCAGAAGTCACTTGCTGCTGGTTGATGGGACGCCAAGGAAGTTCTCATCTGACTTCTTGTGTTGTCTTAGCCTCACCACACCAGACAACGATGACCATGGGTTTCCAGGCTTAAAGTTTAGCTGATAAGACTGGACAAGTACATGCAAGAATTCCAAAATACTTCAAAATGTATTAATGTCTGGTAGGGGATGAACACGTTGCCTGTCCTGAGATATCACTTGTAATGATTTTCATGCTTTCCTTTTTTGGAGACACCATTACCGCAGATGAGAAATACAACACAAATTTCATGAGCAATAAGCACACATGCTTTGAATTATCTGTTAGACTTCTTCCATATTTGAGATCAAGGAGCCATATTTGAGATGAGGATGTTGGTAGGTCTGCTAACCTGTGTTGTTTTTGCTATCAGGAAGGTCAGCCACAGTTTAAATATAACCTGACTTACACTGCTATTTAAAAGCTATGGGGAAAGCACTGCATGACCTTCTGATTTGTTTGTCAAACTTGTCTGAGATGACGTGCATCTCTGCCTGCTTTTATGTGAGAGAATATAACACAGCTGGAATTCAAAACACTAAGAAAAATACTCAGGCAAAATATTTGTTGACAGATTTTCCCCCCCTTTTTACTTTGAAATGAACAAAGCCATCACGTTACAGCAATGTTAGGATTTTAAAGTCCACAGAAAGTAAGATAGAGGTGGTAGTGGGGAATGCTTTTGTACTAAATGAATCATCTATTTAGCAGCAGCTAATTCATCTGTAGACCACTTTATAAGAAATACTATAGGCCTGGATCTCTTTTACTGTCTGTCTCTCAGAATTAGGGCATGTCTTCAAAGCAAAAACTTTAATTCCGTGGCAAGGTTTGGGATGATACAAATCTAGGTTTCCTGAAGATAAGACCACAGTAGTAAAAAAAATAAAACAATCACCCAACAATATAAACAACATACCAGTGTTTTTCAGTCTATCAATAAAAACTAATTAAGTATACATCAGTGCTAATCTCAGGAGATTGGAGCATTGATAACCCATAGTGTATACAATGAACTTGGTAAGAGTACTGAGAAACTACCACTTCACGGTTTCCCAAAGACCTGTATAATTAAGCAAATGACATATTCTTTGATTACCCATGTGCTGGCCTGGAACACTGAATTTCATAGTTCATTAGCATGCATTGTTCATTAGCGTGCATTGTTAGAAGTTCCAGTTTCTAGCCATGGTGGCGTCTGGAACAGACAGCCTCAGGAGGGGCAGGTAACTTATGAAACTATGGATTTTGGAGTGTTTTTAAATGAAAAGTAATAAGGAATCTATAATATGCCTTGATTTGCTTCCACCCTTGTTAATAAAATTTCAAAGAAGATGCTTCAGTATACTTTATAATAAAGACTTTTTTAGTACTAATTCCATCTATATTATTGCCTAATGATCAGGGGCCACTGTAATTCCAGGCTAAGGTTTGATGTATGGGGAAAAATCTCTTTATCCTAGAAGAGGTTGAAATTAGCAGTTAATTGTCAATTTCTATTTTGTAGGACGATTCTAATAGGGTAATTGTGGGTGAGGTGTTTGTCTTAATCCTTTCTTTTGACCATTTTAAGATCTCTTTGGTGAAGGAAGCCAACTCAAGAATCAGCAGAAATGGAGTAAGAATTGGACAAAACTGAAATAGTTGGGGGAAAGAAAGGACTTCAAGCTGTATTCTGCATTGACTATTCACTGATACCATTTTAGTTTTGCTAAAGGCTGGTAGTATCCGTCCATAACTTCTTTGTAGTCACAGGATGCCTTATTTCTATTACTATTGCTTCAGTAACAATAGTAACTATAATTTATATATTACCTACTGTGTGCCTGACACTATGCTAAATGTTTCAATTCACATTATCCCCTGATCTTGAAATCAAACCTTTGAGGTATATATTGTAATTCTCACTTTACTAAGGAGAATAGTTGCCTAAATAGTTTGTCCAAAGTCATTGCTAATAAGCAATAGAGAACTTTCCAACCCATGTCCGCTTTACTCCAGAGCCCATGTAATTCCAGCTACCATCTGTTCCTCCCTACCCACCAACTTACCCAAGTTTAGGAACTGGCAGAATGAGTAGGTGTCTGAGCCCAGGTTAGTACATAGACGTTTGAATTTTTGGTGTGTAATAAAAAATGCTTTCCTATTTAAAATTCAATGTCTTGCATTATTAGTTCTTAGAATAGATGACTCACTTATTTACTTTAAAATGGACAGGGATACAAATGGCAGGACAAATAGTTGCTGTTCATGTAGTTTTTCTTAATTTGTGTGAGGATATTTTACTACACTGGTTGTATTTATGGATACAAGAAAAAATATAAGACTAGATGTGATCAGTCTGAAATATGCTAATTATTTATTCTGTGAATATGCATCCACACTATACATAGTAACATTAAAGGAACCTTCACCACACAATCCATCAATATGTAGCTGTCAATCTGTCAGTTAATTACAATTAATGCAGTTGGCAAGGCGGAACTCCAGTGCATATTAACAATAGTTTGCATTCTTCAGTCATGGCATTTGAGCCATCATAGAGTGTGTGATGAATACACATTAAAAATAACGCATCCTTTTCAGCTAAATAATTTTGACACAGTGATGGCATGTTTTCCCCTCTTTTTCTAAAGTGCTTATATCATTTCTTTCCTCACTCAGCAAAACAAAAAAGAAATAACTTCCAAAAGAACTAAGAAACTACTGAGTTAATTTCCATGTGCTGCATTGAATGGTGTCCTAAAAGCAGCTTGGGAAAAGTTTCTTGCTGTCTCTGCCCTGATTTCATTTTATTTTTGTCTATAATAGGCTGAAGTACTTATAAGGAAGAGAATTTTGGCAGAAACTTAAGACAGAAATGATTAAAAAGAAATGCTATATATTGACAAATGTTCTCCTCTAAAATATTTTTTTCATTTTAGTAATCGTATTCACCTAGCCATGGTGGAGATTTTTTTGCCTAATTATGTGACATCATGAATTCACAGCCTATGTGCAAGCTGGTACGGGCATAGGCCAATGGGACTGTGAGAGCCCGGATTTGGGAAGGCCCAGAAACTCCCATAGATGGACTCAGAAGCCTCCCTTACTTCAGGGATGCAAAAACCCTCCACAGAATTCTTTTGCTCTTTTGTAAAATGGACTGAGCCAAGTTTTGTAATGTCTCGGGTGTCCTCAGTGCTTCAGAACTGAGCGGCTGCTCCCGCCTCAAGAAACCTTTGCTTTGACTCCCCATGTCAGCTGCTTGAGTGGCTCCAGAGACCATGGCCAGGCACTATTAAAACTACACCACCCTTCCTAACCTCTCCCCAGTTTTGTTTCAGATTTGGACTTGAAAAAAAAAATGTCTCTCAGAAGGTAGTTCAGAGAGGCGGATTGACTCTGACCCCTTTACGTTCTGAGAACTATGTATTCCGTGGGTGCTGACGTTCTCATCTAGGCTCAGTTGCCTTTCTGCTCCTGCTCAGGGCAGCCAGCAGCTGATTGTCAGTGAGCCATTCCGTAGAAATGCTGCTGCTGGGTAATTGCTGGCTTGAGGTCCCTGGCAGCTTGCAGCCACTGTGTCTCGTGCCACCAGAAGCCATTGTTAGGAGGTGTACCTGATGCCATTGAGCTGTCAGTATCTTAGTCACCTCCTAAGGAGCACAGCAGGGCTCCTCTAAGTATGTTCCAATTCTTGCCTTGCGTATAGGGCAGAACCTACCCTGACAGTAATGTTCTTTCTAGAAAGGGCTTGACTTGCCAAAGCACTTAGTTCCTAGGCTCTTCTCTCTCTTCACTCTCTTCACTCATTATTACATTTCAGTAATAGGCTGAGCATGAAAAAAATCTAATATAAATTTAGGGCTAATGATTAAAGCACTTTAAAACCTCTACTCATGGAAGAAAATTGCATGTTTGATTTGTCTTGATCCAATGATTAAGTCTTTTTTTTGGAATTATTTAAAACAATATACTCATAAGAATTATTCTCTTTTTTTCCATGTTAAGAATGCTTTACAAGGAAGCCCATTGCATTCCACGAGTTTTCTTGTTAAGGGTTATAACTTACTCTTCTCTTCTAGTCATAGAATGTTTCAAAAACCTTCCTGACAATAAACTAATTTTGTTTTCATGTTGTCAAAAATTTTTTTTTATTTTTTAAAGATTTTATTTATTTATTTGACAGAGAGACAGCCAGCGAGAGAGGGAACACAGGCAGGGGGAGTGGGAGAGGAAGAAGCAGGCTCCCAGCAGAGGAGCCTGATGTGGGGCTCGATCCCAGGACCCTATGATCAGGCCCTGAGCCAAAGGCAGACGCTTAACAACTGAGCCACCCAGGTGCCCCTCATGTTGTCAAATGGTTTTGAAAAGACATGTGTATGACAAAGATTATCGTGATTCCTTATTATTAAAAGTGAAAATATAATGGAAGAAAATATCTTTCTATATGTGACTAAGTTTGGGGGAAAAGCTTGGGTTTCATAAGCAGAGAAAAATGCTATTAAATATCACTTATCTCCTAAAAATTATATTGAGACTAATAAAACATCCATCTAGTGAATTTTTATTTATATCACCTTCGACCATGATCCACGAAAATTGTTCTTTTCACTAATGATCATTTGTTATTTGTCTGAGTGTAAAGAACAGTATTTGGAGACATGGGTCATGTGAAGTGACCCTTATGTGTGTAATTCAAAGCATGCTATCTTTCCTTCAGTTGTGATTTATCTATGCCTTGTAATATGGAACAAAGGATATGTTTTAAATTGTATAGCATGAATTATGGTGATCCTTTGGACTAGATTACAACCCAGAAAGAGCATAATTATTCATCATATTGGGTACCCATTTGCTTTATTTCTGCCTTAATCATTTATTTTCACTTTGGCTTTGTGTGTGTGTGTGTGTGTGTGTGCATGCGTGTGCATGCGTGTGTGAATAAAATAAAATCTTGCAGCTTTAGGACTTAATATTTTGACCTAGAACTATTTAGAAATTTCCAAACTGTTAGGTCACTATTCTCAAAGCTCTCATGAATTTCCTCCATTTTAGTAGCAGTGGAATAAGAAAACCAGTTCAGTCATGGGTAATTTGGCATTTTTCAAATAGGTAAAAAAGAAAACTAGCTGCCTTGATGCTGCTGATCTATGTCAAGTCTGTATTTTTTTTCCCATCAATTTTTTCTATAATAATCATCCAGAATGAAAAAATATCTTGTAGTTTGGGGAGTGCTTATTTTAAACTCAGTATACACCTACTTGCACAAAACAGGCCCTATAGCCTAAGGCTAGGGTACCCTAACATCATCATGCTTCCAGTGCCTTTGAGAGTTTGGAAAAGGCTCAGGTTCATTGTACCTTGAAGCAAATAATTTTTCTTTAAGGACTTTTATAGCAAATTGTTATTTGTTCATTTCAGTGGAATGTTTTGCAAACCCTAAATCTGGGAGATGAGGGAGGTGGGGGAGCTTTCTATAGAAGTTCTATCTATACAGACTAGAAAGATAGAATAAAAGGATAGCCAGTTTTTTTTTTTTTAACTTTGGGCATTTTGTGGTTGATAATGATCATGGCTGATGGATCCAATCCATTGCATAGCCCAGACTGACTAATTTAATTCCACTGAAATCAGCGGACGGAATGTACGACGGGCTCATCTTGCATAGGTAGATATGGCCAAAGTCCATTGGCCTTCTTGGAATAATGCAGATGAAAACTAGAAGTGGCATGAAATCTGCATATATGAGAAAGTCATTTTACTTTAGACTTTAATTGACATTATTAATCTGTAAGGTGTCACTTTTCAACAATTATTTAATTTTTTGTTCTTTTTTTTTTTCTGTTTACAGTTGAGAAGCTTTCAGTATTTACTTAGGACACTTGTCTCCCCTCAAACAAACGTCCCACAGGTTAGCTCTGAGAAGCTTACCATCATCTTCATCACTGTAATTCACCAGAGGAGAATTAAACATGACTTTGGATCTTGGAAAAGTGACTATAACTTTAACTTTGTGCTGTGATATTAAACACAGAAAGTCAGTGCAATTATCTTGTAGGCATGCACAGGTAGAGGCAGCTGCCAAGTGTGTGTAATGTCTGACCAAGCTATAAATCAGCAAAGCATGACAGGCAATTCCCATTATCAAGAACCTCATGGGGCATCACAGTTTCATTGTAGTGGAATTTTGTTATTTTCAGAACCTTGCTCAAATTGTCCAGTTTTCGAGACTACAAATGGCATATGTGGCACCCAGTTTCTCCATAGATAACAAGGCAATAGAAAAGACCTGCCTTCTTAGAAATAATAAAAGAGTACAGCAAGATTGTTTAGTACAAGATCAGCATATAAAAAACAATTGCTTCCCTATATTCTGGCAATAACCCATTAGAAAATGGGGTCACAAAAAGATTCTATTCAAAACGGCAACAAAACCTATATAGTGTCTGGAGATAATCCTAACAAAGAGTGCAAGTGCTTTAAGGAGAATCAGTTAATGAAAAGGAAACTGTAAATAATACATTCACCATGATATATTTATATTCAGCATTGCCCACAAAATGTACTATTATATTTCAATGTATTTATGTAAAAGAATAAAAATGGACTGGAAGGATATACACAGAACTTCTAGTGTCTTGGAAATGAGGGTTGGAACTAGTATTGGAGTGATGGTCAAAGGAGACTTTAGTTTTATTTTTGTACTAAAAATAAGACGTTTAGTTTTATTTGTGGTTTTCACATTCTTTTACAGAGTTTATTCATGTATTACTTGGGTGATAAAAAGTTTAGACATGGAGAAAATATTAGAATACTAAAAGCAAATCATAACACTGATTTTGTATGCTAAAAATATGGGTGATTCTTTCTTTTTGTAGTTTTCCAAATTTTATTTCCCATTGTCTCATAAAAATAACCTAATACAAACTTAATTAGAGAATATTAGGGGATAAAAATAGAATGCCAAGCAGAGGAGAAAAGAGCCAGGGGCACACCAAAACATGCTAGGAAAAATCAAAGCAAAACAATTTAGACACATCAGGCCAAAGTTCAGATTCAGTGTTATCACTCTGAAAATCCAGGCAAAATTTTGGTTAGGTTTCCACAGCTAAGTAACTAGAGAAGATGATAGCTAATTGAGAGGATTAAGGATAATGAATTTAAAGAACCTTACGTAGCACCTGTTACATATGAGATTTTCAGAAGGTGGGAATCTGAGGATGAGAATCTAAGAAGAGATTTTAAAAATTTAGCAGTCTTAATCAAGTTTTCAGCCCAGGGGAAGCTGAATACTTAGGAAATATATATCTTATAACCAGCTTCAGGACCATAAAGATGAAGAATTAGCCAAAGTGAGTCATATCAAGATGGATTAAGTGGTATTAGGATTACTCCAGTAGGAGAAGCAAGGCAGTTAGAATTCCAGCCAGAAGATGATGGCCAATTAATAAAGATTCTCAGATTCTCTGCTCCATTAGGGAGAGCCTGTTATTTTCACAGGTGAATAAAACCAGCCTCATGATGGTGGTGGTGACATTTTATTTACATATATATGTATATAAAATTTATATGATGGGTCACACTTATTGAATAACTGTTGTGTCAGACAGTCTAAGAGTTTGTGTTCTTAGAGCTTGCTTTAATTCCTCACAATAATCTTGTATTTACAGATGAGAAAATAGTCCCAGAGAAGTATGGTAACATGCCAAAGGTCACAGAGCTAATGAATGACATCTGCCTATTATTGAGGTGATTCTGAGCCAGTATGATAACCCTCTGTTAGATGGCTCATTCCTAGAGATGATCTGTTTTATTTCCCCAACATAGTTGATGATGATGATTATACCTCCCTTTTCCACTGTTGTACTTTTTCTGGTAGCTGTCCGATGGAAAAGTGTCCCCTCTAAAAATCTTCCTTCCAATCAGTAAATTATTTGACATCAAGCTTATATGTTTATGGTTGCTTTTCTAGGTTAAATAATTATGGGTAAAAATTCTTAGTTCCATTGATTAATGAGTACCCAATACCTAGCTGGGCTGCTTTTTCAAGTAGAATTCCATATCTCTGTACCTGATGGAAAGCAGCATTATTATCTAGGGACTATTGAGACCATGAATGACCCGGCACTGGGGAGGCAAAAATAGAGGGAGGGTGAGGGAAAAGAAACACTGTAATTCACTTGAGCAATGGCAGCAGGAGAGCATAACTGTGACTGGGCAACCTTGAAAAGTACAATATGTTAAAGGAAGTTAGCAGTAATACTTTTTTTATTGGACAGCTTTATGTAGGCACTGAAGCGATTGGAATCTGGGGAAGGCAGAGATGAAGCCGAAATGCCCAGGGTTGCAAAGCCTTTTATCGAGTTAGTCAAAATATTAATGGAACTGTTTATGGCTCTGCAGCAAAAGTGGGTTTCATTTCCCTGATGCACGGTGTTCCCTGGGTTTGTCTCATCACCTCTCACTTCTGCCCAGCATCCCTCTCTCTGGTGCTCACCATGAGTAACTGAGTCTTCAGCTTTTCCTTTGCTCTGGCTCCTCCGCTCTGCACCCAGACAGATCCCTGGAAACTTTTTCGTGGCTTCTACAAGTTGCAATTCCCAGCTAGTTTTAACTGTTCAACTGAGATTGGAGGCTGAATTATTTAAAGAGGGATATCAGGGTGCTCAGCTATTTTGTAATCAATCAAAAGCTTTCATTATCACATTACAGATTACTTCAGTTAGAAAGAAACCGTGGCTATGATAAGTAGGGGTTATGGTGAGTCCTGCATCCCTCATCTTCTTCTGTCTGGATGCATTTTAAATATGAGATAGATGATTCCTTTCCATACAGGACAGACATAAAAAAAATCAATAATCAATTTACTTTTACCTATGCTGCACAAATAATAAAGCCAAAGAATTTCAGTTTTCTTCATAAGAGTTTTTCTTTTCCCCGAAGACAAACTTTTATTCCAAAGCTTTTCTTTTACTACTATAGCAAAAAGTTACCTTCAAATAGATGCTCATATGTTGTTAATTCCCACTGATCTCATCTTAACAAGCAGGGCTGGTTTTGAGGAGCAACATTATAGTCACTAGCTTGGAGCACAGGGCTAGGGTCTAGAGTGGCTCTGGTGGATGGAAGCAGATTGCAGTGGAAGAAAAGAGACTGCCAGTATCCAGAGTGAGCATTCAGAGAGTAAAGCCAGAGGGCTCCTACTTACCAGTATTTATGAACCCCACATTTATGGACATGGGATTTGGACTTCAGAGAAAATAAAGTCTATCTCATAAAAGGACATTGCTCTAAAAATTCCATATAAAATATACTTTTCCTAATAGCAATGGGAAGTAGACATTGTCTAGAAAATACAATCAGCATATGCAGAAAAAGGGTTCAGCTGAAAATTCAGCAATGAATACAATAATGAGCAGAAGGTATTTTATGAATTTTTTCCACAATTATCCAGTGCTAATTTGCTCTTTGGGTCTCTGAGTTTGATAACTGGTTACCATTCCTGTACTGTGTTGAGTGGAATCTCATTTGCTCATCATCATTGGGTAATGACATGTTTTGTGTATGTGCATTTCCTAGGTAATTGAAGACCAACCTTTTAAGGATACAAACTTCTAAAAAAAGGTTAGGCAAAAATCTTTTCACTTTGTAATCCTTTAAAGTCGAGTTCACTGAGCACTGTTTAGCATTTTCTTGACATCTAAGATTTATCTTGAGAATTTCATTTATCGTATTATGCTGAAATGCAATGGTTTTTCTCTGGGTATTTGTTTAAAGTGGTTTACAACCTTACTAAATGATGCTGGATTGCTGTGTTTGAGGTCTGCTGCTCCTTTTTACCCCTAGTTCTTCTTTTTTGTCATATTGTAGTGTTATATTTACTATCCTTAGGGTGTTCTCTCTTCTGATTTTTTATTATGTTTGCATAAAATGAGAAACCAGATGATGAAGTATATTAGAAGTGCAAAATAACAGTAAAGGTAAGCGGTTGCCAAGGAACTCTAAATTTAGAGTAAATTTTCTAAAAAATATTTTATTTATTTATTTATTTATTTATTTATTTATTTATTTATAACACATGGGCAGGGGGAGGGGCAGAGGGAAAGAGAGAGAGAGGGAGAGAAGCAGATTCCCTGCTGGGTGGGGAGCCCCAGTTGGGGCTTGATTTCACACCCTGAGTTCATGACCTGAGCTGAAATCAAGAATTGGATGCTTAACCAACTGGGCCACCCAGGCACCCCTCTAATGAGTAACTTTCATGGTATATGTGTTGTGTGTTTTGTCTTCCACCTGAGCTGAAGGCAGATGCTTAACTGACTGAACCATCCAGGTGCCCCCTTATGATTTTCTTAAATAATACTTTCTTTTCCCTAGCTTACTTTATTGTAAGAATACAACATAAAAGACATATACAGACTATGTGTTAATAGACTGGTTATGTTATTGGTAAGGCTTCTGATTAACAGCAGACTATTAATAGTTAAGTTTTTTGGGAGTCAGAAGTGACATATGGGTTTTTGATTGCATGGAGGGTTGGCCCGCCTAACGCCCAAGTTGCTCAAGGACCAACTATGTTTGTTAACAAGCTTAGAATTAATGAAGTTGTTAAATGAAATGAAAACACATAATTAACCCCAAAGTTATTAAAAATGTTGATAATGCTACTTTTGGGGTCAAGGGTTAAGATTTATTAGGGAATATACATGTGTGTCAATAAGTGTTATCATATAAATGAAGGCTAGCTAGTAGTGTAAAGACATAATGTTGAATGAAGGCTACTGCAAATTCTAGAATTATGAGTACTAAAATAATAAAAGCAATTGGAACCAGTAAAGGACTAATTGGTATCAGGACCACTGTGACTTCTCCATTCAAGTAAATTAATAAATGACCTGCTATAATATTTGTTAAATATTACAAATATCAGTCAGTCAGTTGTACAACAAAATCTATGAAGAAAAAGCCTGATAGTTTCAATCATTACTAGTACGGGGTTAAGTGGAATTGATGGTAAAAAGCAAGTTAGTGAGACTATAGTTTTGTTGCAGAAGCCAGTAATTATTGTTCTTGCTTATAATGGAATTGCTTTTCCTAATTTTATTGAAAGTTCCTTTGCCTCAACCAATGATATTGGTTCATATTGAGGGTCCTTCAGTATTTTTGAGTGACAGCGGTGGGCCAGCACTAGGTTGGGCATACTGTGGATACAATGATGGGTAAGCTAACATAGTATCTGTTCTTAAACTGAAAGCTTCTAAAACAGACAAACCTCTCTCTCTCTCTCTTTTTCAGTAGGCTGCATACCCAACATAGGGCTTAAACTCATGACCATAAGATCAAGAGTCACATGTTCCACCAACTGAGCCAGTCAGTTACCCTGAAAACAAACAACCTCTTTTATTATTTTTTTCTAAGATTTTATTTATTTATAAGAGAGGGCACGAGCAGGGGGAATGGCAGGCAGAGGGAGAGGGAGAAGCAGACTCCCCTGCTGAGCAGGAAGTCCAATGTGGGGCTCGATCCCAGGACTCTGGGATCATGACCTGAGTTGAAGGCAGGTGTGTAACCGACTGAGATACCTAGGCATCCCAACAAACAACTTTCTAAAAAACAACAACATACATGATCCTGCCTCACACATGTAACTGTTCTTCATTTATATGAAGTCCTTTCCCCAAAAGGTAGGACTTCAAGTCCCATTAGTCACTATACCACGTCAGTGAAGTTTATTCCTCTTCTAGTTTAGTCACAATCCTATCTTGATTTATTTAACCTGAGGATTAGATTGTAAATTCAACATCAGCAAAAATTTATATAAAATGTTAGGGGAAAAAGAGAAAAGGAAGAGAGAATATGGTTAAAAAATGTAATACAAATATTATACATATGATATTGTATATATAAAGAGCAAAGAAGAAAAATATATAGCTCCTATAGTCTTTTTCTGCAGTTGGCCATGAGGCTATAATTGATACTTATATCTTATTAACTATTTCATCTTTTCTTTTTTTCCAAAGCCAGAACCTAAGTGTTTTGTTTTGTTTGAGTGGGAGAGAGAGAATCTTAAGCAGGTTCCACACCCAGTGCAGAACCCAACACAGGGCTCGATCTCATGACCCTGAGATCATGACCCGAGCCAAAATCAAGAGTCGGACACTTAACCGACTGAGCCACCCAGTCACCCCACTAAGTTTGTTTTTAATTTTTATTCTATTTTATTTTTTAAACCTTGGTTAGTTGGGATGACTCCAAACCTAAGTCCTGAGGCACCGGGGACCTTGGTAGCCCTGCTTGTACCGGATTGTTCTATCTTCTGTGAACTTTTATCAGTAGACCTGGCATTACCAGAAAAGGGATGCACTTCCCCACTTCCTTGGTGTAGAACAAAATATAACTCCTTGATGATCAAGAGCTATTATTTCAAACACCACAAAAACCTTCTTCCTCTTCTTTTTCCTATTTGTCTCATGACTTAAACTGCTTAGAATGCTTATAAGGGCCATATGACTGCCTCAACTTCCAGTTCAGCAGAACTAGTAATTTGGTCCCCTCTGGAAGTGTTCCTCCCTGTGTACTAAGATAAATCAGTAAAACCTAAACTTACAAAAACTTTTGTTCTGCAATTATATATAACAAGTGCCCTCCCCACCAGATACATGAATTCTATCTCTAGAAGAAACTGTACCATATAATGATTGCTGATTCAGAGCATATACCATATCCAATTCTCCAGTAGAACACCCCTACTTTGCAAGATGTTGCCTAGAAGCTGATGCTATAACTGAGTCTTCAAGAAGCAAGTATGTTGTGTGCAGTCACTTGCTGTTGTATGATGCTACATGAAAATATCATAGGTGTCCGCTGATTACCTCACTTTTTTTGGTCATAAAACGCAGTGCTTGGTCCAGAAGCAGAGCTTCTTGCAATACCGTCAATACTAGAGTAACAATAATGGCATTGCAATAAAGGTTTCATAAGCCCCTGGATATTGTTGCTGACAGAACAGTGGTCTTTGTTGCAAGGTAGACAAGTGCTCTCTATGATGACAGTTTACTATAATTATCATGCGGGCAGGTGGCTGGATAGTTGTGGAATCTATAGTTGCAAATAGGGCACACAGCAGTTATAGTACCAGATGAACAATGGTGGTAAGAAAACCATGTTGTTGATTCCATCTATTGCATCCACTCATATGACCAAGGCCACTTTTACATGGCCCCACTGATTAAATACCGGGGTGGCACTGAAAATGTGCTGGCATCCACAGAATGGCTCACCCTGTTTACTTGCTTTGTATTTGACCTCTGGTGAATATCTGCATACATACAAATACAACGTAAGAATTTTCACACTTTGTGTCCTTTCTGTGAAGTCCATTCCATCCCTCTTCCCCAGGTCTTTTTGTCAGTAATCTTCTATTATTTTTTCTAAGATCCTTGTCGCTCAGCCAGCTCCGGCTCATCGATCAACGTGGATCCATACTTCATCTCTCTATCTAGAAGAACTGGAAAATTGGCCATAACCCTCAAAAGTTCTTTCCATTCTGATGGTTGCCCTTCACACTGTCTTTCAAAGCCACCAAGAGTGTTGGACTTTGCATCTATATGGCTTTTATTCACATTGCCATTGTTTCTGCAGCTTGTTAATTTGGTAACTATTGTAATTAGCTGTTTGTTTTAGATTTTTCTATTGTTAATATGGTGGCTGAATAGGGAGTAGTAGATGTTTTTACTTTGCTGTCTTCCTACAAATTGTTATGTTATATGCAGTATTAAGCTTTTTTTTTTTTTTGGTATTCATTGTCGTTTAAAAGAAGAGTGAAATACATTTATTTCATTTCAGAATCCATTGCACTCTGCTTACTTAAAGAAGAATTTTGGGAAAATTAAATTTTCTATTTTGAAGGGCTCACAAAATGGGATTCCATTTTAGAATATCTCATAAAATGTCAGCAGAATAAGCCCAGCAAAATGCCCTCCATTTTCTTCAATATAAGTCATATGTCAGGTAAAATGTCTGAGCATATGACAACGTGTTGCAGGAAGATTTTGACCTCCAGTGTGTAGTAACATTGTGGTCACAGGGATGCATTCTAGTTGGTATGGTTTTTCTTATTTGTCAACTATATGACAGCTCCAAATTGTAAAACACATCAGTTAGACTCTGTTTTTAATATGTGGTATTACATGGAAGATACTGGGCTCATGAATTGCATTAAAATCAAAATGGTGTCTTTTATTCTGTAATACAGATAATCTTACTCTAATGTTGTTTGTTTTATGTTTATTGAGTTGTGTATGTGGCCTTCAGAAAACAACCACTGAACTTTTAAAGGGAAAAAACCAGCTTAATGACATCTTCTCTTTTGATAAAGAATTTCTACTTGGCTATCAATTATGAAACATCTTAATAAGCACAATGAGTTTACCGTTGTTTGAATATCCTTTTCTTTGTACAAATAGTAGCAAGATGAAGAGATAGACTTTCAATAGTGGAATAAAATTTCAGTAATGAAATAAGCTTGACAATTCCATTCAACTCAGAAGTACGTTAAGTGAAATGAACAGTATACAGTTTTTTTCTGCTGAAATGAATGTTTCTCTAATGTGGATTAGCTCATATGCACTTGGTAAACAGGGGGTGATGTCAGCATAACATGGAATATATGCTATTTTATGTCCCAGCATGTCAATTTTATAGCTATCAGATGTGAACTTTTTCACAGTTGAGAAGAAAGTCTTAACAATTAGAAAGGTTTTAAGAAAATAGCTGAAAAATACTGCAGAAATGACTTCCTTTCCTGCAAGAAAGTGCCTTTCTGGTTTAGTAGCTTCAGGAAAGGGGATGATCTCCACTGTGTGAAGCTGTCTGGGGAAGCTGCAAATGCAGAAGCAGTGGGTAAGAATGCATTTCTCCAATGTTGAAAAAATTAATGGAGAATAATATACCTGGAATGAACTTTTAATTTTCACATAGTTGGCCTCTATTGGAAATGAATTCTGCAAGGGTTTACATCTCAAAGTAGAAGCACATGCCCAAGGGTATAAGATTTAAAGAATGCACTGGGGATGATTTTAGGTGAAAATGCTAGCGGAGGCTTACCTGTGCTAGTGGATTTGTCAGAATTGGGAGTGGTTTTGTTTGTCTTTTGGCTACAGAGCCCTGTGGGTTTTGCCTGGTCTGCCACAACCCTGTTTCTCTCATAAGAACACGAGGTTTTTCAAAAAGGCATAGTTGGCCATAGAGCAGAAATGCCTCTACTTTGGCTAAGAAGGTTGGAGTAAACCTCTCTTAGTGCAAGGGACAACGATTTCTAAAATGGCAAAACACTATAACCAGTTCATTTTATAAGCTATTATGCAGATAAAATGAGATTACATATATCATTTATAACTTTTAAATCATTTTATTTTCTTGTTAGGAAATCTCTCAAGAGTAAGAGTCTCTGTTAACCCTGCTTTGTCATTTTTTCTATTCAGCAAACCTCTAGAAATACTACCTCTGTGTAAAGCACTGTGCTAGATACTGTGGATAAAGTGAGCAAAATTGCCATGGTCCTGCCCTTGTGGAGCTTACAGTCTGGTGGGGGAGATGGAGTTAAATAGGACAATGACAGAAATGACCGTTTAGTTAAAAGCAATGTAGGAAATGAATATAGAATATACTGAGTATGTAGTAAAGCATCTTGATCTTGACTAGGGGCGTTGAGGTAGACTCCTCTGAGGAAGAGCTAATCATGAATTGGATTAACCTGAAAAGGAGTTAGTTAGGTGAGTGCGAGTGTGTATGCACGTGTACATGTGTGTGCACATGCATGTGTGCATGCACACACATGTAGTCTCATTTCAGACAAGAACACAGGCTTATTGCAGACAGGGAAGCAGTGTGCACAGAGGACTGATGGTAGAGAAGAGGATAGACACTGGAGAGAAGGCTCATGTTCCTGCGGTCCCTGGAAAGGAAGGTATATGACAGGCAGGGTCCAGACGTGGCAAAACCTTGTGGTTCATGGTAATGATTTTGAGCTTAAACCTAAGAACAGTGGAACTCACTGAAGAATTTTAAGCCATAAAATCCGATTTGTATTCTGAAAAGATATTTCTTGCTGCTGAGAAGAACAGATTATGAAGATGCAAGGAAGTTTTTGTGGAGTCTGGTTAGAAGCTATTGTAGTACTCCAGAAACTTTTCTTCAAGACTGCCATGCTATCCCTGTCATTTTGGAATAGGATGGTGGCAGTGGAAATGTGGAGATGTAGGAATTTAAGATCTGAAATTGACTGGACAAGCTATATTGGATACAAGGGGTAAGAGGAGACAAATGAAGATTACATTTACGTTTCTACCTTGAGAAATTGATTTATAGTCGTGCAGTTCATGAAGTTGAACACTGAATTTCTGGGAAAAGATAGTGAATTTGGTCTTGGACATGAGTCTGAGGTACCTTGGATATTTCCAAGTGAAGAAGTTGGACAGCAAGTTGGATATATAGATCTGGAGTTCAGAGAAAGGTTTAACCTGGGTTGGAGTGTGAATTTGCGAACACTTGATCGTTCATTGAATCCATCTGCTCTAATGAGATAGCTGATGGAGAGACTTGCAGACTGAAAAAATATAAAAAGGCTCACCTTCAAGGTAACATTAAGAACTAGATAGAGGAAGATGACTCAGCAAAGACTTTGAATGAATAGAGAAATAGGAGGAATGTGTGGCATGACTAGAGCCAAGCAAAGTGAGGATTTCAGGAGGACTCATTCTCTTTTCATGCTAATGGGAATAAATGTTTCAAGTAAGAGGGACAGAGAAAGGAATTTATAGTGTAAGTTTCCTGGGTCTTTGTCTCTGTGGATAGAAATTGGCAATATTTTAAGTTGTATGAGCTCAGTATAGACTTGGTTTCTGACACATATAGGAAATCTACATTTTAACACTTCTGTGAGAATTATGTTCAGTAGGATGGCTTTCTGATAAAATAAGGTAGCTCTTTCAGGTGTTTTATGTATAGCAGGGCTACATTCTATCTGTATGCCTCTCTAGCTGATGCTATTGTTTTCTTGGTTCTAACCAAGAAACTTAAAAATTGAATTATAAGGCCAACCACTGTGAACACACATAATATTAGACATAGAAAGAGGAAAACCAGTTAATAAAGATAGAAATATTCAGAAATCAAGGAAGAAAATATGTATAGCCATTTTTTTAAATAAAAAGTTAATTTTGAAATAATTTAAGTCTCAGGCTGTAAAAATAATCCAGCAAGTTCCCATCTATTCTTTACCCAGTTTTCTCCAATTTCATTTTTTAAAATTATAATAATATTTTTTTTATTATGTTAGTCACCATACAGTACATCCCTGGTTTTTGATGTAAGGTTCGATGATTCATTAGTTGCATATAACACCCAGTGCACCACGCAATACGTGCCCTCCTTACTACCCATCACCGGCCTATCCCATTCCCCCACTCCTCTCCCCTCTGAAGCCCTCAGTTTGTTTCTCAGAGTCCATAGTCTCTCATGCTTCATTCCCCCTTCTGATTATCCCCCCTTTCTTTATCCCTTTCTTCTCCTACCGATCTTCCTAGTTCTTATGTTCCATAGATGAGAGAAACCATATGATAATTGTCTTTCTTTGCTTGACTTATTTCACTTAGCATTATCTCCTCCAGTGCCGTCCATGTTGCAGCAAATGTTGAGAAATCATTCTTTTTGATAGCTGAGTAATATTCCGTTGTATATATGGACCATATCTTCTTCTTTTTTTTTATTTTAATGTTTGTTTATTTATTTATTTATTTATTTATTTATTTATTAAAAGATTTTATTTATTTATTCGAATAGAGACAGCCAGCGAGAGAGGGAACACAAGCAGGGGGAGTGGGAGAGGAAAAAGCAGGCTCATAGCAGAGGAGCCTGATATGGGAGGACTTCGATCCCATAATGCTGGGATCATGCCTCGAGCCAAGGCAGAGCGGCTTATGACTGTGCCGACCAGAGCAGCTCCTAATGTTTTTTTATTATATTATGTTAGTCACCATACAGTACACATACCTGGTTTCTGATGTAAAGTTTGATGATTCATTAGTTGCATATAACACCCAGTGCACCATGCAATACGTGCCCTCCTTACTACCCATCATCGGTCTATCCCATTCCCCAACCCCTCTCCCTCTGAAGCCCTCAGTTTGTTTCTCATAGTCCATAGTCTCTCATGTTTCATTCCCCCTTCTGATTACCCCCCTTTCTTTATCCCTTTCTTCTACCAATCTTCCTCGTTCTTATGTTCCATAGATGAGAGAAATCATATGATAGTTGTCTTTCTCTGCTTGACTTATTTCACTTAGCATTATCTCCTCCAGTGCCGTCCATGTTGCAGCAAATGTTGAGAACTCGTTCTTTCTGATAGCTAGTAATATTCCATTGTATATATGGACCACAACTTCCTAATCAGTCATCTGTTGAAGGCATCACGGTTCCTTCGGATTTGCTACTGTGGACATTGCTGCTATGAACATTAGGGTGCATATGGCCCTTCTCTTCCTACGTCTGTATCTTTGGGGTAAATACCCAGAGATTGCAATGGCCAGGTCATAGGGTAGCTCAATTTTTAACTTTTAAGGGACCTTCACACTGTTTTCCAGAGTGGCTGTACACAACTTGCATTCCCACCAACAATGTGGAGAGGGATCCCCTTTCTCCACATCTCTCCACTAATTGTTGTTTCTTGCCTTGATCAATTTTTGCCATTCTACGGCGTAAGGTGGTATCTTAGTGTGGGTTTTGATTTGAATTTCCCTGATGGCTAATGATTTTGAACATTTTTTCATGTGTCTGTTAGCCATTTGTATGTCATCATTGGAAAAGTGTCTGTTCATATCTTCTGCCCATTTTATAATTTATTTGTTTCTCACATACTGAGTTTGAGAAGTTCTTTGTAGATCTTGGATACCAGTCTTTTGTCTGTAGTATCATTTGCAAATATCTTCTCCCATTCACGTCAGGCTGCCTCTCTAGTTTTTGACTGTTTCTGTGCTTATGCAGAAGCTTTTATCTTGATGAAGTCCCTACAAGTTCATTTTATCTTTTGTTTCTCTTGCCTTTGGAGATGTGTCATGAAAAAGGTTGCTTTGGCCGATATAGTCCGTAGAGATTGCTGCCTATGTTCTCCTCTAGGATTTTGATGGATTCCTGTCTCACATCTGGTCTTTCATCCACCTTGGAGTTTATCTTTTGTATATGGTGTGAGAGAATGGTCAAGTTTCATTCTTTTGCATGTAGCTGTCCAATTTTCCCAGCACCATTTATTGAAGAGACTGTCTTTTTTCCACTGGATGTTTTTTTCCTGCTTTGTCAAAGATTAGTTGCCCAAAGAGCCGAGGGTCCATTTCTGGGTTCTCTATTCTGTTCCATTGGTCTATGTGTCTGTTTTTGTGCTAGTACCATGCTGTCTGTGTGATCACAACTTTGTAGTGCAACTTGAAATCTGGCATTGTGATGCCCCCAGCTGTTTGTTCCAGTTCTTTGAAAAATGTCATTGTTATTTTGATCGGGATAGCATTGAAAGTGTAGATTGCTCTGGGTAGCATGGACATTTTAACTATGTTAATTCTTCTGATCGATGAGCATGGAATATTTTTCCATCTTTTTGTGTCTTCTTCAATGTCTTTCAATAGTGATTTGTAGTTTCTAGAATATAGATCCTTTATGTCTCTGGTTGAGTTAATTCCAAGATAACGTATGATTTTTGTTGCTATTGTAAATGGAATGGATTCCCTAATTTCTCTTTCTTCAGTCTCATTGTTTGTGTATAGAAATGTAACTGATTTCTGAGCATTGATTTTGTATCCCGCCACATTACTGAATTGCTCTATAACTTCTGGTAGTTTGGGCGTGGATTCTTTTGGGTTTTCCATATAGGGTATCATGTCATCTGTGAAGAGAGACAGTTTGACTTCTTCTTTGCCGATTTGGATACCTTTTATTCCTTTTTGTTGTCTGATTGAACTTCTAGTACTATGTTGAATAATAGTGGCGAGAGTGGGCATCCTTGTTGTGTTCCTGATCTTAAGGGAAAGGCTTCCAGCTTTTCCCCATTGAGAATGATATTTGCTGTAGGCTTTTCATAGATAGTTTTTATGAGATGGAGGAATGTACCCTCTATCCCTACACTCTGAAGCGTTTTAATCAGGAAAGGATGCTCTATTTTGTCAAATGCTTTTTCTGCATCTATTGAGAGGATCATATGATTTTTGGCTTTTTTCTTGTTGATATAATCTATCACACTGATAGATTTGCGAATGTTGAACCACCCCTGCATCCCAGGGATGAATCCATTTTTATCTTTGTGTCTACTGCTGGTCATGTGGCTATACTTGGTGTTTATGACTTCTTTCTTCCAATTTCCATTCCATATTTTTTTATATATCAGTACCTCAGCTGATTGAATACTCTACCTGCTAGAGTGACTCAAAACCTTAATTCCTGAAGGGTCTAGGGATTAGTAGTCCTTCCTGCATTGGGTTATTGGTGTGTCCCATTAACTTTTACTCATTGGACTTTCATTTTCTCATTCCATATACACTTCCCTTTTCTCCATTGTACAGAAGCAACACAATTTCTCTCTTAATACTCAGGATCAATTACCCTAAAAACAGCAGAAATCTCATTTTTGCCAGTTTAGAGGCATGAAGAATCAAATGTGGCTGGGTAGCCATCCCAGCCTCTAGTGAAAAGAAAGTCTTATTTTTCCTGGTGGAGGTATTCCTTTCTTGGGAACTATGACATCAAAAACAGTAGAGCACAAAGATGTTGGGACATGGGAAGCAAACACTTTGCAAATAGGTTATTAGGAATAATAGTGAAGGGAATCACTGCCACTTCCACCACCTAATTCCCAGAAATTACATGTTGTTTGTTGGTTAAGAGCATGCATTGTGTTTTTAGGACAGCATATACAGTGGGTGTTGTGATGCATTACCCAGGCCCTCCCTTGAAGAAAAAATACTCATTACTTCAGCTGCTGGAGGCATTATTGGCAGAGAGCCCTTAACTTTTAGCCCCTTTTGGTATTGCCTCAGCTGAAGAGGGCTACCTCTCCCAAGGTCTCATCCCTTCCCAGGACCTAGTGCATTGAATGACTGGTTAATATAGAGGTATAAAAGCTTAGTCTTCTTGCTCCAGCTCTGGACAGTTTCATCTTCACTACTCTACACAGGGTTAGCTGAGGCTTCCATTGGGCCTATATTGCAGCTCAGCTTCTGTCTGTGTTCAATCCTGCTTCCTTCCATGTCTTCCACAGGCACTGATTCCAAGACTTCTATGTGCTGATCAGATTGTCAGAATCAGCTTAAGTCCTCAGACTGAGGAACCCAACCTGCAAGAGACTATAACCCGCAAGATAACCCAGCTAACCATGTAACGGAGTTTTCAATGGGCCAGTCCACTGTTCCATCAGGCCACCTGTTTGGATATTCAGGGTAAGACCAATGAATCCTGTGGATGTGAGTTTATTTCTTTTCTTCTTTTGCTGAGGCATGTGTTCCCTTGTCAGAAGGAATGGCGTGTGGAGTAACATGAGGAAAATGAAATATTCCCTTAGTTTGTATTTGTTGTTGCTGGCAAAAGCATTGTAGGCAAGGAAGTTACAGTCATATACTGAATAGGCATACATTCCATTAAGGGTAAATCAGTGCCCCTTCCATAATGGAAGAAATCCAGTGTAAGCAACCTGCAACCAAGGGGCTGACTGGTTTCCCTAGGGAATAGTGCCACATTGAGGGCTCTGCCTCTCATGGGAAAGATATACAGTGTATTCCAGTTAAACTCATGTTGTCCAAAATATGTTCAGAATGCTTATTTGGAATTATCATCCGAGCTCTTAGGGGCAAGTGTGTGTGTCTGTGTGTGTATTTCTCCTCTCCCTCAAACTGTCTTACCTGTTATGGGTATATAGTACTTACATGTACCTGCATATGTAGATATTATATATAGTACCTTCTGTACCTTTGATATAAATGTTCTTCTTGGTTTTAGATTATTTTGTCACTTAGCTACAATAATCTTCAGCAATTACCATCCACTTTTGGACATTCCTTAATTTTGATTGATGTCCATTTGATCAGAATGATTTAAAAACAAACCAACTATGCACTGCCAAAATAAGGAAATACATAAAAATTGTGTTTGAATAGTACATCTGTGAGATTTTCCCCTCCTTTTTACTTTCCTCAATTTTTGCATTTCTCTTATGAGCAGGTATCTCCTTTATAGTGGGAACCAGAAGATTGATTCCTTCCCCCAAACAAAAAGAAAACTGTTCTTCCCCCTACCACCATATAGGGGTATATGATAGTCTAAAACATTTAAATGATACTTTAAGAAGATGGTTTTCCTTTTTCTTATTTTTTTCAACCCATGCTCCTGGTGGCAATTTACCATCTGTGTGTGCAGGTGTGGTTGAGAATAGCGCAGGAACAACACTTCTTTCCACATTCTGCTGTAGTGACATTTGAATTTTTTTGAAGTTTTTATTATGTTGCTGGCTATTCCTGTCAGTTGCTAGAAAGTGAAATGCTTTCATTATATTATTAATTACCTAGGCAATGATTTAAGAATATATTTATTCCTTTTTCATTCTTTCATGAAATTTTATATAAATTTTATCTTGCTCTAGCACAAAGAAATTATCTTGTTACTTTGTTACCAAAATGACCGAAATTAAGATTCATTTCCTTTGTAATTTAATAAATAAAAAGGACCATGTACAGCATCTACTATACATACCGCGGGAGGGGTATGTAATTTCAATATGACATCTCTCCTTTTTCTCATAATGGTTTCATATCAATCAGTCAGTCATTAAAGAATGTTCATCAGGAAGCATTCCTAGGGAAGTGGCAGGTTGAACTTTTCATAAATTCCAGTTTTATGTGACTAAAACATGAGTTAAATGAATGTGTGCAGTCCGAAGCTTGGAGCATGGGGGAAGTATCCATTGTGTGTGGCTTATGGTTGAATAGGCAAGGGGCTCCCTACAAAATATCACTGGATTCGGAATAGTTTCACCAGTTAATGAAGGCAGAAGATTTCTTTGTTTGATCTTTTAAGGTGGTTTAAATAACATAGGTAGTTCATTAAGAGCTTTCTTTCTTTCTTTCTTTCTTTCTTTCTTTCTTTCTTTCTACTCTATTAGTTTCATGTTCACTGACCTCAAGTAATTGAAAAGATATTATGGAGATTTCTTCCATCTTCCAAATGTCATAATTTAGGAACTCTTGATTGCCAACACAGCCTTGCTATGATATCAAAGATTACCTATGGTTACAAAAGACAATATCTGTGTAATCTTGTCACTGCAGGGTACTTGATCTCTTTAAATATTTGGTGTGGAATGTAGCTGCCCCATTATGTGTTTATTTTTTATTTTTATTTTATTTTATTTATTTTCAAAGATTTTATTTATTTATTTGACAGAGAGAGACAGCCAGCGAAAGAGGGAACACAAGCAGGGGGAGTGGGAGAGGAAGAAGCAGGCTTCTAGCGGAGAAGCCTGATGTGGGGCTTGATCCCATAACGCCGGGATTACACCCTGAGCCGAAGGCAGACTCGTTAACGACTGCGCCCCCCAGGCGCCCCCCCCCATTATGTGTTTAAAAGACACAATTGGCTAAATCCTTGTTGTGGCAATTGTATTTTCTATTCGAAAGTACTGAATCTTCTGCAACTTGATGAGTTTCTGTAACTAAAAATTAAATGACTCCCTCAGCCTGAGATTCCTCTTATAAAAAGTGGAAGTACGTGAATTCTCCCTTTTCTGTTGAGGTCCGCTTGGCACAAAGACACCTGAATTCTATTATCCAGCTGAAACAAGCATTTTTTTTCCTTGCCTGGGGAATAGGGTTGATGAACTGTTTTGTTTCCAGAAAGCAAGAGAACTCCTTTGGTGAACTGGTGCATAGGAACATACAGTGCCCTGCAACATTTTTGTAGGTGGGAAGGATTTATGCCCAGTTCTAAAAGAGACTTGTATCTGTTATTAACCTACATTCTTCATGAGGCCTTTAATCAAACTATACCAGGTCTGAAGCAGGAGTTTTAAGCACTCTGCTTTCGAATGGATGTAAAGGCTTTTAAATGCTGGATCAAGTAAGAATTAGACTCAAGATAGGCTGTTCCAGATTTTTACCCAAATAGGACTCTTGGCATCAGCTTCACTGACTTAAACTGTGCTTCTGTTGGAAAAGAAAAGCAAATGAGAAGACATCAAATGGGAGTCCCATTTTTGGATATCTCAACTCTCTGTTGCTCTGCTGTAGCAACCTGAGAGTCTGAAGGAAGTATAAGTTAAAGGAGAGAGAATGTAATTATGTCTCTGTGGGTTTGTGAGCCTGTTAGTGAAATTTTGCTTTTCTACAGCAAGTCTTCCTATGAGGCAGCTTTTAGAAATCCTTACTCTAGAATATTGCCAGCACAGTGCTGTTCTTGTGAAAAATTATGTCACTGAATTCTTCTCTCCCTCTTTAAAGGAAAGATTTTTCTTCAATTGGCTAAGCAGACACAGGAATTTCAGTTAGCATCCGATTTCATGATGTCTTTAAAATACTGAACAGTATCTTTTATTACAAGGTTTTGAATGGTGGGAAAGCATTTAAATTGAGTAATTCACTGACAATGTGCTAATAAATGTTGGTATTCAAAAACTGTGAAATAATCAGGAGGCTTATTTTAGGACATACAAGTTTGAGAAGGTAGTGTGCTGCATAGTATGTGTTAATTACAGTGGTCAATCCAACTAGACAACCACTGAGTCGCAAACGTTGTTTCACAATAGGAAAGCACAGAATTTGATTCTGACTTGCTCCCAAACATGAACCACTGCAGTGATGTGGGGGTAGGAACACTGGGAGGTTTCTTTGAGGAGTGTGCAAAGTCATAAACCCAACAAGAGCTATTAACCTTCAAAATGTCTTCTAACATGCCATATAATCCAACCTTGCTTTATACTGTTAGATATCACACAAAGAATACCTTAAAGCAATTTGCATGGGTAAACAAAAAAAAAGGGGGGGGGAGATACAAAGAAACAAAATGAGAAGTGGTATAAAAGTGTCCAAATGAGATTAAAAAAAAATGAATGAAGAAGCTGGCAGAAGGAGCCTGTCCGCAGCAAAGCTTTGAGCTCACTTTTTACATAGGGCCACAGCAATGTTTTGGGTCTTGCACTGAAAAGGTTAACAAGGGGAAGCCACTGAGAAAGAAATGATGGCACCATTGGCCACATCACCCTGACTGATTCACATTTGTGGAAATCTTAGCAGGTCTCATAAAGGCAGCCCCAAATCAATCTGAATATTATGTAAAGATTTCAAGAGGCTGTCCTGAGGAAATGAAAATAGTTGAATAGATGGAATTGAAGATTGTTTCCAAAGTCATTTACAATGTCATATATGTAAACACAGGAAAGGTATAAGAAAAGAAATATCGCCAAGCAAATCAGGTAACACACACACACACACACACACACACACACACACATTTTTAAACTCACATTCCTTTTAATAATTTCACTATGGTTTTGGTTCTGGTGATCACTGTATTAATTTCAGTTTTGGAGTAGAATTAGACAAGCCTGGCCCTGGGTAAGAATAACCTTCGTGAAGATTTTTGCTCTCTAGGTTCCTTTCCTGGTCACTTATCTTTTACTTTGACTCTTGGTTTTAAGCACCCAGTATTCCAATGGTGTCCAGGTCAGGTTCGCTTCTCACTTTAGAGCTTATGTATCTCCCCACCCAACTTATATTCAAGCGTGCCTTTCTCTTTCATTCATTCATTCATTCATTCATTCAATTCTTTCATACATAAAGTGACTGCATGTCTCTATATATCCTTCCTTTTGTTTCCCTAATATTCAAAGATACCAGTGGTTTTTGTTTTTGTTTTTTTTCCTTTTCCTTTTGCTTCTTGGCAATTGGATGGTCTAATTCACCAAAAGACATTATTACATGTTGATGGAGTAATGTTTTATACCTTCCAGAGAATTCTTGAAGATATGACCTTATTTGCCAATGCCAATATGTTAATCCCCACTTTAATAAAGGAGAGCAGGGAGACACATAATAATCACTTCAAATCACCTGTGTGACAGCCAGTCCTACCCAAATGTGAAATAGTCTTAAGCTAGAGAACATTCTTATGGGAATCTGGATCTTGGAACTTTCTCACTGATTTTTTTTCTTTCTGTAGGATGTAGCTGAGGTGGTCCCAAAGGTTCTTTGTGGGTGTGGAATGTGTGTTGGTCCTCTTCACTGGAAGTTATGTGGGTACGGTTTGAACCATACTTTTTATTTTTATTAATTATTTATTTGTTTATTTTAGGGAAAGTGTGAGCAGAGGGGGGAGGGGCCAAAGGAGAGGGAGGGAATATTAAGCAGGCTCCACGCCCAGCACAGAGCCCTATTTGGGGTTCCATCTCACGACCCTGAGATCATGACCTGAGCCAAAAATCAAGAGTTGCACACTTAACTGACTGAGCCACCCAGGTGTCCCTAAACCATGCTTTTAAGCCTGAGAATTTCAGAAATTTGAATAAAGAGCTTTGAGAAACATTACATGGAAAAAACAGTCATATAGGACATGGTAAGTAGGATGGCATGGTGGGTGGAATGTCAGATGTCAAGAAACGTGAGTTGTGGCTTTGGCTCATGTATGGCAAATCTAGTTTATCCCTTAATCTCTCTGAGTGAGATTCCTCAATTGTAAAATGAGGTGGTCATTGATGCTTCTCTCTTGGTTCCCTGAAGCTCCATCAAATAATGTAAACCCACTGGATTAGATGACCTAGATTTTTCCAGCTGTTCCAAACCTCATAAGTTTTGATCATACTTTCCTATGAGAAATTAAAACTGAGGTTCAGTAGGGCGAGTTTGCCTTATCAATCAGAGATACTCGTGGATCACAGGAACCCTCGTTTTCTGTGACACATCCTTTACAAAAATCCTATGGTTGAGCTCCTGCCAGGATTTCTGGAATTTAAAATCCTTCAAGCTGTTAATAAATATTTAGTATTTTGTCTCTCCAGGGGACAAGCTCCTTTCTCCCTGAATGTACGTAAACAAGAGAAACTAATGTTCCTATTTGCCTGAGGAGTGATCTATAGAAAGTGAGATTGGGGCTTTTAGGAATTAAGGCCTTTCTTAGCTGAAAGCCTTGTCTCATGCCTCTCTCAGACGGTCCTGGCTAGGCCAAGTAGGCATTTCTTGACTGTAACAAGAGACAAAGAAGGACACTGTACCTTTGCAGTTTGTCTTTATTTGGGCACAGCTTCTGTTATTTTGGGTTTGTCATTTTTTTAAACTGCCCCTCTCCTTCAGATCCTTCCTCTGTTTCCTGTGAGTCTCCCAGCTTTGAAACCCTCTCTCATCCTTTGTGACTTTTCCAGAGGTCAGTTTGTATTAGGGCTACGTCCTTTAAGATAACCTGTTTTTTGTTTGTTTTCCCACAGCTCTTTGAGGCTACGGTTCTTCTAAGTAACAGCTCTTTTAAGGACACTGTTCAGTTCTCTAGATTAGCTTTGGGGAAGCAAATCTGTATAAATACTCACTGCCATAATCTTAACTGCCCCCTCAGCAACTTTCTGTTTTTCTCTGAGGTGGAGAAATGGTCTGTTGATTTCGCCTTTGGCTCAGAGTATATTCTCAGATACCCAAAGGATTCTAGAATGCTATGATTCTCTCCTTGTGGTGGATAATTCAGGAACCTAGGGAGCTTGGCATAACTCTTCAATTTATATTTACTTCCTTGGGCAAAGCAACACATAACGAATCAAAACTCAGAAACAGCCCTGGGCTTATCATAGTTCCCTGAGGTAATTATGCAAAGTAAACTCTAATAAAGATCATGGGTTATACACATAAGAGCAGCTTAAATCCATGCTTCATTTAAGCTCATTGTGATGAGTGTATATTGGTTGTTTGTTGCCTTTTCCCTGTGGACTAAAAGATTAGCGTTCATTTCAGAGTAGCATAATTTGTTCTTCAAGGGAAGACATTTAAATGATGAAGAAAATCACATCCTGAGGGATGACAGGTGACTTGGACCTTGGACTTTTTGAGTGAGTGTGTTTACAATTTTTGTTGTCTAATTATTCAACGCTGAGAGAGGAGAGGGATTCTAATTAGGGACATCTCTATGGATATGGACCATGTACTGTAGGGATAAATGTCTCCTCCATCTCTAGTGCATGGCTAGGACTTTTTTGAGGTCATTAGACCACTACCTAATTTTCCTTGAAAGAAAGAATAGTTCAAAATCATAGCCCTGATGAAAAGATTAGAAAATTATCTTAGTCAATTTGGGCTGCTACAACAAAGTACTGGGTGCCTATAACAACAGAAATTTACTCTTCACAGTTCTGGGGGCAGGAAGTCTAAGATCAAAACATGAGCAGATCTGGTGTCTGGAGAGAACCCATTTCCTGGTTGATAGATGGAGGTCTTTTTACTGCAACCACAAATGTTGAAAAGGGCAAAGGAGCTCTGTGGGGTCCCTTTTATAAGGGCACTGATCCCATTTATGATGGCTTTGCCCTCATGACCCAATCACCTCCCAAAGGCCGTACTTCCTACGCCATTACTCTGGAGGTTACGATTTCAATATATAAATTTTTGGAGACATACACATTTATTTAGTCCATTGCAGAAATACAGTTTGATGTAGTTTTGATGATTTTGTGGGCAGATTTACTGCATTATTTAAAGGACTTCAAATTCTTGTCTTTGAAGGCCCATTAATGTCAGGCATTGTCTTCCCTAATTCTGTTCATTTTCAGGCCTTCATGTCTGTGTGGTACAGGTCAGTTCTATCCAGGCTGCGTGTTAATCCTCAGAAAGACAAGAATTGAGTATTAGAAGCCTTATCCACTGGCAGGTGGAGTCTGGCGCCCTGCCATATATATGTGGCAGTGTGGCAGAGACTTAGTTTCTGACACGCCGCAAAACAGCTCTGCGCTGTGACATCTGATTGGCACCCGCCTCCTAATCTCTCCCAGGTGTCAGGCGATATCAGTTTAAGATCTGGGTTTCTTTATTTTAATACTTCAGAGATTTGAAACTCATTACCATTTCTGATAGCCAACCTTATGGTTTAAAAAAAAACCAGAGATATTGATAATGGCTCAGTTTTATTTAGCACATTCACTTAGCACTATGTGGAATGAACTTTTTCAATCATTTTGTGTGGATTATCTCATTGCATTCTCACAATAATCCAATGAAATATTTTATCCTTACTTTACAGTTCAGAAAATGTAAGCTTTGAAAGGTTAGTTAACTTGCCTGATTCTACGTAGCCAGTAAGTTGCAGAGCCAGTATTTGAAAACAGATTTCCTGACTCTTGAGCATACAGAGCATACAATTAAATTAATTAATTATACAAAACCTCTTTTAACAAGTGTTCTTAAACCTTTTATTTCCCCCCTTTTTATTATTGGAGTATAATTGACATACAATGTTAGATTAGTTTCAGGTATACAGCATATTGATTTGGCAATTCTGTACGTTACTCAGTGCTCACTATGGTAAATGTTGCCACCATCTGTCATCATGTTATTACAATATTATTGACTATATTCCCTGTGCTATACTTTTAATCTCCGTGACTTATTGATTTTATAACTAGAAGTTTGTACCTCTTATCTCCTTTATCTCTTTTACCCATCCCCCTACCTACCTCCTCTATGGCAACAACCAGTTTGTTTATTTATTTATCTATTATTTTTATTTTTTGAAAGATTTTATTTATTTCGTTGAGAGAAAGAGAGAGAGAACACGAGTGGGGTAAGGGGCAGAGGGAGAAGAAGACTCCCCGATGAGCGGGGAGCCCAATGTGGGGGCTCAATCCAGGGACTCTGGGATCATGACCTGAGTTGAAGACAGACGCTTAACCAACTGAGCCACCCAGGTGCGCTAACAACCAGTTTATATTTGAGAGTCTGGTTGGTTGGTTGGTTTGTTCACTTGATTGTTGTTTAGATTCCACATATAACTGAAATGATATGGTATTAGTCTTTCTCTAGCTGACTTATTTCACTTAGCCCAATACTCTCTAGGTCCATCCATGTTGTTGCAAATGGCAAGATTTTATTCATTTTTATGACTAAATAGTATTCCATATCTATCTGTCTGTCTGTCTCACATATTCTTCATCCATTCATCTATCGATGGACACTTAGGTTGCTTCCATAGCTTGACTATTACAAATAATGCTGCAGTAAGCATAGGGGTGCATATATCTTTTCAGATTAGTGTTTTTGTTTTCTTTGGGTAAATACCCATTACTGGGAATACTGGATCATATGGTATTTCTGTTTTTAATTTTTTTAAGGAACCTCCATACTGTTGTCCACAGTGGCTGTACCAATTTATATTCCCACCAATAGTGCACGAGATTTCCCTTTTTTCCACATCCTCAACAACATTTGTTATTTCTTGTGTTTTCAGTAGTAGCCATTCTGACAGGTATGAGATGATATCTCGTGATTTTGATTTGCATTTCTCTGATGATGATTATGTTGAGCATCTTTTCATGTGCCTGTTGGACATCTGTATTTCTTTTTTGGAAAAATTTTTATTCAGGTCTTCTGTCCATTTTAAAATCAGATTGGGGATTCTTTTTGGTTTTGAATTGTGTAAGTTTTTTATATGTTTTGGATATTAACTTCTTACTGGATATATCATTTGCAAATATCTTCTCCTTTTCAGTAGCTTGCCTTTTTGTTTTGTTGATGGTTTCCTTTGGTGTGCAAAATCTGTTTTGGTGTAGTCCCAATAGTTTGGTTTTGCTTTTAATTTTCTTGCCTGTGGAGACATTTCCATAAATACACTGTTAAGAGTGATGTCCAAGAGATTAGTGCCTAGTTTTCTTTTAGGAGTTTTATGTTTCAGGTCTCACATTTCGGTCTTTAATCCATTTTGACTTTATTTTTGGGTTTGGTTTAAAAGAATGGTCCAGTTTCATTCTTTTGCATGCAACTGTCCATTTTCCCCAGCATCATTTATTGAAAAGACTGTCTTTTCCCCATGGTAAATTCTTGCCTCCTTTGTTGTAGATTAATTGACTGTGTAGGTGTGGATTTATTTCTGGGCTCTCTGTCCTATTTCATTGATCCGTATGTCCATTTTTGTGCCAGTAGCATACTATTTTGATTCCTGTAGCTTTATAGTACATCTTGAAATCTGGAATTGTAATACTCCATCTTTACAGAACATGCATTTTAACCAGTCCTCCAATTGTCCATTACACCATAGGCTTCCCTTTATAAAGACCCATTACATTTTGGCTTTATACATTTTCCCTTTGCCCCATTTTTTTCATTTACTAATAGTCATTGTGTGTTATGTATTTCAGTGTATTGACTGTAGTAGTACTTGCAGCTGCTAAATCTTTCACTGGTTTTACACAGTAGAAGTTCATATTTTGTTTACATAGTTGCCCAGTGCTGGTGTTCCTGAGTGGTGGACTTCCTTCCTCATGGTGAATTGGGGACCTATGCTTCTTTGATCATGTGATTCAGCTTTCACTTAGGTCTGTATAGTCCTCTGTCAAATGGGGAATGAGAGGATGGAATAGGCACATTTGCTTCCTAAGCAACATGGCTGGAAGTGACATGTATCAATCTGCTTGGCAAGAACCATTCATATGACACTATCTGAGGCAAGAGGACTAAGGAATCTGATCCTTGGCAATAGCTATATGCTGTGAATGGGTGATAACATGCAACTTCCTGTAAAATGGTTGGGTATAAGTAAATGGTAAAGTTTTTGGAAATAGCTTAGCAGCTGCAAACCTGGAACCAGTATGACTACATGAATCCTAGAAAGCTTTGTGCTTATTAGGCCAAAGTCTCTGGCTCTATTAGTACAGTTTATGTAACTGGGCTTTTGTTTCGATATGTGATTAAGTTCAACTTTTGAGGTCCTGCAAGACAATCTGATGCTTCATTTCTGGGGTGCCAGACCACCATCTCTGTCCTTAGATCTGCTGGCTAGGCTCCTCCTCCAAAGCTGATAGAACACCCAGAACCATAAAGTTGACACTCACCTGACTTTGAGCATAGTCAATGCCTAGAGACTTGATGCCAGGAATCTCTTCTGTTGATTCCTGGGATGGGGCTTCTTTTGGTGGTCCTTAGTTTCCAATGAGTTCTTACTAATTGGTTTTCCAAGGCTCCAACTCACAACAGAGAGATGACCTCCTTCATATCTCAAACTGATTAGGAGGCTGCTCTGTGCATCTGGTTTAGCTACTTTATTTCCTATACTCTTCTTGCTCTCCTCTGACTATTCTGATCTAGACCAGCCTCATTGAATGTTTGATCCCAAACAATTTATATAAGCCTGACTCAGTCATTTCCACTTCATGTGCTCTTTCCCACCATTGTTAATACTTTGTTAGATTTCCTATACTCCCAGATGATGATAAACTTAAACTTATCACCTCAGTAACTCCAGGGCTGTTCCATTCTTTGTGAGTGCTCATATTTACCAGCCTTTTGTTCCCATCTTACTCAAATCCCAGAATATACTGGTAGATAGGGACACACACATCTTAAGTCAGACCACCTAGTACAAGGAGGTGGTGTAGGTGCATTTGAGGAATGTGGCTTAAATTTCCATTCTGATTACAACTCAGTATTCCTGACATGAAAATCACAGATAGTAGATGAATCAAGTTCACTTAACCTTTTCACATATCTAAACTCCCCAGTTAGGTGGCATTAACAGTTATGTATGGCTGGACATATGATTTATATTTCTCTCACTTTGCAAGGAGACAAAAATGAATGAGAGTACCTAAACCATCTCCTACAAATTTCTTTTAGACAGAATGTTTGAATCAACAAACAAAAACTTCATGCTTTAATTAAAGATCATAAAGGAAATATTCACTAAGAGGACTTTGCCTTTGGATTCTCATCCTGCAGTGCAGGGCACAGCTTGGGAGATATTCTTGCCCCTGGGTAGGGGACAAGTTGGTAAAGGGTTATCCTTTGTACTGATTGTGTTTCATTTTTAACTATTTTGTCCTTTCCACGTACAGTGCAGTGTCATAAAAGGGAATGGTTATTACTCAAAGAAGTGGGACTTTGTTTTAGGGTTCAACGTATTATACATTTGTGTGGACCCTGAATACTTTTCTTTACCTACTGGACTTGAGTTTGTTCAACAATTAAAAATAATGGTAACGATGACACCAATAGACCAGCACTGGGTTGTGCCACCTGTTTAGGAACCCTTAGGATTCGTCCATATCAAAGAAGAGGCTCCATGGAAAAGAAATTTATTTTCCATAAGCATGTCATCCATTTTAGCTGGATTGCCAAACAGACTGAATGTTACCTTTACAGTGATTTATTTGACCCATACAATAGTCTTTAATGTTTGCAATTTGTATGGTGTTAGTCAGGGTTATGTTTTCTGGTTTATCACAGTCCTCACCATTTCATAGAGCCATTCCACATTTTTCCAGGACCTGGAGACATTTTATTTTGTAATCTTTCATGTAAGGGGTTTGAGTAAAATTTCCTTGAACACTCTACTTTATAATAACTTGAGATGTCATTTAAAGAGAGGAAGAGATAATAGAATTAACATTTATTAGACAGCTACTTTCTGCCAGGCACTTTATTTGTATATTATTTTAATTAATACAGAAACTTTTTGAGGAAGGCAGTACCTTCCATTTTACAGATGAATGGGCTAATAATGTATAAATAACCCCTGTACACTTAGTAGAACAGTGTATGGAGGACAGGCTCTAAATTCCATTTCTAGAACTTTCTTCCCTTCATTCTTAGGCTCCCAAGGATTATAAAGACTACAGGTGGTAGCATGCCTTTAAACAAAATCCAGCAATAATTTTAGTAATATGAGGAACAAAAAATTCATTTTCAAAATAGGGCACAACTATGTGCCTTTTATTTTTTCCTTGAACAAAACACCCACTGATTTCAAGGACACTTTTGTGTCAATAAAACATCTTGAAGTAATCTTCTAGTCCTTGATTACTAGTTAGGTATATATATGAAATCATATTTTCTATTTTTCATGTGCCCACAGTGTAGTAGGGGTAGGTGGTAATTTTGCTCTTTTAATATGATCGTGTTTATGCAATACATAGGAATGCATGCTGAGTTTTGCAGTTGAAAACAAGTAAGGCTGACATAAACACTAGAAATATGGATATTTATGTGTTATTATACTACCCACACTGCCATTTCCATCTTGCACAAAAAAAGATATGTGTATATATATACTTTTATTCCTGAAATATATTCCATCCATCACTTCTACTTTTAAGAATCTTTGGAAGTAGTAATACCACACAATAGAACCATTGTCACTGTAAGATATAAAAAAGTGGCAGGAGATAAATGGCCTTATTCTTTTTTTTTTTTTTAATGATTTTTTATTATATTATGTTAGTCACCATACAGTACATCCCCGGTTTCCGATGTAAGGCTCGATGATTCATTAGTTGCGTATAACACCCAGTGCACCATGCAATACGTGCCCTCCTTACTACCCATCACCGGTCTATCCCATTCCCCCACCCCCCTCCCCTCTGAGGCCCTCAGTTTGTTTCTCATAGTCCATAGTCTCTCATGTTTCATTCCCCCTTCTGATTACCCCCCCTTTCTTTATCCTTTTCTTCTCCTACCGATCTTCCTAGTTTTTATGTTCCATAGATGAGAGAAATCATATGATAGTTGTCTTTCTCTGCTTGACTTATTTCACTTAGCATTATCTCCTCCAGTGCCGTCCATGTTGTAGCAAATGTTGAGAACTCATTCTTTCTGATAGCTGAGTAATATTCCATTGTATATATGGACCACAACTTCTTAATCCAGTCATCTGTTGAAGGGCATCTCGGCTCCTTCCACGATTTAGCTATTGTGGACATTGCTGCTATGAACATTGGGGTGCATATGGCCCTTCTCTTCACTACGTCTGTATCTTTGGGGTAAATACCCAGTAGTGCAATGGCTGGGTCATAGGGTAGCTCAATTTTTAACTTTTTAAGGGACCTCCACACTGTTTTTCAGAGTTGTTGTACCAACTTGCATTCCCACCAACAGTGTAGGAGGGATCCCCTTTCTCCACATCCTCTCCATCAATTGTTGTTTCTTGCCTTATCAATTTTTGCCATTCTAACTGGCGTAAGGTGGTATCTCAGTGTGGTTTTGATTTGAATTTCCTTGATGGCTAATGATTTTGAACATTTTTTCATGTGTCTGTTAGCCATTTGTATGTCTTCATTGGAAAAGTGTCTGTTCATATCTTCTGCCCATTTTTTGATTTGTTTATTTGTTTCTCGTGTATTGAGTTTGAGAAGTTCTTTGTAGATCTTGGATACCAGTCCTTTATCTGTAGTGTCATTTGCAAATATCTTCTCCCATTCCGTGGGCTGCCTCTTAGTTTTTCTGACTGTTTCCTTGGATGTGCAGAAACTTTTAATCTTGATGAAGTCCCATAAATTCATTTTATCTTTTGTTTCTCTTGCCTTTGGGGATGTATCATGAAAAAGGTTGCTTTGGCCAATGTCGTAGAGGTTGCTGCCCATGTTCTCCTCTAGAATTTTGATGGATTCCTGTCTCACATCGAGGTCTTTCATCCATTTGGAGTTTATTTTTGTGTATGGTTGAGATAGTGGTCAAGTTTCATTCTTTTGCATGTAGCTGTCCAATTTTCCCAGCACCATTTATTGAAGAGACTGTCTTTTTCCCACCGGATGTTTTTTCCTGCTTTATCAAATATTAGTTGCCCAAAGAGCCGAGGGTCTATTTCTGGGCTCTCTATTCTGTTCCATTGGTCTATGTGTCTGTTTTTGTGAATGGCCTTATTCTTGACTGAAGTAAGGTAGATTGACCCTGTGATTCAAATCTGATTGGCTTAATGACTTCATTGTATATGGGCAGTGTCAGAAGGCCATCTTGAAGCAATCATTTGCCTTAAGAATGTTGCTGATTTTTGAAAACATGACTCCAGCCTTATCAGAAAGTCAGAGGAGCAGTCTTGGCAACTGTGTTTGTTGACTGGCGGGAAACCCATCTGTAAGCCAGTGATACGGGGATCTGGCATCTGTGCAATGTGATTTTATTTTCCTGAGAATAAAGAAGCTATATCCTTGGAAATGATGAGTGCTGAATTTGTCTGCTAGAGGATTGTGACTGTTGTGCCTTTTCTCTTAATCAGTTTCTGCCAGAACTAAGAAAGAACCTAACCTGTTCCCTGTAATTCAGATGAAGAGAGTTGGGAGCGAGAGTCTGACAAAAGCATTCAAAACAGGATTCTCAACCTTTTTGATACCATAGACCCCTTTGTAGACAATTGAAGCTTGTGGACGCCTTCTCAGTATGTTTTAAAGGCATAACATAAAACATTTAAGTTTATAATGGAAATCAATTACATTGAAATACAATTGTGAAAAAATAAATTTGTGCTGAAAAATATACATGCTCTTTGATTAGGGAAGCAGTGATGAGTATAATCATTGTTTTAAAATCTGTAAGAACAGTAATATAGAAATACAAGTGATTTCTATTAGTGACAAACTTAAAAGTCATGCTAATACTGTAATGATTTGTTACCTAAGTTCATCATTGTGAGGAATTCTTTTTTTTTTTTTTTTTTTTTAAAGATTTTATTTATTTCTGTGACAGAGAGACAGCCAGAGAGAGAGGGAACACAGCAGCGGGAGTGGGAGAGGAAGAAGCAGGCTCACAGCGGAGGAGCCTGATGTGGGACTCGATCCCGGTACGCCGGGATCACGCCCTGAGCCGAAGGCAGATGCTTTAACGACTGCGCTACCCAGGCGCCCCCATCATTGTGAGGAATTCTAAATTTCAGTTAAACGTTTTGAAAAATCTGATTTTTTTCTTACACATTCACAAACTTCTGATTTCTATTTTTTCTTTCAAATGTTTTATTTACTTATTTATTAGTCAGAGAGAGAGAGAGGGAGCACAAGCAGGGAGAGCGGCAGGCCGAGGGAGAAGCAGGCTCACCACTGAGCAAGGAGCCCGATGCCTGGACTTCGTCCCAGGACCCTGGGATCATGACCTGAGCTGAAGGCAGATGTCTAAATGACTGAGCCACCCAGGTGTCCCTCCTGATTTCTAATCTTCTGAGGGAGTCTTTGGACACCAGCTTAAGGAAAACTGTTTTAGAATGGTCAAGGAGAGAGTGAAGGGATGAGGCTGTCATAATTTAAGCCCATTGGAGAATTTTTGGAGATAAAAGATGTATTTGGCAGCATTTATAAAATAAGCACAAAGGCTTCACTGTACTTCATGATCTTTAAGAGGCATCTTTTAGGGTCTAATATTGATTGTTATAGATAAATATTTAAGTTGATCAATTCTTATTGTTTCACTTCAGTTTCTTAAGGAGAGAGAAATCAAGAAAAAGTAATTTTGATCATTTTTGTTAAATACCATATCTGATACTATTCTAACTAAAAATGCTCTTGCTATTTATAGACCCTTTATATATCCATTTATCTGTATAGAGAAATATCTGGAATAATGTTCGCCAGTAGCCAGTAATGATTATTGCTGAGTGGAGATTTGGACTTTTAGTTTGTTTGTTTTCTAACGCAAGTGAAATCAGTTCATTATTTAAACAACTTCTCTCAATGGGCAACTTACTATATAGTAAGGATAGAAAATCAAAACATAGGTACTTCTGACTCAGTAAATAATCACTCTATATAAAAATTACATTCCATAGCAGGATCATAAATAACTAAACACTGCTGAGCAATACTGAAGTATAGTCACTATTTATTGTCTTATATTAAAACAGAATTTTACCCAAACCATCTTTCAGGATCTTGCTTTACACAATTTTTCTCTCTTCTCTTTCTGGATTGGCAGAGAAGCAAGTTAAAGAAAATCCTCCTACATATTTTCCACTACTAGCTTAATGACTAACACTCATCTCAAAATCTGGCTGTCTAAGTGCTTAGGTGTAGTGCACTACTTGTTTGCTTGTAAAAAGGCAAGCTTATAACTGGCCTGTTTTCCTTTGATGTTAATTACTCACATTCCAAACACAAGCATGAGAGAAGCCAGAGGCCACAAAATTCACTGGTGGAATTCCTGCTCTCGTCTGACTTGGTGGCTTGTCTTCGCTTGTTTGTCATGGTATCATGATGATGATGTTGTTGAGTTAATGTAGTTCACTGATTTCTTAGGTGAGTGTGTTATCAGGTAGGATTAAACTGTAGAGTGATGTGAAAGACTTTTTTAACTCAATTTAAAATTTTAAAGTGTTCTGGAAAGACACTGGGCTTTGATACTTATGTGATCTCAGTGTCTTAATATCCTTATTTGTAAAATGGGAAAATATCTATGCCATATATTTGTTGTTGTTTATATAAATTCCAGTACTGTTAGCGTACAGTGTTACATGAAGGTGTATAATCTAGTGATTCAGCAATTCTATACATTATTCATTGCCCATCATAAGTATATCTTAATCCCCCTACCTAGTTCCCCCATCCCCTCCCCTCTGTAACCATCAGTTTGTTCCATATAGTTAAGAGCCTGTTTCTTAGTTTGTCTCTTTCTTTCTTTTTTTTCCCTTTGCTTGTTTGTTTTGTTTCTTAAGTTCCACATACAAGTGAATTCATATGGTATTTGTCTTTCTCTGACTTATTTCACTTAGCATTATACTCTCTAGATCCATCCATGTTGTTGCAGATGGCAAGTTTTCATTCTTTTTTATGGCTGAATAATACTCCATCATATTTATATGTGTGCATATATACCACATCTTCTTTATCCATTCATCTGTTGATGGACATTTGGGCTGCTTGCATAATTTGGCTGTCTTATATAATGCTGCTATAAACATAAGGATGCACGTATGCCTTTGAATTAGTGTTTTTTATTATTTTTTTTGGTAAATACTGAGTAGCATGCTTGCTGGATCATAGGGTAGTTCTATTTTTTAACTTTTTGAAGAACCTCCACACTGTTTTCCACAGTGGCTGCACCAGTTTGCATTCCCGCCAACAGTGCATGAGGGTTCCTTTTTCTCCACAACCTCACCAGTACTTGTTTCTTGTGTTTTTGATTTTAGCCATTCTGGCAGGTGTGAGGTGGTATTGCATTGTAGTTTTGATTCGTATTTCCCTGATGATGAGTGATATCAAGCATCTTTGCATGGGTTTGTTGCCCATCTGTATGTCTTCTTTGGAGAAATGTCCGGTCATGTCTTCTGCCCATTTTTAAATTGGATTATTTGTTTTTTTGGGTATTGAGTTGTATAAATTTTTTATATATTTTGGATACTAAACCTTTATTGGATATGTCATTTCCAAATATCTTCTTCTATTTCATAAGTTGCCTTTCAATTTTGTTGATTGTTTCTTTTGTTGTGCAGAAACTTTTTATTTTGATGTAGTCCCCAAAAGTTTGTTTTTGCTCTTATTTCCCTTGCCCGAGGAGATATATCTAGAAAAATGTTGCTATGGACAATGTCACAGAAATTACTGCCTGTGTTCCCTTCACAGATTTTTATTGTTTCAGGTCTCACATTTAGGTCTTTAATCCATTTTGTGTTTATTTTTGTGTATGGTGTAAGAAAGTGGTCCAGTTTTATTCTTTTGCATGTAGCAGCCCAGTAATCCAAATACCATTTGTTGAAGAGACTTTTTCCCATTGCATATTCTTTCCTCTGTTGTCAAAGGTTGACCATATAATTGTGGGTTTATTTCTGGGTTTTCTTTTCTATTCCATTAATCAATGTGTCTATTTTCATTGCAGTACCATACTGTTTTGATTACTACAGCTTTGTAATATAACTTGAAATCTGGAATTGTGGTACTTCCAGTTCTGTTTTTCTTTTTCAAGATTGTTTTGGCTATTTCATACAAACTTTAGGATTGTTTGTTCTAGGTCTGTGAAAAATGCTGTTGGTATTTTGATAGGGATTGCATTAAATATGTAGATTGCTTTGGGTAGTATGGTTGTTTTAACAATATTTGTTGTTCCAATCCTTGAGCATGGAATGTCTTTCCATTTCTTTGTGTCTTCTTCGATTTCTTTCATCAGTGCTTTATAGTTTTCAGAGTACAGGTCTTTCACCTCCTTGGTTAAGCTTATTCTTAGGTGTTTTATTTTTAATGCAATTGTAAATGGGATTATTCTCTTAATTTCCCTTTCTGTTGCTTCATTATTAGTGTATAGAAATGCAGCAGATTTCTGCACACTGATTTTGTAGTCTGTGACTTAACTGAATTCATTTATCTAGTTCTAGTAGTTTTTTGGTGGAGTATTTATAGGTTTTCCTCTATTAGTATCATGTTATCTGTAAATAGTGAAAGTTCTACTTCCTCTTTACCAGTTTGGATGCCTTTTGTTTCTTTTTGTTGTCTGATTGCTGTGGCTAGGACTTCCAGTACATGTTGAATAAAAGTGGTGAGAGTGGACATCCTTGTCTTGTTCCTGACCTTAGGGGAAAAGCTTTCAGTTTTTCACCATCGAATATGATGTTTGCCATGAATTTTTCATATAAGGCCTTTATTATGTTGAGATATGGAACATACCTCTAAATGTACTTTGTTGAGGCATAGAGTTTTTTTTTTAAGAGTAAAATAATTGATGTATTTAAAGCACTTAGTTTGTTGCTTCACTGATATTGCTTGATAAATTTGGTATGTTATAATCAACACACTATTGAGCCAACAGATTTTACTTTATTTTATTTTATTTTATTTATTTTATGTATTTGAGAGAGAGAGAGAGAGTAAGAGCACGCGCAAGAGTGAATGGGAGGAGGGGCAGAGGGAGGGAATCTTCAAGCAGATTCCCCACTGAGTGCGGAGCCTGAGGTGGGGCTCGATCCCATGATCCATGAGATCATGACTGGATCCAAAACCAAGAGTCAGTCACTTAACTGACTGAGCCACCCACATGCCCTGAGCTAACAGATTTTATTGAGCATTTACTATGTGACAGCCACTGTGGCATATCTGACAACATAACAGTGGACAAAGGCACTCATCTCATTGAGCTTAAGTGTAACAATTACATATAACAATTCTAGTGTTATTATTTTTAGCAGCATAGTGCTGTGATAGTATTTGCCAGTGTTCTTATTTTTTCATTCTTTGCCCATATGTAAACATTGAAAGATATTATCAGAGTGTTTCCCATGTAATAGATGTATAATAAATATTTCTCAAATGAACAAATAATTATTGCAGCCATGGTGTAAATTTGAAAAAGCCAAGAAGTTTAGTAGCTACCTATATTAGAGAGAAATATGTGATATATATTTAGTTCTCAATGGATACTTTTTAATGGCAATTATTCTTAGAGTACTGTTATAAAAGGCTACAGTAGGAAATACAGGGTGAGGCCATGCTGGTTGATAGAAAAGAAAGCAGGTCTCCTATAGTTTTACTTATTTTTGAGCTAACAATGGAAATTCTTCTGGGCCATTTTTTAAAAAAGTTTTATTTATGTATTTTACCAGTTTTATTGAGGCATAATTGACATATAACATTGTGTAAGTTTAAGGTGTACAACTTATTGATTTGATACACTTATATATTACAAAATGATTACCACCATAGCATTAGCTAACATATCTATCACCTCACATAATTATCATTTCATTTCTTTTTTGTGGTGGGAATATTTAAGATTTACTCTCTTAACAACTTTAAAGTATATACTATATTATTTTTCTTTTGGTAACAAATTGTTTTAGCCTCTGTGTACCTAAATGAGTCTTTATTTTGCCTTTATTTGAAAGATATTGTTTTGTTCTAGGTTCATAGTTGGTATTTTTTCCCCAGAGTTTTGAAAATACTGCTCCATTTTCTTGTTGCTTGCATTGTTCCCAAAGTTAAGTCAATTGTCATCCTTATTTCTTTTCTTACGTTTGTAACATGATTTTCCTCCCTCCCAGCTCTTTTATTAACTCTTTATTCCTGATTTTTGGCAACTTGATTATACAGATATCTAGAGTCCTCTCTGTGAAAGTCTCCCTCATCCACTACTTTGTGCCATATGCTCATGCCGCCTTGCTGAAGCCATAGCTCTGTGTCTTCACCTGATGGAACATCTTTGTGATGTAACCTGGTAACTCTTTCAAGGCTGTAAGCTGGGGTAATCATAGCACTCACTGGATTTAAATTTTATCTTTCTGAGACCATTGTCCTTCATTGCCTTATGTCCAGTGTCTTCAAAATGGTTGTATGTATTTTGCTTGTTTTTTCTTAGGTGGTAGGCTAAATCTAGTTACTGATACACTTTCTTTGCCAGAAGTGGAAGTATATCCATCTGTGACATTTTGTAATCAGTTGGCACAGTTGAAAAGTTGCAGTTTTTTCAGGGATATTGTCTTTTGGATAGAAAGACTTTATTGAAGAGGGAAATTTCTGAAGTTCAGATTTCTATGATATACTAAGGCCCACTGAGGGCTGGCAGATCTGGGAATTACAGAAAACATTGGGACAAAGATTGATTATTGCCTACTTCAATTTATAAAATGAATTTTACTTTTTAAACCAAAATAAAAAGAATAATAATTTTCAAGGGTGAAAAGTAAGTGGAGGTCCTGATTTGCATTTTATTTTATAGCAAGCATAGCATAAATTATTCTGAAACACACTTCCTAGAATGTGTACATCTTTATTTCATTTTTTTACTTCAAAATCATCCTTGGTAACTTATTCGAACAATGCTTCTGCAATATTTCCAAAGCATATTTGGAATTACTTTTTTGGATTTATCTTAAGTTTCAGAAAGTCAAGGAAATCTACCTAATTATTCCATAGCTTATTGCCTACTTGAAAGTAGATAGTTTCTATGAAAATATTTTTAAAATCATGGTATTATAATCCTGTTTAATTATATTTAGTTTTTCATAATTCCTTATGTTATATTTCATATTTTGCTATTCCATTTTAATTACCTAATATTTACAGAATATCCAGTTATTACAGATCTAAGGATTTTATGTTTTCATAATGACAACACAACCTCCCATTTATTTTTGATTTTGAAAGTTAATTTACAGTATGATTTTTCTAGTATTATAATGAGGTTATATATGTATAAGATTACAAAAGCTTGCTCTTCTATTTATTAAGTTTTTTAAAAATGTAGTAAACACATAATTTTATATTAGTTTCCAGTGTACAGCATAGTGATTTGACATTTATATACATTAAGAAATGAGCACAAGTCTAGTTACCACCAGCATACAAAGTTTTTATAATATTGTTGACTATATTCCCTATGTTATACTTTTCATCTCTCCACCTTACTTATTTTATAACCGGAAGTTTATACCTCTTAATTCTTTTCACCTATTTTGCCTGTCCCCTCACTCCTACCCCCACTCCCCTCTGGCAACCATGTTCGCTCTGTTTATGAATGTTTCTGTTTTTTGTTTGTTTTGTTTTTTAGATTCCACATATAAGTGAAGCCTTATGGCATTTGTCTTTCTATGTCTGACTTGTTTAACTTAATATAATAGCCTCTTGGTCCAACCATTTGTCACCAATGACAAGATTTCATCCTTTTTTGTGGCTAAGTAATATTCCATTGAGTATACATATTACAGCTTCTTTATCCATTCATCTGTCAGTAGACACTTGGGTTGAGAAGCTTGCTATTTTAAATGCAAAAAGTTATATTTTTACAAAATTTGGGATGGCATTAATCTAGCATACATTTACTTGCCTTCATTAACAGACCTATACTGAATCCAATAAATGAGAACCTTGACTCAAGTTAGTTATCATAGCCAGTAACAATTTTACAAATTTATAATACAATGATGTTTTCAGGGAGTATTGACATATGTAACATCATTTTTTAATTTTTTTAATTTTTAAAAAGATTTTTATTTATTTGAGAGAGAGAGAGAGAGATCATGAGCAGGGGGAAGGGCTGAGGGAGAAGCAGACTCCCTACTGAGCAGGGAGCCCGATGAGGGGCTCAGTCCCAGGACCCTAGGATCATGACCTGACCCAAAAGCAGATGCTTGACTGACTGAGCAACCCAGGCACCCCTGTAACATCATTTATCCCAATGCTATGTTGACCAGGATTTCTATGTTTTTATAGTTTTCTGCTTTTAAAAGTTTAGTTTCCTCTCTTCTACTTTATGGGTATCACTATTAATTTTTTACAAGCATATCACGGGATTATGGTGCAGGTGTCTTTGGAAATACCTTAAGAAATTACTCTTCTACATTGCTCAGTATGTTAGAAGTTTTACTTATATAATTAGGATTTTTATGTTCTATTTTTAATGTCTGTATATTAATAAAGATATTGACTCTATTTGTTTAATTTTCTCAGAACTTTTAACATTCATTCATATGACTAAGTACCATTTCTAGGAGAAATAATCTTTTCCAATTTTATGCATGAGAAACCTTTGGGTTGCAGATGTAAACTTCATGTAAACTTCATCCCTTCCAGTACTTCTAGAATTGCCAAAGGAGGCAATTTCTGTAATTTCCCATAATGTGGTTCAATTACATTGTTGTTTCAGTGTGACTTTATGTATTAGAGCACTTAAAGAAATTCAGCTATTTCTGTTTATTAGCCACTTTGTTTTGCTTAAAAATGGATTCTAAAGACTCACTGTAGGTAATTTTAAAGAATGACCAGAAAAATTAGCTAGGCTACTTGACATTAATAAAGTATACTTAGATAAATTTTTAAAAAAATAATCATTTGATGTTGTATATCATTTTCAAGGAATGAAATGAAAATTTTTCTTAGCTGAAAATTTAATTGTGAACATTCTAACAATAAATAATAATAGCTTATTTAGAAAAAAAATACTACCATTCTATTTAAAAGGAAAAAGAATCCTCTTATTTCAGAACATGTTATGAGAAATCAATGTTCCTAGAGGTATTCTTGCAGAAGTTGTTGCTTTAAAAAACACCTACTTCAGGGCACCTGGGTGGCTCAGTCGGTAAGTGTCTGCCTTTGGCTCAGGTCATGATCCCAGGGTCCTGTGATTTCTCCCTCTTCCTCCGCTTCTCCCCTCTGCTCCTGCTCTCTCTCTTTCAAATAAATAAATAAAATCTTTAACAACAACAAAAAGCGCGCATCTACTTCAGAGATGTGCTGACATCAGGGATTCTGATTGCCAGTAAAGACAGTTTGCGATGGGTATTAAGGAGGGCACATATTGCATGGTGCACTGGGTGTTATACACAAATAATGAATCATGGAACATTACATAAAAAAAATAATCTGTATATTGATGTGATCATGGAAATAAATCACCTCACTGTAATAGAAAAAAAAAGATGCAGTGTGTTGTAAGATGTTGAACAGAAATAAACTTCTTAATTTTAGCTGTACTCAATTAGGGAAGAAATCATATAATATTTCTGGAGAAAAATAGATTTCTTATCTTTATCATAAGACTCAGTTTAGCCAAATTAATATTGTGCTTTGGAAATTGGCTGATGATAATAAGGACCCAACTTTTGAGCTCCTTTATATGTCTAATAATTTGTTTAATGGAGGTCTCAGGGTTAAATGTTTCAACTTGGTAACCTTTATAATAAGAATTCAGCTTAATTAGACATGCTGTATCATTTGGGTTTAAACTGATTTTTTAAAAGAATTATGGCTGTTTGAACATATCATTTTACAAATTTAAAAATTTTGACTGTGCTTCATTCATTCAAGAAGACCCTACTGAGAACTTAGTAGATGTCAAATACTGGGCTAGGAACTTCTCAAAGTGATTAAAGAAGTATAAGCCCTTGAAGATCTCACTGTCTAATGGGTGAGGGGAGGAGGAATGGCACAGAGAACAACATAAGGCAAATAATGATTAAGTGTCCAAATACCTTCTATAGAAGACACATGATATGGGAGGTCGGGAAGAAGTCAGTGGTATAGCCATTACAGAATACTTTGTGAATCTTTATGAAAAATTCTGTGAGTTGACATAGGTCTTGAAGGCTGAATGCAAACTGGATATACATATAATCTCACCTAGTAAAAAATACATACTTTTGCTACTTTGAAGTCATTTGAAATTATTATAGTGATGTAGTGGAGAACACATTGAATTAGGAAGTATGAGGCTATATATTTATCAGGATTCTGCAATAAACTAGCTATGGGACTACATCAGCCGCTTTGGCCTCTGTAAAAATATAGTGCACTCAACCAGCAATATTGTATTAAGTTCATATTGACAACCAGACTCTCAAGATACTATAGGCTTTACCCATCGCCACATGTTCTTAGCTTCAAGAAAGGATACAGAATAGGCAATAATGCAACATGTGTAGCAACAACATAGTGGAGGCCTTGTATCTTCAAGACACAGCTTACAAATGTCCTAGGCACTCCCCACTTGCGAAGCATGTGGTCACGAGACAAGAGTGGGTGAGGGCAGGCCATCTCAGTTCAGGGAAGCCCCATTTCTGGAGCTCTCTTCAACAAGGAAGATTCAATCAAGGATCAAATCCTTAGGTGTCCTTGAGGCAAAAACAAAGATCACAAATCAGCTATTGAACTTTTCCTTCCCGTTTTGATCTTCTTTACTTATAAAATGAAAGACTCGTTTGTATGGGACTTTATAAAAAAATGCTTACTTTAAATTATAACATCATCATTTACTAGTGTGAATTTGGACAAGTTATTTTGCCTCTTTGAATCTCCATTTCTTTGATGGCAAAATAAGTATGAAAATACCTATCATTAAGATTTGTTATATAGTTTAAATGGCCTAAAATACCTTTGACAGGATATGGAAAGTCAAGACTATTTTATTTTATTTTTTAAAAATATTTATTTATTAATAAGTGCTTTACAAATATTGTTATTTATTTAATCTATTTTTAAATTTAAGTTTGAGGTAGTTAACATACAGTGCAATATTGGTTTCTGGAGTAGAATTCAGTGATTCATCACTTACATACAACACCCAGTGCTCATAACACAAATGCCCTCTTTAATACCCATTGTCCATGTAGCCCATCCCCCACCCACCTCCCTCCATCAACCCTAAGTTTGTTCTCTATGGTTAAGGGTCTCTTACAGCTTGTTTCCTCTCTCCTTTTTTTCTTTTCCCATTCACATAAGCTCATCTGTTTCTTTTCTTTAATTCCACATATGAGTGAGATCATAGGGGATTTGTCTTCCTCTGACTGACTTATTTCACTTAGCATAATGCACTCTAGCTCTATCCATGTTGTTGCAAAAGACAACATTTCATTCTTTTTGATGGCTGAGTAATATTCCATCAGGTATATATACCACATCTTCTTTAGCCATTCATCAGTCGATGGACATTTGGGTTCTCTCCATAGTTTGGCTATTGTTGATAATGCTCCTATAAATATCAGGGTGCATGTGTCCCTTCATATCTGTATTTTTGTATCCTTTGGGTAAATACCTAGTAGCACAGTTGCTGGATCGTAGGGTAGTTCTATTTTTAACATTTTGAGGAACCTTCATACTATTCTCCAGAGTGGCTGTACCAGTTTGTATCCCCACCAACAGTGCAAGAGGGTTCCCCTTTCTCCACATCCTTGCCAACACCTGTTGTTTCTTGTTAATTTTAGCCACCCTGACAGTTGTGAGATGGTATCTCATCATGGTTTTGAATTGTATTTTCCTGATGATGAGTATCTTTTCATGTGTCTGTTAGCCATCTGGATGTCTTTTGTGGAAAAGTACCTATTTTTGTCTTCTGTCCCTTTCTTAACTGGGTAATTTATTTTTGGGTGTTGAGTTTGATAAGTTCTTTGTAGGTTTTGGATACTAACCCTTTATTAGATATGTTGTTTACAAATATCTTCTCCCATTCTGTATGCGTTTTGTTGATTATTTCTGTTGCCGTGCGGAAGCTTTTTGTCTTGATGAAGTCCCATTAGTTCATTTTTGCTTTTGTTTCCCTTTCCTGTGGTGATGTGTCTAGTAAAAAGCTGCTGTGGCTGAGGTCAAAGGGTTGCTGCCTGTGTTCTCTAGATTTTGAGGGTTTCCTGTCTCACATTAAGGTCTTTCATCCATTTTGAATTTATTTACTTATTTATTTAAAAGATTTTTATTTATTTATTTGACAGAGAGAGAGAGAGCCAGCGAGAGAGGGAACACAAGCAGGGGGAGTGGGAGAGGAAGAAGCAGGATCCTAGTGGGGGAGCCTAATGTGGGGCTCGATCCAGAGCACTGGGATCATGCCCTGAGCTGAAGGCAGACGCTTTACGACTGCGCCACCCAGATGCCCCGGTTTTGAATTTATTTTTGTGTATGGTGTAAGAAAGTGATCCAGTTTCATTCTTTTGCATGTTGCTGTCCAGTTTTCCCAACACCATTTGTTGAAGAGACTGTCTTTTTTTCCATTGAATATTCTTTCCTGCCTTGACAAAGATTAGTTGACTTTACAGTTGTGGTTCCATTTCTGGGTTCTCTATTCTGTTGCATTGATCTCTATGCCTGTTTTGTGCCAGTACCATACTGTCTTGATAACTACAGCTTTGTAATATAGCTTGAAATTCAGAATCATGATGCCTCCAGTTTTGTTTTTCTTTTTTAGAATTGCTTTGGCTATTCAGGGTCTTTTGTAGTTCCATACAAATTTTAGGATTGTTTGTTCTAGCTCTATGAAAAATACTGGTGGTATTTTGATGAGGATTACTTTAAATGTGTAGATTGCTTTGGGTAATATAGACATTTTAAGAATGTTTGTTCTTCCAGTCCATGAACATGGAATGCTTTTCCATTTCTTTGTGTCCTCTTCAATTTTTTTTTCAAAAGTGTTCTGTAGTTATTAGAGTATAGATCTTTTACTTCTTTAGTTAGATATATTTCTAGGTATCTTATTGTTTTTGGTACAATCGCAAGGGATATTGATTCCTTGATTTCTTTTTCTGATGCTTTGTTATTGGTGTACAGGAATGCAGATTTCTGCACATTAATTTTATATACTGTGACTTTGCTGAATTCATGTATGAGTTCTAGAAATTTTTTGGTGGAGTCTTTCGACTTTTCTCCATGAGTCAGGCTATTTTAATATAATCCTTAAAGTTTGTATTTTTCCTCTTTGTTTGCAGTACTGAAAGGATTATTGTTGGCTTCATTCCTATGCCGATCTAATGGACTGTTAGAGTCTACTGTAAAAAAAGAAAAAAATTAGAAGGGCAATGGCTTTTAGAAATAAACTAGAGAAAAGAATGTTTTGGGGGAATAGGCAGATTTCCTTGAGACAAAAAAGAGGTCAGAGAAAGTGGAAAGTGAGGAAAAATATAGGTTAGTAGACTCCAGAAGAGTCTGGGAGTTGATGCTTGGAAAGTGGTCTGTGTAGATGGGCACTCATGATCTGCAGAGTTGGGTGATACTCATCAGTCTCCCAAGACTTGGTTTGATCCTTGTTGATAAAATACTGGGAAAGCTCATATGTATTGCCTTAGGAAAGGGAAGATGGGTCCTGGGTCCCTGTCCTTGAAAGGCCTGGTACATGATGGAGACAGAAGATTCCTTCATTTTTTGTTTTTTGTTTTCTTAGCCCCAACAGGTTGTGATCAATCTATGATCTAGCCACTTCCAAGTTGCCTTGACATTCAATACTGTTTTCTACCATTGAATTTTATTGTAGAGAATTTCCCATTGATTACTGAATTGTCTAAAATGATTAAATTGGCCATTTTAGAAGTGTCAACTCGGTAACTTATTAGATTTTCTTGAGATGAAAAAGGGGTTAGTAACTTATTAGAGGTACGGGATACTTTCTATCTTTATGACTCCATTAAAACTTTAACCATCACAATTATTATAGAAATAATTAAAATACATTTTTTATAGTAAATGGTAATATTTTACATCAAAAAAATTTCCTGGAGAAATTAGGAAAGGTTGACAACATTTATTTGTAGCCTTTTTTCCCCTTCTTTTGGATTTCTTTTACATTTTAACCTATTTATCCTTGAGAAAAATATGTAAAATAAAAAGATGTAAACAATTCAGTGGACTATTTGAGCTCTTGGGTAGTTTAGTTAGATGATATGAAGATTATTTCTATTTCATTCACTTGCTTGTGTGGACATAAATACCTTTGAACTTGAGTATCCTACTGTGCTTTATCAGTATTCTTAATTTGAACTCTGGAGTATCTTTTATATTAGTCAGCTATTGCAGCAATGAAGCCATATAATGATAACTTTTAAAAAGTCTAAAAGCTGTTAGCAGTTTACAACAATAGACACTTACTTTTTTTGGATCATGAATCTGTGGGTAGACTAGGCTCCTGCTGGTTTGGATCTGTGTTATAGGTTGACTCTGCTCTGCATTACTCATTCTGGGATGAGTAACTACTAGGTGCATGCTTTTCCCATCATGATGGCAGATACGCTAGAAGCCAAATCAGGTTATTCAAGCAAGTTTAAAGCTTCTGCTCACATTACATTTATTGTTTCATTGGCTGAAACAAATCACATGGCCAAGTCACACTGGCTTACTCTAATGGAAGTCATGTGGCAAAGAGAGTATTATTCTCTAGCAAAGAAGGTGTGAAGAATTAGAAACAATAATCCTTCCTACTATTTTTTGGAAAGAGGAGTGTGGGTGGCTAGTGCTCCATAAGGAGCTATTAGCTAAACCTAATCATCATGGACTCAACTAGGTATTGCCTGGGGTGGACTGAGAAAGAATGTGATGTTCTTTTCCCCAGAAATGAGGCAAATCCTGTTTCTAATGCTTATTCTGTGCATGTGTACGTATGCTCCCCAACACACAGATTAGCATGGGCCGTTTTAAATGCCTAGGCTAGTGTCTGATTTAATAATTAGGAAAATGGCTCTGGTTCTCAAACCAGAGAGATCCCAGGGAAATATATCAGCAAAATACATAGAACAGAGATGCCCCATTTCCCCAAGGCACTTCTACTTTCAGGTTCTTGACTCCTTAGCTTCTTGTATCCTATGCCTAATTGTGATTCTGTACAAAATTACAATGGTAACAACCTGTCCCAGACTGAATCCCAGCCAATAGCAGCCTCTACCAATGATTTCCCATTTGAACTTGGTCGGAGGAGCAATTATATCGTGTGCTTAGACTAACCAATGAATAAATAGCCTGGAGTCATTTTGAGTGTCACCATTTTCTTTCTATAAAAACTATGAAATTGATCAAGTGAACTCTTGGATCTGTGGGGATCAGGGGTTATAGATGCTTCTGTTATTTCACCATTACAGCACCAGTCTCTGAAATCCTTTATCTTCCTGCATCCTGAGAATTAAATGCTGAACCAGTGATGACTATGAATAAATGGTTTGTTTTTTGGATTAAAAATTAACCAATATTTACAATCCCAAACCACCACAAGCTGGGACCCATCTCTGCTGATGCATTTAGTATTTCTGTTATAATAAATAGTGCTTTGGTTGAAGATAATAAGTCTCTTCCTTTTCTATATGACAGGTGTTGGGGATTATTTTAGATTTTGACATCCTCTTAAGAGGAAACTCAAACCTCCATGGTCTGTAGAGAAGGAAGTAAGTGAAATCCTTAGATTTGGACCTGTTCCCTTGACACCTAGGCCTAAAGGAGACTTTCTTGCTGCAGTGATGGGCAGGAACTGGGAACTCAGTAAGAGAGGTGGGTGTTTGTGAATCCCGTCTCAAGTCTAATGCAATTCTAGAATATATTAAACTTGTCTGTGTCACTGTGTCACTGTCATGCTTATACTGTTCTGGGCACATTAGGCCAGTGGTACAGCAGACCTTGGCTGCTAGAGTTACTGCCCATTTTCAGTAAGACTTCAGAGGGCCAGGCATTGCAGTGGAATAGGCACTGGGTTCGTTGCCATTGCTTTGTGCTTCTAGGCTTTGTCTCTGAATGTGTTTTCTGGAACACTGGGGCATTTAATCTCCTTGCTATCCATTTCTTAAGCATTGACTCTATTAGACAACTGGATTATTCTGAATAAAGAATTTTCTCCCAAAGCGAATCTGGGTTAATTGAGCTCATTTGCCAAGCCCAGGCTTGACCCGAAATATTTTTTATTCAACTGAAAGATAAGCCAAGGCTTGCTTTCAGAGGCCCCGGAGGGCAGAGCTTTATTATTTCCTCCCTATTTATTTGTAAGATGCACTTGAGGCAGCTTGAAAAAAAAATCAGACCAGTGTGGAGAAATTATAGGCAGGAAGATTTCAGTTTAATATGAGTTTTTTCCCCCTAAACACTGGGACAACCTAACAGATTGTTAAGAGCAATTGGCTACTCATTACAATTTTCCATAAGTATACTATTAGACTATTTTCCATAGAACTGAACTACATTATTCACTGGGCTTGAATCTTAGACTAATTCTGGTTGCAGATTTCCTTGTGAGTGGAAGAAAACCGTAATCTAAAACTCAGTGCACAAACCTACAGAACAGTGTCTTTTCAGCTGACAGAAGCACAGCCTCTGGCCCAGGCTGCTGGGACACGGGGTCCGTTGGAACTCTTCAGACAATCTGCTCAGGATTCTAGAACTCTTAGTTTCTTGGAGACTGCTGTGGCCCGGCCTTCATTCTGAGGGTTTACTTCAGGATGGTTCAGGGAAGGGCACTGGCTGGCAGGTTAGATCTGAGATTTAGTTCTGACTAAATCTTCCATTTGATAGAACATGAGCAAGACACATAGTCTTTCTATGTGTTCAAAGGTTGGTTTTCTTAAGGTCACTTCTCACTAACTGTGATTGATATGAAAAATGTTGCAGATGACTTAAGGAGAGCAAGAATAGTTTTTAGTCTCTATTTTTCCTTGTTTTATCTTTACTGTTTTCTTATAGTGATGTCATTCAAAAGAACAAGGGCTATTAAAACAGAAGACCTAGTTTTCTCTCGTGGACACCCCAGTCTCTTAAATGGTCTCCCTGACTCTTATCTTGCCCTCTCCAGGTTTTTCCCCCCACAGTTTTTACAAGGATCCTCCAACGGGGAAATCTTTTATCTTCTGCTTAAAAGCTTTGATAATTTTCATTGTCTTTAAGATTAAGTCCAGGTTTCTTACTGTAGTTTATGTGTAAGACTGCCCAAATATCTCATCCTATTTACTGCTTCTGTGCACCCTGTCTTTCTGCATTCTTTGCTAAAACATACTAAATTTATATAAGTTCCTTGAACAAATTATATTATTTCTCAACTCTGGGGCCTCTTACATAGCTCATACTTGTCCTCAAGTATTCTAACCTCATCCCTTCATCTGTCTAAATTCCACTCTTCATTTAGATTTTGGCTTCAAGTCACTTTGAAAGCCTTGCTTGGCTCCTAGGAATACAGCACCATGTATTTCTCCTGTCATAATACACTGCTGTCTTTTCAGGTATGTTTCCTGGCATATTGTAAGCTCTGTGAAGTAGATGTATATGTGCCTAGCATACTGCTTTATTTCCAAATGTAGCCCAGTACCTGGCACATTGAATGAATAAGTGATGACCTGAGTTTGAACCCTGGTCTTGAGATTTATTAGCTGTAGGGCCATAGAAAAATTATTAAAAAAAAAAATTATTTTAACTTTCTAAATATCATTCTTATCTTTAAAAATAAGTCTTGAACTAATGATCTGTAATTCCATTTTTTCTCTAAAATTCTATGATATTAATATATTTATATAGCATTTATATATTTAACATAGCATGAACTTGATGTGGCAAAAGCTTACTGTTTAAAATTAATTTCTATTTTTAGCACCCATTCCATTTGATGGGAATAATAATATATATTATACTATGTATTTTATATGTATAATTGCTTATCATAGGTACTTTTCTTTGTACATTATATATGTCAAATCATTTTATAATAGTAAAAGTAAATAGTATAAGGAAATTACCATTATTTTTCCCAATTTATATATGAAGAAACAGAGACACAGAGAGATGATGCTACTTGAATAATGTCACAAATCCTAGGCAAAGCTGAGATTTGAACCCAGTGGATCGTTCCAGAATTGGTGTTCTTAACAATATGTGACAGCACATTCACTACAGGTAGGAAAACTTCATTTAGTCACTTTCAGGTAAACTTAGTGGAACAATTGCATCAATCATTTAAATTTAAACGTAGAGTGGAGAGGGAGAAAATGAACAAATTTATCATTTTGAGGAGAAGAAAGTATCTCCTTTTTTTAAAAAAAGATTTATTTATTTGAGAGAGGGAGCAAGAGCAATCTTCAGGGAGAGGGGCAAAGGGGGGGAGAGAGAGAATGAGAGAGGGAGAGATAATCTCCAGCAGATTCCTTGCTGAGGGAGGAGCCTGATGCGTGGCTCCATCCCATGACTCTGAGATCATGACCTGAGCTGAAATCAAGAGTTGGTTGCTCAACTGACTGAGCCACCCAGGTCCCCTGAAAGTGTCTTCTTTTAGCTTGATCTAAGTCCTGTGGTAGGATGTTGTTCATTCTGTGTGGTCCTCTTCCACAATGTCATTACATATGGTATCTTCCTTCATACTGTATTATCCACTGCTTAGTCTGTGAAATCCCCTGACCTGTGGGTTATGTCTTAGAGTGAGCTCTCATACCCCTTTGGGGAGTCTTAGGACACTTTTAAATGCTCTCTTATTCCATTCTAGTGCCATAGGTATCTCAGGAGGTTGTCTCTTTCTCTCAAATTTTTATCCTACTAGCCATGCTATCATTTCTACATTACTTCTCTGCCATACTGTGTAGGCTTGAGTGGCGGAACTTCCACAGGGAACACGCAACATCCCTGGGTTTGACCTCAGAAGCAAGGTACCTAGGAAGTAGGTCCACACTACTTCTAAACATTAAAGAAAGCTCAGTGGTTCTACTTCGTGTGTGAGTTGGCCTGAGATTGTGAATTCTCTGGGCATAGCCTCTCAAACTGAACTTAATTCTTTTCTAATCCTCTTCCTTCTTTCCTATACCCATGCTTTAGTTTGGAGGAGATGGTGCTGGAAATTGGTTTGGTCAAATTACAAGTTCTCCCCAATATTTTTGTCTAGCACTTGTACTGTGGTTTTATTGACTTGAAGCCAAGACTGTACTATTTTAAAAATCAAGGTCAAATCCCTCCACCTGCTTAGAATAATGTTGGCATTTTGTTTATTACATTTATAATTGAGATTCAGAAATGGAAAATAAAAGAATGGTTTTTAGGCCAAATCTGGGATAAATTTATCCCTGGATTACTGCACTTTCCATCATTCTTGGTGTCTCATGAAGATATTTATTTTCCATATCATCCAGAAGCCACTCTGTATCAGTCAAAGAGCATTTTTGAGCACTTGCTGTGGGTAGTGGTGGGACAATAGAGCAAGAGTGGATCTTATAGCCCTGGCCCTTGACCCCCTTCTAGGGCTTCTCAGATGTTAAAGTCTACTCTAACACTGTAAAATCATGCTATTTTGTAGGAGTACATTGCCAATTCCATGCAATATGTAAAGTAAGGTATAAAATATATTTTAAGCACAAAAGTAAATAGATTACACACAGCAGAGTAGTTCATGTACAGAGAAGCCTGAGGCTGAAAAGAACTAAGTGTCTGATCTTTGAAATGATATAATCTGATGTGTTTGGGAATGACTCCAATCTATGAAAGATGGAATTGTGAAGACAAATGAGAGAGTCAGTTACAAATCAATATGCAAGATAGCAAGTGCATCAATCAGAAGCCCTGGTAACTTAGTGCTCTAGGAAAAAAAATCGCACATTGAAGATAAGCAATGCAAATGAAAAATAAAGCCATGCTTATTTTCCTAATATGCTGATCTTAAGGCAAGAGAATAGAAGCCCAAGGTTGTATAGCGGTAGTCAGCCTTCAGAATATACAATCAACCTAACAAGGAAAAAAAAATTTGTATATGGTGTGTTTGTGTGTGTCTGTGTACAAAAGGCCAAACATTTTTCAAGCCAAAAAGAATGCCGAACAGTAATAACTTTGTTTTTGAAACATTAAGGCCAAGCGATTTGCATTCATCCATTGTGAAATGAAAATAGAATTTGTCAACTATTCATGAATAGGACATAAATCTTTATGCCACCTACATGGCAATGATATACAATGCCATGTCAAGTAATAACATCTGGTGGTGGGCAGATGTAAATAGAAAACTAGACAAGGCAAAAAAGAAATCCTTATGGACTTCTAGGTATAAACCTTGGAAAATGGAATATGGGCTATGAGCTTTATTGTTATATGACCAATTTTCTATTCAGTATACTGTAAAATATAATTTGGAGTAATGGTTTGTAGCCAGGCATAGAGTCAAAAATATGGAATTGTTTCTTAAGAAGAGAAGCAGCATTTTTTCTGAAGAGATCAGAAGAGAAAAACAAACTGTACTCAAACTGGTTTTTAAAAAGCCCGCACCAACCAGTAAAAGCATTTGAGTAACAATATGTTTCATTTCTGATTACTATTTTAGAAATAAATACTAAGATTATATAACTGCCAAAACACTTGTGGAAATATTATCTATATTCCTGTGGAGAAAAACTGTGATTCCCAAATGTCAAAACATCCTGTGTATTTCACTGAAGTACACAGATTTCTTGAAATAGTCTCTGTTTATGGCAGAGGAAAATAAAGTCTCTATATCCCAGAATAAGTTATTGCTGCTCACCTGGTTCACAATATGTGTGAATAGCAGGCAGACCACACCATTATTCAGTTTCTGCAGCCAGAGAACACCTGCTGGCAAGGAGGAAACTGATTTGTACAGATTAAAATAGACAAAGAATATAAGGTCAGTCCTGTCTTATCATCCTCACATTTATTTTGCTTTCTCCATGGGAACTAAATGTGGACAAATGGTCTTAATGGTGAGAATGGCAATCTGTTCTCTGATTTTAGGTCACAGACATCGGGGATTCTCACAACCACTCTGCCATTTGAAGCACACTGCTTCATGCTGCGGAGTGGGTTTTCTTTTCCATTAGCCTCTCTGACTGCAGACTAGTCCAACTACATCATATCACTGAAATAGTTGGAGCTTAAAAACTGTGGTCTAAACCATGCATGAGACACAGTAATGTCACTTACTAATTACTTCACATCTCAGAGTTTTATTTTCCTCAAATTAAAATTATATTTACATTATTAGATTTTCATGTGATTCAAATGTTCTATTAAGTGTGTTAAAACGTTACTTCTTGCTGCTGCTTTGAAAGCTCTCAGATGACCTTGATTTTTAGCTAGCTTTCTGTTATTCCCACATTATGATCCTTTGGACTCCAGTGACCTTCTTTCAAGTTGATCTTCAGAACTGAGCTTCCTGCGATCTGAATTCAGTAGAGTACTGTTAAGGCTATTCTTTTCCTAGCCCCTGTTAAGTAGCAGTAGGTTAGGATCTTTGCAGGTCTACTGAACTTAAGCCCTGTGGTCTTTACTATATTTTATGGCACTGCTAAAGATTATATTCATGGCCTCTGATAAGCTGGACTTTAAAGAACTTTTATGAATATATCAAAGTCTGACATTTATTACACTTTTTTCTCCTTCAGTTTTCTATGAAATATTTTAGGAACCAATTCATGAAACACAAATCCATTATATTATACTCACTGGCAGAAAAGGGGAAATAAAAAAGATATGTTTAAATCTGCATATCTCTTTGGAAAAAATATCGTGTGCAATCTGGTGCCCTCAGACAAGCTCACCAGACTAGAACCTGTAGGCAATAGTACGTTGTTTTCCAGAGCTTGGTTGCCTATTTCTATTTCTTTTTGTATCTCTGATTCTTTCTGTTTTTTTTTTCTAAGTCTCTTTCTTAAACAAGTATAATGTTAAAACCTACAAGTAGAAAAATTATGAAGTAATGTTCACCTTGAATTTATCCCTAGTTGGAACTTTTTAATGGTAAGTCTTCTTTAAGAAACACAGAAAAGACTTCATGGAATGTAGACATTATATGCCAAGTTGTATTTGATGTGTTGTGTGAGTGATATCAATGCAGGTTTCTTTTAAAGAATTTATGTGTTCCATGGTTCCAAAATATTTATTGTGTTTTTTAAATTTTTAAAAATTTTTCATGGAAGCATGATTTATATACAGAAAATTTACCTAATGATAATGTAAATTCAATGATTTTAGTAGATTTGTAGTTATGTGATTATCACTACAATCCAGTTTTTTTTTTAATGTTTTTTTATTATATTATGTTAGTCACCATACAGTACATCCCTGTTTTTTTATGTAAAGTTCGATGATTCGTTAGTTGCATATAACACCCAGTGCACCATGCAATACATGCCCTCCTTAATACCCATCACCAGCCACACACAATCCAGTTTTAGAATATTTCTTTCACCTCAGAAAGTTCCCTTTTGCCCATTTGCAATTAATGTTACTTCCACCTCAATTCTAGGAAACTACTTATCATTCTCTGGCTCTGTTAATTTGCCTTTTCTAGATATTTTATATAAATGCAGTCATACAATATGTAGTCTTGTGTATTGGACTTACTCAGCGTGTGTTTTTGAAGGTCACCCACGTGGAAATACTTGTCGATGTTTTGTTTCTTTTAATTGCAGAATTAGTGTTCAAAGGTGTGGATGTACTACTTTTTTAAAGCCGTTTGTCAGTTGATAAACATTTAGATATTTTCAGTTTAGAATTATTATATATAATGCTGTTATGAATATTTGAGTACATGTTTCTATGTCAGCACACAGTTTCATTTTTCTTGGGTATATACCTGTAGTGGAAATGATGGATCATATAATAAATTTGTGTTTAAGTTTTTAAAAAACTGCCAAATTGTTTCCCGAAGTGACTGCACCTGTTTTCATTCCCACCAGGAATGCATGAAGGTCCAGTTTTTCCACAATTCTGCCAACACTTGGTATTCAGGGAAAACTTCTACAGGAGAATATATGCTTGAGTGGTGAATATCAAATAATGAGTAGAAATTTAACTGGAGAAAAGGTTTGGGTAACATTCAAGAGACATGCAAGAGTGAGGCATTTTAGGAAGATATATGGAACTTATTGGCTGAGTTATTAGGAATAAAGCTGGATGTGTAGATGGAGGACAGACTGTTTAGAGTCAAACTTGACATACTAGGGATTTTGTAATCATTTGAGAACAAAGCCATGCTGTACTCATACATATCCAATGAGAACCTTAGGCTTGCCTGTAGTGGGAGAAGTTGGAGGCAGAGGGAACAGTTAGGAGACTGTTGAAATAGTCGAGGGGAGAGATGATAGGACTCAGACCTAGCCAGTGGCAATAAGATGGGCAGATTTTGGAGGAGAGGTATATTGATTTCCCGTTGAAGCTGTAAATCACTGCCATAAGTCTAGTGGCTTAAAACGATGCAAATTTGTTATTTTTCATTTCTGGAGGTCAGAAATCTAACAGGCATCAGCAGGGCTGCTTTCCTTTTGGAGGTGCTTGAGAAAGTCTGTTTTCTTGCCTTTTCCAAATTCAGGGGACTCCCTGCTTCTCTTGGCTTATGGTACCTTCTTCCATCCAAAGTACAGCATCTTCAAATTTCTCTCTAGCCCTCCTACTTCCTCTTCTAAGGACTGTGATGATTACATTGAGCCAACCCACATAATTCAGGGTACATTTCCCATCTCAAGATCCCTTATTTAATTACACTTGCAAAATGCCTTTTGCCATCTAAAGTAACACATTCACAGATTCTGGAGATTAGTACATGGACGTCTTTGAGAGGCTATTATTGAGTTTACTGCAGGAAATGTGTGTGAGTTAGAATTTGCCAACCACTGGTTGATAAGCAAAATATTTACTGAATATCTATTATATGCCAAATACTGTCTCAGCCACTGGAAATAGAACACTGATCAAGATACTGTTCCATGATGGAGTTTGCCTTCCAGTGGAGGATATGGCTTCCCTCAGATAATCAAAGGGGTGTATGACTTCCCATACCTCCTAGGTAAATACTACGGTTTTATAGCATTATGACCATTCCAAGTTTAGAAAGAGTAAAGAATGATTAGCAGAAAAATTCTTTGGAATTTTTGCCTTTCATGTGTGATATTTTTAGACTGAAAAATGTGCACTCTATAATCTAAGGTATGTATTCAATATGTAAAATATCTCAAAGAGATCACAAATTCAGCATGCCTGAAATTGAATTCATCCTCCTTACCCTACTGTGTTGGAGTTCTCCAGAGAAACAGAAGCAAGGGGATATATTGATTTATCTGTATCTAGAGATATAGATACAGATGATATATATAATAAATATAAGGAATTGGCTCTTGTGATTATGAAGGGTGGCAAGCTCAAAATTTGCAGAGCTGATGTCCCAGTTTGAGTCTAAATGCCAGCAGCCTGATGTAGATCCAAGAGAACTGCTGTCCCCCCTCATAACCTGAAAAGAATTATCTCTTTTGTTTTGTTTTGTTTTTTAAAAATTTTTATTATGTTCAATTAGCATATAGTATATCATTAGTTTTTGAGGTAGTGTTCAACAATTCATCAGTTGCATGTAACACCCAGTGCTCATCATCACATGTGCCCTCTTTAATACCCATCACCTGGTTATCCCATTCCCCCACCCCTCTCCCTTCTGTAACCCTCAGTTTGTTTCCCGGAATCCAGAGTCTCTCATGGTTTGTCTCCCTCTCTGATTTCTTCCCATTTAGTTTTCCCTCCCTTCCCCTGTGGTCTTCTGTGCTATTCCTTATGTTCCACGTATGAGTGAAACCATAGGATAATTGTCTTTCTCTGCTTCACTTATTTTACTTAGCATAATCCCCTCCAGTTCCATCCATGTCAATGCAAATAGTGGGTATTGAGGGGGGAAGATCAAGCTATTGTTCTATTCAGGCCTTTACCTGATTGGATGAGTCCTGCCCACATTCTGAAGGGCAACCTGCTTTAGTCTATCAATTTAAATGTTAATCTCATCCAGAAACATCTTCACAGAAACATCCAGAATAATGTTTGGCCAAATATCTGGGCACACCATGGCCTAGTCAAGTTGATACATAAAATTAACCAACATACTTATAAATCTTGTCTTTAAGGTTAGATCCAGGTTTTATGAGGCTTAAGTTTATACAATTGTTGGGAACCCTCTTTAAGGAAAATAATGCAGCATTAGGTATGAAGTTGAATATTTATTTTGAATGAGAAGGAAATCTCAACAAATTACAAATTAAAAAAATAATATCACAAACATCACAAAATTCAGAAAGTGTCATTATTCTTATTAACTGCCTGATAGATCTCTGTAATATATTTTCCCATCATTTTTTAGCTATATACTCATTGGTATTTCTTATATGACACTGATTTTGTTTTTTTTGTTTTTTTTTTTTTAAGATTTTATTTATTTATTTGACAGAGATAGAGACAGCCAGCAAGAGAGGGAACACAAGCAGGGGGAGTGGGAGAGGAAGAAGCAGGCTCATAGCGGAGGAGCCTGACGTGGGGCTCGATCCCATAACGCCGGGATCACGCCCTGAGCCGAAGGCAGACGCTTAACCGCTGTGCCACCCAGGCGCCCCTTGTTACATCATTTATGATAGATTAGAAAGATAATTCAATCTTTCATTTTTCATTGGTGAATATTGTTTTAGTATTAAACACTTTAAAAGTTTTGATTGGTTTTAATTGGTATTGGGAATGTCAAGTGAATTTTTAAGACTCTTGACAAATTTTGAAAACTTCTCACAAATTCACTCATGTGAATTGTAAGATTTCAGAACATTTCAAGTTTTCTTATGTGTTGATTAATTTTATACACTCTTAAATTGGTGATACACATTAGTTGGTTTATTGTCAATATCTGCATTGTGGAATATCTGTAATATTGAATCATGAGTTTTATGGAATATTTGTAATGTTGAATCATGAGTTTTATATTATTTTGTCAATAGCAATATGTCATGTCAAATCAGCCAGAAATTTAAATCCTTTTCCAATGTGTTAATGATTCACTTCCTTTCATTAATTTGCTTATCAAGTAAGCCCTATTTATAACTTCTGTTTGCATTTATCTTTTCCTCTTAATTAATGCTGTGGGTATAATCCTTTGTTTTTTGTTAGAAGTTACTTTTCAGTGTCACAATAATATAATTACTGATTTCATTAATAGCTGTCACTTTCATTCCATTACTTTTTACCTAAATTAAAAAAAAATTAAAGATGGAAAAAATTAAAGATGAAAGAGTAGATACTCTTTATATAAACCCCAATCAGAAGTTTTGTTTATCTTTACTTATTAAAATGTTCCAAAATATATTTCCAAGTTGCAAATACTGACATAATACCCACTTCGTTCTCTTAAATAAGTTCTCACAAATGCTCATATCTATAAAATAACACGAGAACAATGCTACATAAGGGAAGTTTTAGTGGAAAGAAACTGGAAGCTATTTTTACTGATCACAGTTAAAATATCTTATTTTTGCAAATCTTAAAAAAACATGATAATATGAACACTTTGCTAGGTCTCCAGGCCTTGGAAGGACCAAAGAAGTGAGAAAATTCGTTGACTTCATAGTTAATCTGCCTTCGTAGCATCCCTTCTGTTCTTCTCCATGTCAGTGGGCAACATCATCCCAAGACACGTGGAATGGTTTCAGATGCTTTCTTTTTCTTCCTCTCTTCATATCTAGTTATCAGGTTATGTTAATTCATTAGTTCTCATGTGGATTGCTACAAATGACCTCCTTAATTTTGTTTTTACTGTCAAAGAAAAATTACACTTGGCATGTTAAACAAACAAGGAGGACTTTATTCAAGGCTATTGCAATGTGAGGAGAGATTGAACTCAATTCTGACAAAAGGCAGGAGAGTTTCTAAGCAGTGAGGTAAGCTAGTGGAAAATTATTGGAGGACATGAGCAGGAGGTGGTCAATGTAATTAGGACATCTGTGTTTGCTAATTGGTGCCCATCAAGTTAGACTCCTACCCTCCCACAGAGACTGGGGGATAGGAGCACTATCTTTCTTTATGATTATATTTCAAAGAGATGGCTCCTAGGCCCTTGAGAAAGACATTCGTGGTTTGAAACTGACCAGAGGCTGGGAGAAATTTACATCTCAAAGGAGCAAAGAAATAATTTATAATTGCAAGTTTTCTAAAATAAATGCTCAAAGAAAAGGGAGGTCAGGGGCCTAGAGTCAAGAAGAAATCTCCCTAAAGTTTAGCTACATTGAGGGGAACGTTAAGGCTCTTTTGGTCATTAGGTCCTCAATCCTGCCTGTGAAATTAAGTCTATACTCCTTGGAATCCCATACAAGCTATCTTATGACAAACTTCTGCCTGTGTCTTTAAATTATCCTTTGTCATCATGTTGATCCAGAAATACCCTCACTTTGTTTCTACTATTCCTCTGCTTAGAATTATCATTCATCCCTTTCCTTCTGGCTAAATTTAACTTGCTCTATAAAATTAAACTTAGTTATTGCATCAATCAGGATACGTTAAATATATGTCACTCACAAACAACCCCGAATTTCAGGAGCTTAGTACAACAAAGGTACATTTCTAGTTCATGCTACATGTTCATTGAGTGGGTATGTAAGCAGGATAGGGCCCTAATCAAATCCTTTACTGGCTCTTAAAGTCTTTTAACACTTTTATATCACTTCTGTTTACATTTTCCTGGCCCAAGCAAATCACATGGTTATGTTTTGCCTCAACTGAGGTGGAAAGTGCAATCCTACTATGTACTTGAAAGAAGGAAAACTAGAATATTATGTGAATGGTGTTAAGGACTATCACAGGAAATCATCAGTGATCTTCCATGGGTTAGGATAGTGGTCTAGTGGTCCTTCTGCATGGTCACCTCTAAGAATGATTCCTTTTTCTGAAGCTAATCTTTGCATTCTGTGTACCAGAAGGACCATGCTAGTTGTAAAATACAAAAATATTTTTGTATCAGTAGTAAAACAGCCAACGCCTTGGCCTGCCAACTCACTTCCTCTGTTCCCAGGCCATTGTCTCCTTTTCCCTACGTTTCTTGTATGTTTCCACAATGCTATAATTGTAGGGTTGAGAGGGGGTCCTTCAGAACCCTCCTCTGGTCTCCATTTTAATGGATTGGTACCTATGTTCTAACAGTAAATATTTTGAATATTACCCAGTATCTTTTGTAACAAACGTTAATGTAATGTCTACATGTCTGTCTTTCTTACTAGATTTCAGATTTCTTGAGGATCGGGATTATATCCTTTATTTCTATATCTCTGGTCCTTAGTAAAGTGCCTGAATATAAGATTTGCTTGATAAATGATTAACAAATTGAATTAAAAGTGAGGGGCGCCTGGGTAGCGCAGTCGTTAAAGCGTCTGCCTTCGGCTCAGGGCGTGATCCCGCTGTACCGGGATCGAGTCCCACATCAGGCTCCTCCGCTGTGAGCCTGCTTCTTCCTCTCCCACTCCCCCTGCTGTGTTCCCTCTCTCGCTGGCTGTCTCTCTGTCACATAAATAAATAAAATCTTTAAAAAAAAAAAAAAAGTGAATATCCATCCATCTGAGGGGCACCTGGGTGGGTTCAGTCAGTTAAGGTTCAGACTCTTGATTTCGGCTCAGGTCATGATATCTCAGGGTTGTGAGACTGAGCCCCACATCACGCTGTACACTGGGCATGGAGCCTGCTTAGATTCTCTCTCTCTCCCTCTGCCTCTCCCGCACTCATTCCCCCGTGTCTGGCATGTGCATGGCACACACACGCACTTTCTCTAAGGAAAAAAAATGGGAATATCCATCTGAAACATCTCTTCAGAATTGAGAAATAAGCAGAACAGGTTTACTAGAACACGAGACTACAGATGAGAGTGCATTTGTCAACACTAATGATTGTCAACATTTGGGGTAACTGAAGGAGATCGTGGCACTCCACTTTTGTGGGCCTTTGTAAGAAGATGAAACCGTTATTTCTCCAGAATGGTGTCACTGTGGTTTCACTTGTGACCAGAAAATTGTCTGGTAGGACCCTTAAGACTTTTTTCCAGGCTTATATGGAAGTATAGAAGCAATTTTGTAACATTGAAATAATTTTGATTTCTTTTAAAAGCATATTTTGCGAAGCAATTGGAAGCCTAGAAACAAAAATGGATTCATTATAATCCATTCTGAATTGCTGTTGAGGTGAAGAAAAAAAAACCCAGAAAATAACATTAAATCATTCTGGGATTGCTTACAAGGACTGCAGAGCTCTAAAGCCCTTACGGGTTTATTGATGAAAGACGGTACGATTTCTCATACAAAAGCAAAAATTTTAGAGAAACCAGAGGATTTGAGGCTTTACCTGAAGTAGTCATGGAAATAAATGTTCTCTTTCTTTCAGTCCATTTGAACTGAGTAAGAAAGAGAGAAATGTATTTTAATGCATTTCAAATCCTCTCAGTGTTTTTGCAGCTCTAACTTCAGGGAGCTTCAGGAAACAAGGAAACTCCCCATCTTGTCATTGTTACTTTGGCAGCAGTTAAGGATGAGCAGTTTATCTTAAAATGGTCTTGAGAGAAAGGAGCTTCCTATTGGAATGGCTACACCAATCCTGTAAGGAATCAGGTGCGTTATCTGGGACACACCACAAGGAAGAAAAACACATGAGACTAATATTCAGTAATTAGGATCTCTGGGCCTGTCAGGTCTGCAGTAAGAAGACCAGTCTGAGCAGAGGTGTGCTGTGGACCAAGGCATTCAGTGGTAGATGAGCATAGAGGCAGGTTCTGAAAACCACTTCAATATGAGCAGAAGTTCAAGGAAAATGCTAGGTGGGAAACTTTTAGAGGGGAGGTTGCATTTGAGGGTTGGAAAGACAAAAATCAGTGATGAGAAAAACAAATCGGGCTCTAAAACTTTTTGGTGTGTTTCATCTAAATGTTTACTTATAGCTTTACCTTAGATTGTTCTTCGTCTTTATAATGCCCTTGCTTTGGGCACCCTATATCGTGTCATTGGTAGGAATTCTCCTGACGTTTGATGTATTTTTTTTTTTTTCTGAAGCTTGCTCACCATG
>NW_024423344.1:36484436-36534124 GCF_017311325.1 Ursus maritimus
CCTGCTGAAATCTGTACTCATGTGTGAGAAAACGCATGTTAATCTCCCGTCCCTGAGAAATATAAGTATTTGAAAAAAACCAAGAAAATTGGCACCTATTGAATAACACACGTAAAAGCCATTTTTACTTTTTATCTGAACCATGTCTAAACACTATATTTAATATTTATTTTGGTCTCCTTTCTCTCTCTCCCACTACTGCTTGTCTCTGGTTGCTCCATGGAGGGTCTGGTGTGGGCTGGGTTCTCAAGCTGACCGAGGCAGTTGTTAGATTGGGACAAACATGGTATCAGGTGATGGGTGACTGTGGCACAAGTGAGAGTTGAAGCAGAGGTGGAAGGTCAATAGAAATCAAACTGGACAGACTTTAGCCATCACAGCTGGCGGAAACCACAATCTGAAGGTAAATACTGTTGATAGTTGTGAAAAAGGCTTAATGTTCTTATACTGATATGAAAACAGTAAGCCTGCTTTTTGTTCTGCCTGCCCGAGTTGGATTATCTGGCTCAAGTCATTTCTCAAATAGAGCTACCTTGGTCTTAAAAAGCTGTGGTTGTTACATGTTTAGGTTTCTGATATCATGCATCCAGGGTCCCAGCTGTTCAGGATGTACATTGCCCAAATCCAGGAGTTGCCATTTGTAATGACTACAATGTAAAGGACCCTTCTAGGAGTTGTGAAATTTGACTGCTCAGAGTGTGACTTTCCTACTCAGGATCCCCTGTCAGTCCTGTATGTGGGCTGTGGGTGTGGCATTGTTTTCCTTAGGGCCGTTTCCCTGGCAGCAGTTGTAACCAGGCCTTGATACATATGGCATTACTCTGAATATTTGTTACAATTTATGTTTTATTTATTGAACAGCACCGTAAAATATCTGCCTTTCTCTGCCACTGCAGCCACTATGGATTTCTTTGGCATTTGGTGAGGTGGGGTGGGTGGGCAGAAGGCTGAACTAAGGGGCGCCTGGGTGGCAGAGCGGTTAAGCGTTTGCCTTCGGCTCAGGGCATGATCCCAGCGTTATGGGATCGAGCCCCACATCAGGCTCCTCTGCTGTGAGCCTGCTTATTCCTCTCCCACTCCCCCTGCTTGTGTTCCCTCTCTCGCTGGCTGTCTCTATCTCTGTCGAATAAATAAATAAAAAATCTTAAAAAAAAAAAAAAGAAGGCTGAACTAAGTGCTACTCCGTGGTACACTGCTGCATGCCTTTCTGCTTCTGTTTCTTCCCATCTCTTCCTCCAAGAGTAAGAAGAGACTTTCTTTAAGGGTGATCTTTTTGGGAAGAGAAGTGGCTTCTTAGAAATCAATATCTTTTGGTAAGATTTAGACAGAATATATAGAGCCCCAAATAAGCTTTTAATTTCAAAGCATATTTGGTTTCTAGAAACTTTAAAATTGATATTACTGTGATGATAGTGAACATTTACTAAGCTCCTATAATTCACTACTAAAAGCATTATGAGTGGTGAACCTTATGTAGGATTTTTGTATATATATAGTTTTCAAATTGAAATGATACAAAGGTTATATTCTCTAGTCTTTCTGTTGTGGGATACCTAAGCTTTTTTATATTAACAAATAACATTATGATTAATCTAAATTCTGATGTGAGTTAAACTCCTTCCCTACAAAACCAGAATGCTTTTGCACCAACTGTTGCTGTTATCTGGGTATTTCTTTTTTTTTTTTTTTTTAAAGATTTTATTTATTTATTTGACAGAGACAGACAGCCAGTGAGAGAGAACACAAGCAGGGGGAGTGGGAGAGGAAGAAGCAGGCTTCCAGCGGAGGAGCCTGATGTGGGGCTTGATCCCGGAACGCCGGGATCACGCCTTGAGCCGAAGGCAGACGCTTAATGACTGCGCCACCCAGGCGCCCCTATCTGGGTATTTCTAACAAATGCTTTAGAATAATTCCCTTTGGCACTACAGGGATATGTTCTCTGATAGCTTTATTTAGAATTATTCACATTTCTACTGAAGCACTCCCTTTAGGTTATAGACTGAAAAGACAAAATAATTGTCTTTGGGGACTATGATGAGTTTTTGAGCTCATTTGGTCAGTCCCAGAGGATCTCATTTGGCTTTCAGTGTGCTATACTGTTATGGCCAGACATGAGATATATAAAGAGAAAAAGCATCCTGTAACAATCTCATAGTCTCACTTTCTAGTACTGCATTCTTCCTGCTATGCCCAGAGTGTTAGCAGGTGCTTTAATTGACAGAATTAAGATGCCAAACCTCAGAGGCCTTTGACAGGTTGGGGAATATCTCCCTGGCTGATGTTACATTGATCACTTTAGATCTCTGGGGTGGGGTTAGAACAAGCTTTAGGAATTTGTACTTATTTCTCCCTATGCTCCACGTTCGTTTCTCTCTGTGGTTGGGTAATTGCATGATCCCTTAGCTTTGTGAACACACATGACCTATGAATTATTGAAATTCAGACAAGCTTTTGTTCATCCCAATTTGAGAACATGGGTTAGAGGTATACTATTTAAGGATAAAAAAATACATTTTCAGAAAGGAAACACTCAATTTTTATATTTCAGCCCTGACTCTGAACTCTGATTGACTCTTATCCCCTCTTGTCTCTGTGAGTAGGCAGGTATGGAACAGAGATCAAGTAAGACTGCAGAGGTTTGAATTCAAATTAGACATAGGCTCTTTCCCTCCACTTATTAACTCCTCAACCTTGGAAATGTATTTGACTGACCATAAATTTTTTAATGTGTATAACTGGGAGTATAAATGCATATTTAGTAAAGGTAAAGATTAATTGTGAGGATATAAATAAGATTCTTTTTTAAAATTTTAAAAAGATTTTTTTACTTATTAGAAAGAGAGAGAGCAAAAGTGAGGTGGGGGGGTAGTGAAGGAGGGAAATACAGAATCCCCACTGAGCAGGGAGCCCGACTTGGGGCTCGCTCCATCCCAGGACCCCGAGATCATGACCTGAGCCAAAGGCAGACCCTTAAATGACTGAGCCACTCAGGTGTCCCTATAAATAAGATTCTTAACCCAAGCCCCTCATTAGATAAGCATTCCTTAATTAATAGTTCTTTTTTGTTTTTACAGGTACTTTAAAATTTTTATTTTTAATTTTTAAAAAGTTTGTATTTAAAATCCAGTTAGTTAATGTACAATGTAATATTAGTTTCAGGTGTATAATTTAGTGATTCAACACTTACATACAACACCCAGTGCTCATCATAAGTGCACTCCTCGATCCCCATCACTTATTTCACCCATCCCCCCACACCTCCCCTCTGGTAACAATCAGTTTGTTCTCTAGAGTTAAGAGTCTGTTTCTTGGTTTGTCTCTATCCCCCACCTCTTCACTTATTTCTTTTGTTTCTTAAATTCCACATATGAGTGAAATCATATATTTGTTTTTCTCTGACTGACTTCGTTTAACGTAATACACTCTAGCTCCAACCACGTCATTGCAAATCGCAAGATTTCATTCTTTTTATGGCTGAGTAATATTCCATGTTATATATGTACCACATATTCTTTATCCATTCATCTATCAATGGACATTTAAGCTCTTTCCATAATTTTGCTATTGTTGATAATGGTGCTATAAACATCGGGGTGCATGTATCCCTTCAAATTAGTATTTTTGTATTCTTTGGGTAAATACAGAGTAGTGCAATTGTTGGATCATAGGGCAGTTCTACTTTTTAACTTTTTGAGGAGCCTCCATACTGTTTCCCACAGTGGCTGCAGCAGTTTACATTCCCACCAACAATTCATAAGATTCACCAGTACTAGCTTTCAGATACTGTCCTTGGCACATCCCTGTAATTCCACCAGAAAAATCCACTTATTCCCAATAGTGCAAGAGGGTTCCCTAAATACCATATTTCTACTGTACCTACATCCTACATGAGAGTAAGAACAGTGGTGAGGAGATGAGCAGTGGACAGAAGCTACAAAAAGCTGGTGGAACTTTAAGAAACATATGTACACCAGGGTATGTGCATATGTTCTCTAAGCTTGGTTTCTTTATTCTCATACCCTTCCAGATAATATACTTTTACTTTGAAGCCATCTTGCTAGAGGACCAGCTTGCCTAACCCTTCTTGTGGCTTGAATTTCTCCTTACTTCTTTCTTTCTGTAGCTACAGGGTCTATAAATAGCTCTTTTATTTCTAGTATATAGAAATAAACTTGATTTTTTTTTTTTTTGTATACCCATCTTGTATCCTGCCCCTTTACTGAATCACCTATTAATTCTGGGAGGTTTTTATAAATTCCTCAGGATTTTCAATGTAGACAATCATGTCATCTACAAATAGGGACAGTTTTATTTCTTTTTGTCCAGTCTGTATGCCTTTTATTTCTTTTACATGCTTTATTTTACTACCTAGAACTTCCAGCACTATATTGAATAAGAATAGTGAGAGCATTCTTCCTTGTCTTGTTCTTGATCTTAAGGGAAATCAGTTTAGTCTTTCACCGTTATGGACGTTAGCAGTAGGTTTTTTCTAGATTCTAATTATCAAGTTGAGGAAGTTCCCTTTTATTACTATTTTTTTCCTCAGAATTTTTGTTAAAATTCTAATTTTGTCAGATATTTTTTATACATTAATTGATACAATCATGTGATTTTTCTTCTTTAGCCTGTTGATGTGGTGGATCACATTAATTGATTTTTATAGGTTGAATTGGCCTTGCATCCCTGAAATGAACCCCATTTGGTCATGATGTCTGATTCTTTTTACATTTTGCTAGATTTTATTTGCTAATACTATTGTTAAGAATTTTTGTGTTTGTAGTATTCATGAGGAATAATGGTCTGTAGTTTTCTTATTTTGTACTGACTTTTCTAGTTTTATATCAGAGTAATACTAGCTTCATGAACTGAATTGAGGTGTTTCTTCCTCCTCTATTTTTTGGAAGAACTTGTATAGAATTGGTATTAATTTTTCTTTAAATATTTGGTTGAATTAACCAGTGAAATAATCTGTGCTAGAGTTCTCTTTTGGGAGTTTTTAAATTATGAGTTCAATTTCCTTAATTGTTATAGGGCTATTCAAATGATATGTTTCATATTGTGTGAGTTGTGGTAGTTTTTCTTTTTTGAGAAATTGATCCATTTCATCTAAGTTCTCATATTGATGTGTAGGAAATTCCTTTATTATCTTTCTGATGTCTATAGGTTCTGAAGTGATAATCCCTGTTCCAATCCTAGTATTGATAATGTGTCTTTTCTTTTTGTCAGTCTTTCTAGAATTTTGTCAATGTTGATCATGTTTTCAAAGAGCTAACTCTTTGTTTCCTTGATTTTTTTCTATTTTCTTTGTTTTAAATTTCAGTTTCTCTCCTTTTTCTTGCTTCAGGTTTATTTTTTCTTTTTCTTTTTCTTTTTTAGCTTCTTGAGGTGGGAACTTACATTGTTAATTTGAGACTTTTCCTCTTTGTTGTAAGCATTTAGTTCTCTAAATTTTCCTCTCAGCGCTGGTTTAGCTGTGTCATACAAATTTTCGTATGTTTTATTTCCATTTTCATTAACTTAATGTAAATTTTTTATTTCCTTTGTGACGTCTTTGTTTTTCCTTTAAGATTTATTTATTTATTTATTTATTTATTTATTTTAGTGGGGGGAGGGGCAGAGAGAGGTGAGAGAGAATCTCAAGCAGACTCCCTGCTGAGTGAGAACCTAATTATTTATCTTCCACTGCTAACCACATGACCAGCTTGCTCAAATAAAAGTTGTTCTCCTCTCTGATCATACTGCTATCTAGATTTCTCCCCCTCCAAAATCTGAACCTATCAATTTTCTAGCTGTTCTGCAAATTCCAGAGGAATACCAACAGTCATCACTAGAAGTCATATGCATGTATTTTGAATTCTTTTGGGGGGGAGCGGCAGAAAGAGAGGGAGAGAGAGAATTTTTTTTTTTTTTTTAATGATTTTTTATTATATTATGTTAGTCACCATACAGTACATCCCCGGTTTCCGATGTAAGGCTCGATGATTCATTAGTTGTGTATAACACCCAGTGCACCATGCAATACGTGCCCTCCTTACTACCCATCACCGGTCTATCCCATTCCCCCACCCCCCTCCCCTCTGAAGTCCTCAGTTTGTTTCTCATAGTCCATAGTCTCTCATGTTTCATTCCCCCTTCTGATTACCCCCCCTTTCTTTATCCCTTTCTTCCCCTACTGATCATCCTAGTTGGGAGAGAGAGAATTTTAAGCAGGCTCCACTCACAGCTCGGAGCCTGATGTGGGGCTTCATCTCACAACCCTGAGATCATGACCTGATCGGAAATCAAGAGCCAGGCACTTACTGACCGAGCCACCGAGGTACCCCTTCTTTGTGCCTTCTTTGAATGAAGTAATAAGTATGCCTCATTAATGTTCCCTGCTGATTTCCACTGACACCATGGGGTGTATGTCCTCTTTATTGCTTTATTGCTGGAAAGTTGACTCTCCACTAGCCTTCTCTGACACTACTCCAGCAGGGAGCTGGAGGGGATCCTTGTTACTGCCAGGTGGGAGTGGAAATCCATATTCCCTTCATGGTCTCCACTGATACTTCTGGCTGGAGGGGAAGCTAGTTACTGTCTGATAAGATCAATGTGTGACTCCTCTCCAGCCTTCACTGTCACTACCCTGGAAGGGTGGAATATAGTGCTTCTTTACAGCTAGGTAAGTGTGAAACTTCAAGCTCCCTACTCAGCTTTGGTTGGCACTGGTAGGGGTGGGGCTGTACTTTTTTCTTTTGTATTTGGGGTAGAAGTTCTTTTATTGTCTAAATAATTTCTGTCTTATCAGGGTGCCTCTTTTCCAATCCTTTGGCTAGATAGAGTAGGCTTTTGTTGTGCCTTTTTTTGTTTTCATCCATTTATGCTTCTGAGTTGCTAGCTTCTTCATCTCCAAATGTAAAATATATGAAGCGAAAAGGAAATGCAGGGGATTCACCTATGTTGTTTCTTAGGTCACAAGGTCCCTACCTGGACTGCTGCCTTCTCTTAAACTTTCAGTCCTATCATGCAGTTCCATATGTAATGTCCAACAAGTTTTTTAGTTTTACTTAGTGGGAAGAATAGGTGAAAGTATGTTAACTTCATCTTTCTGAAAGCAGAAGTCTCCCTTTGATGATTTTTGATGCTTTTTTTATATCACTGTCTTGTATATAATAAGGTATAGTAGGTCTGAGCTATGGTACTTCATACTGATATAATGAAACTACATCTTTTATTTTTTTAAAGATTTTGAAAAGATTTTATTTAATGAAAGAGTGGGCAAGAGAGAGCATGAGCAGGGAAGGGGCAGATGGAGAGGGAGAAGTAGACTCTCCACTGAGCAGGGAACCTGATGTGGGGCTCGATCCCAGGACCCTGGGATCATGACCTGAGCTGAAGGCAGACACCTAACCGACTGAACCACTCAGGCACCCTGAAACTACAACTTATATGTTTTGTGACAGTAGTTCTCTATTTAAATTGGTCTAACTTTATAACATATTTTAATATCTGATTAGATTAATCTCTTTCAACTTCCTTGTGAACTTTAGACCTAAAATGTCAACACAGCTTTGGACATCATCAAGAGCAGTATTAGGAAACAAATCTTTCTATTACCCCTCTTCAAAACTGCCGTGCATCTACTGTGCGTGTAGCTACAGCAGTGCCTGTTGTATTGCCCTTGAATGGTGTGTTGGAACTAGAAAAGTCTCAGAACAGGTAGCCCAAGGATTTGCAGCTTGGATAATGTAGATGCAGATCTATCTACTCATTAAGTCCCCAAAGATTTGGGTAAGGGATAGCAATTGATACTTTAGTGATTTTAGGACAGTTAAGCATTTGGTGTAAAAGGACTTTTTGCATTTGGTGTAAAAATAATAGGGCTCTGTCTCATGCCTTAAATACAACAGCTCACCTTCCGTTTGGAAGAACTGGGATTACCACACATTAACAAAACCTCTCAGGACAGTGACACCTAATTATGTCTTTTCAGAACTGGAAAGACATAATTTCCATTCTTTAAAAATGTTGTCTAGTATTTCCATACCAGTATAAGTACAGTAATTCAGATTTATTGATGTCCAGTAACTCTCTTCTGTTGTGGAATATTTCGTTTAGAAATAATGTAAGTCACTTTTTCTTTTCCCAGCTTCTCCCAATCAGCTGCTTTTCTTTTACTTATGTATTTCTGGGATGAAATTGACAAATCCCTTTCAGGTGCCTGTTTTGCCTTAGCATTTAATTTACCTCTGGCCCTTTGAACATTTTGCTGGTTATTCACTTGGCAAATCATTCAGCAATTTCCCCATGTAACTGATCTGGCAACATGGTGGAATTCAAAGGCATAAGTAAATACAAGTGAGAATGTTTTTTTTTAAAGGATTTTTTTATTTATTTGAGAGAGAGAGCGGGGGAGGGTAGGGGGAGCAGAGGGAGAGGGAGAAGCAGATTGCCCTCTGAGCAGGAAGACTGATGCAAGGCTCAAGGCTCAATCCCAAGATTCTGGGATCATGACCTGAGCCAAAGGCAGATGCTTAACCAACTGGGCCACCCTGGTGCCCCTACAAGTGAAAATCTAACTGTACTAGAGACTACACGTCTATTTCACTTACTTGCTTTAAAAAACAGGAGTTGAGGGGCACCAGGTGGCTCAGTCGGTTGGGCATCTACCTTTGACTTGGGTAATGATCCCAGGGTCCTGGGATCGAGTCTGACATCAGGCTCCCTGCTCAGTGGAGAGCCTGCTTCTCCCTCTCCCACTGTCCCTGCTCGTGCTCTCTGTCTGTGTCAAATAAATGGATGAAATCTTAAAAAACAAAACAAAACAAAAACCAAGCAGGAGTTGAACTTTGCCCTGAAATAAAATAATAAAATTATACATTTAGCATTTTTTTTCTTTCTGGCAAAGCTTTCAGGACCCTATTGTTGAATTAGTAATGTATCTTAGTATATACTGTTACAGTCATAGTTTTAAAATAAAAGTATTCAGGAAGCCAAGCAATTAACTTTTTAATATAGGAATGAATATCTTTATGCTTATGTGGGATGAGTTAGTTTTTCATAATTAGTATTTAGAAGCTGGAAATTGACAGCAATATTTTTCTTTTAAATAATGGTAATTTGGCTAAATAGTTTTCATGAAGATTGAGTTATGGTAATTAAAATTTGAGGGTTAAGTTTTTAATTTGGTTATATATGATTATCTTCCATTGTATTTGGAGAATTTAGGTCTAACAGTTGGAACTTAGTAAAATTGATTAGAGTGTTCAATATTTCCTTCTGTGAAATATAAAAATTTTGAATTATAAGATATTGTGTAATTAAAGAGCACAGTTAATAGTTTAGAATTTTATGCTTTTAAGAAATACCTGCTCATATAAAAAACACATTTCAGAGATTTTACAGCAATTGGCAATATTCTTATTTATTAGTATCCTTTTCATTTACATTACTTGCAAGTTTATGTTTCAGTCATTTGTGACTGAGAAAGTAATTTTCCTAAACACGTAATATCTCTAAATTAAATGGCTTACCTTCATTACTATTTGAATTATGATAGTAATTTCTAGTAACTATTAAGTGACTTGTGTTTCTTTATTTCTTACCATATTTATCCATGCAAATAATTAACCTGCTAGCCTCAATTATATACTTTTCTTTAATTTAAAACTGATTGGAGGGGCGCCTGGGTAGCGCAGTCTTTAAGCGTCTGCCTTCATGCTCAGGGCGTGATCCCAGCGTTCTGGGATCGAGCCCCACATCGGGCTCCTCCGCTGGGAGCCTGCTTCTTCCTCTCCCACTCCCCCTGCTTGTGTTACCTTTCTCGCTGTGTCTCTCTCTGTCAAATAAATAAATAAATAAAATCTTAAAAAAAAAAAAACCTTAAAAAAAAAAAACTGATTGGAAAAAGTGAATTCTCTTTTGTTCTCCTTGACACAACCCATACTAGAGACTAGTAGGAACATGAGAATAATTCTGGCATTCATTTTATTTAAGTTAATGTTTGTGGAAGTGGTTTGTAAAGTTCAAGGAAGAGGGGAGAGGAGATGATGGCCAACCCTCCAAACTCATGATAAAAAGAAGATATAATTAAGATGAGAGAATGAAGTACCTCAAAGGTGAGAACATTGGAAAATGTGGACATTCACATAAAATTAGAGGATCTAATGAATACAGAAACACTGAAATAAAGTGCCCATCCCATTTCATTGTGTTGCTGACCCCAAGAAATGACATTATATCTAGATATAATGACTAGATAAAAATTTTAAAAATATTAATGTTATGAAACCTACACAGACACTGTGACTTCCCAAACCCATACCCAAATTGAAAATGGACCAAGAAAGATGCCTTGTCTATGATTTTAAATCAGGTCTTTGAAAGTGATTCAAGTGATTATTTCAGAATGTTGGTTAAACATTTGTGAATTAAGGAAATAGCCATTAATAAGCATATGGTTTGGGCCTTGTTTTTATCCTCATCAAGCCAGAGAGGGCCCAATTTGAAAGTAGGGGTAAGAATAAAGGAACATACACTGTCCGGCATGGTAAAAATAAAGTAAAAGACCTATAACCAGAAGCTGTACAAATCATCGAAGACATGCTTATCTTTTCCCTTATCTATCTGGACTGTATTATCTCTGAGGAATCATCATCTTTATTTTGGGCATTTTTGTGTGTTGTGTGTGTGGGTGTGCATGTGTGTATTTTGTGCTGGGTATGGTGATTAATATAAGTCTACCTGCCTTTTACAACTGGAACAACCTGTAGACTTGTCTGAGACCACACTGGTGAAAAGGTGTCAAGTGGGCTGAACTGACATTCATATTCTGACTGTTCTGTAGAACCTGATCACCCAAACCACCTTGCCTTCTCTTGCTGACCCTATAGCAGTTCTTAAAGGCCTTGGGAGATGAGATGTTGCAATGAAATCAACAACTGTGTTTTATGGGGAAGCTTCCTCAAAGAGGACAGAGATTAAAAGGAGGAAAGACTGTTACATGTGGAGTAGGTTGAGTGTTTACATGAGAGTAGACTTGAGGATAGGGGAGCACACTTAGAAATGGGAATACTCACAGGAGATAAAAGTTTCATAAAGATTTTTACTTCGTAGGTGCTGTTCTCTTTGTCTACAAAAACAGTAATATTTGCCAGAGAACTTAACTTTTTCTCTTTCAGTGTTCCCTTACATCTATGCCTTGTGCTTCATTAAAATCTGATATCACTTAAGAACTTGTGTGTATGTTACAAAGAATAAAGTGACAGAAATAAAGGGAAATATGACCTACCTCATTCATTCCTATCTACACTAATAGAACCCCTCAAAAAGAGTGGTGATCTAGTAAAGAGGATGTATGAAACACCAGAAAAAAAAATAAGCAGAGGCCTTTGGCAGTGCTGAGGATGATGGAGAGAAACAGATATATTGGAGGAGCAACTTTTGGATCATCTTCTGGAAGGTGTTCTGGGAGGAGGGTGGGAAAGAGATTGATGGTGGTTTCACAGTTAAATAAATATTAACATTTTCCTCAGCCCTTATATTGGTTCTATCTAGTGATGCTTGACTTGGATAGAAATGGTTGTAGTTATATGAAGCAAATGTAATTCTATTTTATCCTGAAGGAATCGCTTCTAATGAGAATTTTTTTTCTAAAATACTCTTTCTACCCCAGACGTAATTTGAAATGAGTACTTAACGATTTAAGTCTTTAGAATGTGATCTTTATGGAAGGTTGTAATTATGGCTCTTTTATTTGTAGCATCTTTTCTAAAAACAGGAAGAATCAAACCTTCATAGGCTAATATCTTTTATCTATGATTCATATTGCTTAACTTTGCCCTTGGTACTATTATAAGGTGTTTCCTTGGTCTCCTGCTTGATATCAGTGTATAATTTATATTGTCGTTAAACACATTTGGAAAGTTTATTTTCTTAGTCATTTCCCTTATATACATTGTTAGGACCTTACATAATTTGCCCTAGAAGATTTTGATATAGCTACATAATAAAAATCTTTCTTTTTTTGTGTTGTTTTATCCCGTGGCCATTTGTCCATCCTGTAATGTATACGTTCTACTCTCTGTAGCAGTAATTTCACGTATGGGGATTTATATACCTGTAGGGGCTTGAATCACTAGAAAGTTTGTATTTCAATACAAATTTTGTACCCCAATCCCTCTTTGGGGAGAAAGTCTAACTATAGGTTTTATCAGCTCATTGAAAGTACCCCATACCCAAAAAAGATTAAGAAGCCTTGTAACAGAATGTCATCTAGAGTTTTTGCAGTACTCAGTGATCCATGTAAATAGGAATAGGCCATACTGGTTGAACACAGAAATTCATAAGTCAAGGACTCCCATCGTGATGGTGTGGGGCTGGGGGTTGGTGGGGAAAAGACAAAAAAGATAGGGGGAGGGTAGGTCTGGTCTGACACCTTTGTGTAGTTTTTCTTGTAAGTGCAGTTACTCAGTGTTCATTGACAATAATACATAAAACACTTCCTTTTGCTGCTGGCAATTTGGAATATAATTACAAAGATTTATATGTGAGACAAGAAATGTTGATATTTCTATGCAGTTCCTGAACTTATAATGACTTCTATTTGCTTGATTGTTTTTTTTTTAGCTTTCTACATTTATGTTGTGTCTTTGATAATTGACAGAATTGGTATAAGCCATTAAGAATAAATAAACTTAAGTGTACTTTTGATCAAAAGCCTGAGTTTTCTGTTTCTTTTTTCAGTTTTAAGAGAAACTTGCGAGTAGTCTTTAATCATTTTATCTTAACTAACCGCCATCTTTACTCTGTAGGTATATTGCAAGTATCCCTTAAACCTCATTGTCGCCCTTCAAGTTCATCATTGCCATTGCCTTAGTTTAGGTTCGATTATTCAGTGGCTCCCCAACTAGTCTTCTTGCTTATGGTCTAATCTCCATGAATTCACATATCACAACTTCTACAGAAATGATCCTTCTAAAATGGACATCTGATCTTGCAACTTCCCAGATTAAAATTCTTCAATGGACTTTTACAACTTTCATGATCACTTGCAAACTATGTGGCTTTACACATAGGAAGCTCCACATGAAATAGATCCTATAACTCTCTTGTCTTTTACTGCCCTACGCATTAGTCACAGGATCTACATGTAACATCTGACAAATATCAACAGTATTTTATTGTATTGTAGAAAACAAAAAAACACTAACCACTTCATCATAATCAATAAGAGTAGCACATACTCAGAACCTGTCATCGAGGTTTACTTTTACATATATTATCTTGTGTAATCACAAAACAGATCCACATAGTAAAAGTGTTATTTTTAGACCCATTTTACTGAGGGATAAAAAAACCTGATGATGGATACACTTAGAATAAGCGGAAGTAAGTCCAAACTCAGGGGTCTCTGACTCTTCTCACACACAGTTTTCTGTGCCCCAAATCATCTCCCTTTCCTACATAGTAATTCTTTCTTTCAAAATACCTTTCTTTAGGAATGTTTTTTAACACCCCTCCTCATTATGATTTAGATAAATTTTCTGTCTTGTTTTTCCTGTGAATGTCTCTCTTATAATATTTTTCATGATGTCCTAATACATTTATTAATTTACTTTTATTGTTTGGCTAGCTGTATTCTCCAGAGATTACATTTGTAAATTTGTTAACAATTTTCAATAGTTGTGTTTTTTTTGAGCGGCTGATCTCAAAATGTGGTCTCCAGACTAGTGTAATTAGCCTCACCTGGGAATTTAGAAATGCAAATCCTTGTACCTCACCCTAGATCTACTGAATCAGAAAATCTGGAGGTAGAGCTGAGCAATCCTTGTCTAGATTAGCCTTCCAGTAATTTGATTTGTGTCAAAATTGGAGAATCACTGTTTAAGGATCGCTATGCATTGGAAGCTGATTTTTTTGTGACCTTAATCCATTTCTATTACAAAAGTTATATTACTGTTATGTAAGGTCTGGTAGAGATATTCCTAATAAATCTCAGTAATATCAACAGTGTTGTTCAGTATAAATGTGAATAATACATTTTGGCCTAAAAAGTCTTGGCTAAAAACTCTTTGCATAACATTTTTACCAATAATCGATAAAGAATGATAATAGAAAACTTTGTACACTGTGGCCATTGATATCTATAAATAGATTAATTGGAGGCATCTTTTTTTGGATCATCTACAGGTGATCACACTCAAGATTACAGATATCAGGTAATGTAAACTGCTGAGACAGTTTCTGGAATTATTTACCTGGTATTTAATTCCTTCCCTCTCTAAGTGATGCTTCTTTTGTGTAGTGTGCAAATTACTTACTTGGCCTTGGAAGTAGTACACTGGTGCACTTTTTATAGGAGAAAAGGCCAACAGTGTTGATGGAGTGGTATCATCAGCTTTTCCAGCAAGTATGATTCTGTTGTCAGTCTAGATTGATGATCAATTATATATTACAGGAGCGGACTTTGATTTTTGAAATATTTTCTCTGGATAACACCTTTTCCTAGATCATTAAAAGTCAAATTTAGTTTAGCCAAGGGGTACTGAAAGAATGTCCTAAAAGAGAATTTTGCTATGATGCCTAGTATATAAAAATATAGCTCTTTAAGACTTTTTCAAATTTACAGAATTGAAATAAATGAGTCTTAATATGCCTGGCTCAGCAGTCTGTGGGAAACATTTCTGGTCACTCCTTATCTAGCTGCTCCGATCTAGGTTATGTTTCCCCTACGTGTAATCACCCGTCCCTCCCTATTCCACTGTGCCACGCTTGCTTCTGTTACAGTATTTATGAGACTATATTATCCATACTACTTAATTGTTTATATTTCTAACAGAACTGTAATCTCTCTGAGGGCAGGAATTATTATTTACCAATCTTTCTATTTCTTCACCTAGTATACTATAGTTATTTGGTAAGTATTTGTTGTTGAATATAATGAGGTGAATCTGTGATACGAACAGCAATATAATCATCCTCTTTTCAGTTTTTATTTACTTTTTATTTTTTTATTATGTTTAATTAGCCAACATAAAGTACATCATTAGTTTTTGATGTAGCGTTCAGTGCTTTATCAGTTATGTACAATATCCAGTGCTCATTGCCAAATGTGCCCTCCTTAATATCCATCGCCCGGTTACCCCATCTCCCCAGCCTCCTCCCTCCTGTAACCCTCAGTTTGGTTCCCGGAGTCCAGAGTCTCTCATGGTTTGTCTCCCTCTCTGATTTCTTCCCATTCCGTTTTCCCTCCCTTCCCCTGTGGTCCTCTGTGCTATTTGTTATGTTCCATATAGGAGTGAAACCATATAATTGTCTTTCTTTGCTTGACTTATTTCACTTAGCATAATCCCCTCCAGTTCCATCCATGTCGATGCAAATGGTGGATATTCTTCCTTTCTGATGGCTGAGTAATATTCCATTATGTACCACATCTTCTTTATCCATTCATCTGTTGAAGGGCATCTCGGCTCCTTCCATAGTTTGGCTGTTGTGGACATTGCTGCTATGAGTTGGGATGCATGTGCCCCTTCTTTTCACTACATCTGTATCTTTGGGGTAAATACCTACTAGTGCAAATGCTGGGTCGTAGGGTAGGTCTATTTTTAACTTCTTGAGGAACCTCCATACTGCTTTCCAGAGTGGCTGTACCAGCTTGCATTCCCACCAGCAGCGTAAGAGGTTTCTCCTTTTTCCACCTCCTCGCCAACATGTTGTTTCCTGTCTTGTTAATTTTTGCCATTCTAACTGGTGTAAGGTGGTATCTCATTGTGGTTTTGATTTGTATTTCCCTGATGGCTAGTGATGTTGAACATTTTTTCATGTGTCTGTTAGCCATTTGTGTGTCTTCTTTGGAGGAGTGTCTGTTCAATCTTGTTTATAAAATTAATAGATTTATTTGATAAGGATTTCATTACAATTTATTAATGACATAAAACAACTGAGTTTTAGATGAGGTAGGGGATTTTACTGGTGTCCAAGAGCACATAATATAAAGGTTTCCAATCATTTATGATTTCATGACAAAATAATCACAGTTGTCAGTCTTAGATTTTAAGCTAGCTTAATAAGCTATTAAACTTATCAGTGTTCTCAACAATCTGTTCGTTTCTTGGCGAGGGCAGATATACTTGGGCACATTTAAGGACAAATCAGTAAATTTTATTTTAGGGAAGGAAGGGTGATCTATTTCTATTTACATTTTCACTAGTATTTTCGACCTTTGTTTTTCTCCCTTCCATTCACCCCATGCTGGCAAGACATTCTGGGTTGACAATAGGCCACTCACATGCTCTAATCTAAGAGACCCTCTTGCTTCCTTTGAGAGTGTCATAATTTTTTGAAAAGTAGTGATAACCAAAATAATAAAAGCCTTCAATTCTGTTAAACTCAACACTTATTAACAGGCACCTGCGTTCTAAGCACTGTGTTTATGAATTCACATATGATTAAATCATATTGTCTCAAATGATAAAGTTTTCATTAAGATACTCAGAGATACTTAGTTATATCATTATCACCAAGAAACTCAGAAGACAAACATGGCTGCAGCAAGTTGTGTTGCTTTATTTGAATTACTATATTGATTTTCCTATCCTATTTTACTTGTGATACAACATTCCCTCTCTGTTGTGTTTTTTTTTTTTTTCCTTTCACTCCAGTTTGGCATTTTTCTTTGTTGTGTGTTGCTTTGTCTTCTTTAGAGGCACTCACAACTACAAGCCCATTTCCTTTTTGTATGAGATGTGTACTATTATGCAGATAATAGCACAATTTCAGAACTGTTTTGTTGTTGTGGTGGTGGTGGTGGTTTTTTGCCCCTCTTGGGAATAAGGAAAATGGATAACCTAGCTGCTGTCCAGATATTATCACTTAATGGACTGTATTCTTACCCATTTCAGGCATATTCATGGTTACTGCTGCCAACCCAGCTATGGATTGATTTGTAACTGGTCACAGTTGTCCTAGATGTGATTCTGAGTGTTTTCTAGGGAACCATTCAGGAGGTTAGGAGGCTTGTTCTAAAAATAGGGTTACAGGAAAACAAAAATTGTTATTCCAAGGCAGTTTTCACTTTGAGAGAAATGTTCTGTAGGTTTTTTATAAGCTTATTATCCATTTGGTTTGAGACCCAGGAGCATGGCACATTATCCATTACAGTATTCTGGATCTGGTTCTTTAGAATGAACAAAGGTAGCATGGGGAAGGCAAAGAGATATAGGTCCTTCCTTAGAAGTATGAAATGTCTGATATGTGGGAAAACTTGGAGAGTCTTTTCCTATACCAGTGAATTGAAGAGAGTAACCAACTTAAAAAAGAAGATCATAAATAAGAAATAGCATAGATGAAAATTTCTATAGATGAAATACTGAATGTGGAATAAAACAAATATGGAATAGGATTTGATGTTAAAAGAGAAATCTTTATGGTCAAGGTACTTAATGACAAAAATATGTATTTTTCCAGAAGAACATTAGGAAAATATTTTCCTTGGATAATAAAACTTTAGAGCTAGAAAGAAATCTAAGGTACTATTTTTTTCCCAACATTCATATTATATAAGAGGGAATCTGAGATTTGCTCAGATTGCTGATGAATTGTAGAATGATGGAATTTGGGGGGCTCAAAGGAGAAAATTATTTAATCTAACTGCCCAACCGAGGCCTGGATCAGTACTTCACTGAGTACTAGAATGTGAGACTGGAAAGGGCACCATTTGGTTTCTTTGCTGTCCTTTGATCTGATATATGAAATCTTTCCATAACAATTTTCTTAAGAGGTAATAAAATTGCCATTTAACAATTCTTATTATTTGTGGTAGTTATGTTTTATAAAGTTACTTTGAACACTGAGTTAGTGCATACTGAATCATTGCCCTTAGGGGCAATACAGGGTTAGGTTCCGGCCAGCCTCTGGTCACATTTTTGTCAATCAATGCATAGCTTTCTTTTATGTGTGTTTCTATTTAAAGGCACCTTATCGAGATGCCTGGGTGGCTCAGTTGGTTAAAATGTTTGCCTTCAGCTCAGGTCATGATCCCAGGGTCCTGGGATTGAGTCCAGCATCAGGCTCCTTGCTCAGCGGGGAGCCTGCTTCTCCCCTCTGTCTGCCACACCCCCCTGCTTGTGCTCTCTCTCTCTTTCTGACAGATAAATAAATAAAATCTTAAATAAATAAATAAAGGCACCTTATTTAATATGTATTGTTGATTCATTAATATTGAAATTATAGCTGAAAGCACTCTAACCCATGTCTTGAGGAAGCTTACTTAATATGTGTATTTTTTCCATAAGGCACATCACAGCCTCCTTGTGCATAGGAACACTAGACAACACTTCAGCACTATGCTTAGGAGCCATTTTACACAGTCAAATCACCAACAAAAAGCATGCAAATATGAAATATGTGGCACTAAATAGACTGAGAAAAAAAATACTTGTTTACAGTAAGAGAGCTGAAACAAAAAAGCAGCAGGTTCCTCGTTCCACTGCAGCTGGGAACACATGGGGCACGTGACTCAGGTTCGTCACAGCTCAGCGCGTGCACACGCCTGTGAATGATGGTGACTGTGGAAGCACTGCCAGCGTTGATTTTGGGGTTAGAAATAAAGTTTAGCAAGTAGGTGGATTCACACATTTGGAATCTGTGAGTAATGACCTGTACGTTCCATGGCAGGATATAAATGGAATTGAGGCTGACTACTCAAATCCACCTTTGGCTATCCCCACCTTCCTATGAAGTCTGTCCCTGGTTCTCTGTCCGTTGGGACTACATACGTAGGCTTAAAATCTTCTTCTCCTGTAAGCCATTCCGACATTTGCAGAGAGTTACCTTCAATCGTATTTTCTAAGGTATTTTCGCCATTTACTCAACTGTATCCTAATCACAGTGAGGTTTATAGTTTCCTCATGACTTTGATAGGATCCTAGGAAACTACTAACTCTGGACTGATCCATTGTCCGGAAGCCTGTGCCCTGCCCTCCCCCACGCCATTCAAGCTCACTCACTGAAACAAACCTTCAAGTAGCAATTACCCAGTAAACACGGAGAAAACCTCAAATTAAAGAGAATTAGTCACTTGTGTCTTTCACTTTGTCTTGGAGAGTCAAACCCCACCTGTTTATTTTGGAGAGCAACATAGTAGAGCCAAGGCCTAGAATTTCTCTCTCTTAAATCCCAGTTATGTGTACTTCCTACCACGTTATGCTCCCAGCAAAATAGTTCTGTAAAATAACATTGAGTTCCTAGTTGAAATTTAAGAATAACCCATTAGAAGCATGTTGTTTGTCGGGGTGCCTGGGTGGCACAGCGGTTAAGCGTCTGCCTTCAGCTCAGGGCATGATCCCAGCATTGTGGGATCAAGCCCCACATCAGGCTCCTCTGCTATGAGCCTGCTTCTTCCTCTCCCACTCCCCCTGCTTGTGTTCCCTCTCTCGCTGGCTGTCTCTGTCTCTATCAAATAAATAAATAAATAAAGTCTTTAAAAAAAAAAAAAAAGCATGTTGTTTGTGGGCGCCTGGGTAGCGCAGTCGTTAAGCGTCTGCCTTTGGCTCAGGGCATGATCCTGGCGTTCCAGGATCGAGTCCCACATCGGGCTCCTCCGCTGGGAGCCTGCTTCTTCCTCTCCCACTCCCCTGCTGTGTTCCTTCTCTCGCTGGCTGTCTCTCTGTCACATAAATAAATAAAATCTTAAAAAAAAAAAAAAGAAGCGTGTTGTTTGTAAAAGAGGAATCTTTATAGTCATGGTACTTGATGACAAACTATGTCTTTCCTATAATCTAAAATTTAGTTTCAGGTTAAAAAAAAAAAAACCAAAAACCCTCCCTTTCATTCCCAGACTGGAAACACGGGTCTTTGGACCAGTTTGCCCAGCAGATGTGTTTTGTTGGGCCTATGGACTGTCGCTACCCACAGGGTTTAAGTTATTACTTTTTTGAATTAGTGGGTAGCATTTAAAAATCAAGCAATTTCACATAATATTCTGGATTTCTGGCTTCTCTTGAAAAATCAGATGACTGCCCTGGGCTTACTTTTCTATAAGGGACTACTTGGTGGAGCTTTGTATTGTCTCCCCAACTCTGAGGTTCTCTCTGTCTTATTCCTGCAATCAAGTTTAAGACTCTTATTTTACTTCCTAAAATAATTGGAATTTTTCATGTCACAATGCTATAAAATATTTTCTGTCTATGCAACATATCATAGTATTAAAATGTGTAAAATAAATTGGGTATAGTATTTGGGAATCTTGTTGCATATTATAGGTTGAGCATAGTATTCTTACTAATATTAAGTTGGAAGGAAAGCTCTAATTAAGTTTCTACGTCATGAATAAAAGCCGTTCCCTTTTGTGCTTCCTATTCTTGGCAGCTTTTGTATTCCTCATTGTCAGTTTCTTCCCTGTAGGTGAGCATTTGGAGGCAGGCTTCAACACCTACCACCCCTCAGGTGTGTTAAAGGAGCAATATTGAAATCATTTTACGTTTTCAAAGGTATGCCTCCTAGCCACTGTGCACAACGCTCAAGGCATGTTGTTGAGTTTGGGGAGTGTAGGATCAGAAGTCTAAAAGTCATTGCTACGTTGTTTCTTATTTATTCTCTTCAAAGAAAAGCTCTTGTTTAAGCACAACAAAAAGCGTCCAGACAGTGGGCAGCAACTCAGTGAAACAGTGGGTAGAAGAGTAAGAGCTAGACCTGAAACAACAGCAGTAGTCACAGCAGTGGAGCAGCAGCACCATCTCAGATTCTCATCAGCCCCTTTCCCCCTGGACATGAACAAGACAAGGCGGGTGGGTACTGCCTTCCTGGGAACTTTAGGAAATATTTTCTTTTTAAGGCACACTTGATGTTCATGTGGTCATAATTTTACTTTTGCTCAAATGTTTCAGTGGGGGAACAAGCATTCCTTGTGATATAATCCATAGGCCTGCCTTCTCTGGGCCAGGTATTCACTACCCTGGTTTTGACATGTGCGTATGTGGATCTTGGTTATTTCAGGTTCAAACTTCTGCCCTGTGAATGGGTCATAAGGCTTAGCTTTGTGGTTATGCTTTAGAAATATGTGGTGATGCATATTCATTGGCTTTGTGATGGCGCTCTTGCTAGCAAGTCATGTTGGTTCACGGATATTAGATGTTTACACAATACGATCATTAAATACATGACTGTGATGTCAAAGCCTCATTTATTTTCTTCTCTGTGTCATATTGGAAATCTACCATTTGTTATGGAAGAATTGTGTGACTCTAGCATTTCACCAGATTGGACCACAGATTATATCTCATCCTTTGTTATTAAAAAATTTTTTTTCCGAGTGGGCTCATCTAATACCATGTGGGATTCTTTTTCTTGCAGCTGTTCTTAAATATAAACCTCAGCACCCTCACATACATTCTAAACCACACATGAACATGGAGTAATTTTTGCATTATTCTATGCTCGGAGCCTTTTATTGAACTGAAGCAGTCAAATCTAATAGTGTTGGGTCATTCTATTAGGAACAGTGTTGACCAGTCATTTTTCTTGGCCCTTACTGCACCAACTCAGGCTGTTGCACTGCAGTAACATCCAGCCTCACCATCACAATTACAGTAGTTTACACAACAAAAAACTTCTTTGCTTGCTCATGTTACATCAGTCATCAGTCATGGGTCATTCATCACCTGTGGCCCAGTTTCACAGTTCTGGGAATTCTGAGAACGAAGTTGAGGGAGCAGCCTCTGTGTGGAGTGTTGTGGGGCTTGTGGCAGAGAGAAAGAAGAGAGTAGCTAGATTAACAGTGTCTCAAAGCTTCTCAGAAGTGGCGTATCTTACTTGGACTCATATTTTACTGTCCAGGCCTGTCACGTAAGCAAGCCTGACATCAGCAGGGCAGAGCAGTACCATTGTTTCATAAGGAGGGACGTAAAATATTTGGAAACTAACTGTAATAAGCTCTATCTTAGTCTAGTACTTGGTCACAGAAATTCACACATTTCCCTTCTGTACCTCAAATATATGAAATACTAGAGTTCTTCTTTGATAGAGACAGCCTTAAAGTTCCATCCTGTTAAGCTCAAAGTCTGGGATTATATGACAGTCTCCACAATAACTCCTAGTGTGGTCTTTCTTGAGCTGAAGGTTTATTAGAAAACATACAAACAAAAACAAATCACTCCTTCATATTCTTCTACATATTCAATAGAATAGGAACTGGATAACCACGACAAATATTCCTATCTGAAAAAGAAAAGAGTGGAAGGCACAAGAAGTCACTGACCATATCAGTTCTGAAGTCATGTTGGGGTGTGTGGTGAGGACCCCTAACATGAAGATGGGGATAGTTTTCATTTAGGCCCCAGTCCATTGCTCTGTATGACTTTTGAGGCTCTCAGCTCCATTCTCTTGGTGGTGCCTCCACTTCCATTTATGTTCTTTCGTCATAGTAGATAAGTAATTGGAGAGTATGCTATGCATGAGGACTGATCAGCTTTCTCAGTCTGCTCCCTGATAACGAAAAAAAAGAGACATTTCAATTCTCAAATAGTCATAGTCTCTCTTAGTCTAGATTCATGACTCTTTTGATGTTGCAGTTCTCCCAAGAACTGAGTCAGCTTTTTATTTATTTGATTGATAAAATCAATATTGACCAACAGCTATACCAACAGTTCCTTTTGAGACTTACTGGTCTTTCTATACTTAGTTATGGCTATCATATTGGTTTTCTCTTGCTACTCTAATGAATACATAAAAAACTTAGGGTTAAAAAATATCTTTAACAATAGTTAACAATAGTCTTAATACAGATTTATCATTGTACAGGTCTAGAGGTCAAATGTACAAAATGGGTATCACTGGGCTAATATTGAGGTGTTGGCAGGATTATAGGTTTTTTTTTTTTTTTTTGGACGTCCTAGGGGGAAAATCTGTTTTCTTGGTTTTTCCAGCTTTTAGAGGCTCCTTGCATTCTTTGGCACATGGCCCCTTTCATCTTCAAGGCTGGCATTTGCATTTCTCTGCTTCCCTCATCACATTTCCCCCTCTGATTTATCTCTTATCTCCTTTTACTTACAAAGACCTTTGTGATTATATCAGTCCATTCAGATAATCTCATGTTAAAATCCTTAGCTTAATTACATTGCTCTGTAAATTAACATATATTCATTGGGGATTAGAAAAGGCATCATCATATTTGGGAAACATTCTACCTATAACAGGTATCTTGTGGTTGTCAGATGCTCATGGGAGAGCCATACCTTTAGTCTTTTTTTCCTGAACCATTTTGTAAAACAGAAGAAATCTGTTCACTGTCTTAATTAATACATAGCTTTTTTTTTCTTTTTTACACAAAGATTCTAATTTGATCTTTAAAACAAAACTGAGTTTTAATCAGCCTTTTTTTTTTTCAGTAACAAAGTAAAAGACAATTTGTGTCTTTTACTTCTGCAAGGCCTAGAATTTCTAGACTTTTGTCTGGCTCCCCCTACGTCCAATTCTCTTGCAAATTGGACATTTTTTTTTTTCTGTGTTCATTTCCTTCTTATAGCACCTTGCCAAAAAACAGCCAGCAGCAACCAGTTCATGCTAGCAGTATTATTTTTCCCACTTCCTTGTTTCAAGTCATAAGATGTCCCCTTCAACATAGCGGAGGGGACAGTTTTACCAGATATATGCTCCTGCATGACATAGATTATTTTCTTTCTCCAAAAATAAGTCTCTTTGTCCAATATCTGGACTATATATTTTAGGGTACTGTTCTGGCTGTGTTCTATTCCTTGTAACAATTTCTGTGTCTGGTTAGCTTATACTAAAATAAATTATAGTAACAAAGACTGTAGAAATTTCAGTGGCTTTAACAAATATTTATTTCTCATTTATGGTACCTGCATATCATGTTTTTTTGACTGCACCTATTATCTGTATCTTTTTCACTAGGGTTAATTTTTGATGAAAAAACCCCATCTGGGAAATTCTGGGCTTTTGGCAGAAGGAGTCATTCAAAGTGCCTGGACACTTCTGCTGAGAAGTGGCTTGTGATACCTCTAATGACATTTCATTGGTCAAAGAACCTCACATGGCCAAGCCTTATATTAAGCACTCGTGAATCTGAATCATGGTCCTTTCCCTTACTAACTCTGTGACTGTGGACAGTTTTCCTCACTTTTCTGAGATTCTGGTTCCTTATATTTAAAATAGGGTTGAGAATGTCTGCCCTGAAATTGAGTTAACATGACATTGTATATTGTGCAATTACTAGGCTACTCTAAGACTCTGAAGTATATGGCCCAATAAACTGAGCAACGTGAAGGATTTTTACTCAGAGTAGACTTCTCACAATTTTTAATGGCAAAGAGGAATTGGAGTTGATTAAAAAGAGGAAAGGAGCCATTCAGATGGAGAATAAGCATTTGAGACCACACAGGATGTGGGAACAAATTCTGTACAGTACAGCCTTTTAAGAAGCATTTTAAAGGACGTGAGAGTCAGCCAGGGACGAACAGAGGGATGAGTTTGATTAGATGGACTTGGTATGTGGTAAGTGTTCAGTATCCATATTTATCTGTATTGTCCTAGGAGTGGATATGATATTTCTGGGGCAGAGTAAGATGATTTATTACTTAACTGGGCCTGTCCTTTATGCCTAAATTTCCCTTTTTGAGAGTAGTGGGATGAGGGCCAGATGTCATCCTGCAATCTCTGGGAACTACACTCTAGGGAAGGAAGCCTAAAATTAAGAATCTAGGGTTTATAAAGAAAAGGAACAGCTGTGCCCCATACTCTCTTGGGAAATGAGGAGACATCTTTGCTCCCTAGTGTAAACAAATTCTCCTTAAGGAGGATAAAAAGGAGTTTTTATCCTTTGGAATGTAAATATAGGTCTCTAGTGAGAAGAAAAAACTATTATATCTGACATTTCAACCCAGGGTTTATTTAGGGTTTTATTCCCCCTTGAAATGTAAACACTTAGCTCCTAGAAGGTAAATCTCTCAGAGTTTCATGATCAATTCCGTTGTAATTTAGCTTTGTCTTTTAGCCCAGGTAAGTTTCAGTAAAATTTGCTCAGCAAGCACAAAAAATACTAACTGCAGAAACATTAAGATATGTTCTTCATTGTCCCACAGTATGATGTGAAATGGTGCTGGGGCTGAAAGGTAGTGGAGGGAGTATTTAATATGGCAATAGCAACAAAATGCAAATTCTTGTGTAAGAGAAATTTCGTACTCAAATGAAGTTTGTGTTACATTATTTTAGTGGAAAAAGAGAGACTAGGGACAGATAAATTTTGAAACTGTGTAGAGGTCTGATATTGAGACATTAAACCTGAATAATACAAAGGGCATAGAAAAAAAGAAAGCAAGGAGCCAAATACATTTCTTTTACTGTTAGAAGAAAATGAGTATGTGGATGAACGCAGATGGAAAATTTTTAGTGAGTGGTCAGGTCACTAGAATGGCAGAAGATAAAACAGGTTACAAATATGTCAAAACAGGTTGCAAATATGTCAAAAAACATTTAAAAATTACATTTCTTCTTATTATTGAAGTATAATTAACATGCAGTATTCTGTTAGTTTCAGATGTACAATATAATGGTTCAGCGATTCTGTACGTTACTCAGTGCTGATCAAGATAAGTGTACTCTTTTTTTTTTTAATGATTTTTTATTATGTTAGTCACCATACAGTACATCCCCGGTTTCCGATGCAAGGCTCGATGATTCATTAGTTGCGTATAACACCCAGTGCACCATGCAATACGTGCCCTCCTTACTACCCATCACCAGTCTATCCCATTCCCCCACCCCCCTCCCCTCTGAGGCCCTCAGTTTGTTTCTCATAGTCCATAGTCTCTCATGTTTCATTCCCCCTTCTGATTACCCCCCCTTTCTTTATTGCTTTCTTCCCCTACTGATCCTCCTAGTTCTTATGTTCCATAGATGAGAGAAATCATATGATAGTTGTCTTTCTCTGCTTGACTCATTTAGCTTAGCATAACACCTTCTAGTTTCATCCACGTCATTGCTAATGGCAAAATTTCGTATTTTTTGATGGCTGAATAGTATAATGGTGCTGGGAAAATTGGACAGCTACATGCAAAAGATAAGTGTACTCTTGACCCCTCCTTTATCCATTCCCCCCACCCCGCCATCTCACCTCTCCTCTGGCAACCACCACTTTGTTCGCTGTATTTGAGGGTCTGTTTTTTGTTTGTCTTTTTTTTTCCCTTTGTTTGTTTGCTTCTTAAATTCCATGCATGAGTGAAATCATATGGCATTTGTCTTTCTCTGATTGACTTATTTCACTTAGTATTATACCTCTAGGTCCATTTATGTTGTTGCAAATGGCAAGATCTCATTTTTTTTATGGCAGAATAATATTCCAGTGTGTGTGTGTGTGTGTGTGTGTGTGTGTGTGTGTATACACACCCCCCACATCTTCTTTATCCATTTATCTATGGATAGACACTTGGATTGCTTCCATATCTTGGCTATTGTAAATGATGCTGCAATAAATATAGAGGTGTGTATATCTCTTCAAATTAGTGTCTTTGCTTTCTTTGAGTAAATACCCAGTAGTAGAATTACTGGATCATATGGTAATTCTATTTTTAATTTTTTGAGGAACCTCCATACTGTTTTCCACAATGGCTGTACCAATTTATATTCCTATCAATAGTGTATGAGGGATCCTTTTTCTCCTTATCCTCACCAACACTTGTTATTTCTTGTGTGTTTGATTATAGCCATTCTCACAGGTGTAAGGTAATATCTCATTGTGGTTTTGATTTGCATTTTCCTGATGATGAGTGATGTTGAACATCTTTTCATGTGTCTGTTGGCCATCTGTTTATCTTCTAAAAACATTTTTTCCTGCTTTATTGAAGATTAATTGCCCATATAGTTGTGGGTTTATTTTGTGGGTTTTCTATTCTGTTCTGTTGATCTATGTGTCTATTTTTGTGCCAGTACTATACTGTCTTGATCAGTACAGCTTTGCAATAGAGCTTGAAGTCTGGGATTATGATGCTTCCAGTTTTGCTTTTCTTTTTCAAGATTGCTTTGGCTATTTGGGGTCTTTTTGTGGTTCCATACAAATTTTAGGATTGTTTGGTCTAGCTTTGTGAAAAACGCTAGTGGTATTTTTGATAGGGATTGCATTAAATGTGTTGATTGCTTAGGTAATATAGACATTTTAACAATAATTGTTCTTCCAATCCATTAACATGGAATTTTTTTTTCTTTTTTTTTTTTTTTTTTTTTTTTTTTCTTTTTTTTTTAAAGATTTTATTTATTTATTTGACAGAGATAGAGACAGCCAGAGAGAGAGGGAACACAAGCAGGGGGAGTGGGAGAGGAAGAAGCAGGCTCATAGCGGAGGAGCCTGATGTGGGGCTCGATCCCGAGACTCTGGGATCACGCCCTGAGCCGAAGGCAGACACTTAACCACTGTGCCACCCAGGCGCCCCGGAATTTTTTTTTCTATTTCTTTGTGTTGTCTTCAATTTCTTTCATCAGCGTTTTATAGTTTTCAGTGTACAGAACTTTTACCTCTTTGGTTAGGTTTATTCCTAGGTATCTTATGGCTTTTGGTACAACTGTAAGTGGGGTTGATTCCTTAATTTCTCTTTCTGCTGCTTAATTATTGATGCACAGAAATGCAACAGATTTCTGTACATTGATTTTGTATCCTGCAACTTACTGAATTCATGTATCAGTTCTAGCAATTTTTTTGTGGAATGAAATCTTGCTTTTTGTAATGACATGAATGTAGCTACAGAGTATTATGCTAGGTGAAATAAGTCAGAGAAAGACAAATACCATATGACTTCCTTCACGTGGAATTTAAGAAACAAAAGAAATGAACATAGAGGGAAAGAAAAGAGAGGCAGACCAAGAAATAGACTCTTAACTCTATAGAACAAGCTGATGGTTACCAGAGAGGAAGTGGGTGAGGGTATGGATGAAATAGGTGGTGGGGATTAACAAGGGCACTTGTGATGAGCAGTAGGTGTTGTATATGGATGATGAATCACTAAATTATCTACCTGAAACTAGTGTTACATTGTATGTTAACTAATTGGAGTTTAAATTAAAATTTTTTTCTCATACTTGCCTAGTTTTGAGACAGACAGAGGGAAGTAAGGAAGCGAAATGGACGTGTTCTTAAAGGGTTTGAAATTGGGATAGTGTGTGTGTCCAGTTTATGGAGAATGAGGATGAAGAAAGGTGGATTTAAGGCTTAGAAAAGTGAGTTTGGAAACTCACAGGAATATGAGATGAGGTAGGGAGGGAGGAGGGGAGAAACATCATATATAATGGTTTACTGATCATCGAGAATCAAAGGCCAGGAATATAAATCCTTGGGGGCTGGAGAGAGATGTGAAAGAGGAAAAGAATAAAATGACACATGAATGTTTATAAAGTGATTGGGGGAAGAATTTGCAGGTGGCAAAGCTGGGGTGAAAACAGTTGGGTTTTAGGACTTAAAGTGACACAGAAAAACACAGTGTTAAGATTTTATAATCTTCCTATTTTTAAGATGATATGTTTTATCTTAATACCAAAGTAATACATGCTAATTAATGGGAGGAAATATGTTAATAGAAAAAATTTAAAGAAGAATATGAAATAGTCATAATCCCACTACCTAAATCTGACAACTGCCAATGTTTCTGTATTTTTATCTGATTCATCTATAAGTGTACCAAATGGGATTATATTACATCTATATATACCTACATACTTATAAATTCTTCCTTTTTGTCATTCAATAATAAATAATTTACTCTTGCTGTTAGATGTTATTCTACCACATCACTTTGAATGATACTTTTTGTTTTTTCCTAACAATTTTTGCAGGCAGTTCCTTTTCTCCTGAGGTGAATAGAGTGGAAGCAGTAAGCACACAGTGCCATTCCTGTACTTCCAGATCTGCGTCATTACATTCCAGGCCTACTACTCTAAGTTGCTGTGTTTGGCTTCATCAGTCATGTCTGTTCAAATGTTCCCACAGACAGTTCAGGATAATACCACAATTCTTCCCTTTTGGGGGTGGAGGAAATTTTTAATATTTACAAATAATTTTCTGTATGCATTATCCATTCTATTTTCAGACCAGCCCGGCAAGGTAGCTATTATTATTATTTAAATTTTGCAGATGGGAAACTTCAAGCTCAGACAGATTGAATAACTTTTCTAAGGATGTGCAATGCATAGGTAGTGAAGCCAAAAATAAAATGTATGTTCTCTTTCTTAAAACTCCTTACTTGTTCTTTTACTCCCTAAAGGAATAAAAGGATTATTATTAAAGTAGTCTGAATCTCAGCTATAAAATGGGAAGGATTGCAAATGTTACAAACCCAGTAACTCACATATTAACAGAGTAGTTAAGCCAGCTGGTAGAAATGGACAGAAAACAATTATAGAAGCCACATTTGGAGGTCAAGTTTCTACTTGGCATATTTGCTAAATAATTGCCTAATGCTCTCACCACTTTACCCTAAAATATGTTTCCTGTCCCTGGTAATTGTTGTTATGGTGGTCTAAGAGGGGATTGGAAAGAAATGTCACACTCCCAGGGCTTAGGCTTGCTACTGGGCCTTGAAATGGTATTCCATTCCCTACACTTGTAGGACTAAAACCTACCATACAGGTTATACTGGGAGTTACTGGGGACACTGAGAAAAAATAGAAATTATATCTATTAGAATCATAAGGAACTTAGGACCTGGCAAGTGATATCTTGACTTTATGTGCTGGCGTCATGGCAAAATTAAATTTAGCAGCATAAAGCCAAAGGAAATGCTAATGAGAAGTTATTACCTAATAATATTTGCAGAACCTTGACAGGTATTGAAGGGAACATGGAGGTGGATACAATTCCTGTTCAGGGCATAATAGCTATAAGAGGACTAGTAAAGCGTGCTCTTGGGACAAAATTGCTTATCAGTATAAGGTTAATTACCTCTTTGAGGACATTGACAGAAGTGACATTGACAAGAACAGAAAAGCAGAAGGCCTTGAAAATCATGCTCTTGACACATTTGGTGGAAGAAATACAGGGAGATGTAAAACGAAATCATCTTGCCACATGGCATACACCCCTCTTTTCTCCTCCCTTCTATTTCTACGACTGAAATAAGAACCATTCTTAACTGGGTATAGTTCAGTCGCATTTCAGAATTTTCTTGATGTTTATCCTGAAATTGCCGCAGGAGCCTTAGAAATGATTCACTAAAATGCTGGATCCAGTCCAGCACATCCAAAGTGCAGTGTTTTAGAATTCTTCCAGATTGACATTGGATAGAGTTTAGCCATTTATTACTTTTATTATGAAAGGCAGAAGTCTGTGAGGACCATCCTGACTAAAATAGGTTCTTCTTTTTTCTTCAAATAGAATGCCAAATAGAATTGGCAGTACTCCTTGAAAATTAATTCAAAGTGTACATAACTATTTTAAAGGCTGAGTTTTCATTATATATTCTTCCTGAACAAGATAGCATGAGACCACATAATAATACTGCAGTAATAAAAATGTACTTTATGTTTAGTATAATAGCACACATTTATGGAACACTACTTTGATCCAGGCACTGTTCTAAGCTTTACCAAGTATTAACTCATTTTATCCTCATTATAACATTTTGAGGTGGGCATTATTATTATTATTGTTTTATAGATGATAAAAGTAAGACACAAAGAAGTTAAGATTGCCCCAAATTACACAAGAGTTATGTAATAGATGCCAGGACTGAGCACAGAAAATATGATTCCATGTTTCAAATCCTTAACCTCCATGCCCTCTTGCCTCTCTGGACACACATGATCTTAGTATTTACCTGTATGCAAATTACAACATTCATTTTCCCAAGTAATGCATTACTTGACTAACGGATTTACCATTTACAGTCAAGCAATTGCAGTGCTGCTTATTCTATTCTTTTTCTTGCCTGGAAGATGAATTCATTTCAGACTATATCATAATGAAATGTACACATAGAAAATATGGCAGGAACATACCAGGAAACAAGCAGTTTTGAAGTTAGTGATGTAGGCTTTAAATGCACACATGTAATTGCTGTCGTTCCCATTCTTACTCGTTACTATTAGCTGTCAGAGTCTCTGTGCTGTCTGTCCTCTCACTAAGGTAGTATTGTCTTTCAGATGCTCAAACATGAGGCTCAGACATTTCAACTCTGCTTCTAATTAAATCATTGAAATGCATGTTTGAGAATGTACATAGAACACATTTGTGATGGCTTTGTTGGGCAGTTTAGTTAGCTAGGCAGTTAGCTAGCAAAGCAAGAAAATCTTATGCTCAGGATCAATTTCCAGGCCAGATAGAGCATTTATTACAAGTCTATGTTTGGCAATTAATCTCATTGCATTGTCCTTTACTATCTGTAAAATGGAGCTTTTCCTCACCTCCTCACAGAGTGTTTGTGACAGTAAGAGCAATATTATTATTACGACAGATTCTTCAAGTGGGCAGACTGCTTTGATTGCTAGTGTATCTACTTATGAATAGTTAAGTAATATTGATAATATTTGAGACAGTTTTATAACAAAACAAACCCATTGGTAAAGGAACTTGACTTGAATTCAGAAGAACATTTAAAAAAATTTTGGATATTCCTTCTCATCTTTCCATGTATGGTTTAGATTCTTGATCAGTGCCTCATATATGAACTGTACATTCTGTTATTATAGAACATATCACTTTGTATTGTATTTGATTTCTTTACTTGTAGGTCTATTAGATATGACTGTGAACTCTTGGAGAGAAAGGACCAATACCCATCAATCTTCATAGCTTCAACATCTGGCACACCGCTACCGAATAGATGCTTATTAAATGACTGTGTAATAAATAAACAAACCAAGTTTAAGTACTCAGTGTAGGTATCAGTTGAAACACTACATTATATTAGAATACTGTAATATCAGTTTAGTGACAATACATTTAATTAATCATACTTAACTGAACTGAGAATAGCTTTGGCTATTCTCATTTTCCTGTATACTTCATGAAAGCTAGGTTCTTTTGGGACATTCATGCCAAAATAATGTGGTTATGTCTTTTGGTAATAAATGGATGTTTTCCCTGGAATCATATTAACAAGAGTAAGTGGTTCAACTGATAAAAACAATGTATAATGCTCTGAGGATTAAACTAAAGAAAAGTTTCTGGGGGGAAAAAAGCACATTGTTCCATTATTTAAATTAAGTTGCCATTGTAATTTTCTCAAAAGTTGAATCAGTGATAATCCTATTTGTGGTACAGATAACTGATAATTAAAATGCTTGGCAGCGGAGTTATAACGCAAGAGGCAAAAATTGTGTACTTTGTCTGGTATAAATAAGGCTATATTAGAAGAAAAGAACATTTGTGTGATTCCAGTCTGACTTGCATGTGATAACACAGGAGTGTATGATGCCTCATGCATTAAAATTAGGGGTTATGGAGGAAATAGAGACTTTAGTATCATTATCCTTTTCAAGAGGCAGCTCTCAATTAGTGAGATGGGATCCATTATTTTTTCCCCTGCTTTTCTCCTGTGGCCCATTACCTTAGCTCTACTTGAACTGAAGAGAACATTCAGGGATTTGTGGCAATCTACTGAAATTTTTATAACCTGAATTGACTTTTCAGGTTCAGCCAGCAACACCCAGGATATTAAACTGACAATTTTTTTTTCTGAATTTCCCAGGGCTGCTAGCACACATCTGCTATTCATTTCTACACAGTTTATAGAGTGACTATTTTCTAAGTCACAGGGGTCTGCAGAAAGTTGTTGCTGACAGGATTTTTGAAGAGTAAAGGTGTGACATATGCCACAAGATTGTCCCAGATCCTTGATAATGTTGGCAATCAGGCTGTTGGGAGATTCTTCACCATTACTGTCAGGCTGGTTTCAATCTGCCTTCAGTGGTGCTGAACAATTCAAATAGGAGAGACAAGAATGCCCAAAGAAATGACAGGAGCGAATTTGGTATTGTTTGAGGAATGATCTAGAAGAAATTGTTTGGAATGAAGCAGAGCAGTCAGTGCAGGAAGGTGTTGTGGTCCAAATGTCTCATTCCATGAGGGATATAGAATTGGGCACACACTTACATTGTCAAGATTATGAGAACAAGGTTAGTTTCCCCAAGTAGACCTCAGAAGTCATTTAAAGCTATAGTGAAAATTGTGGTTAAAATGAAAACCAGTAGAAAATATTACTATTACCATACCCATGAATAGGGAAGCTATATGGAACAGTAGTTAAAAGCTGGAGATTTGTTTCTTATTAGCTGTATGACCTTGTGCACGTTACTTAATTTTGGTAGATTTTAGTTTTCTCATCTATAAAATGATAATGAGAATATTACCTACCTCAGAGATTAGTTTTGAGGATTACATAAAATAATGCAATGAAGCACGCTGAGCATTTCCTGAAACATATGAAACACTCAAGAAGTTTTAGTTATTATCTCATAATTAATATAAGATGATGATTGGGTCTAAAGAGAGCTGTTGTTTTCCATTTTTAGGACAGTTGAAAAGAGAGAATGTAAATTATCACCCAGTTTACCTAGTTGCTCAAAGAGCAGAAAAACAGCTCACATTTTATATGATGAACCCATCAGACAGCCCAATTTATATCACTAAGTAATGACCTTACTAATATTAACAGACCTTGTAGAGTGGTATTTTGTTTGGTACTAAGAAATCCCAGCAGTTCAGTTGTATAAATAGTATCTTGTGATTGTAATACCTTGAAGATGAACACCTTTAGGGGAAAACATTTTTACTACTCTACTTGCCAAATGCCTGACAAATACCCAGGACCCTTTCAGAGAATTGACAAAAGTCAAAAGTGTTTTCATAATAATACTAAGATGCTATTTGTCTTTCTTCTCTTTCTTTCTTTAATAAACACACAGTGGGATTTTCCAGAGGCTCCGTGCTGCCTAATATTGCAACAACACGAACGAAAAAGGAGAATCCAGTTCTCTTCTACTAAGATATTAAAGAGAATTACAAAAATGTTAAATAATGTGACTCTTCTCACTACAGTATTTTGTTTTGGAAAACATAGTTTTTCCTTTTTATAAACATCTGCTATTTATGTTACATGTAATGAGTTAATGTTATTTTTAAATATTTACCTATTTTAAAAGTTCTCAGTTGAAATACAGAATATGAGAAATATTGATAGATAAAACCCACATAAACAAAAGCTCTTCAGGGTCCTCAATAATTTTTACAAGTGTAAAGTGGTCCCAGAATGAAGAGTTTGAGAACTGCTCTTAAAATAAAACTTTCATAGATGCAGGGACATTTACACAATTTTAGAAGCTTCTCAGCAGGATAGAGAGCAAAATGCTAACTAGGATCAGAGATTACAATTTTGTTTTGTTATATTCATATTGAACACACCTTTGGTGAACCTCTGTAAATGTGAGATCCACAGATGACCTCCTAACATCAGCCCACGTGCTGAAGTAGCTAAATAACTGTCTCCCTCCTAGTCTTTACCTGTCTCTGGTGCTATCATGGATAGCCCCATTCTGTGCATATATTTGTTACTCCATTACTTCATTTAAAAAGCAACAGCTAGGCCCTTAGCCACTTCCTGAGCCAACAGAAGTGGAAATTTAAAAAGTGTGTGTGTGGGGGGGTGGGTAATGGTCTTTGTCTCTGTAGAGTTTACAATCCGGAAGAGGAGACACATATTAAAAAGAAAGTGAATAAATAAATATATAGTTGAAAATAATTATAAATGCTAAGATTATGGTGTTTTTGAAAGCCAAGCCAACATCATAAGGAATATTCTTCACTGTTTGTTTTCCTTTAAGTTACTCAGTCTAGATCTGAAGTTCTAAGTAACCCTGTTTGGTCAAATCTGGTATATTGTTATAGTAATGTCCCCGTGAATCCCACTTCCCCTTATCATACCCTTTTGTAGTCTTTCCATGATTCTTAGCTTGGCCATGAGTCTTGCCTTGGCCAGTAAAGATACTTGAAAAATGCGTGTGCCCTGGGATTTCCCCTTTCTTGCTTCTGGGAACTTTTCTGCAATGTGTAAAGAAGCCAGAGCTGGACTGCTCACATATGCCAAGCTGTTAGCCAGGGATAATTGCCAGACATGAAGAAGGCTATCTTATACCGTCCAGCTCTGTTTAAGTAGCCAGTTGATTATAGCTGCATGTGGGATGAAAGTAGAGACCAGCCCAAATTGCTGATCCACACAAATGTGAGCAAACTCCCACCTTAAAACTGGTGAATTACATAATACATGACTCTTAAAGGAAGGCAGGACTGCCTTCTACCCTGGGCAGCTAGAATATAGGGCATGACCTAGGCTGGGTGATAATGACCTAATAATTACCTACTGGCATAAAATCACCCAAAAGCTTTGTGACTCCAAACAAAAATCTTTTTATTTGCTCATATAATCTTACAATCTCGCAACTGCTACCTTTCAGTTATGGGAAATTATAATTGTCATCATTTCTTTTTTTCTCTTTCTGGAACTGCCATTTGTTGTTGCCATTGGATATCCTGGATAGATTCCCTAATTTTCTGTCTTTTTTCCCCATATTTTCCCATTTCTGCCTTTTCTTTACTCCCTTTCCCAGTTACATTTTGGTTTTGGCTCTCTTATTTTTAATTTTTCTAAGAGCTGTTTTTCCCTTTCTTTTACAATATCCTTCTTTTATTTTTTGGTTCTGATGCTTGTTCTTTACATTCGTAAGAATATTAATTATACCATATTTGTTTATTTCTTCTCATCCTTGCATTACCTTTATTTCTTTAAAGTTACTTGGTATATTTGTCCCTATATTTTATGTTGAAGACTTCACTAAAATGTCAGGTTATCATTATTTTGTCTGTACCTATGTGACAATAAACATTGAAAAGATGATTGGAGGTTCTGAGTATTTGGGCAAGGATTGTTTGCAAGGTTGGTTTTGCTTGAGGATGGTAGGGTGTCCAAGCTTTTCACTGGAGACATCCGCATCAAGATCTGTAATTATTCTCTCCAAGGAAGCTATGTTTCTGTAGAAAAGCGTCATCTAACTGCCTGTCCTAATCCCTTCCTTTTGGGTATTTGGGTAAGAATAAGTTCAGTGATAAAAGTTGTTCTGTAACTAGGCAGCAAAAGGGAGCTGGAATGTCCCATCATTCATATTGTTCATGAGCATATTGATACCTTTGCTTCAGCCTTACTCTTCTGTGTGTATGGAGTCCTAGAGTCAGGAACTTCTCTGGTTCAAATTCTCCAGGATATTTACCTCCCCGTTCCTGTGGTTGTGTATAGTAGCCAAACCTAGTGAACCTTTGGAAACTTTTGATGTACTTTTTATACACACTTCAAACAATCTAGCTATCTTCAGTTGTGTACCCACCCTCAAGACTTCTGCAGTACCTGATTGCTGGAGTCCTTGCCATTTCTTGGATTCCTCAGAGTGAGCTAGCCAGCTTCTTGTAAATATTCTCTTCTGCTGGCAGTTTGGTTTGACCTTTTGCTGTGAAAATTTTTTTGCCATTCCTTTGAGTTCAGTCTTCATAGACTTCAGTTTCCCACTACAAATGTTTCTAGTTTCACTGAAAATAAGAGTAGAATTTTTATTCCTTGTGTTTATTATTTTGGGAAGATTTTTGAGAAGATGAGGAGTGAAATATCTTTATCTTAAAACCAGTTTTATTAATTTTTTTCTTATCGCCTATTGGATAAGTCTCTGAGTGTGGCGTATGAGCCTTCATGATCTGACAGTCTCCCGCCTGCCCAGCCTTAAGAGGTTATATATTTTTATAGGTGACTTAGTCACGTGTAGCCTAAGTACCAGATTTACTATTAGCATTTGTCTGAACAATTCATGTGCGTTTCTGGCTTGTTTTCTTATTCTTCTGCACCTTTATTAGTCCAGCTGCCTAGAATGCCCACGAGACCAACTCTCTGGTTTATCTCTTTATGAACAGGGATAGACAGTCTCTGTTCTGTGTGCTCACAGAACACAACCAGTGTAACAACTCCAGGTTTTGAAATTATGATTCCTTAAATGTCTCCCCAGCTAGATTCAGAAATTGTTGAGGCCAGGGATGTAACTAATCATTTTTATATTCCCAATGCCTGACATATGGTTTGTTTGTTCATTTGATTTTATTTTAGATTTCTTTTTTTTAATTGAGGTAAAATTGATATATAACATTATACAATTGACCCTTGAGCAACATGGGTTTGAACTGCATGGGCCTCCTTATATGTGAATTTTTTTCAATAAATATGTTAGAACATTTTTTTGAGATTTGTAACAATTAAAAAATTTTGAAGATGACACTTTAGCCTAGATACCAAAAAAATTAAGAAAAAGGTATTATTGTAAGAATACTGTATATAATACATATAACATAAAATATGTGTTAATTGATCATTTATATTATCGGTAAGGCTTCCAGTCAACAATAAGCTATTAGTAGTTAAATTTTTGGTGAGTCAAAAGTTATTCATGGATTTTCAGCTAACTTAGCTCCCATATTGTTCAAAGGTCAACTGTGTAAGTTTCAGGTGTACAACATTATAAGTGGATATTTCTATGCAGGACAAGGTGGTCACCACTAAAATCTAGTTACTGTTTATTACCATACAGTTGACACCCTTCACCCATTTTGCCCAGCTCCCACATCCTTCCCCTCTGCTAACCACCAGTCTGTTTTCTGTATCTATAAGGATTTGTTTTTGTTTTGTTTTGTCTGTTCATTTATTTTGTTTTGCTTTAGATTACAAATATGAGTGAAATCTTATGATATTTGTCTTTCTGACTTATTTCACTTAACAGAATACCTTCAAGGTCCACCCATGTTGCTGCAAATAGTAAGATTTCATTTTTTATGGCTGAGTAGTGTTCCATTGAATGACTATATATATGTGTATACACACACACACACACACACCCCCCATATCTTCTTTATCCATTCATCCATCAGTGGACATTTGGGTTGTTTCCATTTCTTGGCTATTTATAAATAGTGCTGCAGTAAACATAAGGGTACATATATGTTTTGAATTAACATCTTTGTATTCTTCAGATAAATACCCAGAAATGAAATAGGTAGATCAAATGGTAGTTCTGTTCTTAATTTCTTGAGAAATCTCCATACTGTTTTCCATAGTGGCTTCACCAATTTACATTCCCACCAGTGTTCGGTGATTTCCTTTTTTTACATCCTCACCAACACTTGTTATTTTCCATGTTTTGATAATGGCCATTCTAACTGGTGTGAGGTGTTATCTCATTGTGGTTTTGATTTGTGTTTCCCTAATGATTAGTGATGTTGAGTATCTTTTCATGTGCCTGTTGATTTGTGTTTCCCTAATGATTAGTGATGTTGAGTATCTTTTCATGTGCCATTCTAACTGGTGTGAGGTGTTATCTCATTGTGGTTTTGATTTGTGTTTCCCTAATGATCAGTGATGTTGAGTATCTTTTCATGTGCCTGTTTTTTGGAAATATGTCTATTCAGATCCTCTGTCCTTGTTTTTTGTTATTGAGTTGTATGAGTTCTTTATATATTTTAGATATTAATTCCTTGTCAGATGTATGATTTGCAAAAATCTCCTCCCATTCAGTAGGTTGACTTTTCATTTTGATGATGGTTTCTTTCACTGTGTGGAAGCTTTTTAGTTTGATGTCATCTTATTTATTTCTGTTTTTGTTTCCTTTTTCTTTGGAGTCAGATGCACAAAAATATTGCTAAGACTAATGTTGAGAAGCTCACCAGTTATGTTTTCTTGTAGGAATTTTATGGTTTCAGGTCTGATAGTCAAGTCTTTAATCCACTGGGAGTTAATTTTTGTCTATGGTGTAAGATGGTGGTCTAGTTTCATTCATTTGCATGCATTTGTTCAGTTTTTCCATCACCATTTATTGAAGAGACTTTCTTTTTTCCATTGTATGCTCTTAGCTCTTCTATTTTATTTTATTTTATTATTATTTTTAAAGATTTTATTTATTTATTTGACAGAGAGAGAGACATCCAGCGAGAGAGGGAACACAAGCAGGGGGAGTGGGAGAGGAAGAAGCAGGCTCCCAGTGGAGCAGGGAGCCCGATGCTGGTCTCGATCCCAGGACTCCGATATCATGCCCTGAGCCAAAGGCAGACGCTTAACGACTGAGCCACCCAGGCGACCCAGCTCCTCTATTTTAAGTTAATTGTTCTTGTATGGGTGGGTTTAATTCTGAGCTCTCAATTCTCTTCCATTCATCATTGTCTTTTTTTATGTTAATGTACTGTTTTGATTACTATAGCTTTGTAGTATAGTTTGAAATTGGGGGCATGATATGTTCAGTTGTGTTCTTCTTTCTCAAGATTGCTTTTGCTTTGGGGGATCTTTTGTAAAGTTATATACACATTTTAGAAATTAGAATTATTTGTCTTAGTTCTGTGAAAAATGCCACTGGAATTTTGCAGAGATCACATTGAATCTGTACATTGCTCTGAGTAGTATGAATATTTTAGCAATATTAATTCATTTAATCCATGAGCATAGACTACCTTTCCATTGATTTGTGTGTTTTAGTTTTCAGTGTACAGGTCTTTCACCTTCTTGATTAAAATTACTTCTGGATATTTTATTCTTTTTGATGAAATTCTGAATGGGATTATTTTCTTAATTTGTTTTTCTGATAATTTGTTATTAGTGTATAGAAACACCACAGATTTCTGTATGTTTACTCAATTTATTCATTAGTTCTGATGATTTTTTTGTGGAGTCTTTGGAGTTTTCTATGTATAGTATCATGTCCTCTGCAAATAGTGAGTTTTACCTCTTCCTTTTTAATTTGGATGCCTTTTATTTATTTCTCTTGCCTAATTGTTGTGGCTAGGATTTCCAATACCATGTTGAATAAAAGTGGACATTCTTGCCCTATTTCTGATTTTAAAGGAAAAGCTTTTAGCTTTTTACCATTGGGTATGTTGGCTGTGGATTTATTGTATATGGACTTCATTGTGTTTAGGTATATTTCCTCTATACCCACTTTGTTGAGAGTTTTTATCGTAATGGATATTCAATTTTTAGATCATTTTTGTGCATCTGTTGAGATAGTCATATTATTTTTGTCCTTTATTTTGTAAAGGTGGTTTATTACATTGATTTGCAGATGTTGAACCATCCTTACATCCCTGGAATAAATTCCGTACACTTGATCATGGTATATGATTCCTTTAATGTATTGTTGAATTTGGTTTGCTAGTATTTTATTGGGAATGTTTGCATCTACATTCATTAGTGATATTGGCCTGTATTGTGTGTGTGTGTGTGTGTGTGTGTGTGTATGGTGTCTTTGTCTAGTTTTGGTATCAAGGTGATACTGGCCTCATAAAGTGAGTTTGGAAGTGCTTCCTCCTCTCTAATTTTTTGGAAGAGTTTGAAAAGGATAGGCATTCAATCTAATTGAATGTTTCGTAGAATTCACCAGTGAATCCATCAGGTCACGGACTTTTGTTTATTTAGAGGTTTTTGTCTTTGTTTTTTAAAGATTTTTTATTTATTTATTTTTTGGCTGGGGGTAAACAGAGGGAGAAGGAGAAGTAGACTCCCCACCAAGCAGGGAGCCTGAAGCGGGGCTCAATCCTCGGACCCTGGGATCATGACCTAAGCCAAAGGCAGATGTGCCACCCAGGTGCCCCTGTTCAGAGGTTTTTGATTACTGATTCAATCTCCTTACTTGTAACTTGTCTATTCAGATATTCTGTATCTTCCAAATTTAGTCTCGAAGATTAAACATTCCTAGGGATTTATCCATTTCTTGTAAGTTGCTTAATTTCCTGTAGGTTGTTGGTATAAAATTGTTCATAGTAGTCTCTTATGATCATTTGTATTTTTGTAGTGTCAGTTGTAATTTCTTCTCTTTCATTTCTGATTTATTTATTAGAGCCCTCTTTCTTTTTTCTCAGTGAGTCTAACTAAAGGTTTATCAATTAAAAAAAACTTTTCAAAGATTGAGCTTTTAGTTTCATAGATCTTTTTTTTTTTAGTCTCCATTTCATTTATTTCTGCTTTGATGTTTATTATTTCCTTTTTTCTACTGACTTTGGGCTTCATTTATGCTTTTCTTATAGCTCCTTTAGGTGTAAATTTAGGTTGTTTATTGAGATTCTTTTGGTTTCTTGAGGTAAGCCTGTATTGCTATGATCTTCCCTCTTAGAACTGCTTTTGCTGCATCCCAAAGATTTTTGTGTGTTTTATTTCTGTTTTAATTTGTCTCAGGATTTTTTAAAATGTCTTCTTTGATTTCTTTGATGACCCACTGGTTGTTTATTAGCCTGTTGTTTACTCTCCACATATTTGTGACTTTTCCATTTTCTTTCTGTGATTGCTCTCCAGTTTCATACCATTGTGATCTGAAAAGATGCTTGATATAATTTTAGCTTTCTTAAATTTATTGAGATTTGTTTTTTGGCCTAAGAGATGATCTATCCTGGAGAATGTTCTGTGTGCACTTGAGAAGAATGCATAATCAGCTGCTTTTGGATGAAATGTTCTGTATGTATCTATTAAGTCTATCTGGTCTCATATGTTGTTTAAGGCTGTTTCCTTATTGATTTCCTGTTTGGATGATCTATCCATTGATATAAGTGGAATATTAAAGTCTCCTGATATTATTATATTGCTGTCAATTTCTCCTTTTAATTCTATTAATATTTGCTTTATATATTTAGGTGCTCCTATGTTGGGTGCATAAATATTTACAAATGTTATATTTTTCTTTATCTTTATGTAATGCCCATATTTGCTTTTATTACGCTGTTTTAAAGTGTATTTTGTCTCATATAAATATAGCTATCCCAGCTGTCTTTGGTTTCCCTTTGCATAAAGCTTGTTTTCCATCTCTTTACCTTTAATCTGTATGTTCTTACATCTGATGTGAGTCTCTTGTAGGCATTATATTGATGGGTCTCTATTTTATTCATGCATCTACTCTGTGACTTTTGATTATATCTTGTGTGGGCTGTGTGCACCCATCTGCTGTAGTGGGCCATGTCTGTGCCATGGGTATGGGAAAGCCTAGTGCCTAGTTGTGACGCATGGCCATGTCTGCTACATAAGAGTGGGTAAGCATGATGTCCTGCCTGGCCACAACACAGGGCCATGCTGGGACATGATGGGTGGGTGGGGCTGGTACCCAGCCTGGCCATGAAGCACAAGTGTTCCAAGACACAGGTTGGGCTTGGCTGATGCCTGGCCTGGCCATGACATGCAGATGTGCTGCCATGGGTGGGGGTGTTCTTAGCTGAGTATGCCCACCAGCTCTAGCAGGTTAGAGGGATTGTTCCAAAATAGTACACTCTGGTGCTACTATACCAAAGTAGGATATGGTGGCAAATATGGTGTCCATCAGTGTCTCAATCCTTGGGGAAGGTCTCTATGTTTCCCACCGTTCCAGCAGGAACTTTAAGATTAGTCATTGCCCTTCTCATACGGTCTAGGAGTTTTTCAAACTGGTGTTTTGGGCTGGATCCTGGGGTGGGTGAATCTTCCCAGGAGCCTGTTAAGGCATGTTCTCCCTGTTTTGCAGTTCTCTGGTTTCCTGGATGTAATCTTTGTTGGTTTTCAAAGCCTGACATTTAGAGTACTTGTCTTTCTGGTGCAGGATCTAAAGGATTGATGCCTGATGTGGAGCTCAAACCCCTCTCTCCTTAGAGAAGGTTTCACATTTTTTTATTACCCCAGAAAGTTCCATATTTTGAAAGATCCCTCCCAGTTGTGGATCACTGTACCTGGCATTGGGTTGTTTTTTTTTTTGTTTGTTTGTTTGTTTGTTTTTTTGGTAAGATGGTGTCTTTGCTTTTCCTACTCCTCTCAATGTTGTCCTTTTTGCTCTTTGTTGTAGAGGCTTTGTCCATCAAGTTTCCGGTCTTTGTCAGAGGAAATTATTCCATATGTAGTTATATATTTGTCATATCTGTGGGAGGGAGTGAGTTCAGGATCTTCCTATGCTACCATCTTGAATCCCTTTCCTGGCATATGGTTTTAATGTGTGTCTAATTAATTAATTAATTAATTAAAACTTTGAAAGTTTACCTTGGTTTTCTTCCCTCGGAAGATGCAGTTCTGCTATGGTATGGATATTATCCATCGAGTTAACAGTGGTTATCAGGAATTTATATGGAATTATAGAATTCAAGGATTGGATTCGTTTGATTAGAATTGGATCAGTACCTACAGCTATGATAGATTACTATGTGCCAGACACAGGACTAAGCAGTTTACATGCATTGTTTTTTGCAGTATTCAGTTAAAATGTAATTTTGGCTAACTTTCAATTAGTTTCATAATATTTCAATTTGTGAGTAAAAATTTTAATAAGGCTACTTAATTCTATTGTGGCATTACAACATGAATTTTTAAGTGAAGTACAGTGATCAAAATTTAGAATTACAGGTTCTTATTCTCTAATTTTTCATAAGTTTAATTGCTATTGGTTTTAATTGACTGAAAGCTCTTGAGGTCATATATTATAGCATTAAATCTCCAGTATCTATTACAATACATGTTACTATATCTTCAGCACCTGTGACAGTGCCTAGCATAAGGCAGGGCTCAATAAATATCTTTGAACGAATGACATAGAATGTGGTCTTCATATAACTCAGAGTGTAGGCTCATAGTGCTATAAATTTCAGGGCTGAAGTGGTAGGGAAAAGCCCACGGAGGGGATGGGACTTCAGATGATGTTTGAAGACTGTGTAAGTTGGAGAGGTGAAGAGAGTGAAGACTTATCCTCAGGACCCTCAAAACTGACCTAATACTGAAAGACTCTCTCATCCCCAAATATCTTATTTGCTGGTATGACAGCTTTATTTCCCTCATAGAGCAATTTATTCACTTATGGAATTGTGTCTTTAAATGACAAAAAAAAATTCTTTGGGAGGAGTGATGCATTTGCACACTAAAAGTTATTTATTCATTAGTACAGATGGTGTGTTCTAAGCAGGCAGCTCAAACTGGTCTGTACTAATTTGGTTTACGGTAGGAAGGGAGGAAGATTCCATGTTGGGTAGAGTGGGAGGCACCTGTGAAGGGCTTCCCTGAGTCACCTCTGCCTTTATGCACATAGTGGGGCCTCTCAGAAGGCCAAGGAAAGGATAGAAGTAGAGAGGTGGGGCATTAAAGACTAGTACTCTTTTACAAAGGACTATTTCCCTTACCTATAACTTTTTTTTTTTTTTTAAGATTGTACTTATTTATTTGAGAGAAAGCATGAGCAGGAGAAGGGAGAGGAAGAAGCAGACTCCCTGCTGAGCAGGAAGCCTAATGCGGGGCTTGATCCCAGGACCCTGTTAACTGACTGAGCCACTTAGGCACCCCATATAACTTTCTTTTAAAAAGATACTAATGATTCATTTCTTTAATAAAAGTGCAAATGATTGAAATTTGGGGATTATTCTGGACATGAGCATTTTTGAGGGACCATTCATTCTGAAGGTAGATGGGCAGTTCTTGTAGTTCTAGAAATATATTTCTTTTGAGAAGATATTTATTTCTAGTTAATGAAACAAAACAAAAATTTCAAGCTAGTTATTATAGAAAACATATTAAGTTTGACTCATCCTTTAAAATGTAGCCAATGGCATAAAATTCCATGGTTAATTCCTCTTTGTTTCTCCAAGTGTTTAGTCCAGGGGATGGCATATTATAAGCCCCCCAAAATATTTATAAATGAATGAAAAGAGTTGTATATCCACAGTGAGAATCTCCAGTATAATGAATGTCTCATTTTTAAAAAAAGTTGTTTTTTATTTATTTGAGAGAGACCATGAGCAGGGGGAGGGAGAAGGAGAGGGAGAAGCAGACTCCTCGCTGAGCACGGAGCCCAATGATGGGCTCAGCCTCAAGACCCTGGGATCATGACCTGAGCCTAAGGCAGATGCTTAACTGGCTGAGCCACCCAGCCGCCCCTGATTTTGTGAATTTGAATAATTTATTGTGTTTGTGAGTGGCTTGGCATTCTAAAGCATCTAGAGTCTGATCCTAATGTGGAAACACAGCAAACATTACAGACCCATAGATAGAAATGGAAGCCAATCAGAATATTTTGGAAAACTAGAGAAATCCAAAACAGGAAATTCATTGAACAGAAAATGTGGTAATTCCAATAAGCAAACTGGGAAATAACAGAAAATGTATTATCTATTAAGTGGTTTATAAATATGCATCTATATCTATACCTATATCTATATTTATATCTATATTTCTGGTTTCTGGCACAGAGCTCCTAATCCTTATAGATTCTTGAGTAATAAGAGTATTAGGAACATTTTTTCTTCTGTTTTTTGGTCTTTGACCCTGTTCCTGACCTAAATCCCTGTTCCCAAACCCCTTGGAATTCTGTGAGTGATAGGAATGTCTTTGTTCTAATGAGGTGTCTCTTGGTGGTCTCCTGGATAGCTTTAGAATGGAGCTGGTTACCAGAAAGATCAAGCCATGATTAGAAGCTTGGAAATTTAAGCCCCACCACCCCATCCTCTGGGAAGGGGAAAGGGCTGGAGATTAAGTTTTAATGATCCATTATGCCCATGAAATGAAGCTTTCATAAAAACCCCCAAAGTATGGGGTTCAGAAAACTTCCTGGTTGGTGAACACATCTGTGTGCTGGGAGAGTAACCCACCCCAACTCTACAGGAACAGAAGCTCCTGCACTTTGAACCCTTCCAGATCTTGCTCAGTGTATCTCTTCATCTGGTGGTTCATCTGTATCCTTTATCATATCCTATATTATAAACTGTAAATGTTTCTCTCAGTTCCATGAGCTGTTCTAACAAATGATCAAATCCAAGGAGAGGGTCACGGGAGCCTTTGATTTGTAGATATGGCCGACTACTTGCGATTGGCATCTCAACTGGGGAGCTGTCTTGTGGGACTGAGCCCTTAACCGGTGTGGTCTGTACTAACTCCAATTAGTGTCAGAATTGAATTAAATTGTAGGATACCCAGTTGATATTACAGAGGATTTCTTGGTTTGGGGAAAAAACCCCACACATTTGGTGTCAGTAATATTGCATGTGAGTAAAGGAGAAACATGGTGCTTTTCCTACACATAAACAAATGAACAAAATACAAAACCCCTGTATATAGTTAGGGGACAGTATATTTCAAAGGCTAGTGTGGTCTACTGTTGGTCTGAGGTTTTTCTCTTAATGACTTTCCTTTCTGTTATGAACAACTTTTAACAAACTAAGCAATGACGCCCCCATGTTATGTGCGTAATTCACTGAGTGTGATAACACAGGCTGCTACTGTTAGTTCTCAATACTGTGTAGAAGCATGGTAACAAATGCTGTCCCCAGGATGAGTTGTCATGTGCTGTTCCTGTGAAATGAGCCTGTGTCTGACCGTAGGTCTGGGAAGGAAAGCCCCTGCACTTGCTGACTTTCTGAGTGTGTGAGGACAGAGCTGTTGGGTGAGGGCCTACCAACAGGCAGCCTCTTCCTAAATGTTTTTCTTTTAATTTATGATTAGATATTTTTTAATCTCTGGAACCTGGTGCTATGAATCTGAAAAGACAGAAGAGGATATGCCCTTGCAGACCCGAAAATAAATGGAGTTGAGGAAGTAAAACAGAAAAAGGGATCATTAGCAAAGCAGCAAGCTGTTGAGGAAACTGTGAGCCAGATACTGTCATAAAGACTTGAAATGCTGCAGCAGAGGTGTTTTTTTTTCCTTTCTTTCTTTCTTTTTTTTTTTTTTTAATTTTATAGCTCTCTTCATTCTGAAAGGTCATAGCAATAAGGGAGATGAAGGGTTATTCTTTATGATCTCTAGTAATTTAAAGTACTGTAAACAAATAAATCCTGGGGATGAGGAAATGTTTATTAGCCTTAGGAGACTTAGCAAGAGTTTAGTTAATATATTGATACACCAGGTGGTTGAAATTAGAAGACAAAGATCAGTCCTCCGGAAGTATTAATATCTTCACAGAACACTAAGCACAAATTGTTATTATGATAGTACATGACATCTTCTTAAGAATAAGAAGTACTGTCTTTCAAACAGATACCTGACCGACATTGGAAATATTCAAACAGTGAACACATGCACACAGACACAGGAATTCGAGGAGACTAGAGAAGCACTTTGGAAATTTGTAAAGAGGAACTCGCCTAGGGCAGTAGTTAACAGGCCGCCTATTTCATGTACACTTTTGACTTGAATTATAGTCTCTAATTCTAGAAAAATTATTTTCCTCAAATGAGTAGAAGGACACATTCTTTTAGTTCTTAAGTAAAATTATTATATACCTATAAATTCCATTTCCTTTGAGATCTACACTGGAAGTATACTCCTAAGCATATGTGGGAATCCTTACAGAACCTTGGAGAAGCTCTTGGTATGCTGTTATTCAATGAGGAAAAATATTCCCCTGCCCTCCTCAAAAGGGAACAAGCATTTTTAGATTAGATAAACATCCAGAGAGAGTGATTGGCTTGTGACCACACTGGAAATGGGACTCAGGATGGGGTAAGGGCTCAAACCAAACAACCTAAAGATCCAGGTGTTCCAGATTGCCCCAACACATTGAAATCCCCACACATGTCAAGGTTCTAACTTTTGTATCTCGACTGTATATGGGTCTTCTAGATAGATTGTGTCAAGTGGAAATGGTGAAATTTAAGAATTGTTTTAAGAAAGGGGAAATTTTGTCTTTCCTTTGGGTTTTATAGGGAAGTTAAAATAGGCTCATTTTGAATACATCAGTAATAGACGTGAATTCTGGGGTAGTTATTAGAATTTAAATTCTTGGTGAAGCAGCTCTCTAGTCTTAAAGAATAAAGTGCTTACTGGTGTTGTGTTCCATTTGTATGTTCAGACCCTAAAACTTTAAATTCACTGGGGTCCAGAAAACTAACAATGGCTTCTCTGTATTGTGACTTAGAGTCTTGACCCTTATGGTAATCATGAGGGGGAAATTGGGAATAGGAAAGTTACTGGCTTTTGTACAAGAAATTATTATGTTTAGGTCTAATTAATTTGATTAATTAAGAACCCAAGGACTCTGTTTCCTTCCCTGAGAAACAGGAGCGGGGGTGGGGGGGTGCGGTAAGTCAGTGGTTCTGGAACCATTTACCTGGAGAACTTGTTAAAACATAGATTAGTGTTTTTCACTCCCTAGTTTCTGATTCAGTAGGTTTGGGGAAGCCCAAGAATTAAGGTTCCTAATAGGTGTCCAGGCCATGCTAATGCTCCTATCATGGAGAACACACTTTGAGAACCACCAGGGTAGATAATTTTTATGATTTCCTTCACACTTGTAGACTATGAGCATAAGGGGCAAAATAAGCTCTGTAGTTTTCCTACTGGAAGAGAAATTCTGCAAAAGCCATTTATCTGCCTGGAAGATATTTGTGTGCAGGGAGTTTCTGGGCGATGTTTAAGGTTGTCATCTAATGGCAGCTCTTGTGTCTGTTTATATATGTCAGAGATGCATAAATTTGAGCTGAACTTTAGAAGGTTTGTCTGTGTGCAAGTCATTTAGAAGAAATATTCACCTGAATGGAATTGTAGGAAAGTAATCCTTGGGCTCAAACTCCTGTTAAAGTAGCAAACATTTTCTTTTACAAGACAAAATAATATTATTGCTAATAAGAATAACAGTTTACATTTATCTGAATCTAAATATCTTAATTTGAATATCAAATAATGAACTCAGTATTCCTATTACCTAGTACTATTACCTTGGCTAAGTAGCAAATAATGTGCTGCATGTTTTTTCCTGGCAATATGTGGGGACAGGTGGGCTTGTTTTAGGTAGCATTGTAATCAGCAGCATAAGTGAGGTCCTATCTTGCTGCCTGCCACTTCCTGTGGATCTTTCTAATTAATCAAAGAAATATGTGGCGTTAATAGTCCATGTTCGGGGAATTTTATTTTGTCACTTTTATAATGCAATATTCATGCAATCATTTTTATGATACATAAACTATAGACAATGCTTTTTATTTTCTAACTTATCTGGCAACTTCCAGCGTAGCAATGAGAACTTGGGCTCAAGATGAACAGATGGAGGATCTACTCCTAGTTCCTCCCTAATTATTAGCTGTAACCCTCCTTCCATGCATCAGTTTTATTATCTGGGAAATAGGACTAATGATAATCTACCTTGTAAAGTTTCTTTAACAATCAAGTGGGATAGGGCTGATGATACCTGGTGCATATAATAAATTCATTAAATGTTAGTTATGATAATGTCTGTCTTGTTTGAGGAACTTTACATACTCTTTCTCTTTTATAAAATATATTAAGTCCTCATTTTAATAGTTATATAAGGAAATATACAAAATCATAAAGTGTCATTTCTTCCTTACCTTTATGTCAGAATTTGGGTCACAAGTCTGTTCTCTACTCAGGGATTAATTATATATATTCCAACATGAAGTCAGAAAGTCCGTCTTTCCTTCATCTATTCAATTAATAAACATTTTCGTAACTTTTTTTATCTTCTATTTGTTGTCTTAGAGACACGGACCTCAAGAAACTCATTTTCTAGTAGGGAGAGATAAAGTAGAGAAACAAATAATTAAAACCCAGTTTGTTAAGTACTATTACTGCATAAAGTCTGGGAACTCAGGAGATAAAATCACATATTCTGCCTGAGGATCAAGACATAATTCAGGAAGAAGTTGGCATTCCCACTGAGTTTTAGAGGGTGTTTGCCAGGTGACCAAACTGAGGCTAGGGAAAGAA
>NW_024423344.1:36534131-36663249 GCF_017311325.1 Ursus maritimus
GTCCTCAAGTAATAAACTTTAAAAGCTATTGACGGTGTGATAGAGCTTGCAGTGTTAAAAAGCTCTAAGTTAGTGTGTAGATAAGAAAGGCGATTGGAGGAGGAGGAGGACAGAGGTGAAAGACTATGCTAGATATTCAGGGATCAAAATCTGAAGATGCTCATATGCTGTCCTGCAGAATAATTCAGACTTTGTCTTGAGAGTGGTAGAAGAGATAATGAAGAGGTTAAGAAAGATGCTGACATGGTTTGATACATGTTTAACAAAGACTGGAAAAATCCAGTCTAATCCATATGCTCAAAACAGCAATCAGCTAAATGTATGACCCTTTAAACTTTCCAAAGAGACAACATCTTCAGCAGATTTCTTTTAGCTAAGAGTTAAAGAAATTCCTCTTTTCAGTTGTGAAAGAGAATGATAATTTTGTTAGAATACCAAGGATCAAGACTCTTTCTTGTAAGAGGCTAAAATCTAATTTCCATTTAATTAGACATTATGTAGTTCCTTTATTTATTTATTTATTTATTTATTTATTTATTTATTTATTTAAGATTTATTTATTTGAGAGAGAGTGACACCACAGGGGAGAGGGAGAGAAACTTAAGCAGACTCTGGACTGAGCGTGGAGCCTGACGTGGGGCTTAATCTCAGCACCCTGAGATCATGACCTGAGCCGAAACCAAGAGTCAGATGCTTAACTGACTGTGCCACCCAGGTGCCACAAACATTACATATTGCCTTTAGAAGTGTAAAATGTATTGGATATCTGCTGAAAAAAAAAAACAGTGTATAATGTTGACTATCATATCAAATGCTGTGAAATTACATGTAAACAAAGCTTTTTTCATGAAAGTTTATTTGCTGCCTGTCCTTACTGGTCACTTGAAGTCATAATTGTCCTTTATGACATCAGATTTTGTTCCATGGGAAGAATTATGATGTTGTAAACAGAATATTATAATTTTGTACTAAGAAGAATGAGGAACAGATGAAGTCTTAAAAATGCAGATTCTATTTTTATGCAGATATCTTTAGTTTTAAAATACTCAAGAAAAAATATAAAAAATTATCCATTATAAGTCCTTAAATAAGAAATATCTTACCTGAATGAATTTTCAGGTTTTCACTGGGCTGTTGAGGCCCTTAATAAATGTAAACTTCAATTTGAAAAACTTAAAAACAATACCTTAAAAGATTTGAAATACCAATTTTTGTTTTATGAAAATAATGTTTGTAGATTTATCATTGAAAAATTAAAATCACATATATCTCTATCTCAAAATTACTGTTAACAAATCTGTGAAAAATTTAAAAGGAAGTCTTTGGTGGATGGGGGAAATATAACCAAATATAAGAAATTTTTGCTTACCCGTCTTCTGAAGTGATTGGGAGTCAAAATTTAACTAATAGTGTTACTTAGAAAGTTTCATTTAAGAACACTGGTTTGTTTTTGTCCTGAGGTGTATTCTCTTGAGTATTTTTCAATCCCTTCCCACACAAAACCACAGGATCTCTTAGGTCTATTTTAATTCAAGATTGGAATGCTACATTATTTTGATGTATATGATAGAGATTATCTGCCACGTGCTCTTTCTTTACAGGAAATTACTTTCAAAGCCTTCTGCAAGTTGAGGCAAATTGGAGCCCTGAATATTTTAGAATGACTGTAGTGGCAAAAAATGAGAGAAGATATGATTGGATTTTTATCATATCCTTAGACACCTCCAATTTTATAGTCTGAGACAAAACATCGTGGCTCTGAATGTGAAATTGCTTTCTTTTGTATGAAGGCTATTGATGGTGAAATAAAGTGCTCATGTAATAATGATTTGGTTTATTTATAAAGCCTGGTAATTTTGTGATGCAATAGAACCGTTTAGTTATCAGCTATTTTAACCTAAGTAGCTCTAGTGCGTTATCAGAGACATTTTAATTGTCATTTATATCAAGTAACATCTGGCATTTTAGAATTATTCTTCTAGGTCTCTGCAACCATAGACTGCTCCACACCTAGACCAAATGAGAAAGACTCCAGAAACATGGTCAGGATGGATTATAGAATCAGGAGACAGAAGTTTAAGACCTGTTTTGCCACTTATTAGAGAATGAGTTTCAGCCTGTCTCTAACTTTTCTGCTATCTACTTTATTCATTCTTAAAATTGAAATTACAATAATCAAATTCATAGAGTTATTTCTGAGAATAAAGATAGGTCATTTATGTGAAATTGCTCTGTAAACTCTAAAACCCTATATAAATGAAAAGTACTATTACAATTATCACTTTAGTATTACTGCTTGAAACAGTTATCACTGAGGATACAAGGTTTTATATAAAGTCTGGTTATCTGGCCCTACTGGGTCAGAAATTTTTGAATTAGTCTTACAGAATTATTGGTCTTATCTGATGAACCATCCAGACTTTGGAATCCGATAACTAAGAACATCATTGTCTGAAGATCTGAGTATATATTAATTTTGTATTGTCACACAACAAAATCTGTATTATTTGTAGTTTCATTACAAATTAACCCCAAACCTAACAACCTAAAATAAACATTTAGTATCTTTTAGTTTCTGTGGATCAGGAATATTATGGAGGAAGCTTAGTTGGGTGTCAGGATCTCTTGCTAGGTTTCAGTCAAGTTGTTGGCTGGGGCATTTGTCTCATCTTAAGGCTCAGATTGGAGGGGTTGATCTGTTTCTAAGCTCATTCCCATGGTTATTGGCAGGTCTTGGTTTCTCAACATATGGGTCTCTCTGTAGGCAATTAGAGAGACAGAGAAAGAGAGGGAGAAAGAGAGCGCTCCACATTTTGGGGCTCTTGTTTCCATCTCCATATTTCATTTGTCAGAAAAGGCAGCATATGGGTATAGCTGAGCATCCCTTTCAGCCTTTTATCCCTTTCAATTTTACTGACAGGCAGTAAAATTCTAGAGATCTAATGGCCTCCCCTGATTCTAGACTATCTCTATCTTCCTCAGGCCAAACCTGACATGTTGCAGCAAAAACAACTCTTAAGAACTTTCTAGGTGTTTTGTGTACTTTCATGGGATTCATTTCATTTGACAAAAGTTATGCCACAATTTGCTTCAAGGTAACTCCTTCTTTCCCTTGGGCTTTGCTGGACAGCTGAGGGAGATGCCCTTGAGCTTCATAGGAGCCCTATTGCGTGATTGGGGAGAGCTGCATGGCAGACTCTTAATCCGTTTTCATTTTATTTATACAAAGTTCAAAGTGATCAAAACTAAGCTATATTATTTAGTAAAATTCCCACATAAATACTATAGCCATATGGAATACAAAGGAGCAATTAATGAAAATATTAGAATAGTAGCTACCTCTAGGTAGAGGGAGAGGACTGTGGAAAGAAGTACAGAGGGGCTTCAAAGTTGTTGTTCATTTTTCATATATTGTTCTGGATGATGGATACACTGGTATTTGTTTTATAGTTTTTACTAAGATGTAAATAAATATATACATATATGTACATGATACACTCTTTTGTCTACATGGCTCATACACAAGAGCAAAAAAGAAAAAAGTATAGTCACTAAAATGCAGTAGAGGAGTGGTTTCTGAAAATGAAAGAAAATGTAGGAGTTTGTTTTAAAATTGAAGGCAGAAAGAATGTCAGGGCATGAAGTTGTAATGCCATTAAAAGTTTGAATCGTATACAGTTGTTAGGTGATTGAGCTGAATTAAATTAATATACTTTGACTTTTGGCATGTTTTATCAGCCATTTAATGATGTTTTTCTAAAAAGCAAACCATTCCAAGAGAACAGCATTAAACATAATAATGCTGCCATTCATCACATCCAGGGCAGCGATTTTCTCATTCTACTCATTTTTGTGTTCTTTTTCTGCTTTGTGAAGCCAAAGGAAAAAGACAAGCAAAGGAGTTTGGGGCAAGAATTAAGCATACATTATTGCAGAATTTCGAGAAAATGCTCTTCTGAAGCACAATTATTCTGAATCATTGGTTAGGTTCTGTGGACTTCATAGGGGATAGAGGGAGACAGGTTCACTCTTTTCTATGTTCATGTAGAGAACTTGGTTAGATAGTGATATTAAAAAGATGAGAAATGAGATATAGTCAAAATTTTCTTTCTAAAGCATTGTTCTGGTTTGCACTCTTTTGATGAAATTTCGTCTGTCCTTCAGTGGCTCCTTGTTTGCTCAGAGTAAAAGGGATACTTTGATGTGGCATATGCTTTCCTCTCCCATCCTACCTGTTTTGACTTCCCACTCCACTCTTAGCACAATTGGGATCTGCAATCTACCAGCTCATTGCTTTTCAGGAGAACTCTCTGTTCATGCTCATGGACATGTTCTTCTCTCTGCCTCAGAAACCTTTCACTGGCTAACTTCTGGTCACCCTTAAGGTGTGGAAGAGATTGGATGAAGAAAGAAAACGCTCTTGTCTCCTGCCAAGGTTGGGGTAGGTAGGTGTTCTTTCTAATAGAACTGGATTGACTTTGCCTTCTAAGTTATTTGTTTCCCAGCCTTGACTTAAATTTCTTGGAAGGCAGAGACAGTATCTTTGTAGTTTTGTCTTTATGCTCTTACAGTGCCTTATACTTGCTAAGCCCCTAATAAATGTTTGTTCGCTAAACAGATGGATGCATTCGGTGGATGACTGGAATAGTTCAGAGAAGACTCTAATGATAAAGGTACGGAAAATAGACAGTTGAATGGAGGGATTAAGCATGTGGGCTCTAGAATCTGACTAATCAGAATGGAGTATTATCTCTACCACTTAGTAACTGTGGGTTCTTGTGCAAGTTAGGCAAACTTTCTTGGCTTAGCTCTCTCATTTGTTAAAGGGTTTAGTAATAATACTAGCTTCACTGGGTTGTTTGAATGATTAAATGAAGTAATATCTGTTAAGTGCTTAGACAGTCCTGAGACCTACTAAGTAACTCACTACATTTAATATTGTTCCAGTTGGCAGATCACTGTATTTAATTAACACTCACGAGGGCCAATGAAAGGTAGATCCAGGAAAGAGAAGAGCAAGGAGCCCCTTATGTGTGCATACTTGACACTCTCATTTCTCTCTTCACGGTACTGAACATACCATTTTGAAATTTTGTGTACTAGTATGTACCTCCATTTTACTGAAGATTGAGGTGAGAAAGTCCATATCCTTGAGTACTGCTGCATTACCAGTGCCAGCACATAGATATTCCTCAACAAATATTTGCAAATGATCAGTAAGCAGAGCTCGGTGAAATCATTTGATACTTTTATGGCCTGTGTTCTAATAACCTTGACAGTAAGTAACTGAGAATCTTAAAAATCATGAATAAGCTGAAAACTCAGATATTGCAATTACCATGTCTCTTAACAGTTGTACCTTGAAATTCTCTCATTCAAAATTAAGTTTAAATGTGCCCTTTATGTATATGTATGATAAGGATGGGTCCACCAGAGGTGAAGTGAAGTCAAGTAGGAGTAGGGGCGAGAAACTGAACCCAAGAACAAGGTCCCACTTACATGGGAATGACATTAGTGTCAAAAACCTAAGTGGATCAGTGGATGGGCCTAGGAGCACCAGGGATTGTGTGGTACGTGTAACACCACAGCTTCACATTTCATTACAAGACTAAAGAGAAAGGAAAATATAAGAAAAAAAGATGAGTGGGTTTAGGGAGATAAGGCTGTGAATTAACAGTTCAGTGTTTGGAAAGCCTCATATATAACAGCCCAGGACACAAATTTATTTGATAAATGATATCTTCAGGGAATTTCCAGAAAAATAAAAGTTTTCCAATTAGTTTCCTTCAGATAATGTCACTCCCTTATAAACATACAGTGGTTTATTTCATTTTTCATGTGTAGGTTTGCTGCAGATTTAGACAAAGGTGAGTAAACCTACCTTTCCTCTCAGGATAGATATTTCAAAATGTTGTACTGGTTCTTAGACAGGTAAGTTCCACCAGCCAGCCCTCAAGGTGAATAAGAAACACCTTGTTGGCTCTTTGGAACACTAACTCTTTCAGGGCATTACACTTCATCTCGAGTACACTAATTGGCAGTTTGGGAACCTGAAGCAGTAATGTGTCTCCTAGAAGAGTTGTTACCTCAGACCTAGGGAGTAGTTTACTTACCTAGTAGAATCATAGAATAGCAGAATTTGGAGGAATTTTGAGCTGTAATCTATACAGGCCTTGGCCAAAGGGGCACAGGGGAGACAGGCATATTACATGTAGCTCTAATCTCAGAGGCAGCCCTGTAGTTTTAAGATCATCTTATATTTACTCTCTTCTTCTGTTTGGCCAGGAAGTCCAGACTAATTCTGGGATGGGAGCGATCAAGTCATGATAAGACGTTTTCCTGTTGGATGAGTGGGTTTTGTAATATCTTTTTTACTGTCACCAGACAGGTAATATGATCCTGACATTGTTCATTTGTGGGGAGAACTTTGAGAAGAATTTTGTTTCACTTATTTCTAAAAGTGCACAGATCTATTTAATTTAAAATGTCTTGCCGGAGTTATTACATATTCACAGTATGTAACAGGCTCCAGCCTCAGGTATTCTTGAATTTCCAGTGCTAGGTCTTAAATCGATTAAGCCTTACTTTATTTAGAACTTGCTGCAGTATGTTCCTTAAGAATTGGTTTCTCTTAGCCAGATGGTCAGAGGTTTGAGTCCAGCTCTGTCTCCTAGCTCATGGCTTGGGGAAGGTTTTATAGCTCCTACAAGACTCACTGTCCTTCTTGGGGATAGTAATAACAGCTTATTTCAGATGTTGGTTGTGAGCATTAAGTAAGATAATGCTTTGTGAATCTTCCACTACAGTACATGACACATTGTAAATCCTAGACACATTTTAGCTATTATCATCCTCATTATTACTATGCAACAGAATAGTCAGGGTTGAAGAAGACTCCATGGCATAAAACTTTCTTTAAAAAAGTAGTAATGTAAAGAGAGTCTAAGGGAAGAGTTCTTTATCTTCATAAACTTGAAAGACTGCATAAAATAGTTGATATTTTTATTCTAAATTGTTCTAATGTAGCCATAAAAGTGTAATTTAAAAATTTGCTTATTAGTCTTATGTAAATACTTAAATAGTAGGAAGAAAACTGTATTTCTTTGAAAGTTTCTGTTAATTTCTACTTCCTACTGATTTAAAGTAACTTTCAACTCAGTACAGATGAGAGCTCTTTCCCTTATTTTGTCATTCACCCATTTTTCTTCCATGCTAACAATCCTAAATCATAGAATTTTAATATAGGGGAGAGAATATTGGCCTGGTTATTATATGTCAAAATTTAAATCCTTAACGTGGTTAGGTTATAGCTATGTTTCTTGAGCAAATGTTTGATCTCTCTAGAACCTGCTTGCTTCTTGGTAAAATAAAGATAATGATACCTCATTAAAAAGAAAATAATTGGGTTCAGTTGGTTTGACAAAAAGCTATTGGGTGCTACTTTAATGTAAAGCAAATTAGTCTCCTATAGTCCAGACCGTCCTCATGGTGGAGATTAAGTGAAACCCTAGGAGGTTAAGCTCTGTCCAAAGTTGAAGGGCTGGCTTTGACAATATCTGGACATATCCAGGGTCCGCCACACCAGAGCTAATCAAAATATGCTCTTATGAGCATTTTCTCTCTGAGATGTTCTATGGGAAAGGGTTGTATGGACAAATAAGTTTATGAATGCTGCACATTACAACTCCCCACACCCTTGTACATTCATAGTGCTCATTAATTTATTAAAAACCAAAAATTCCCATGGTAGAGAAACTTATTTAACCTTGTATATTGGTGTTTTTCAAACATATTGTTATTGGAACCCATTGACATTCCTCAGAAGGAAGTCTATGCTAGAGAGAGCTGAGGGCCTGAGAATGCAAATGATTAAATTATTGTGATACTAATTCCTGTCATAGTCTCCAGAAGAGCTCAGATGCCCACACAGATACAGACCCATAGAAAGAGTTCACCTATAGACCTAGTTTATCCAGGGATTGGTTCTTCTACAAGGGGTCAATCATGAAGATTGAGAACGTGAGAATAGAAGCATGGTTGGGGAGTAGATGACTTCTCTTTTAGACTTTGTGAGTGTTGGCTGTCTCTGAGACAGCCAAGTGAGGATTGTGTGCACTGGAAGTTGGGTGCATGGGTCTGACTCCGAAGTGAGAGATCTGTGTTGCCAATGTAGTTGTTTTTCACTAATTGATATAATCAACAAATTTGGATATCAGATTGTAGAGGGACAATGGAAGCTTTGGCAGTAATATAATTCTATAGAAAGAGTGTGTTTTTGAGTAAAAAGAGAATGGGATCACAACAGACAAACAAGAATCTCTGATATTTAAAAAGGGGGAAAAGGAAGAGAAAGTGTCAGTTGCTAATTTTTTTTATTGCTATTGGTTACTCCACTAATACTTTTTCTCTTAACTACCAGAAAAGGATCAGGAAAGTTGTGATATGTCTGTAATCAATTAGATAAAGAGTGGCAGATTTTGATTTCCAACACAGGCCTCTTGACTCATGCTGACTTAGCTCTTTTTCCTCCACATGCTATTAACATTCTTTTTTTTTTTTTAATGATTTTTTATTATATTATGTTAGTCACCATACAGTACATCCCCGGTCCGATGTAAGGCTCGATGATTCATTAGTTGTGTATAACACCCAGTGCACCATGCAATACGTGCCCTCCTTACTACCCATCACCGGTCTATCCCATTCCCCCCCCCCCGCCCTCCCCTCTGAGGCCCTCAGTTTGTTTCTCATAGTCCATAGTCTCTCATGTTTCATTCCCCCTTCTGATTACCCCCCTTTCTTTATCCCTTTCTTCCCCTACTGATCATCCTAGTTCTTATGTTCCATAGATGAGAGAAATCATATGATAGTTGTCTTTCTCTGCTTGACTTATTTCACTTAGCATTATCTCCTCCAGTGCCGTCCATGTTGCAGCAAATGTTGAGAATTCGTTCTTTCTGATAGCTGAGTAATATTCCATTGTATATATGGACCACAACTTCTTAATCCAGTCATCTGTTGAAGGGCATCTCGGCTCCTTCCACGATTTAGCTATTGTGGACATTGCTGCTATGAACATTGGGGTGCATATGGCCCTTCTCTTTACTACGTCTGTATCTTTGGGGTAAACACCCAGTAGTGCAATGGCTGGATCATAGGGTAGCTCAATTTTTAACTTTTTAAGGGACCTCCACACTGTTTTCCAGAGTGGCTGTACCAACTTGCATTCCCACCAACAATGTAGGAGGGATCCCCTTTCTCCACATCCTCTCCAACAATTGTTGTTTCTTGCCTTGTCTATTTTTGCCATTCTAACTGGCGTAAGGTGGTATCTCAGTGTGGTTTTGATTTGAATTTCCTTGATGGCTAATGATTTTGAACATTTTTTCATGTGTCTGTTAGCCATTTGTATGTCTTCATTGGAAAAGTGTCTGTTCATATCTTCTGCCCATTTTTTGATTTGTTTATTTGTTTCTCGTGTATTGAGTTTGAGAAGTTCTTTGTAGATCTTGGATACCAGTCCTTTATCTGTAGTGTCATTTGCAAATATATTCTCCCATTCCGTGGGCTGCCTCTTAGTTTTTCTGACTGTTTCCTTGGCTGTGCAGAAACTTTTAATCTTGATGAAGTCCCATAAATTCATTTTATCTTTTGTTTCTCTTGCCTTTGGGGATGTGTCATGAAAAAGGTTGCTTTGGCCGATGTCGTAGAGGTTGCTGCCTATGTTCTCCTCTAGAATTTTGATGGATTCCTGTCTCACATCGAGGTCTTTCATCCATTTGGAGTTTATTTTTGTGTATGGTGTGAGATAGTGGTCAAGTTTCATTCTCTTGCATGTAGCTGTCCAATTTTCCCAGCACCATTTATTGAAGAGACTGTCTTTTTCCCACCGGATGTTTTTTCCTGCTTTATCAAATATTAGTTGCCCAAAGAGCCGAGGGTCCATTTCTGGGCTCTCTATTCTGTTCCATTGGTCTATGTGTCTGTTTTTGTGCCAGTACCATGCTGTCTTTGTGATCACAGCTTTGTAGTACAGCTCGAAATCCGGCATTGTGATGCCCCCAGCTTTGTTTTTCCTTTTCAACAGTTCCTTGGAGATTCGGGGCCTTTTCTGTTTCCATACAAATTTAAGGACTGTTTGTTCCAGTTCTTTGAAAAATGTCCTTGGTATTTTGATCGGGATAGCATTGAAAGTGTAGATTGCTCTGGGTAGCATGGACATTTTAACTATGTTAATTCTTCCGATTCATGAGCATGGAATATCTTTCCATCTTTTTATGTCTTCCTCAATGTCTTTCAAGAGTGATTTATAGTTTCTAGAATATAGGTCCTTTACGTCTCTGGTTAAGTTAATTCCAAGGTAACGTATGGTTTTTGGTGCTATTGTAAATGGGATGGATTCCCTAATTTCTCTTTCTTCGGTCTCGTTATTCGTGTATAGAAATGCAACTGATTTCTGAGCATTTATTTTGTATCCTGCCACGTTACTGAATTGCTCTATAACTTCTAATAGTTTGGGAGTGGCTTCTTTTGGGTTTTCCATATAGAGTATCATGTCATCTGCAAAGAGAGACATTTTGACTTCTTCTTTGCCAATTTGAATACCTTTGATCCCTTTTTGTCGTCTGATTGCTGTTGCAAGGACTTCTAGTACTATGTTGAATAATAGTGGCGAGAGTGGGCATCCTTGTCGTGTTCCTGATCTTAAGGGAAAGGCTTCCAGCTTTTCCCCATTGAGAATAATATTTGCAGTAGGCTTTTCATAGATGGCTTTTATGAGATTGAGAAATGTACCTTCTATTCCTACACTCTGAAGGGTTTTAATCAGGAAAGGATGCTGTATTTTGTCAAATGCTTTTTCGGTTGTCCAGAACCCAAATTATTGACTGGGTCCCAGGCCGTGCCCCTTGTTTTATAGGGATCTTAGGGATGTGGGCTTCTTCTTTAAAGATTTTATTTATTTATTTATCTCAATACTCAGCGCTGGAGATGTTCATTTGTAGAGATCCAGATGTATCTTCCTGCGTCTCAGGCTGATCCCGTGGTTATTTAGGCTGGTCTGGTACCTATCCAGCTCGACTCAGGGGACCGGCTGAAAAAGGGGTCCCCTACTCCTCCGCCATCTTAACCTCCATCCCTTATTAACATTCTCTTATGCACACATCCATTAGAATTTGCTCTCATGGGTTTTACGTAGAAGATACAGAATACTGTAAATATCAGTTTTGTGGTATAGGCTATAAACTCCATAGGGTTTGGCAGAAGGGTATCAGTGAGTCTTTCCATCCCTCTTACAGAATAAGATTAGTAAGGGTCTTCTGTCTAAGCTGAGAATAATGGGTGTGTTAATCTGAACTATCACAGGAGGTTAGGAGAATAAAATAGTATTTTAGTAAAGCAAAAGTTAATTAATTGCATAGTATGACAATCTTTTTTCTCTTTTGTGTTTTAATTTTTAAATTCATTTTTATAGCACAAGGTATTGAATTTTAATGTTTTAAGTAGGAAATTAGAGAAAAACCATGTAATATGAATAGTATATATGTATATACGTAATGCATATAATATAGATATTTACACATATGTGCATACTCATATGTTTATATCAATAATAGAAATAAAATTCAGTATTCAATCTAAGAACAAACTATTGCTGGATTTTATCCTTATCATTCACATTTATACTGTCAGTACTTAGGTTTTGTTATTGACTCTTTTCAAAATATTTTGCATCTGTAATAAAATGGAAATGTTTGGGTTTGCTGCAAAAATCTTGAAGATGTTTATGCTGAATGAAGTGGTGTGTCTCTACAATGAAAAACATCAAATCAAAAACAGTTGTTTTGGTGTTCTGAGCCATCTCAGAATAGCGCATGCTGATCTAATTAATAGCCCAAAAAACATTTTAAAAGGAAAAATAGCTGGGCTGGTTGTTGTACATTGTCATACATTAGTAATAATGAGACAATTAATTCTGAAGAAAAGGAAAAATTATCACTAATTGTCAGTCACTGATAAACACTGTGCCAAGCAATTCCAACTATTTAGAGACTATAGTCTATAATGTGACTTTGTATCTCCCTTACGCCTTGCATAGTTTTCCTTCAATTGCTGTAAACTTTCCCAGAACACAGTAATCCCCATTCCCAACTGTACTAGTTTCCTAGGGCTGCTATCATAAAATACCAAACATTGGGTAGATTAAAACAATAGAAATTGATGATCTCACAATTTTGAAAGCTTGAAGTCTGAAAACAAGGTGTTGGCAGGACCATGTTCTCTCCGGCTGCTTTAGGGGAGAGTCTTTGCCTCCTCTAGCCTTCAGAGCTTGCTGGCAATCCTTGGTATTCCTTGGCCTTTAGATGCATCACATAGTCACATGGCTATCTTCTCCCTGTGTGTCTTCACATCTTTTTCCCTCTGTGCATATTTCCCTCTGAGTCCAAATTTCCCCTTATTATAAGGATAACAGTCATTTTGGGTCAGGGCCCAATTGAATAGCTTCATTTTAACTTGATTCCCTCTGTAGAACACTCTATTACTAAATAAGGTCACATTCTGTGGTACTGGGTGTGAGGACTTGAGCACATCTTTGGGAGGGGGGACATAACCCAAAACACCAATCTTTGGAATTTTACCTAATGGGATGTTCTTCCTCTGCTTCCCAGATCTTCCTGCTAACTGAAGAAAGTCGGCACGTCCCCTGGCTTTCCCTCTTAGCTTCTCTCTCATTTCAGTAAGGAACTAGGTAATTCCTTCAGATGTCCATGTATTGTTACCTCCTTGTTGGGTTAGTGGTTGTCAACCCTGGGTGTTGGAATCCCTTCGGAAACTTGTATAATCATTCTGGGCTGTGATCTGGGCACAGGTTTTAAAGATGTTTCCAGGTGATTTAATACACAAATAATGCTGAAACCCTATACGTTAAGAATAATCTTGAATTTATGCTTTATTTTCTTTCGATACTTTGCTCTGAGATTATTATTTCCTCTTACAGTGTTTTTCCTCTTCCATTCTGGAGCCTTATGAAATGCTATAGCATATATATTTCAGTATATGAATACTAGTGAAGAGCCCTGGATAAATAACATAGGGAAGAAAAGATAATCAGACGTGTAAGAAGAATCATGGTGGCTATGGGAGAAATGTTTAAGTTCTAGTTACAAGGAGGCCAAAACCAATTAATTTGCAAATTCCTTTAGAAGTGGGCTTCTTTGAGATAAAGAGGACAAACACATGAAATCAGGCCCTGCAGAGTGCTAGAGGTGTCAGAGCAACAGGCCTGAGATAGTCCCATGAATCTAATAATGAGAGGGGAAAATAAAAAAAGAGGGTACATGTGCCTTCATAGTAAAATGTAAATACTGAGTCTTGAGAGGCTTATTCATTGTGGCTTAGAGAATAAGAGCACTAATACAATTATATGGGAAATAAATGAGCTTATTATGTATGAGGAGCTTACTAGAGTAATACTGTATACATTGTTTTCCATGTTTGTTTCCAACATTTGCTTCCTCCTTTGAATGGGAGTGCGTGTGTGTGTTTCAATACCTAAAGCTATCATTGTTTCAGCACTCGAAAGTTAACCACATTCCAACACTGTCTTAATGTTCCCGACTTTTCTATACAATTGACAAGGAATTAATATATTGGACCAAATAATACCACTATTTTGAAATATTTGCCCAAGGCCATGAATATTATGTGCTTTATTTAAACTACGATTTAGGAGAAGGCAGGTCTGAAAATGTAGGGTCAAGGAAGGACAAAACTCATCTCAGAACAATAGCTGAAACCTACCTTTGCCTGATTGATGGGCTAGAGTATTGGTGAAGATTATCTAACATTTTTCATACCTCTAACCCATGGCATATAACATGTTTATGTCAATTCTAGTCATAGTTCCTAAAGCTATTGTAAATGTAACACTTGAAGACATTTACGTTATCATTTATTTAAAGATACCCTTGCTCTTTGCACAATAAAGTTTACTTGATTTAGTTTGGTTAGTTCTGAATTATTTTTAAGATAATTCTATTGCAAAGGAGGATGCATTTGGGAAGTCTTTTGATTAGGTTCCAGAAAAAAAAAAAAAAAAAAAAAAGAGTGGCAGGCAAGTTCCCCAAAGAGGCATATTAATAAAATTTTGGAAAACCTATGAAAGACTATATTCTCTTGAGAGATGTGACTGTCTATTGGACACATTAGCCTTTAAAGTCACTTTATTTTTAAGTTTAAATAGAGATCTATGAAAAATGCTGTTTTGAATCCTGGAATTCAAATGCAACCTTTTCTATTGTTAATCTTTCTTGAACTATAAAGAGATAGGAATAAAGAAAAAATTATTTCATCTTAAATTTAGCCCCGTGTACTTTCTTTTTTCTTTTTAGCCCACCTGGCTTTTATGGATACTGCCTAAGAACTCTTATAGAGAATACAAAATAACTGTTTCATGAATTTTTACATATAGGAATATAGAATATATATGAAGTGACTGTTTATGTAAAACATCATGTTTAGGAAAATACTGCAGAGACAGCAAGTCATCGATCTTAAATTAAGAATGTCAACTCCATGAACACAGAAATCATGCTTACGTTGCTTATTCCTGTATCTGCAGCACTTAACAAAGTGCCTTATGCATTGTGCATTTTTGATAAATATTTCTGGACTGAATGCAATGAGAGGAAACATTGAAATGAGGAGATTATAAATGTCCTGGGAAGTAGGATTGCAATTTGAATTGGAATGAACTGGAAAAGCTGCTAAAAGCAACCTGGAAAAACTGAACATTGAAGTGGACCTTGAAGAATGGTTAAGGTTTGAACAAAAATAGAGTGGAACCTGTATGAGTATCTATATATATGTGTGTGTGTGTGTGTGTGTGTGTGTGTGTGTGTGTGTGTGCGCTGATATGTGTGTATAGGAGCAGTCTGGAAGAAATCAAAGTGGCAGGTATGGACATGTTGTGGACAGGGTGAAAATAATCATGCATCAGTGCAAGGTCTTGGGAGTTAAATAGGAAATAAAACTGAATAGTTTGGGTGAAATCAACCTGTTGGCAAGCCTTGCTCTTCTTTTTTGGAGGTTTAAGCTTTTCACTCAATATATATTTGTTATCATTATCAGTTGTAGGAAGAAGTATTTATATTCTTAACATATTTGAAATCTGGGTTGCTCGTAAATAAGAAATACTGTAAAAGAAGGTTTGGCAAGTATCCTTAAACTTTTCACTGCCTTAATTACCTAAGAATCATAGTCTATTTTTTCCCCAGTGATGTGATAATTAGCATTTTTTTGTATATGTCATATATATAACATATACTTATTATATATCACATATGTAATGTATATTTATTATATATGTGTTTTCTTTTTATCATCAAGTAGTTTAGAAGATGACCCCTTCTAAATGATGACCCCAGATGATCGGGGGGGGGGGATCCAGATCAAGATCAAATGACCAATTAGGGGGCTTTTGCAATCATGCTGGAAGCATCTAGTAAACTCTGGACTAGGTGTAAAGTAGAGGAAGTGGAAAAACAGGAAGAATGAATCAGCATAATTTAATAACCAGAATATGAAGTGGGAAGGATAAGAAGAAGCAAAACATTACTCCAAGTTTCGATGTTGGGTGCTGAGGAAATGATGTCTTCATTCTTCTTCTTGTCATCATCTCCATTTTCTTTCCTCTCTGCTTGGATGATTTGGTCAGTGTTTCCTACCCGAATTTCACCTAAGGTTCCTTCTCTTTCCTATCTGGGTTTTGGTGTCTATCTTACATGATCTGATAGTATCCTTTGCAGGCTAATGTGATAACATTCATCACACTGATCATAAATACTTATTCATATCTGTCTTTCTTACTACGCTGCATTTCTTCAGTGTAAAGGCTAAGTATTTCCAGTTCCTAGTACAATTTAGCATATGGTAAGGTGTAAGTAGAGTTAATGAGCTGCTTTTTTCTTTTCTTTTCTTTTCTTTCTTTCTTTCTTTCTTTCTTTCTTTTTTTTTTTACAGTAATTTCTATGCTAGGACTTGAATATGTACTATCTGGAAAATCAGTTCTAGAAAGTTCTACCATGCTGAAGATTTCTAGCCTCTTCTCTTTTTTTAATGTAATCTGTATAACATTTTTTCAGCTTTAGATAAAAATATTAGGTTTAGATTGGAGTGAGGGAAAGGTTTAAAGTTTTTTATTTTGTTGTTTTCTTCAGGGTTCTGTGAAATCTCAGAACAGAGAAATGCTAAAGGCGATGGCTGCCATCAAATTTTTAGATTTTCAGTGGTCACTTTGGTCTTTTATTTCTGAACTATCTGGCAAATTCAGATACAGCCACCAACATACTGAATGTTTATACTTTAGGCAGCACTGGTGAGAGTGAGATATGAAATAACCGAGAAACTCAAATCACCCTCATATTTAAGTATCTGAATTTAGATATTATAGATTTTTTAAAAAGCATATCCTTTCCTTTGAATCTCAATATTTTATTTGCCTGAACTTCAGCTAAAAATGAAGATAACAGCTGTTATATTAAGGCATTAAAGATGCTGTATGTTTAAACTCTATATGCATGACATTTATGTCGCTAAACTAATTTGAGAGCTTTTCTTTCTGAAATAAATTGCTAGCAGGATTGTATTATGAGTAAAACAGTCCAAACATTACAGAGTTTAGGGACGGTCTTGTTGACTATAGAAGAAATATACAAGATAGCAGGTTTGCCATCAGCTAGTTTTTGACCTTGAAGACGATCTATTTTTTTTTTCTTTCTCTGGGTCTCAGTTTTTTATCTCTGAATAGGTACATAATTAATTTTGTTCTTTGTTTCCAAACAGGGCATTAACAAGTTCTTTTAATGTAGCTCATAAAATATGTAAATTTACTCAATAGGAAGTATTTATTATTACCAGTTTGTAAAGAAATATTGATATCCTTAATATATTTGAAATTTAGGTTGCCCATAAATAGAAACTACCTAAAAAAAGTTTGGCAAATAGCTTTAAACTTTTTGCTTCCTTAATTTTATAAGATTCATAGTCTTTATTTTTTCCTAATGATGTAGTTATAATTAACATGTTGTTGTATATGTCATCCAATAAGTAGAAACATGGCATTTTCTGTTTCTTAAGACGTCTTACATTTTACGTCAATTTTCCAAAGATTCGACTAGATTAAGTTCTTTTATTCTGCCACAAGACTAAAAATCCTGAGTTGATTTTTTTTGGTTTTTGTTTTGTTTTGTTTTAGTCAGTGTGTTATCTGTAATGCTAAACAATTAATTACTTTGGGGACATTATTTATTTTCTGGTAAAGAAATGTTTATCCACCCAGAATTATTTATTGAATGTCTACTAGGCATTTTTCTAGGTCTGGAGTCATAATCATTGATAACACAGACAAAATTTTGCCCTCCTGAAGCTTACATTCCAATAAGTAGAGAGTAAAAAATAATTTTGAGGATAATGATAGTTACATAGAGAAAATTAAACAGTTAAGGATGTTTTTGAAAATTTAAATAAGGGAGTCATGAAAAGCATCTCTAGAAAGATAGAAGGAGTGAAAGGAGTGAGGTCTGTGGATACTTGAATAAGAAACATTTAGGGTATAAGCCTCAGCAAAGGCAAAATCCTCAGGCAGAGGCATGCCTGGTATGCTCCAGGAAGTGCAAGATCCATTTGGGAGAATAGTAAGAAATTTTGAGAATTGTGGAAAGGCAAACCATGTGAGAACTTTTAGCTGTTGTAAAGAATCTGGCTTTAATTTGAAATTTAAGGGGAGCCATTAGACAGTTTTGAGCAGAGTAATGGCATGATCTTTCTTAAGGTTTGCTAGGATTATTGTGGTTTCCTTGTTGAGAAGGGTCAGTGCAAGGGTAAGGCTAGGGGGAGAGACTAGGAGGCTACTGTAATTATCTAGGCAAGAAGGATGGTACTTGGACTAGATAGACAGCAGTGGAGGTGGTAAATGGTAGAGTTCTGGATAGATTTTGAAGGTGGAATCCCTTGGATTTGATGGACTCAGTTCAGTGCAACAGAAAAAGAGGGGACCCAAAGATGTCTCTTAGATTTTGCCCCAAACAACTGGAAGAATAGGATCATCATTAACTGAAGTGGGGAAAATGGAGGGAGAAGCAATTTTGGAGGGAAAATCAAGAGCTCATTTTGAAATGTGTGTTTGACTAATCTAGATGGAATTAATTAAATAAAAATTTGGATAGTACAGGCTGGAAATATAAATTTGGCATAATGTTTTTGCTGGCGTAACATTGGTGTTTAAGATTCAATTTGATTGGATAAGATCACCAAAGGAGTGAGAGTATTAGAAAAGAAAGATGGAGAAATTCTTCTGAGGTATTCTAACTTTGAGAATTAGAGAAAATGAGAAGGAATCAACAAAGGAAAATGAGGATGAGTGGCCAGGAGAATGAAGGGTTCTGAAAGTTAATTTTAGAATCATGTATTTTAAGGATATTAAAGGCTTCTTCTAGGTCAAGTAAGATGAGACCTAAGAAAGAGTTGACCATTGGAATTAGAATGAGGAAATTGCTATGGTAGAGTGATGAGGGCAGAAGTATGATCATAGTAGGTTCAAGAGAGAATAGGGGGAGATGAATTGAAGACAATACTTATAAATAACTCAAGGAAATTATCGGATAATTTCTGATTAGAATTTGTGAATCCTAAGTATAAAATGTTAATAAGAATTAGTTACTAATATTTTTAACTTACTGCAGTGTTTACCTTCAAGTGTATGTTATAAATTTCAAAGGAATCATTTTGGGTAGCTTTAGTTCCTTTTCAAAGGTGCTTCCACTGACCAAACTGATTTTGAAACATGTATATTTTTGCATTCCTTGAACAAAAGAATCTTTGAAACAAGAAGCACTTGAGAGATCATCTCTACAAACTCATTTTCAAGTTTTTCCCTCTGCTTTCAGATTCCTGTTTACATGGCACTCATAATTATTGAGGAAGAATTCAAGGGATCAGATGGCTTTTTAAAAAATTAACATCTTATTGAGGATAAGTGAGTAAAAGGGGGTTTTGAGTGCTTTAATTTCCAATTTTGTTCTCATCCTCACCAGTGCTTCTCTCTCTTTTTTTTTTTTATCATGTTCAGTTAGCCACTGTATAGTACATTGTTAGTTTTTGATGTAGTATTCAGTGATTCATTAGTTATATATAACAGCCAGTGCTCATCACCACAGGTGCCCTCCTTAATACCCATCACCCTGTTAACCCCTCCTCCTGCCCCTTTCCCTTCTGAAACTCCCAGTCTGTTTCCTAAGGTCCATAGTCTCCCATGGTTCATCTCCCTCTCTGATTTCTTCCCATTTAGCTTTCCCTCCCTTCCCCTGTGGTCCTCCATGATATTACTTATGTTCCACATATGAGTGAAACCATATGATAATTGTCTTTCTCACCAATGCTTCTTACAACATGGCCATTAACATGTTAGAGTCCACAACAGAATTTTCTGATTAACCCACAAGTAAATGAGCAAAGTGACATTATGGATATCTGGAAATGTGGTGGCAGCCATCCCTGTCAGCACTGCTCTGTGCTTAGGTTCCCAAGAACCCTAAAGGGGACATTATTGTGTAGATACAAACTGATGACAGAAAGTGGGCAAGAAAATATAAAAATATCTTTATTCATAACTATATGTAAATATAATTAATAATAATTTTCTCATAAGATTCTCTAGTTTTAGTATATATAATATTAATATCTTTTTGTTTGTCAAACATATTAAACTGCAATGATGCAACATGGCTTTAAATTAAGAAACATGCTGTTAAAATTGTGCTTATAAAATGAATAGATGCTTTCTGTTGTTTTCATTCTCACCTCCCTCACCCATTCTATTTTAGAAGAGAACATAGTATCTATCCTTTGATTTTATTAATTCTTATATACTGCTGTTGTGGATTATAATATGCATTTTGAAACTAAATTGGGAGTTGCTAAAAATAGCATTTTAATATCTTTTGCTGTTCCTCAAACATCTGTCAGATGCCTTGTTATACACAGATTTTATGTCAGCTCTCTATATAAGATTGCTTTTGATTGACATGAAAGATTTTGGTACCTGATTTGAGATCATTTTATTACTATATTCAGGCTTTTTAAAAGTCTGGGATTAAATGAATAGTTTTACATCTACTTTTAATATTCTTCACACTTTTTTTTTCATATTAGCTGAGGTCTAGTGTTTGCATGTAACTAAAAAAAATTTGATTAATATGCTTTGCAGTTTTGCTTTTTGTTTTACTATGGATCTGAGATCCTGAGGGCAAATTCTTGCTAATACTTCATTCCTGAGATTTCTCAAAGCCATTGGAAGAGAAATAGAAATTCTTCTAATTATTTCAGGTAACTTTTGAAAAGGACAATCTAGTTGGATAGGTAGGATAGGATTTCTTGACACTTTGTTAGGGTTAAACAGAGTTACATGACTTCACGCTGGCCTTAATGGAGCAGCTTGTACCAGACTTGCCCTCCTGCCCGTAACTATAAGGCTAAGCAAAATGTATAACAAGCCAACTATTTTCAAGATCTTTGAGATAAGAGAGAAACATGAGACAGGTCTGTTTGCAAAGCCTGATAGGGACACATGCCCTAGTACAGCAAAGGAAGATGGAGCCCAAGCAAAGCATGGTGGCTTCAGTGAGTAAAGGAGGCAGATAGTAGAGTTTGGGATGGTTGAAGTGGCTTCTTTTTGTAAGGTCCTAGAAAGGAGGAAGCTGTGCAGAAGGGAGCACCTGTGAGGGATATGTTTCAAGCTGTTGGCCAAAGGCTAAGGTGCCGAAATACAGGGTAAGTCTTTATGTGTCCTAACCAACAGTAGTTGCTGGTGGCCTGAGAACAGAAGTGAGATACCAGAGGTTGTTGGAGTTTCAAACTAGTCAGAGGAAGAGACCTTGCAGAGCTCCCCAGGCATCCAGAAATGCCACATCTTTGGAGAAAGGACAACATACTACTGTATGGATAGGATTAAGGACAAATTTAAGATAGTTTCAAAGAATAAAACCAAGTCTAACATGATTAAAAAGAGCCACCAGTAATTTAACTGGCACCCACAACAATCTCAGCATCCTTTAAAGGAGTCAACATAATCCATAGTCCATATGACGTCCAACATATAATAAAAAATGACCTGATCTACTTAAAAAATTCAGTTAAGAGGAAAACTCAAAAATGGGCAAAAGACTTGAACAGACACTTTACAAAGAATATGCTTGGATGGCCAATCAACACTTAAAAGTACACTTAATGTAACTGGTTATCAGGAAAATGCAAAATAAAATCACAGTGAAATACCATTTTATACCAAGTAGAATGACTAAAATTTAAAAGACTGTAAATATCAAATTTGGAGGAAACCAGATTGCTCATACATTGCTGGTGATAATTTAAAATGATCTAACTATATGGGAAAACTGCTGTGTGGTTTCTTATGAAGTAAATCATACATCCATTCTATAACACAATAATTCTACTTTTAGGTAAACATCCAGGAAAAAATGAAAATTTATCTCCATATAAATACTGATACACAAATGTTTGTAAAAGCTTTAGCCCAGTAGCTAAAATCTGTAATAAAAAAAAACCCCAAACCCCAAATATTTACCAAGTAGAGAGTGGATGAACATATTGGTATATTGAAACAATGGAATACTACTCAAAAATTTTTTAAAAAATGAGCACAAAACCATGGATGAATCTCAGAAACAGTATTAGGTAAGTCTGCTTCCATCCATGAAGTAATAGGAGGCTGCAGAACTACCTTGTCAGGGTAAATAAACTAAAAACAGTTCTTTCTCCATGTCATGGCATAGGACTGTGGTTCCTGAGAGAAGTGACATGAAAAAGGTAAGCCTTCCAAATTACCTCAGCTTTCTGCCTGGAGGCAGTTTTCATTCTGTGTTACAGGAAGTGAAAAACCAAACTGAGCCTGGCAGTTTTGGTGAGTTGAGGAGAGAAAGGTCAAAATTTGTGAAGTCAAATCCAGGACAGAGGAAGCTATAGAAAGACAGGCACCTTGAAATCTGCAGAGATCCCCTTAAATGTTTAGCTGCATTCACACATGCTTAGGGTACAACTCCAGAGTCCAGGAAAAGAACAACCTCCAGAAAAGAATGAATACTGAAGGAAGAAAATATATAAACTGAACAATTTTACTGAATGGGATTAAGAGTAGATTAGACTCTGCATGTAAAAAGATCAGTGAAGAAATCTGTCAACCTAAAATTCATAACCCAGAGAAGTATTTTTCAAAGATAAAAGTAAAATATAAATTTTTCTTCAAAGAAATATAAAGCTGAGAGAATTCACTGACAGCCAAATTCCACTACAAGAATTTTTTATTTTTAAAGTTCTTCAAGCAGAGGAAAATAATAGCAGATAGAAGTCTGAATCTACACAAAGGCCAGAAGAAAATAGAAATGGTCAATATGTAGATAAATAAGAGAAAATTTTGCATTATTGTAAAAATATCTTTAAAAATAATTAATGGGTTAAAAGCATAAATAATAATGTATAATGAGGCTTCTAATGTATTATTGAGTTTTTAGTATTAATTTTCATTAATTTTCTTCTGAGTGTTCATACAAAGTATTCTGGCCCCGAGATACAGTTGTTCTTAATTACTGCACAGTAAATAGTAAAGGTGTTGCTGCCCACGCCATCTTGTCCCACGCAGAGTCACTTTAGAGTGACACAATGAAAGTGGAGTTGTATATCCTATAAGAGTAGCTAGACACTCTATAGGTGAGGGATGGAGAAAAAAGAAAAAAGATTAATGCCCCATTAAGAGATGGGGTATTGGTGTGGACAAATCCTCTGTATGATAGCTTTGTGTGGAACTGTACACTTAAGATCTGTGCATTTCATTGCATGAAAATTTCTTTTTTTTTTTTTAAGAGATTTTATTTATTTGACACAGAGAGAGAGAGAGTGAGAAAAGCAGGCTGCCTGCTGAGCAGGGAGCCCGATTCGGGACTTGATCCCAGAACGCCAGGGATCATAATCTGAGCTGAAGGCAGGCGCTTAACTGACTGAGCCACCCAGGCGCCCTTCATTGCATGCAAATTTCATCTTAATAAAAAGTAACTATATAAGAACAGAAAGCTTTATTTCATCTTTGTTTATTTCCAGGTAAATAAGTAATAGTTTTTTATCTAATGGTTCATAAGGAGAATTTATGGAATTATATAAGAATTTTTTCTTTTACTGTGTAATAAAAGACATCATTATATATTTCACATTTCTGTTATTGATTCTAAGTACTTGATTGGCAATTTAAAATTTTCAGGAATTATAGTGTCTCTAACACTATGGTTTATCATAGATTTTGAACTTTAGCATGATACATATGGTCACTGAAATATCAAGTATCACAATAACAAAAGTCAACTTGTTGGTCACTTTGATGAATAGTTTTCCATTAAAGGCCTTGTGGGTCAATGAGAAGAAGGGGGTCTGAAGTCTTGGATTTGACCTTAGGCTTCATTATTTTGTAGCAGTATTTTTACTGGGTGAGCCACTTCTCTGGATCTCATTTTGTTATCAGTAAAATCGAGATTATATTACTCAGCTCATAAAGCTGTTGTGAAGAATATGTGAAACTACAAATACATGTATATCAAGCAGAATCAAAATAGGCCTAATGCATAAATCAGAATAGAACCCATTGATATGTGTTATTGGAAGTTTTATATACACAGATATTTGTTGAATCTGTTTTTCTGTTGAAATTTAAGTCTTCATCACATCCTTTTTACTGTTTGAATAATTAGCTGATTTCTTTATCCCCAGTCGTCTTCTCCCTTGTTCTATCCTTCATCATGCTTTCAGATAAAAAATATCTGCATCATGTCCCTCCATCGATAGATGAATGGATAAAGAAGATGTGGTATACACACACACACAAACACAAACGCACACACACACACACACAAATACAAACACACACACACACACAATGGAATACCACTCAGCCATCAAAAAAATGAAATCTTGCCACTTGCAACGACATGGATGGAACTAGGGGGTATTATGTTGAGCGGAATAAGTCAGTCAGTGAAAGACAATATTATGTGATCTCACTTATATGTGGAATTTAAGAAATAGAACAGAGGATCATAGGGGAATGGAGGGAAAAATAAAACAAGATGAAATCAGAGAGGGAGACAAACCATAACAGACTCTTAAGTATAGGAAACAAACTGAGGGTTGCTGGAAGGGAGAGGATTGGGGGTTGGGGTAACAGAGTGATGGACATTAAGGAGGGCATGTGATGTTATATAAGACTGATGAATCACTGAACTCTACCCCTGAAACTAATAATATATGTTAATTGAATTAAAATGTGTATAAAATATATATTGAAAATATACATTTGTAACCATGACACTTCCATAGTAAATGTTTCTTTCTCGGTGACTTCTTACTGTGCTCTGGCTGAAGTCTGCTCTTCTCATGATGAATATGAGCTCAGTTATGCCCACCTCCCTTCCTTTCTAGCCTTCCCTTCCACTATTCTCTATCCTCCCCCTGCCACTGAACTGCTTCATGGCATGCTAATTTTTCCCCCTATGTTTTTTTGTAAGAGGCTTAAAAAAAAAATTTCTGCCTCCCCTGTTTCTTGTCCACTTGACAAATCCTAAGTATGTTTTAATTCTCAGAACAAAGGTCATTTCATTGAAGAATTATGTAATCCTCTCTTCACCTAGGCAAAAAATTAAATACGCTTTTATCTATGCCCATTATAACGTCTTGTACTGTACATATCTCTTAAAATCATCTAGTGTTTTGTAACAGACTTTGCTTATTTATCTGCCTCATGCTAAGCTCTGAGTAACATGAGAATGAATCTTCATTGTATCCTTTTTCAGTAACACCTATATAATTTCATGTATATAGTATCTATAGCTAGAAAATGTGTATATCAGATTTTCATTTCATTTAGGTGGTTTGTTTCTGGTTAGGGAACTAACCATTTCTGTTCCTGACACACTTTAAAAAACATCTTAAAAGTAATGAAAAATTTATCGGACCCTTAAGTAGAGAAAATATTTGAAAATACACTTATGGAAAAGAAAGAGATTTGCTGAGAGTAGGGAATAGGGGAAGATTATTGTTTTAGGTTATTCTTTCCTTTCCTCAAGATTTTTTTCTTTCTCTTTTTTTTCTTTTCTTTTTTTGTGAAAACTAATAGGCTAGATTATATCTGGAGGCCTATTACATAGATGCCAACAGACCGTGCTCACCTCAACCAGAGCAAGTGTTATTTCAAAGGGTGCAGTAGGAGGAATTGAGGAAGAATCTTTTGTTGCTATACAGTATCTTATTTTATAGACTCTATGTATACAAAGTTACTGATTTCTTTAAGGAGGATATTTGATTCCCTAAAATATTATACTACAATTGCAATGAAAAATTAACTTAAACTTTCCAGTGTCTCTTCCATTCCTTTAGTCTTACTTTAACAACCTCACATATTTTAAAATCTAGAAGGAACAAGTGGTGTAGGCTTACACTGAAAAGCCTAACTTAGAGATGGTTAATATGTATCTAGAGGCCGCAGTAGATCTCATTTGGGCCTTTGTCAGACATACCTGGTCAGTCTCACTGCTCTTTCCTATTAGGTGCAGACTCATATTCAAAATTCTTTCTAACACAGACTTCCAAGCAGCTACCATCAACCCTTGTCCAGTGAAAAATTAGAGAAAACCCCTTTGTCATGCAAGGAAATTATAGAGAAGCTATTTATTTCTTAACTATAGCAGTGAATTATATAACTCATGGTTTGCAGGTGCTGTAGAATCATATGGTTGGCAGCATAAACTATACTAAACTTGCTGACTCTGGGTCAAGGCTACCTGGTTTCAAATCTAGCCTGTGACTTATGGGTTGTGTGATCTTGAAATTCATCCACAACATTGGGAATAATAATAACACCTACCTCATAGGACTGCTTAAGGAACTTTAATAGAGGTAAATTATTTCTAATACTAAGCACTGAATAAGTGTTTGTTAAATAAATTAACATTTCTAGCTTTTAAGACCTAAGTAATGACTTTCCTAAAGATAACTACCCTTGGGTTGAAAAAAAAGACAATAAGACAAGGTGATGGATATTTTTTCTGTATTACAGAGCCCATATGAATATATATCTTATAAATATGCTTTAAAATCATTTTGCAAATTTAATTCCAGAGGAGTGTCATCAGATGGAAGGAATCTAGATATTTTAGTAAAAATGATTTAAAGTACTGAAGGCAGTAATATTTAAAAATGACACTTGAAAGCTAAATAATTTTGCAAAGAGCTGCATCTAGTGGGTAAATGAACAAAGGAAATGTTGTGAAGTTGATCTAGGGGAAAACGTCAAATATCAGGAAGGAGGTACAGCTGGGTAATTTATTGGGCTATGTGGTTGAATCCACTCCTTAAGCAGAAAAGAATCTTTTAGCATTTAGTAGATATGATGTAATGTTGATGGCGTGGGAGTAATTTAGAAGTAAGATATTTCCTTTTTGTAATGATGTGTTCCCTGGGTCAGGTGCTCAATAAGTATTTACTTGAATGTTCAGCGACTATTTTTGGAAGGGGCCTCTGAGTTCATATGTGGCCATAAAGCAAAAGACTGAATGAATTCAGCAGACAGAGTGCTTTGAAAAGGAATTTGATTTTTTCCCCTAATTCAGCTTGGTTAATTTGGGGTCTCTTAGGAATCTGAGTGTCTAAAGAAGTTACCATAATAGTTAGAAAAATTATGAAGGTGTATTTTAAAATTTAAAATCAGAATGAAAGCACTATAGAAACAACAGCTATGAAAATGAATTGTAGACATGCTTTATACTGGCAGCCTTCAACGAGTCTGAGAAAATGTTTAAATAGAATAGGATGGGAACACTTTTTAGTAATAGAAATTTTGAAGTTTGGTCCATGGGTGGGATGAGAATTTGATTTTTTTTTTTCAGTGTCAGAGTAAGGTGCTGGAGCCTATTTATTTATTTATTTATTTATTCCCTGAGCCGAAGGCAGACACTTAACGACTGCGCCACCCAGGTGCCCCTGGTGCCTATTTAATTGTTAACACACTATTAAAGATTATGCCCCTTTAGAACATGTAGTCTTAGCCCCATTATAGATTTATTGATCTGTACTGTGCCCTTTTGGGGCCATAGGTTTTAATAAATAAACACATATTTCAGAAAGTACATTTTATGATTGATTTTAAAGCATAGGCCAAGTGGCCTTGACCATGGATTATTTTGAATTCTAAATGTACATTTCCACATGCGTTTGTCATTATTTTCACTAATGGTAGAATTAGCCTTTCTGCGTGGGTTATTTTAATGGACTTAATATAGTCTTTTAATGTTAGGACTTTTAAGTCCTTAAATCTGTTGGCTCTGCTCCTACCTGTGAGTGAGGTTTTTCTTTCAGAAGAGAGTCAACTCTTTAACCTACTTAAGGCTTTAAAATATTATAGATTATTGCCCTAATCAGATGTAAGAACCTGGGTTCCTGTGTTAGCCCCGATCCTCTGAGAAACAAATGCCAAGATAGCATTAGACATGTAAGAGCTTTCTTAGGGGAAATGGCTTGTGGAGGAAAATGGGTAGGGAAGGGAGTTAAGAGAGGCTGGGAGACCATTGGACTGTGATGCAGACGTAGCTCTGACCCTGAAGGAGAGAAGTAAAGCCTGAAGATTGGGTACAAGAGGCTGGGACTGCAGTACTGCTCTTATAAATTTGAGCAAGCTTGATAGGGAGTCCACAGGCGAAAGCTTCCCCATCTCTCAGAAGTAGGCCTGCCTTAGTAGGCTTGCCTTATGCCATCATTGGCTGGGAGCATCGCTAGAAGGTGGTCTCAGTGGGAAAGTGGTGATAGGTTTCAGAGCACGGTAGCTGGAGCTGTAGGTCACAGTGGGAATCTGAGAGGCATATATTCATGGTCACCATCATCTCTGAGGGTGAAACATCTCTTACCAAGGATTAGACTTATTATTTATGTCTATTTCCATCTCATCCTTATGATATCAGAACAACTAACATTTGTTAATCAGTTATTGTATATCAGGCACTTTTGTGTATATAACCCTTGTTCACCTTTATGGCAGATATAAATATGTCCATACTAATGATAAAAAGTTGGAGCTTGGGGCCACTTAATGGGACCCAGAATGCAGAGTTAATAGTGGGGTGGGGGTGGGGGTTGAATCCAGGTTTCTTAGACTCCAAATTGCCAGCTTTTGCTGTGAAATTATACTGCCCATATTATCATTTGAAGAGGTTCTGGGATGTAGAAATGTTAAATGACAGGTCAGAAATCACAGACATGGTTGACTTACCAAACAATGACAAAAACAGCATTTAAACTGCCTTGTCCTATTCAGGCCTGCCCTATTTGGATAATACCTCTGGCTTTTACTTTCCATTTTTCATTAAAACTTTTCCGAGAATGGTTTTTCTGAGAATATTGCCCTGTCCTGTTATCAAGGAAATGATCTCTGCTAATGTGACAATAGGTGCTAATGGGCACACTCCATTTCCCAACAAAAGTTTTTTTTTTTTTATATCTGAGAGGCTTTGTACATGGAGAAGCACATTCGTTATTATTAGTACTTTGTTTAATGCTCAGTGTATTAAATACATAAATGTAATAAAGCATTTTAAAACATTTTTAGCTTTTAAAAATAGATTACATATTTTAAATTCTGTTAAAAAATTAAAATACAATTATGAAATTATTACCTCTGATTCATTACCTTAAATAGAAGGCAAAGGACAAACACAATTATCACTCAGCTAATTATATCTATCCAATTCTGTGATTTAATCAATTTTTCATTAGTTCTCTGTGTATCTTTCAAGTATCATAGCTATAGTTATTTTGATACCTTTTAAAAGTTTGGTGATATTACTTTGATATATTTCCAGAGTTTAATACTTTTTTTTTTAATACCTTTGACATAGGTTTTAGTTGTTTGCAATCTGTTATCTTTGTTTTATTGTTATGATATGCTGATTAAAAACATGTGTAACTTACCAATTGTTGTGTCATTTAATTTTTGTTATAGTTCATGGGATATTAAGGATTGACTCAGTTGACTTAGTCCTTGTTTATAGTACATTTATTTCATTAGTCACTTTGGAACACATGGTTGAAGCTCTGCTTTGTCATTGGCCTGATTGTGTTGAATGTCCCTTTTTATTTTCACCTGCCTGTTATATATGACCAACAGAACTGATCAGTCTTCTCTTCTTGGTAAATTCCTACCTTTTAAAAAAACGGATTTATTCACTTTTACTTTTTCTTTCCTGCTTATGCAGGAAAACACAGGTCCATATTTTAGAAATATATAATTAACAGAATAAAATATATCAAACATATACACACAAACACACACACACACACAACCTTCCTTTACTTGTTAAGAAAAAGTCATCCTAACTTATTTACTTGTATTTTTTCTACAACTATTTATCTCTGCAATTTATATCAATTTTTCTCATTTGAACATGATCATGTACTAAAGTACTACTGTCCTTTTGCAGATTCATCTTATTTTAGAACTTATATCAAAAGGTATAAATGGTCATTATTGGCTGGAAAAATCACCCCCCCTTCTCTTTTTTAAAGATTTTCTCCTTTCTTTCTTTCTTTCTTTCTTTCTTTCTTTCTTTCTTTCTTCTTTCTTCCTTCCTTCCTTCCTTCCTTCCTTCCTTCCTTCCTTCCTTCCTTTCTCTCTTTCGAGGGACAGTGTGTGTGAGCAGGGGGTGGGGCAGAGGGAGAGAGGGAATTTCAAGCAGACTGAGGGACAGTGTGTGTGAGCAGGGGGTGGGGCAGAGGGAGAGAGGGAATTTCAAGCAGACTCGCGCTGAGTACAAAGCTGGATACGGCGCTTGATCTCACGATCCTGAGATCATGACCCAAGCTGAAATCAAAAGTCCCAGTGCTTAACCACCTCAGCCACCCAGGCACCCCTGGCTGGAGGAATCACTTTTAAGTTGATTCCATTGCCTATATAGCCATGACTCATTCTATTTACTGGCATCACTAGAATATTCTAAACTTGCTGTGGAATCTGTTACCCTCCACAGAATTCTGGTTTCTTTTAGTGGTGAATGCTATGAGGGAATAGATCCACCAAAGAGTACATAGGGGAGTTAAGGAAAACCAAAAGTAATGTTGATGCTACTCTTGAGCCAATTTTAGTGGCAGAGCTTAAGAATTTCTCTCTATTTATGGTTATGAATTTTATTGATCTTTTCAATTAGCTTGCTCTTCTTGGTAATATTTCCATTTACACTTGATTCCTGTCCTCTTGGGTGAGGTAGTTGCATTTCTATTATGGCCTTCTGCCTTAAAATGAAGGTGGAATTCTGATGTTAGGAGTTTGAACAATAATGCTTCACACAGGCCTCTTAAGTTAAAATATCAACATCTTTTAATCATAGGTAATAATTTCAGTATCATTGCAGACTTAATGCATAGGAATGAATGGAAGCTTCTTTTTCCCCCAGATCATGTTATATTGGTAGTTGTCTACTCCACAGATACAACCCTATATGATAAAGCCAGCATAGTAGGGATTTTAAATATATAGAGATTTTCAAAATTTCCTGCAATAGGCAGAGACATTCTTCAGTTTGGAGTCTGGAAAATTGTCAGTGTTTGCACATTAATATGTCTTCTTCTAGTTAGTTTTGTTTATTGGTAAACAATACGGGATGGAAATAAAAGGGTGTGTGAGGATGAGGAAACATTTGTGGCTAGAACTTATCAAAGGATACTGAGCAGATTAAAGAGATGATTCCTAATTGCAGATGATGGATTCGTAAAGAGCTAAATGATTGAATAGAGAGGAGTTGGAAAGAAAGAATTAAAGATTAGTTAGATAAATTCAGAAAGAATAAAAAGGACAGCAATATGCTATATTGGCTCTCAACGCTTAATCAAAAGTTGTAATGAATAAACTGCTAAAACAACTGGGAATGACCAAAAAAGCCAAAGGGTCTCCATAAATATTTTTTCCAGCATTACATCTAAAACCTACCTAATTAATTACCATCGACTTTTTCTAAAATATAATTGCATATACAAGCAGTTCCTGACTTTCAGAGATTTGACTTTCTTAAACCCTACATTTTCATACATCAAACATGGCAACCTCTTTTGTAAGCTGAATTTGGACATTTATACGGCAGCTGGAAAAAACACTTTGAGGTGTTAGGTGCCACTGCTAGCTTAGTCTTTAAAAATCATTGTTATCTTGTCCAAATTACACAACTGTTTGAATTTTAAATTGCTTTTACCTTACTTTTAGAGAGAAAAAAATAAAATTGATAATGCCACTTTTCATAAGAATAGGCCTCATAATTGGGAGAAGGTAGGAAGTCATCAGCCGTGTTGAAAGAATAGCAAATCTTAAGCCCCATTGGACCTAAATTAAGAAAGAAGGTGGGGCACCTGGGTGGCTTAGTCAGTTGAGAGTCTGCCTTCGGCTTGGATCATGGTCCTGGGGTCCTAGGATCGAGTCCCCTGTTGGGATCCCTGCTCAGCGGGCAGCCTGCTTCTCCATCTCCCCTGCTTCTCCATCTCCCCTTGCTCCTCCTACCTGCTCGTGTAGTCTCTCTCTCTCTCTCTCAAGTGTATAATAATAATACAAAAAAGAAGGGGATGATGTAAAAACAACAAAATGCCAGAAATACATTGTCAAATTCTGTGAATAAAAGAAATAATCAGTAATTTCATAATTTGTTTTAGCTCTTTGGGACTGGAATCTTTCTTTTAACATGGAAACTAATGATTGGACTATGCATCTTTTCACAGATGCTTTTAGTACATGATTTCTGAAAGCAGGGAATTGCCCATACCTAACCTGGAACTTACAGTCTAGTGGTCCCACTAGAAAATAAACATTTTATCACATTTTTGTGTAATAAACAGCACATAGAATGTGCTTACTCAGTATTTGTTAGAAAAATAAGCGAATAAGTTTACACCGTAATTTCTCCTACTAAAGTTACTACAAGTTAAAAATCAAGTAATTAGCTGAATTGGGACCTTGTTTCTTGCCATCCAATCTAGAGATTCTGCGCCTTCTAAGAGTGTTAATAGCTTTAGTCTGACTCACCAAGTTGTAGGGCTTCAGGCCTCCTCTTAACTGTTGTTCATCAGGACAGGGTTGCTTCTTTTCCTATATTGGTTTCATCATGAATTTGCATTAGAAAAAATATAATTAGTGACAATAACAACCAGGCATTTCTCCCCTTTAGGTGAAAATCTGAATAAGCCTCTAACCTTGTCGTTTTAGCTACAATTTGGAAGGCACTTTAAGATACAGGCATACCTCCGAGATACTGTGGATTTGGTTCCAGATCACTGCAATAAGCAAGTGTCACAATAGAGCCATCCAAATAACTTTTTCTTTTTTTTGGTTTCCCAGTGCATACAAGATATATTTACACTACACTATATTCTATATTGTAGTACTATTATAGTACATTAGTGTCTAAAAATGTGCATACCTTAAGTAAAAAATACTTTCTTGCTAAAAATACTAACCATCATGTGAACTTTCCTTGAGTTGTGATCTTTTGGCTGGTGAAGGGTCTCACCTTGATGTTGATGGCTATTGACTGATCAGGGTGGTGGTTGCTGAAGGCTGGGTGGCTGTGGCAATTACTTAAAACAAGGCAGCAGTGAAGTCTGCCACATTGATAGACTCTTCCTTTCATGAATGATTTCTCTGGAATGTATGATGTTGTTTGATAGCATTTTACCTATGGTAGAAATTCTTTCTAAATTGGAGTCAGTCTTCTCAAACCCTGCTGCTGCTTTATCAACTAAGTTTATGTAATATTCTAAAACCGTTTTTTATCATTTCAAGTAATCTTTAAATTATCTTCACCAGGAGTAGATTCCATCTTAAGAAATCACTTTCTTTGCTTATGCATAAGAAGAAACTCTCCTCACCTGTTCAGGTTTTATCATGAGATTGCAAATATTTATCTACATCTTCAGGCTCCACCTCTGATTTTAGTTTTCTTGCTGTTTCTACCACATCTGCAGTTACTTCTGCCACTGAAGTCTTGAACCCCTTGAAGTCATCCATGACGTTTGCAATCACCTTCAAAACTCCTGTGAATGTTGATATTTTGTCCTCTTTTAATGAATCACAAATGTTTTTAATGACATCTAGAGTAATGAATCTTTCCAGAAAGCTTTTAATTTACTTTGTCCAGATCCATCAGAGGAATCACTCTCTGTGGTGGCTACAGCCTTTTGAAATGTATTTCTTAAATAATAAGATTTGATAATAATAAGCCATTTGCTCCTGATCTATGGGCCAAAGAATAGATGTTGTGCTAGGAGGTGTGAAAACATTAATGTCATTGTACATCTCCATCAGAAAATTTGGGTGACCAAGTACATTGTCAATAAGAAGTAATATATTTTTTTTAAAGATTTTGTTTATTTGACAGAGAGAGAGAGAGAGAGAGCACAAGCAGGGGGAGCTGCAGAGCCGAGCAGGGAGTCCCACATGGAGCTCGATCCCAGAGCTCTGGGATTATGACCTGAGCTGATGGCAGATGTTTCACTGGCTGAGCCACACAGACTCCCCAAGAAGTAATATTTTGAAAGGATTTTTTTTTCTGAGCAATAGTTCATAGTGAGCATAAAATATTAATAAGCCATGTTGTAAACAGATGTACTATTATCCAGGCATTACTGGTCCATTTATAGAGCACAGGCCGAGTAGATTTAGCATAATTCTTAAGGGCCCTGGGATTTTGGAATGGGAAATGAGCACTGGCTTCAACTTAAACCACAAGTTGTATTTGCCCCTAACAAGAAAGTCAGCCTGTCCTTTGAACCTTTGAAGCCAGGCATTGACTTCTCTCTAGCTATGAAAGTCCTACCTGGCATCTTCTTCCAATAGCAGGCTGTTTCATCTATATTGAAAATCTGTTGTTTAGTGTAGCCACCTTCATTATGATCTTAGCCGGATCTTCTGGAGAACTTGCTACAGCTTCTACATCAGTACTTGCTCTTCACCTTGTGCTTTCACATGGAGATGGCTTCTTCTTTTTTTTTTTTTTTCTTTTTTCTTTTTTAAAGAGATAGACTGAGCAAGAGACAGAGAGAGAGAGAACATGAGCAGGGGGAGGAGGAGAAGCAGACTTCCCTGCTGAGCAGGGAGCCTGACACGGGACTTGATCCCAGGACCCTGGGATCATGACCTGAGCTGAAGGCAGTCGCTTAACCAACTGAGCCACCCAGGCGCCCCTGGAGATGGCTTCTTTCCTTAAACCTCATGAACCAACTCCTGCTAGCTTCAAACTCTTCTTCTGCAGCTTCCTCACCTCTCTCAGCCTTCACAGAATTGAAGAGAGTTAGGACCTTGCTCTGGGTTTGGCTTTGGTTTAAGGCTTGATCTATCCAGACCACTAAAACTTTCCCCGTATTAGCAATAGGCTGTTTTGCCCTCTTATCATTCATGTGTTTCCTGGAGTAGCACTTTTACGTTTCCTTCAAGAACTCTTCCTTTGCATTCACACCTTGGCTAACTGTTTGGAACAAGAGACCTAGCTTTTGGCCTGTCTCAGCTTTCGACATGACTTTCTCACTAAGCTTAATCATTTTTAGCTTTTGATTTAAATTGAGAGAAGAGCTACTCTTCCTTTCACTTGAACACTTAGAGGCCAATGTTGGGGTACTAACTGGCCTATTTTCAACATTGTTGTGTTTCAGGGAATAAAGAGACCTGGGGAGAGGTAGAGAGATGGGAGGCAGCCGGTCAGTGGAGCACAGGACACATTCAACATTTGTCGATTAGGTTTGCACTCTTACATGGGCATGGTTCATGAGGCTCCAAAACAATGACAGTGGTAACATCAAAGATCACTGGTCACAGATCACCGTGACAAATGTAATAATGAAAAGTTTGAAGTATTTTGAGAATTACCAAAGTGTGACGCAGAGATATGAAGTGAGTAAATGTTGTTGGGAAAATGGTGTCAATAGACTTGCTTCATGCAGGGTTGCCACAGACATTCAATTTGTAAAAAATGCAATACCTGTGACGCACAGTAAAGTGAAACACAGTAAAATGATGTGTGCCTGTATAAATCCTCTGTTAACATAGTTTCAAGTAAATAAACAGAGGTGTGATAGGAAACAGTTTCAGAAAGATGAGTTCTTAGGGAAGCCTTCTCTTTGGAGGACACTGAGAAGAAAAATGCCATTCTTATCATTTTACTTTATTTTGTTAGAAAATTTTACAAATTGAAATTAGTCATGCTCAGAGATGAAATACACATTTGATTATTTATTAGCACCAGGGGTGGGCACATGAGATCTTGTTGAATTTTTGGATTTTAACAGTGGCAACAAAATGAAGCATTGCTTGTTAGAAATATATTCATAGAGGGGTGATAATTTAATGGAATTACATTCATATTTGTATCCAGTGACAAATTACATTCATTTTTCCATTTCTTTTTTTTCCTTTTTTTTTCCCCACAAAATAACTTTCTGTGAAAAGGTTTCATTTTATATATACCAACATATTAACACATCTGTTTTTTATGCAACCTTTTGAACCCTGTATTAGCTAAAGGCAGCTCCTTCCTGATGGGAGCAAGGGGGAAAATGAAATTACTTATTGTGTTGGAAGAAACTTAGTAGTAGTAATTGGACTACTGCCTGATAAGAAATGTGACTCAATTTCTAGACATGCTATAAAAAATAGTTCTACTTGTTTCCTTATTTTATTATAAATTATTTTTAATCTAGTATCACTAACCTATTTAATCATTTTTGTAGAATTTTACAACTGGATTGCTTGCTTCAAACATCGTATTTTATAGATGAAAAATAAGAACAAATTAAGGAATAGAAAGTGGTTCAGATAGACTAAGTGACTTATCAAAGACACATAGAAATTTCATGGCTGATTTCTGTTGAGTTGACCCATCATATAATATCATACTGAAGAGGGCTGTGTCACAGGAAAGTGCAGGAGGATAAAAGAATAACATTTTATGCTTTACATTTTAGATTCTTTAGGAACATCTCTAGGCAAAACAGAAAAGCCGTAAATACCATGGGCTTTGGAGATAGACAGACCTAAGCTGTGGACTATGTGAGCTAGAATTTTAGTCTTTGGGTGTCATTATCTATTTTGTAGGCTGGTAAAGTAATTTCTTCCCGAATTTTGGTAGAGCATTGTTTGAAAGCTTAGTAATTTATTCAGCCAATCTATTGAGCACCTACTGTTTGCAAGATGTTGCAGCGGTAATTGCAGGTAGAGTATTCTGAATATGAGTGAGACACAGTCTGTGCACAAATAACCACACCTTTTACACTTTTTTGTTTTTCATATTTAAATCTGTATTTAAGTGGCTGCACATAAAGACATTAATAAAATAAATAGCAAGACTTGGGGCCAGCAAATATATTTGAAATAAAGAGAAATTAGAAATATAGAAACAGTAATGAAGATTTTAAATTAAACAAAGCAATAAATAAATAGATTAAAACTTTACTGAATGCTTTTATATTTGATTGTGCAAAATTTGACATGTCTAAACCACAATATTATGTTTCATTGGCATAATCCGGATTATGTTTATTGGATGGAATCTAAGTAGGCAAGTAAAAGGCATCATTTGAAAATTAATGCATATAATGCCCAAGGAGATGTTTTTGTAAAAAGTAACTGTTGTGATTTGAAGCATAAGGTTTCCATAGAAGTGAGTTTAAAGTGAATGTTTTTGGGTGTAGGTTCAACACACCATGCTATTATAGGTGAAAATCACTTACTTATTTTAGAGCTTCTTACTTCATTAAAATATGTCATTATTAAAGTCCCATGGTACACATTCAAATATTAAAAGGAAAAAATAATCTGCAGCACACCTGGTTGTATATAATTGTCCTTGATTCTAATAGCAGAATTAGCAGAATTGCTCTTTAGTTAAAGATGTTCACATTATAGTCACTGATCTTTTTGCTATTAATAGTTTTAAGCAGTTATATAGCACTTTTAAGGTAGCCTGCTTAAAAAAGTGTATTTAAAAGTTGCATATTTTTTACAATATGAGGTTAGGAGAGACTTAACTTGACACTCACCTCTTTTTTTTTTTTTCCTTAAGTCCTGCATCATTACATACCATGCAAAGCTCCTTTCCTCTATAAAGCTATAGCAAGCTCTGGGGTAAATATACTTGTTTGGCCAAAGCAAATGTTTAAGAGCATGCTGGGAGTAATATAGTTAGGATTCTCGTATATTTTCACTTGTTGCTGGGAAAATAAGGTTTACTTCTGGTCAAGATAGTACTTCTATACACTTTGCAATGGCTGGACAGTTTTCTCATCTCTCTTTTACCTCATAGTAGTGTGAGATAGAGTTGGGGCAGGAGGAGGATAAGTAATGAGTTAGAAGATGAATCAGGTGCCAGCCGGAGTAACTCTATATACAGTGAGAAGCAGGGAGCATTGGGTTTCACCTTTTGATTTGTCCACAGGATCCTAATAGCAGTATGTTCCCACAGCTCTCAATGTTTCTTTTTTTTTTTTTTTAAGATTTTATTTATTTATTCGACAGAGATAGAGACAGCCAGTGAGAGAGGGAACACAAGCAGGGGGAGTGGGAGAGGAAGAAGCAGGCTTATAGCGGAGGAGCCTAATGTGGGACTCGATCCCATAATGCCGGGATCACGCCCTGAGCCGAAGGCAGACGCTTAACCGCTGTGCCACCCAGGCGCCCCTCAATGTTTCTTAAATTGAGATATAACTGATGTATAACTCTGTGTAAGTTTAAAGTGTATAATGAAGTGATTTTATATTTGTATATATTATAAAATGATTAACACAATTGGGTTATTTAGGATGTCTATCACCTCATATAATTATATTTGTATGTGTGTGTGGTGGGAACTCTTAAAATCTACTCTTTTAGCAACTTTTATTAACTATAGTCACCATGCTGTACATTACATCCCCAGAACTTATTCATCTTATAACTGCAAGTTTGTACCATTTGACCACCTTCATCCATTTGCCCCATCCCACATCCCCACCCCTGGCAACCACTAATCTGTTCTCAATTTCTGAGTTTGGTTTTTTAATATTTCATGTATAAGTGATATCATACAATATTTGTCTTTCTCTATTTGACTTATTTCACTTAGCATAATGCCTTCAAGTTCCATCCATGTTGCCCCAAATGGCAGAAATTCCTTCTTTCTACTGCCAAATAATAATATTTTATCTATCTATCTATCTATCTATCTATCTATCTATCATCTATCTCTCTCTCACATTTTCTTCATCCATTCATCTGCTGATGGACATTTAGATTATTTCCATATCTTGGCTATTATGAATAATGCTGCAGTGAACATAGGGGTACAGATATCTTTTCTGATTTTATTTCCTTTGGATATATATATCCAGAAGTGGGATTGTTGTTAAAATGTCCATACTACCCAAAGCCATCTATAGATTCAAAGTAACTGCTATAAAAATTCCCATTGCATTTTTCAGAGAAATAGAAAAAAAAGTCCTAAAATTTGTATGGAACCACAGAAGACCCCAAATAGCCAAAGTTGTCTTGAGAAGGAACAAAGCTGGAGGCATTACACCTCCTAATTTCAAACTATGCTCCAAAGCTATGCTTTCCCATACACTCCCATGTATATGGTCAACTGATATTTGACAAGGGAGCCAAGAATACTCAATGGGGAAAGGATAGTCTCTTCAATAAATGGTGCTGGGAAAACTGGATAACCTATCTTAACACTACTCACAGAAATTAACTCAAAGTGGATTAAAGACTTAAACAGAAGACTTGAAACCATAAGATCCCTAGAAGAAAACAGGGGAGAAACACCTTGGCATCGGTTTTGGCAAAGATTTTTTAGATATGACACTGAAAGCATAAGCAACAAAAGCAAAAATTAATAAGTGTGACTATTATCAAACTAAAAAGCTTTTGCACAGCAAAGGAAACTGTCAACAAAATGAAAAGGCAATCTATAGAATAGGAAAAATATTTGTGAATCGTATATCTGATAATGGGTTAATGTACAAAATAATAAAAAAAACTAATACAACTAAGTAGTAAACAAACAAACCCAAATTTGATTAAAAAATGGACCAAGGAACTGAATGGATGTTTTCCCAGAAGACATACAGATGGTCAACAGGTACGTGAAGAGATGTTCATCATCACTAATCATCAGGAAAATGCAAATCAAAACTATAATGACACTGTTACCATGGCTATCATTAAAAAGACAAGAGATAACAAGTGTTGGCAAAGATGTGGAGAAAAGGGAACCCTTGTGCACTGTTGGCAAGTATTTAAATTGGTACAGTACCATAGAAAACCTTATGGAGGTTCTTTAAAAATTTTTTCAAAAGCACCAAATTTTAATTGCTTTAGAAAAAAGCAGTAATTTGTCAATATCATTTTATCCTTTAAAAATTTTGAGTTTGGGGGCACCTGGGTGGCTCAGTTGGTTTAGCATCCAACTTTTGATTTTGGCTCAGATCATGATCTCAGGGTCATGGGATCGAGCCCTGCATCAGGCTCCATGCTCAGCATGGAGTCTGCTTGTCCCTCTCCTTCTGCTCCTCCCCCTGCTTATCTTCTCTCTCTCTTTCTAAAACAAATAAAAATCTTTAAAAAAATTTTTTTGAGTTTTAACTTGAATAGTTCTTTTTTTAAAAAATTTATTTACATAATCTCTACACCCAGTGTTGGGCTTGAACTCACAACCCTGAGATCAAGAGTCACATGCTCTTCCAACTGAGCCAGCCAGGCACCCCTTGACTTAAATAGTTCTTCTCAAATGATTTCATGCACAGTTCAAGTTAAAATTATCTTGACAACTGAATATAGAGCAATGGACTCCATTAACTGGAAGATAACCAAAAAAATCAGAGAGCCGACTGGTATTGCCATTATTTCAACTAACTTGATTTGTTATTGACAGTTCAGTTCATCCACCAGACTTGGGTTCTAATGATCCATTTGGCCATTAGCTCCAGTTTATTGCCGTAAAAAAGTCATTCAGCTTCTTTTGGCCTGGGTTTTCTCTTCTGTTCAATGATAGTTTTGTATTTTAGTTCAGAAGTTCTTTAAAATATCCCCAAGATCTCAGATTATGTGGATACTTTTCCTCCTTGCAAGTTTGTAAGAATCCTCTCCCATTAGCCTAGAGAAGTTAGAAACTATTGCTGAGTTAGTGGCATTGGAATCTTCAGTGAATCTTTTTTAAAAGACAGAATTCTGGAGATTCTTAACAGTAGGTATAGACTAGGACTATTTTACATAGCCCCACTATATTAAGAGCTATTTTAAAATAGCTGTCTAGGTAAGTGTGAGACATAGCCATATTTGGGAAGCAACTGAATTGTGACAAATCGTGTGCCCTGTATTTGGCAAACCTATGTGATGTCCCTGCAGCTCTCTTTACTAATAGTGCTGTAAGAAATGCTCTGGAGAGTTATGTGAAATCAGTTCAACTTATCCTAGGGCCTAGGATAAATTCAAAATCATTTTTAAACAGGAAAGTATATTCCCCACCTGACTGAACTAGTTTAAATATCAATCCAGGCTTGAAAACGGAATCAATTATATGACCCTAGCTTTAAGGATGGAGACATAGAACGGTAGCTGGTAATTTAATCTGAGGAGACTGAATGGGTTAGAGCTGATTTAAAATTGGTAAAGGCAGCAGGGACAGATGGTTTCAGCATCACATTTTATGTGTTTTTAAAGGGAAAAAAATGTCCTATATCTACATGAGACATTTTTATTCTCTTGCAAAATGCAGAATTACTTCTTGCAATAATGACGGATTCTGGAACTGTATAGACATATTAATCCTAAAGAAATGAAATTAGTTATTTATCTGTGGGACAAATACGGGTCCAGTAGCCACAAACTTTCCCAAAGACCTCATTGTCTTTCAAAACAAACTCAAAGGAGGGGAAGGACATTTCCCTTTGGTGACAGTTTAAATCAAACTTCACTTCTACAATGGTCAGCAAGAACCAGCAAGCATTTTTGTATGTGTGTATGATGAGTGTCTTTTGAGGGTTTAGTTGAAGATGTCTGAATCTCCTGTTACACGGTCACTGCCCTCACTGATGGTAAACTGGAAGGGCCTGATGTGCTTTAGAGGGTCCTGGCTCTCCCTGAGATTTCCCCAAATACCAAACCTCATTTCCTTGTCTACAATTTGTATTCTATTTTATTATGTCCCCTCATTTCCAAAGAATGAATCCTTATGTTATTGAGCAGTGTCAAAAATGAAGCTTTTTATTATTTTATGGTTTGTGTTAAGAGGATTCATTTGGCAGTGTTCAAATCTTAAGCCAAATTAGTGCAATTTATTTCAGTGCACCAATTTCATGGTTCGTTAATTCATTGTTATTATTGCTAACTTTCACTCTAATTTTGCCATGAAACTGAACAGTAGGTAATATCTGACAAAAACTGCATAGTACCTAAAAGCTCCATAGGATGAAGGTAGAAATGTATATACTTAGACAAAATGGACAAACAATTGGTTTATAAAATAAGGAAGGTTTTTAATTAGAACAAAATGAAACACTTTTGTAAATGAAAAGGTAATTTAAATTAATTGTCAGTATTGAGCCAGTTGCTTATGGCAGAAAATTGTCTTATCTTGTGATGGCAATTTAAGCACAAAGACTGGGAAAAGAATTTTAAACCTGCTTCGTTGTAATATTAACTTATCTTTAAAGGAGACATTTACATTTAAAAAAAATTTTGACTACTTCAGTTGCAGCTATTAGGGACTAAAATGTTTGTTAATGTTAATTACAGCTATATATCTTTCTACAACTGATATTTTGCAATTGTATGTAATTTTTTTGTGGTTGCCACTATTTACTCTGCCTCAACTTTTCTGTGAGTAGATAGGTTTGTTTTCCAAAAGCATCTTGTGTTACGATAGACAAAGGGAAGAAAAAAATAATAAAAAAGAAAACCCTCTTATGTAAAACAGAATTTTCCAAAATGAATTTAATTATGAAATAACTTGAAAAATACTATTGATTAAGGAATTAAAATACCCAAGTTTTTACTAACACAATTATATTTAAAGTGTGTGCTTTAAAAAGCATTTGACATTTTAGTGGTATTCTTAAGAACTTTCATTATTAAATGTTCCTGTATGGCCCTTATTTTCTCCTGTCTCCAAACTTACTTTAACATCATTCACTCTCTCTTCAACTCTTTTATCTCCCTTTAAGTCACCACTGGCCCCTTAGTTGAAAAGTCAAGTGGCTGCTTTGGGTTCTCATATTATGTGGCCTGTCCTAGTATTCAGTGATGCCAGACAAGCCTTTGTTCTTAAAAGTTTCTCCTCTCTTAAATTCCATGACATTTCTTCAGTGACCCATTTCTCCCTGAATGAACCTCTTCGATTTCATTTGTTGGTTTCCTTCTTTTTGTTCATTCCTCAGAGCTCGCATCTCCTAAGTCTGACTTCCATTTCTCACATCATACATATTCCCTGGGCAATCTTAACTGCCCTGATGGCTTCAAATATAGCCTGTAAGTAGAAAATCCCGAAGTTGGTATTATGGGCTCTAGAGCACCTATTGTTTCTGATTGTATACTGGAACATTCCGTATGGAAATGTCAGTTTACCTCATGCTTCACATGCCTGAAAGTAAAATTGTTTCTTTCCCAAAAGTCTGCTATTCCTCTTTATTCCTTATCTTAGCCAATGGAACCATCATTCTCTTAGGCCACTCCCCAGTTGTCCCCATCTTACCATGATATCATTATCCACCAAGTTCCTGGAGCCAAAAGTTAAGGCAGCATTCTTCTTTTCTTTTTTCAGTTCAGTTAACCAGTAAGACTCCCTTGAGAAAATAAGTTACATATTTCCACGTCTATTTTCACAATTCCTGTGGAATGTAAAGTCAAGTGTTTAGAACCAATTGAGACATAAGATATAAGAGATAATCAAATGGAGATTAAAAAAATCTTTATTCCTGCTAAAACAGTTTGAAAATATTGGATTAGATATGGAACAGAGGTGAGTGTCTTTAAGATTTTCCCTAAGTTTTAAATGCAAATCAAAACCATAATGAGTTATCACCTCACAACTGTCAGAGTGGCTAAAATAAAATTAAAACAACAACAACAACAACAACAACAACAACAAAACAAATTCAAGAAACAAGAGTTGGTGAGTATGGAGATTCCTCAAAAAATTAATAAAATAGAACTAGCCTACAATCCAGTAATCATACTACTGGGTGTTTACCCAAAGAATATAAAAACACTAATTCAAAGGGATACATGCACCCCTGTGTTTATAGCAGCATTGTTTACAATAGCCAAGTGATGGAAGCAACCCAAGTGTCCGTTGATAGATGAACGGATAAAGAAGATATGGTATATATATACAATTAAATGTTATCCAGCTATAAAAAGAATGAAATCTTGCCATTTGCAGCAACATGGATGGATCTAGAGAGTATATTGCTAAGTGAAATAAGTCAGTCAGGGAAAGACAAATACCATATGATTTCATTCATATGTGGAATTTAAGAAATAAAACAGAGGGAAAAATAGACAAACCAAAAAACAGACTATTGACTATAGAGAACAAACAGATGGTTACCAGAGGGGATGTGGGTGGGGTGGTGAGGGAGATAGGTGATAGGAATTAGAGTATCCTTGTCTTAATGAGCACTGAGTAATGTATGGAACTGTCGGATCACTGCATTGTATACCTGAAACTAGTATAGCACTGTATGTTAACTACACTGGAATTAAATTTAAAAAAGTAAATTAAAAAAATGTTTTCCCGAAGTTTTGACTTTGGCACAAAAAAATTTGAATTTAAGTCTCTTTCTTAAATCTTCCTCCCACCTCCAAAGGAGGGAATAGAGAGAGAGATGTAGGGGAGAGAGAGAGAGGCTGCAAGTACACATACACAGCTTTTTATAATATTATCTCAACTCCTCCTTGCAAGGGCAGAAAGTAGTGTTTTTTGTTCAGCATGGCATTTCTAGCATCTTAAACAATGCCTATGTCTATTGATACCTGATAAATATATGTTGAACGAATGAAAAAGAATATATAAAGTCTTCTATGTTCCTTTCCCTGGGCTTGTTTGCTGATCTTGACATTCTCATTACATTTCTTTCGTATCTCTGTTAAAATATTTTTCTTTCTATGTAACCATGATTTCCTTTTTACATTTATGTCTTACCAACTGTCATGATTGAATGTTTGTTTCCCACAAATTGATATTGAAGCCCTAACCCCCAGTGTGATGGCATCAGGAGGTGGGGCCTTTAAGGAATAATTCAGTTTGAATGAAAGCCTAGCTCCTGACTTCCATTCATTCTTTCATATATCACTCCTTCATTCAAAAAACATTTATTATGCGCCTGCTATGTTACAAGTACTTCTTCAGGCCCTGGTATATAAAAATAGTTGAAGAACAATCTCTGCTTTTGGCAAGCTTATATACTAATAGAGGAATTAGTCTGTAAATAAGTGCAGTACAATGTTCTGCTATGAGAGAAGATTTTGTATGGCATTGAAAAGTAAGAAATGTGTTGAATTTGCATTTGTTGAGTAAAAAAATCAATCAGTAGCATCTGCTAAATATTTTGCCTTAGACTTCATTATCAGATTATTTTCATAAGAAAAAATGTGTATCTTTTTATCTTAATTTTACACATGAAAATATATTGAGTACCTGCATGTTAAGGTTTCGATTTCTTAGTTCTAACTTCTGCCCAGGTTAAGCTCTGTAATTCAGGCATCTAATTCTATTAACTCTTTGAAGTGAAATAAAAAATAATAATATTTTTTTTGTCTTATTCTGTGTTTCATGTGATTGTACTGTCTTCTCCACAGCCTTCATTTTACTTGAAAAAGTAACCATACCTTGGCAGAAGAAAGTCCTAAAGTGACAAATGGGTTTAAGTTACTTTACTTACTTTCGGTTTATAGAATTATCAAGATTCAAAATGTCTTTGAACTAGATAGTTATTAGTGTCCTTCTATTATGAGATTGTATGACTCTAAGATTATACAAAGAAACTTCTAGACTGGCATGATAATAGTAAGAATTAGGCCACAGATTTTTTTTATCGGTATTTTTCTATTGCTTAGTTCTTACAATTACTTTGTCCCCTTGATATTAGCCTCTTTCCAGTTAAGATAAAGGCTGCCTGTTCAACATGATTCTATCAGAAGTTTATATGTTATGTTTTCCCTGGTGACCTTCTAGCTATAGAAGCATGTGGACCCCCTGTATGGCGAATGTTGTTTGCCAGTGCACTGTAAATGCTCTTTGAGCCAAGCTGGGGTCACCTCCTTTGGGTGTTTCTCAAGAAGGTTAACAACGTTGATTCTAACCTGAATCCATAAGAGTATTATCTTCGTTGGTGATTGCACAGGCATTTATGAACCTGCTTTTGGATGAGAGAGGTTGAGGAACAGAGTCCGAGGCCTGTTTGACACTATAGGGGATGAGACTGAAACTTTATTGGGCTTTGCTCTTGCAGGGCATAATGGTTCCTGATCGTGAGAATCCAGTGGGATACTGTAATGCTGGTATTCCTCATCCAGGCTAAGAGTCTGGCACTTGTTAACTCTCTGGTCCAGGTTGAGCAATTCCGAGGTTGTTCCTCCCTATCTCCTGTGACACAGAGCTACAAAACTCTCTAGATTTGGGATTTTTATTAAATCACCTAAGTTAGAATGAAGGTTAGTTACAAATGACTGAGACCATCAGTCATTTCACTTTTTTACCATGTCTAACCATCATTTTATATTTGCTTCCAGTAGTTGGCCTTATAAATCTTAATTAAAGTCTTTCTCAGCCACTGAATTTAAGCTGTCACCGATTAGAGCTTCGTTGAGATGTCTGTGTCCATTAATACCTTATCAAAATGCAACATCTATTACCTTTGCAGTTCATGTTGCATTTATCTCTACAGCGTTGTTAATGGGGGAGGGTAGATATCTGCTGGCAGCATAGCATTCCCTGACAGGTGGCGATAAGCAGCAACGGCTGGCTTTTCTCTCTCCATAGCCTTAGTTGCATCTTTAAATTCCTGGAACTGTGGTTTGCTAGATACAGAATGTCTAGAATACTTTAAACAAAAATCAACCTTTGATTCCTATTCCAAGCCATAAAGGGGTAAAATACTCAAGATGTTTTTCTCAGATCATTCACATTTTAAAAAGCAGCCTAAAGTAGTAAAAGTTCAGTTTGTTGGCATGATCCAACTGAGTATTTGCAAATTTAAGAAAAAATGCATACCTAAATTCATGAACAAAGGAATGTGTGTTGCTTCTAAATTGCACTTCTGATATTTCCGTGTGGAAGCGGATGTAATTTAAATCCAATATGTCTGCCTTGGCATTATTGAATGGTGTTTTAAGCATTTGCTTTCTATAACTAGATTGACTAGGAAATGAACTTGAGAAGGTGAGAATTTCAGATGGAGATCTAAAAGTATGACTAAATGAGAGATTTAGAAGTAGAGAGCTGGAAATTATGTAAAATCGACCTTCAGAGTACTGCAGCATCAAATATTATCACTGCAGTGACACCAATCAAAAATATTGTCGAGTTCTTTAGTCACAGGAAATAAAAGAATCGGGTACTCGGATATAAATCAGTGACACGTTCCAGCACCAAACAATTTAGATACTATATAAGTTTCACAGTTGCTGCCAGGCAGGTCACAATAAGGGTTAAAACACTTACCAGTTGTGATACTCTGTCTTGATAACCTTATTAATCCTTCAGAGGCGCTAGAGGAAATAGCTAACAATGGAGAACAAGTTATAAGTGATGCAGTGTGTTTCATCCAGTTGTAATCTCTTCTCAATTACTCAAGGAGATTTTTCAGCTAAAACCTTTCAGATCTCTTGGTATCATTCATCTCTAAGAGCGTTGGCAGTATTTCTGCTGAGTCTAAGGGGGAGTTGGTCAGTATCAATTTCACCTCTCATTTTCTGTCAATTATAATCAGAAGCCCTTCCAGGGCAGGACTTTCTTTGTGCACTTGCTCACTTACATCCTAGTACCCGGCACAGGAGGGCTGTACATAGGGTTCTATGTAGAGGGATTTGTAAACGCAGGTGATTATGTTGATGGAGATTTTCTGAGGACATATCAGTGAGTAGGAAGACATTTTTGCCCCATTTTTTGGAAAGACTGTGATCCTTAGGTGTAAATAAATATGCATTGCTTAATCTAATCTGTCTCTTAGCAATGTTTTTAACAGAAAGCAAGCTACCATGTTATTTATGCATGTAGAAAATAGCTGTTATTTTTTTTATCTTAAATTTCTTAGAAGTTACTACATTTTAATAGATGTTTTACTGTTTTTAAAACACTTTTTAGGGGGGTCCTTACATAATGCTAGGAGAGATGTTTATAGAGGCAGTAAATACATACAATGTGTTATACAATTTTTATGTAGTGGAGCAATTTAAAAAATACTGCATAAAAACCACTGCTACTTTGTACATTGATTCATTCATTTGGCAAGGATTTATAGCTCTGGGTGTAGCAGTGAATAAAAATGTTCCTTGTCTTCATGGAACTAATACGCTAGTGGGGAGGGAACATATAATAACCGAAAAATAAAGCATATAGAATATAAATTATGGTAATTTCTAGGCGAAAATATAAAGCAAGTAAGGGTGATGGGGATCTTCAGGTAAAGATGCCGTAATTTTAAATAGGATGTCAAAGAAGCCTTTATTGAGAAGGTGGCATTTGGTTCAAGATCTAAAGAAGGCGAGGAAGCTCACCATTCAGCTCTCTGAGGACGAGCACCATGGGCAGTAGGACAGAAAATGCTCAGAGGTAGGAGCTATTTGACAAGTGAAGAGGCCAGGGTGGCCGGAACTGATAAGAAGGGGGGAGAGTGGACAAAGGTGAGGTCATAGAGGGCAGGAGGATGATTGTGTAATGCCATGCTGGCCATTTCAAGAAATTTTTCTCTTATTTCAAATGAGGCAGGAAGCTGCTGGAGGGTTTTGAATATAGGATATATAGACTACAAATACAGTAAGTTTTCAGAATTTAGAGTAACTGAATATAGTAGCTTATTAAAGAAATCAACAGAATTATTAAAGAAGGGAGAAAGATTTTAAATCCTATTTTCCTTTGGAATTCTTTGGAATGAAACTTCCTCTGATATTACTAGCAAATAAATTGTATAGAATCTTCTATATTTTATATGAAACTTAGATGTAATACAGTTTTAAAGGATCGCTATATTCAGATGCTTTTGTAATATCATTGTTCCTTTATTTTAACAGGCATGATGGGGGTGAAAATATAGAGACTCCTAAATGGTGTGAGGCAGACTGTATCTCTAATGCAGGTGACCACAGTCTCCAGTGGAAGCACATTTTCTTTCTGGGGTATCTCATAGATATCAGCACCAGCAAGCTCCCTTTAGAAAGGGTCACTAATGATTTGATAAAACCAAATAAAAAGTGTGAACAGTAGTCAAACCAGAAGTTTTTCCTTTTAGAGGAAAGAACTCCAGAATCACAGGAAGCTATATTTCTCTATCTATAAATTTGTGACAATTGGGTGAATTGCTTAACTTCCCTGAACACATTTTTTTTTCTTCTCTGAAAGGGAAATAAGAATTTTTACATTATGTTATGAAGATTCCATAAAAAATTTAACTGGAAGCTCCCTATATAATGCTGGTACTGTTACATATATGCTACATTTCGGTTTATTTCCCCCTCGTCCTGACCAGCTTCTTATTTTTTTAAATCTTGTCATGGGATCATTATTATCCTTTTTTTCTTCCAGCTTAATTGAGATATAATTGACATATAACTGTGTAAATTTAAGGTGTGCAACAGTGATTTTATGCTTGTATATATTGCAAAATGATTATCACAGTTAAGTTAGTTAATACATCCATCCACCTCACATAGTTGTGTGTGTGTGTGTGTGTGTGTGTGTGTGTGTGTGTGTGTCTGTGTGTGTGTCTGTGGTAAGAACTTTTAAAATCTACTCTCTTAGCAACTTTCAAATATACAGTACAGTATTATTAACTATAGTCACCATGCTGTACATTACATGCCCAGGACTTATTCATCTCATAACTGGAAGTTTATCCCCTTTGACCACCTTCACCCATTTCCCCCATGCTGCACCCCCACCCCTGGCAAACACCAATCTGTTCTCTGTTTCTGGAGTTTGATTTTTTAAAGATTTCACACCTAAGTAATATCATACAATATATGTCGTTCTCTGTTTGATTTATTTCACTTACCGTAACGCTCTAAGGTCCATCCATGTTGTTGGATTTGGCAGGATTTCCTTGTTTTATATGGCTGAATAAAATTCCATTGACTATATATAACCACTTTTTTTTCTTTTGAAGAAAACACTTAGGATGTACTTTTTTTAACAACTTACCTATATATCATACAGCAGTGTTAGCTATAGTCATCATGCTGTACATTACATCTTCTGTACTTATTTATTTAACTGAAAGTTTGTACCTTTTGACCATCTTCCTCTGATTTCCCCTCCCCTGCCACCTGCCTCTGGCAACCACAAGTCTGATCTCTTTTTTTAGTGAATTTTTTTTTTCCTTTTTAGATTTCACATATAAGTGAGATCATACAGTATTTGTCTCTCTCTGACTTATTTCACTTAGTATAATGCCTTCAAATTCCATTCATGTTGTTGCCAATGGTAGGGCTTTCTCATTTTTAATGGCTGAATAATATTCCATCCGTATGACAACTTCTTTATTCTCTCATCTATTCATAGACACTTGAGTTGCTTTCATGTCTTGGCTTTGTAAATAATGCTGCTATGAACATAGGAATGCAGATATCTTTTCGAGGTGGTATTTCTGTTACCTTTGAATATAGTCCCAGAAATTGAATTTGCTGGCTCATATGGTAGTTCTATTTTTAGTTTTTTTGAAGGACCTTCATACAGTTTTCCATAGTGGTTACACCCATTTACTTTTCTACCAACAGTGTATGAGAGTTCCTTTTTTCTATATCCTCACCAACACTTGTTATCTCTTCCTTTTAATGAGAGCTGTTCTAACCAGTTTGAGGTGATATTTCCATTTCCCACATGGTTAGTGAAGTTGTGCACCTTTCTATGTACCTGTTGGCCATTTGAATATCTTCTTTGGAAAAATGTCTATTCAGGTTCTTTGCCAATTTTTTAATTGGATTATTTGTTTGTTTGCTATTTGAGTTGTAGAAGTCCCTTATACATTTTGGATACTAACCCTTTATCAGGTATGTGGTTTGCAAATATTTTCTCCTGTTTCATTCATCTTGACCACTTTGACTCTTCCCCTTTCATATCCTACTTGGTTATCATGGCATTTATGTCTGGAAGGAAGCATAAGTGTCTTCTACAATAATCCCATCTGACACTTAGCTGCCAACTAAATATAAATTACAGTTTTGAACAACACCAGAGGTTGAGAACCTGACTACTTCCCTGATATTATCCATCTCACTTTTGGAAAATTGAGATAGTTTATTGTAGTATTAACTTTGCATTTATTAGGTCAAAGTCCATCTTCTAGGGCTAGTCAGGGAAAATAAAATCTAATATCTCTGAGATGTGAGCCTTACAAATTTTGCAGGCATCTGAGATATTTGCAGAATTTTCTCTTTTGACAAACATCTTTTGCTCCTTCAGCTAATCTTTGTATAACATGGCTTTGATTCTCCTCATTTTTTGATGACTTCCCTTTGAATGTATTCCAGTTTACCTCTCTTCTTGAAGTGTGCGGGTTAGATGTGGTTTGATATAGAGGTGATAGAATGGAATTATTATTTTGCTTGATCTGGACAAAATATTCTATTAATGCAGCCAAGAACTGCATTAACTTTTTTGGCACCCACTACTCAGTGTTGATTTATATCAAGCTCCCTGTCAATGAATCCTACTGGGACTTTTTTATTTATACTCTTGCTAAGCTATGTCTCTGACATCCATGTACGTTTAGTTGCTGTTTGGAATAAAGAAAAGTATTCTACATTTTTTTCTAATTAAATTTCATCTTCAAGTCCATTGTTCCACCTTTTGGGATCTTTTTGGGTCCTGATTCTATCATCTTTTAGGAATATTAATAGTTTTAGAACTGAGCTCAGATAGTCTAGTAATGTTCTTTTAAAGACTATTCTTTCAAAGACTACCTTCTGAAACTATCAAGAAATTTTAAAAGATGGTTTATTACAGAGGTTAAAACAATGAATCTAGGTGGCACCCAGACCTGATTTCAAGTTCTGCCTCTGCCACTTTACATCTGAATTCACTGAATTCAGCTGAATACACTTAGTTAACAGAATGAGCAGTGCGACACACCATCCTAAGCACTTAGGACAGATTAGTAAATGAAACAAACAAAAACACTTATCTTTCAGGAGCTTATAGTCTAGCAGGAGAAAAACCTTGGAAAAGTAATATATACACTCTCCAAACTTATGTTTTCTTAATCAAAAAATGGAGATAAATATACTACTTCATAAAACGGTATATTTGTCAAGGTTCTCCGGAAAAACAGAATCAGTAGGATATATATATATACATTTAAGAGTACAGTGATTTATTATAAATAATTGGCTCATATGATTGTAGAAGCTGACAAGTTCCAAAATCCACAGTCAGCAAGTAGGGGACCCAGGAGAGCTGATAGTATAGTTCCAGTTGAAAGGCTAACAGGCTCGAATCCCAGGAAAACCAATGTTTCAGTTTGAGTCCAGAATCAAGAAAAAAACAAATGTGCCAATTTGAAAGCTGGAGGAATTCTCTCTTACTTAGCAGTCAGCCTTTTTGTTCTATTGAGGCCTTCTATTGCATGGGGCCCACCCACGTTATGGAGAGCAATCTGCTGTACTCAGTCTGTCAATTTAAATGTTAATATCCAAACATTTCCTCATGGAAACATGTAGAATCATGTAGCATAATGTTTGGCTAAATATCTGGATACCTCATTGTCCAGTCAAGTTGATATATAAAATTAGCTATTACAAATGGTGGATTATATCAGTTATATCAGTTATTGTATATAAAGGGTTTAGCAGAGTGAGCTCTTAAGAAGGGATGGTTATTATTTGCATGAAGTACTTTTTTCAAACCATCTCCTCCGTATTAAGAATGGACTGATTGCTCTCTAATGCTCACACAGTAATTTTGACAGTCTATTGGAATGAGATTCCATTTGCTATTTGGTTTGGGGAAGTAATCAAGTTCACATAGTATATGGTGGTTGGCTAATAGTTACTTTTCTGCTCGTGCCTATTTCAAGGCTCTGTGAAAACTTACTCTCTGCCTCACATGTTTGAGGCAAGGGAATCAACTACAGACATCTTGCTGCCATCTGGACAAGCCTGCAGTGATGAAATAGTTATGAAGGTGTCTGATTCTTTCAATATTTTTTGGCAGTGGTTCCTTTTTAAAGAAAATATTGTAAGATTTGGAAAGGTTTAAGAAAGACTGAAAGGTAGGGTTCCCCCCCCCTCTTCTGAACTTACTGTAGGAGTAGTTCACTTTACTTAAATACAGCTCACTCAGTAATTATCGTTTCAGGGTAAGGCTGGCTCATAATACTGCCAAATAATTCATACATGTAAAAATGGCAGTTGTCTCATTTACTTGTTACGCCAACACTTGTCAACCTCAGCAACAGCTTTCAGCTCTGTTAAATGTTGTTCAAATGTGAGGGATCTAAAATGAAATTGAAGCACCCTGCATTTGATAATAAATCAAATATGAATTTAATACTCTAGTCAAAGGCAGCATGGTTAGTAAGGCTAGAAAGTAAAAATGAAAGATTTTGTGCTTTGTGGTGAGAATTTGATTGGAATTCTGATTATCTTTTAAAGGTTGAGATTTAATGATTTTTAAGAATTACATCTGAGAAAAATATTTTATATTGAACTACATTAATAAATGATGAAAATACTTCAAAGGAAAATAACTTTCTAGAAGGAAAATAAGTATTATCAAATCATAAACTTTATATTTTATTTTACTTTTCAGTATGCAAAGTTTTAACTATACTAAAAAAGGTAGAAATAAAAATATTTGTTACCTATATTAAAATATATTAGTATTTTGCAATATTTGCTTTACCTACTTTTTTAACTTCAATTGCAAACTTATGTTTGCTCTGCATTTTAAGGCATCATTTTAATTAGACATTAAATTTTCTTACCTTTTCCTAATGGATAGCTGTAAGTGTAGGACATTTAAAGGCAAAAAATATTTTACATTTTTTTTTCTCCTGGAAAGAGGTAAAGGCTCACCAAAGTTAAGCAATGTATGGAAATTGGTACCCCTTACCATAATTTTTAATGATTAGTGAGGAACTTGACTACTTCTATAGTTTTCTCTGGTTGTTTTCCCTAATCATTTACCCATAAGTGAAAAGTCTTCCCAAGGTGGGTGAGTATGATGAGTTGCAGTAAGCAGAAGCAAGGTATACTGCTTTTCTTTTTTTTTTAATTCTTTTTTTTTTTTAAGATTTTATTTATTTGACAGAGAGAGAGAGAACACAAGCAGGGGGAGTGGGAAAGGAAGAAGCAGGCTCCCAGCGGAGGAGCCTGATGTGGGGCTCGATCCCATAACGCCGGGATCACGCCCTGAGCCGAAGGCAGACGCCTAATGACTGAGCCACCCAGGTGCCCCGGTATACTGCTTTTCTAAGCTATTTGGCAAAGATACTCCCAGACACCTCTGTGTATACAGGGAAAGTAAGGGTTGTCTAGATGACAGTGTATCAGGGTGGATTTATGGTCTCTGGTGGAGGGCAACATGGCAGTGTTAGTGCCATGTGGATGAGGTATGAATTCTGGGTCTGATTCTTAAAAGCAGACATTTGCCTTTGGGCAAATCGGGTGTTGCCACATGTGTAATGTGAATGTAATAATGTCTACCTCAGAACTATTGTGAGGATCAGCTACAATAGGTAAAAATTTGTTGTAAGTACTCAAGTAATGGCAACTAGTTGATATTCTTGTTGTTTTTGAAACAGTATAACAGGAAGCATATTCATGAAGTTTGTAAACCTACAAACTGTTTTCGGCATGTAGTGACTCCTAATAACTTATGAAAATCTATTCCTAGTAGTATTGTTTAATTGACCAATTTCAGTCTCTCAAGGTATATTTGCAGTGTGATGATATGGGGCTTAGTCTTGATATTTTTGCCAATATTTTGATAAAGATATAGAGGACAGGTATATAAAACTTGAAAGTAGCTAAGTTTAGACCAGAAAGTTCTCAGTAGGCTAGAACTGTAGGTTAAAATCAACAAAATAAAATTTATAGAGAAAAACTGATCAGCATACTAGTTTTAGCTGCTTCACATTTTCTAGAAACTTTTTTTTTTTTTTTTAAGTAGGCTCTATGTCAGTCTGGGGCTTGAACTGAAGATCCTGAGATCAAGAGTGGCATGCTCTACAGACTGAGCCAGCCAGGCACCCCGTGACTCTCATTTTCTTAAGAGCCAACCATGTGACAGGCTATTAAAAAATATTTTAGGCTAATCAATTCAGGGGACTAAGGAATATAAAGTTTGCTCTGTATTCAAATTGGTCAGACCAATTTGGAATTTTGTGTTTTTACCAGGATTCCACATTTTATGAAGGACATAAAAAGTCTAGGCAAAGTTTCTCAACTTTCGCACTATCAACAATTTGGATCAGATAATTCTTCATTGGGGGAGCAGCTATCCTGTGCATTGTAAATGTTTAGCAACAGCTCTGGCCTTTATCCACTAGATGACAATAGAATCTCCAGCACCCCTTCCTAGACCCAGCAGGACAACAAAAAATATCTATAGACATTGCTAAATGTCCCCTGGGGAACAAAATCACCCCTGGTTGAGAACCACTGTGTTGGAGGATAGTGAAAGGAAGGTCCTAAGGAAAGTGAAGGGTTGAGAAGGCCTAATTATGAAGAATGATAAGGCCAGGTGCCCTTCATTCCAAAATTTTATTTTGTTTTATATTTTTCTTTTAAACTCTTCCATTAAACTGAATTGTTGGCAGTCAGGGATTGTTTTATATTTTTAAATTTTTTTTTTTGAAGAATAGCTGCTGGTGCACTCTAGATTCTCAATATTTTATAAAATAAGGTGAAATAAACTGGAAAAGAAATGACTTGATGTGGACAGTTACTGAAGAGACATTTTTAGATATTTGAAGAGCTGCCAAAAGGAAGATGATATGAGATTATTCCATGGAAGAGAGATGGGGTGCTTCTTCAGAGGGCAGAGCTAATAGCAATGGGTAAAAGTTATGGAGGCCTATATTTCACTTCATTTTAAGGTCAGACTTTTAACAACATCTTACTTATATAGCACCAGTATTTTTTAAAAGATTTTATTTATTTATTTTTGAGAGAGAGAGAGAGCACGAGCAGTGGGGAGGGGCAGAGAGAGAGGGAGAGAGAGAGAAGCAGACTTCCCACTGAGCAGGGAGCCCGATAGAGGGCTCTGTCCCAGGACCCTGGGATCATGACCTGAGCTGAAGGCAGATACTTAACTGACTGAACCACCCAGGCACCCCTAGCACCAGTAATTTTTGAAATCCTCTTGATTCACATTGAAATGAGAGTGTTGTATAATAGAAATGTAGCTAGGATTCTAGGATATGTTATATAAATTTGTAAGCTATATAAAAATATTGATGAAATAAAAAATTTCTGGTTTCCCTATTTAAAATTGTCTAAATTTATACTAGCAACTATTAAATAATTGAAAATAAAGCATGTGGATAGAGGCATAAAAATAAAACTAAGAAAGGAAAGAAAAGAATATTTCCTTTTTTATATATTTAGTAACTTTTTGAATGTGTAGTGAAAATAATAGGAAACATCTACTCAGTGCTTACTGTACTACCATCATTATGCTGTGCTTTAAAAATACATTTTCATTTAATCCCTACAAAATCCCAATGAAATAGCTATTACTTTTCCCATTTATATATGAAGACAAAATAATTTGTAATTACAAAAGATAAGCCTTTTAAAAAAACTAGTAGAGTTTATAAATAAAGCGTGTATTTCCTTCAAAGTTCTTACTTTTGGAGGTAGATATTGAACTTTTTATTTATTTTAATAATTTTGTCATTCCTATTAATAATTTTGGAATTATCTTTGATGTCATTTTTTTCAGAGTTAAATGTTGACTCTGTGTCTGAATACACATCCAATCAAATTGTTAGGATCATAATGTAATTCTTCAGTTAGAATATAGTTCATAAAACTGCAGTTCTTTACTTCATTTATCTGAGAAGGATTTTTGTTTTCTGGTCAGTATGAGAACAAATCCCAAAATACTTTCAGTTTCTCGAAACATCTTCAAAAATAGCACAGGGACTCAGATTATGAGATTATTCTCAAATTATGTTTGATACCAACTTTAGGTCTTCCTTAGTAATTTACCTGTAGTTAGACCTCAACATTAAAGAACCTTGATATGTAGGGAAGGGAATTTTTTTTTTTTAAGTATAGTTGACACACAATGTTACATTAGTCTCAGGTGTACAAGATAATGAGTCAACCTTTCTATATGTTATGCTATGCTCACCACAAGTGTAGCTAACATCTGTCACCAGACAACACTGTCATAGTATCATTGACTATATTCCCTGTTCTGTGCCTTTTATTTCCATGATTTATTCTTTCTGTAACTGGAAGCCTGTGTCTCCCACTTTCCTTCATCCAATTTGCCCATCCCCTTCCATATCCCTCTAGCAACGATGTTTGTTCTCTCTCTGTATTTATAAGCCTAAATTCTTCTTTTTGTTTTTTATTCATTTGTTTTGTTTTTTAGATTCCACATATGAGTAAAATCATATGGTATTTGTTCTTCTCTGACTGATTTCACTTAGCATAATATCTTCTAGGTCTCTCCATGTTGTCACAAATGGCACAATCTCATCAGTTTTTATGGCTGCATAATATTCCCGTGTGTGTGTGTGTGTATGTGTGTACATATATACACCACATCTTTCTAATCCATTCATCTATTGGCTACTCAGGTTGCTTCCATATCTTGTCTGTTGTAAATAATGCTGCAATATATGTAGGGGTGCATGTTGTATATTTTCATATTAATATTTTTCTTTTCTTTGGGTAAATGCCCAGTAGTAAAATTATTGGATCATATGGTATTTCTATTTTTAAAAATTTTTTGAGGAATCTTCTTATGATATTCCATAGTGGCTGCACCAGTTTACATTCCCACCAGTAGTATACAAGGGTTCCTTTTCTCTACATCCTCACTAACTCTTACTATTCCTTGTCTTTCTGAGTTTAGCCATTTGATATCTTATACTTTTTGTATAAGGTGATATCTCATTGTGGTTTTGATCTGTATTTGGGTTAGCTCTATCAGTGTTAAGAGACATTTCCTGGAGCAAACACTATGGAGATTTTTTTTTATTTGGAGAAAAGTAGACTGAGAAGAAGGACTTAATATGTTCAGCTCTAGAAAGCCATATATTAATGAGTGCTATTTCCCATTTAATTAAGGAAAGGACAAGAGGGTTAAACTCAAGTAGGAGGGTTTGGATAACAAATTATGAAGGGCATCTTGCCTGTAAAGGCTGCGAGAGGCTGGAATACATTACTGAGGGGATTTCAGTGAGACTAAGTTACTTTTCCTCAGTATGAGAATCTGATGGCATTTATTTCAAATCATCGTAGTCTCTGCAACCAAAGTTATCTCTGAATGAGAAGCATTCATTCATGCCATATCCTTTCCAGATGGATTTTTTTTAATTGGAAGGATTAATTTGAAATTAATTTTATGAATTAATGAAAGAAAAACTCAATTCTAAAATATTTATTATATAAGGACCATGGGGCTAATTATCTGGGGAAATCAGAAAAGGCCTAAGGAGAGTCATGTGGGTATTTATGGATTTATTTTTGGGACTTCGGTATATGCCTTTACTCTCCATGTTTTAAGCAGAGTTACTAGATTTAGTAAATGCATACAGGATGTGCAGTTACATAAGAATTTCATTTAGACAGTAAATCATTTTTTAGTATAAATATGTCTCAAAGACTACGTGTATAATAAAAATTATATGTTCTTTAAATTCAAAGTTAAATTCAAATTTATCTGAGCATCCTATATTTTATTGGGAAACCCTCCATAAGAGAAACATAGGTAGATTAATCCTAAAGTAGATGAAGCTTAAGTTTTCAGGGTCCTTTACTTGTAGAAACATTTTTATCTAATGTAATTGCATAGTTTCTTTTTCTTTAAAGAGCCTTCTTCCCAATTATATAAATCCTAAGCTCCACAAAACCTGAATCTGCTCCTACAGTGCAGTAATAGGAGGAGACAGTAGTCAAGGTGAAGGAAGAAGTAAACTTAGCAGACTCAAGAAGATTGTTGATGCCCTTGTCACATTTGAAAATTATTTTCCAGATGATTAAATAATCACTGGGCCTTGAGGCACTTTTGTAGTTGAAACCTCACTGTCATTATATAGGCGAGAGACAGAGGACTAAGTTTTATACTATGTTGATATAGCCTCAGTCAGTAATGTAAATGCTCTGAGAAATTTCGTAAAACTTCTCTTTCCATGGATATAGTCAGCAAGTGAAGAATCAACAGTTTCTTTTCCACTCACCAAAATATTCAGCTTTTCAGATATTGTAGACTTTAATGCCTAAAGGAAGTTAAAAATATGAGAAAAGCAAAAGTGGGTAGTCTCTAGAGTAGCAGATCTGGCTTGGTGCTGTGGTCCATTTATGGGAAAGGTAAAACTAAATAATGCCTCCCTTCTTTATGTAATGTGCTACTCTGTATAATAAATCCCAGAATTAATGACTGAACTCTAGTGCATTTAATAGAGACCATGAGGGTGATAATCTGCTTTTTAATCGCTCCAGATAGTACCTGGTATTCAGAGTCCACAGTTTTGGGGCACTGAAATGCTATTGAATTGAGTTTTTGGGTCAGATCTTTTGTGTCTTCAGGAAGGACTGGTCCTCCACGATGCATAACATGGCACTGGATAATTGTTCCTAATTTTTTATTCCTTTGTCTTGTGCCATTGTCATGCCTCCCACCTAGTATACGTGAAATATATACCATGACCCCATTGGTTGGGCTTGACCATGTGGCTACTGTGACTACTGGAATGTCAGTTGGCCATGATGCAACAGAGGCTTCAGATGTGTTTGTGTGTTGGCTTGCCTTGTACTGCTGTGATCCCCTTCATGAGAGGAACGTGCATCTGCAAGCTACTGGTCATACGAGTATGCTAAAAACATACAAAGGAGGTAAATCAATGGTTAGGATTATAAGTCACTGAGATTTGAGATTGTTTTTATCTAGCATTTGGAGCTCATATACTCTAGCGTTCTGCAGCCAGCCAATGGAGCAGCCAAGGCTTCTAGGGCCCATTTTGTTCTATCTGGTGAACCATTCAGATTTGTTTTAGATTTGATAATTCCTTATCCCATGCTTCTGCCATACAGTTTCCTCATTTACTTTCCCTCTTAATCTGCACATGAACCTTTGGACATCAGTGTTATCATTCCCATGTTACTGGTCATGGAACTGAGAATCAGAGAAGTTAAATGACATCCTCAAGTTACATGTCAACTAAATGACTAGGCTAGGATTTTGACATCGTTCCTTTACACTGTATCATTAGGTACCTGTTCTTTAATGGGAACCTGATCTTATTTTAAGATCTTTATGGAACTTGCCTAGAGGCAGCTTGAAAGTATGCAAGATGTTCTTGAGCACCTTTATACATAAAAATGCTTATTAAAGCTAGGTAAACCTGTTGGGTTTTTTTGTTTTTTTGGGGGGGTTTTTTTGGTTTTGTTTTGTTTTAATGGGAAGCTCCAGGAAGGTGTGGAGAAAGATTATCCTGAGCTAATCTATGCTCATTGGTTTTGCTTCTAGAAATTCTAGCCCCCATAGGCTTTAGTTCACCTCTCAAATTATTGGAACTTGGCTTAAGATTTGATTAGTTGTCAAATCATTTTTACAATTTGAGAGTAAAGAAAATTATTCAACAGTTGACATGATGAGTTATTTCGTTCCTGGGGTCTTCAATCTGCTCCATTTATTTGCTTCCAGGTACCATGCAAGAGTTTCATTCATTGTATTCTATAAGGTTTTATGCTTCTTCACCTCACAAATAATCTCTCTCCCTATGCAGGCTGCTGTAAACATTATTTGTTAAAGCATACCTGCTAGGACCTTAAAATTGGAATTCAGAGCCTGGAAGTAGGGGGTCCTTTATAGATAGCCTAGGACTTTGAAATTAGTTCTTCCTTATAATTCAATAGGCCTTGAATCTTGTGACCTTGATTTAATATTTATTGAGTTCCCACAGAGTGCTAAGCCTTCAGGATGCAGGACAAATTCCATTTTTTGGATTAAGTTTTTACCTGATTTAATTTGTCTTATTTATATTTATTGAAGTACCAGCAATATTGTTACAGATGTACTCACAGATCCATTTCACATAGATCATGGTCAAGTAATGAAGAAAAAGAAAAACTTACAAACACTCATGCACACAAACTGTGAATATTCTGTAGGAACATTTATTTGCCCATTGATTCCATGTGGCTCACCTTTTTCCTGGCAAAGTATAGAAACTGACAATGCTTTGGGTTCCAATTTTATTCTAGAAGGTTAATATGATAGTTGGGATTGCATAGCCTTCCTATTATTATGCTAATCAACAAAACTACTTCAGGTCCATTTTGAAAATGAACCTTCTCCTCCATTACAAAAAAAAAAAAAAATCTTGATTTTCCCACTCAAATTTGTCATCCTAATATGTATCATAACAACTTCTAATTTGAAGACAAATTATGAAGGGATTAATAATAGCAATTGTTGTCTTCTTAAAATTCTTTCTCTTTATAGATAAGTTATAGACATTTACCACTGGCAACTCTAATGTAAAATTGTATTGGGGGCCCCAGGTCTGCATTTTATGTCAGAGAAACAACAGGCAGTATTCAAAGTCAATAGAACTGAACGTCTCCAGTTCAACAATGTGGAACTGAAGATCATTAACAGATTGAAAAGTTACAAAATAAAGTTTCTAAGGATATTTGGAACACTGAGCATTCTGCATAATAATCCATAATAGGACTAGTGGTCAGTGTTCCATAAAATATCTGCTTTAAAATTAACTGTTGGTACTTTATTTTTAGAACTTGATTCTTTGTTCATTGTGGTTTGGGACAGGCCAGATGTTAGTCCAGTTTCTAGTTCTTAATCATTAAAGCTGTAGATGCAATAAAAGAGAACTCCTTCACCTGAAAAACAAAATGAACTCATTAAAACGGTCCTATGTACATTATACGACATAAAAAACGGAGAAGTATTAATAAGATAAAGATAAAAGTTAAAGTTCCAGTATTTTTCTCCAGCATCTCAGTGCATCATCTTGAAAATGAACCCCATTTTATTTTATTTTTAAGATTTTATTTATTTATTTGTCAGAGAGAGAGAGAATAAGCAGGGGGAGAAGCAGGCAGAGGGAGAAGTAGGCTCCTCTCTGAGCAAGGAGCGCAATGCACAGCTTGATCCCAGAACCCTGGGATATGACCTGAGCCAAAGGGAGACACTTCACCGACTAAGCCACTCAGGCATCCCAATGAACCCCATTTTAGAGGCCGCTGTTTCTGATCCATTAGTTCAACTTTGTGGTATTATAGATGATCTGGAGCGATCCAAGAACATGCATTTGTTATTATTATATGGCTGAAATCAGGTTTATAATTATTCCTTTTTTTTTTTTTTAGGAGGGTGGTGGTTACAGCACCTTCTTTTTTTTTTTTTTTTTTAAGATTTTATTTATTTAACAGAGAGACAGCCAGCGAGAGAGGGAACACAAGCAGTGGGAGTGGGAGAGGAAGAAGCAGGCTCCCAGCAGAGGAGCCCGATGTGGCGCTCGATCCCAGACCGCTGGGATTATGCCCTGAGCCGAAGGCAGACGCTTAATGACTAAGCCACCCAGGCACCCCGATAATTATTCTTTTTTTATTTGTTTGTTTCTAAAAGATGGCTGTTATAAAAACTTAAATATAAACACCTAAGTGTAAAAAAAAAATAAGTATATGCCTCTATTTCCACTTGGGTGACTGGAGAAGCAAAGGAAGTCAGTTTGCAGAAAGAGAAAGAGAGGGAAGAATTCATCAGACAGGAAAGTAGAATGGAGTGAAGAGATGGGGAGCCACCCCAAGTTTCTGGTTCTAGTTGTTCTGAGGTCCAGATATGTTCTGTTTTTAGGTTTATAATATCCTGTACCATTACATCGAATTTCCACTTTTGAATTTCAGCTAGTTTGAATGGGCTTCTAGTACTTCTAACCAAAAAGCATGGGGGAGGACACTGGGCATTTTCTACAATTTATGGCCCTTTGGAGATTGTAGCAGGTCACTCACTCTGGGCCCTGAACTTGTAAAAAGAGGAAATTTAACAACGTCAGAAATGACCCTGTTCTGAAAAGATCGCAGTTGATAATTTTAGTTTTTCAGTTCTGTAAGTAAAAAAAAAAAAAAAAAAAAAAAAAGAAAAAAAGGAAAAAGAAAAGAAAAAAAAAAAAGGATTGGTTATACCTTCACATATGTAAGATTTTTTTAAAAAATTTCTGCTTCCAGAAGAGGAGATTTGGTTTAATAAAAAGTTTTTTGGAAGCAAAATCATCTGAACTTAACATTAATTGGCATAAAGTCTCTGTCTGTTGAAACACCTTAAGAGGTTCTTGCTACCAAAGCACCAATGGCTCTGGCAGTGGCCTTCCTTAATCAAATTCGCAGCTGACCTGCTTTGCCATCTGACAATGGCTGTTTTGGGGACAGGACTCAGTAGGCCTAATAAGAAGGCTCAGACATCTTTTTCTTAGTCCTAATTTATTTGATTAGATCCAGAAGTAGAATAAAAATTTTATGTAATCAGTATTTTTTTTTAAAGATTTTTATTTATTTATTTGACAGAGATAGAGACAGCCAGCAAGAGAGGGAACACAAGCAGGGGGAGTGGGAGAGGAAGAAGCAGGCTCTCAGCGGAGGAGCCTGATGTAGGGCTCGATCCCATAACGCCGGGATCACGCCCTGAGCTGAAGGCAGACGCTTAACGACTGCACCACTCATGAGCCCCTGTAATCAGTATTTTAAGTTGATTCTTAACCTTTATTTATTTCCAGCCGAAAGGTTTTCTTAAAGTTTCCCTTTCAAGGAAAGGGACAAGCAGAAATGGCAGTGGTCACAGTGGTCAGGCTTCTCCTGTTCCCATTCTGCCCAGCCCTGCAGAGATGGATATTCTGGCCAAAGGCTGCTTCCAGAACTTCTCTGTGCCCCACCCACTGTTATTTGCACTGAGATCAGATGAAGTGTGATGACACCTTCACATCTAAAGCTTCAGGGCAGAAGTCACCTGATACTTTGTCTAGGTGCCTCTGTCCCCCCTAATTTTCCCCAGCCCAGCACTAGCAGAGGAACTTTAAGCTTTCAGATCAGCCACTGAAAACTATTATTAATGAGAATGAGAGAAAGAGCAAAATCAGAGCAAAAACCAAAGCGTTTTAAAAGAGAAGGAAAAAATAAATTTTCTGGGTAAGCCATTTTTAACAGTTTCCTAAAAAGCTAAAATGTTCTTATTTATTTATATGTTTTATAAGAATTAAAGGAAGAGATTAAGGGAATTTATTGATTTTTCATGAGCCCACCACTTGATCCAGGGTCTTCTAAATTGCCTTTGCAGTGCTCTCAGAAAAATGGTCGCTAAAGATGATTTTGTGTCAGGGGCCAAGATGATTTTGTGTCAGGGGCCACAAGTTTTGGCTTTCTGATTTCTTCTCTGAGTCTTTAAATCACACTGGAATTAAAATAACTATATTAGTACGGTAGTTCCTCTGAGCTACTTTAGGAACTAATCTTAATGTTCATTGTTTTTGTCTTGAGGATTTGCTTTATTTCATTAATTTATTAAGTTCTTATCATGTAATGGGCACTTTTCTGGATGCTGGACAAAAGCTGTAAACAAAGATAAGCAATATATTTGTTTGAAAAATGCTTAAATTCTGGAAGAGACAGGCCAACTGGTATATAATAAAAGATAGATATAAAGTGTTTTCACAAACTTGTAATTGACTAATGTGATCAAGTGATTCCTTGGTTAAGTTAGGTTGGCATCCTGCTCAGAGCAGGTAGCATAAATTAAGAGCTAAAAGAAGAGAAGGAACCAGCCTCACAAAGACCTTGGGTAAGAGCATTCAGGCAGAGGAAACAGCTAGGGCAAGGCACTAGAGCAGAAATAACTGGTTGTGTTCAAGGAACAGTAGGAAGGCTGGAGCACAGTGGGCGAGAATGAAGTATGAAGCCAGATGAGTCAGGTAGGTAGGCAGGGCCCCGGTTGTATAGTGTCTTCTAATCGGGGGAAGGAATTTACATTTTATTCTGGTGCAATGGGAATTGCCTGGAAGGTTTTAAATAGAGCAATAATATAATTTGACTTATGTTATATTTAAAAAATCACTCTGATTCTTTGATGGGTGGATGATAGAGAAGCAAGCAATGGAACATATAAACCAGTTAGGAAGCTCTTTGATATTTTACCAATAGTTAATGATGGCTTGGGCTATGATATTTGTGGGAACCATTGAATATATATATATGAGATCTGGGTGTGCCTTTGAAGTTGAATTGATAGGATTTCTCAATGCATTACAATGTTTGTGTGTTTGTGCGTATGTGTGTGCATGCACACATATGTGAGAGCATGCATACTTTGGGATGAATGCAGTTAAGAGATGAGCAAAGATAATCCATGGACTTTTAGCTTGAGCAGTTGGGAGACTGGTGGCATCATTTACCAAAATGGGGGAGAAACAGGCTTAGTGGAGGTATGTGGAAAGAAACCAAGGTTTTTGTTTGGGTCATGTCTATCACATATCTAACTAGAAGGGAAAAAAGCAAGCATGGAATTATAGGAGAGAAAAGTGTGGATTCATCAGGATAGAGATGAATTCCAAACCATGAGACTAGACAAGGTAACTTAGGGACAAAATATTTTTTAAAAATAAAGAGTCTAAGAATTAGCACTGGGAACTCTGACATTTAGAAGTCAAGCAGAGGTGACTTGAGATTTCCCAAAGGAGGCAGAGAAATGAGTCAGAAAACCAGGATACCCCAGCATCACAACATTCATAAAAAGGAAGTGTATCAAAAAATATTTCCAAAACTTCAGAGGTCAAGAAAATATAAAGAGAAGTTAGTATTGTATAGAGTTAGGGTCATTGCAGACCTTGACATTAAAGAAAAAAATTGAAGTCCTTAAGATGTTGGAGACAAAAGCCCTCCTTCTGTGCATTCTCATTTGTTTTGTAGAGTGTAGTTAAAGCTGAGCTTAGAGGGAGCTTATAGACTTAAAAACACATTATTAGAAAAAGAAAAATAGCTAAAAGTAATTAGCTGCACATCCATTTAAAGAATTTGGAGAAAGGAACAAAAACAAGTCTGAAGAAAGCAGAAGGAAATGATAAAAGAGCAGAAATTAAAGAAATCAAATGGCAACCTGCACCAAAAAGAATAAACAAGGGTAAAAAGGTGTTCTTTGGAAAGGCTAAAGGAGTTGAAAAACTTTTAGTGAGACCGAGTCAGGAAAAAAATAGGAACAAATTAGCAATATTAGAAATGAAAAGAGTAATATTGTTATAGATACTGAACACCAGAAAGATAATGAAGGTATTTTTGAATACCTTTATGTCATAAACTTGAAAATTTAGATGAAATGAATAAATGTATAGACAGTAAAAAGTAGAAAGGAATTTTCTTGTAATTATTGAAGACATCACGTAATTGAAAACTAATGCACAAATAAAACTTTATAGATGGTGAAATAATGAAAATTGTCTCACTGAGCTTAGGAACAAGGCAAAGATACCCACTTTTACTGCTTTTAATTATAATTGTGTTTAGTCTCCTTTAGTATAGTAGTGAAAGAAACAACCGGTAGTAAGGGTTGGGGTGAAAGAAATAAAACTTTCATTATTGCAGAATAAGTGATTGTTTATATAGAAATTCCCAAATAATCACAAATGGATTTTGATGAACAATAAGAGAATTTAGTAGGGTTGTGGGTACAAGGTCAGTAGTCACAAATCAACTGTATTTCTGAAAACCAGAAGCAAACAAAAGCTGCCATAGGGAGTATTAAAAATTTACAAAAACAACAGAGACAAGATACTGGCAACCTCCATCCAGCAAGGGCAGAAGCTGCAGGTACAGAATAATGCAAATGAAAATGGGCTTTGAGCTAGTGGGGCTACTGTTCGCAAAACCCAGGTAGGTAGTACAGCCTGCATCGAGCCTAGAGTCATTCAAGTCTTGGGCGAGCTTCTCTGGAAAGGGACTAACTAATGAGGAACTCGTTTTTAATTTTCTTAAAATTATCTAGTGAATGTTCCTGATTTTACTAGAGTTGTCAATCTAAAGGTTTTTTCCCAGGGCGCCTGGATGGCTCAGTCGTTAAGCATCTGCCTTCGGCTCAGGGCGTGATCCCAGCGTTATGGGATCGAGCCCCACATCAGGCTCCTCCGCTGGGAGCCTGCTTCTTCCTCTCCCACTCCCCCTGCTTGTGTTCCCTCTCTCGCTGGCTGTCTCTCTCTCTGTCAAATAAATAAATAAAATCTTTAAAAAATAAAATAAAATAAGGTTTTTTCCCTGCTTTCCTACTGATCATATCAGATTCATTAAAATGCTTTTCTTATAAGGTGAAGCACTCCATTTTATGCACTAGTAAGAGTGATACATGCTAATTAAGCAATGAGACTGTTTTATTTTCAAAGTTAGAATGGTGTTTACTCTCTGAAAGACTTCTTTTAGACTTATTTGATCATAGACTGTAAAAAAATCACTCTTGTTCATGCCTAAAACCGAAAATTAGAGTTAATGAAAATAAGAATTGTTATAACTTTTTTATATTTGGAAGCTCACTCTTTTGTACCACTTTTCACCTTAGCAAAATCCTCCATATTTTTGCACATATTATAGCTTATGCCATTAAGGGCATTGTAGCAGTTCTTAAAAACTTAAAAACTTGGAGATTTTCTTCCAAGGTACTAACATAACTTTTGAGGCTGATGTTTTTCTCTTTGACTAATTTATAGTTCTATTTTATCTTCACTGAATCATGCATTACTGGGTGTTAAACAGCTTCTGTTCAAAATCAGTATCACATTTCTGACAAACTGATGTTTTCTCTTAATGATGGTTTTACATGATTAATAGATATATCAGTCATATCAGCCCCTGCATGTTTTGAAATGTCTTTTATTGATTTTGAGGAATTTTGCACTTTGTCACGCCTTTAGTTACATTGCTTGGCATACGGTAGCAACTGTATAGTATTCTTTTGAATGTATGGTAATATATGTTACTATGACCAGGTTCACATATGCATACAAAGACCATGGCAACTCGTAATGGCTTTCACCTGTTCTACACAATGATAAACGTCACTGGTTTCAGAAATGTTAAAATGTGGACTGAGAGTTAAGATGGCGGAGGAGTAGGGGACCCCTTTTTCAGCCGGTCCCCTGAGTCGAGCTGGATAGGTACCAGACCAGCCTAAATAACCACGGAATCAGCCTGAGACGCAGGATAATGCATCTGGATCTCTACAAATGAACATCTCCAGCGCTGAGTATTGAGGTACGAAGAGGGGAGCTGTAAACCGTGCACGGATATCGGAAGATAAACGGAAGGGGGAGGGAGCCGCCGCGTTTGGGTGCTGGGAAGCGGCAGCCACCTGCACGGGGGAGTGGACGGACTCACAGAGGGCACCCGCGAGAGAGCGGACTGAGACCGGTGAGCCGTGAACGCGAGCCACCAGGTATCTCCTGGAACACCTGAATCCCGGTGTGCTCACGGGATCCAGACTGAGACCGGGAACTCCCGGAGCGTGCGCGGGGCGGCTGGCGGGCCACCTGCACGGGGGAGCGGGCGGACTCACAGACGGCACCCCCAAGAGAGCGGACTGAGACCGGTGAGCCGGGAGCGCGCGCCACCAGGCATCTCGCGGAACCCGGGAATCCCGTGTGCTCACGGGATCCAGACTGAGACCGGGAGACCGGGAGACCCGCGGCGGGGCGGCCGGTGGCTGGCGGCATTAGAAACACAAAGGACGAGACGCGCCGGCCCTGGAAGTGGAGGGCAGGGGCCTAGAGTTGGAAGTCCGGCGCGGGCTCGGGCAGCTGGGTTGAGCAGCACCAACAGAAACAGAGTTAAAGTGGCCAGAACATTAGTAGAGAACGGGCCGCAATCCTTCTGTTCCGTGACAGAGGCTGAAATTTGGCCGCTGCTGCTCTGACTCTCAGAAGAGGCACAGCAAACCGCCAGGGAAAGCCGCCAGAGAACAAAAGCCTGGAAATACCGGCTCAGAGAGTGCCCATCCCCATCCTCCCTCGCAGGGGACACGGAGACTCTACCCAAACAGGGTTGCCTGAGTATTGGCGCGGCAGGCCCCTCCCCCAGAACACAGAAGGCAGGCTGAAAAATCAAGAAGCCCACAACCCGGGCGCCTGGGTGGCGCAGTCATTGAGCGCCTGCCTTCGGCTTAGGGCGTGATCCCGGCGTTCCGGAAAGGAGTCCCTCATCGGGCTCCTCCGCTGGGAGCCTGCTTCTTCCTCTCCCACTCCCCTGCTTCTGTTCCCTCTCTCGCTGGTTGGCTGCCACATAAATAAATAAATAAAATCTTTAAAGAAGAAGCCCACATCCCTAAGATCCCTATAAAACAAGGGGCACGGCCTGGGACCCAGTCAATAATTTGGGCTCTGGAAACCCCGCAACCTCTCTTCATCAGAATGACAAGAAGGAGAAGCCCCCCCCAGCAAAGAAAAGACAGTGATTCTGTGGCCTCTGCCACAGAAATAATGGATATGGATGTAACCAAATTATCAGAAATGGAATTCAGAGTAACGATGGTCAAAATGATGAGTAGAATTGAAAAAACTATTAACGAAAAGGTTACTGAGAATATAGAATCCCTAAGGACAGAAATGAGAGCGAATCTGACAGAAATTAAAAATTCTATGAGCCAAATGCAGGCAAAACTAGAGGCTCTGACGGCCAGGGTCGCAGAAGCAGAGGAACGGGTTAGTGAATTGGAGGATGGGTTAATAGAGGAAAAAATGAAAATAGAAGATGGTCTTAAAAAAATCCACGCCCACGAATGTAGGTTACGGGAGATTACTGACTCAATGAAACGATCCAATGTTAGAATCATCGGCATCCCCGAGGGGGTGGAGAAAAACAGAGGTCTAGAAGAGATATTTGAACAAATTGTAGCTGAAAACTTCCCTAATCTAGCAAGGGAAACAAACATTCGTGTCCAAGAGGCAGAGAGGACCCCTCCCAAGCTCAACCACGACAAACCTACGCCACGTCACGTCATAGTGCAATTCGCAAATATTAGATGCAAGGATACAGTATTGAAAGCGGCCAGGGCAAAGAAATTTCTCACGTACCAAGGCAAAAGCATCAGAATTACGTCAGACCTGTCTACACAGACCTGGAATGAGAGAAAGGGTTGGGGGAGCATATTTAAAGCTCTTTCAGAGAAAAACATGCAGCCAAGGATCCTTTATCCAGCAAGGCTGTCATTCAGAATTGATGGAGAAATAAAGACATTTCAGAATCGCCAGTCACTAACCAATTTTGTAACCACGAAACCAGCCCTACAGGAGATATTACGGGGGGTTCTATAAAAGTAAAAAGGCCCCAAGAGTGATACAGAACAGAAAGTCACAGCCAATACAAACAAAGACTTTACTGGCAACATGGCAACATTAAAATCATATCTCTCAGTAATCAGTCTTAATGTAAATGGTTTGAACCATCCCATAAAACGCCACAGGGTTGCAGATTGGATAAAAAGAAATGACCCATCCATTTGCTGTCTACAAGAGACTCATTTCGAACCCAAAGATGCATTCAGACTGAGAGTAAGGGGATGGAGTACCATCTTTCACGCAAATGGACCTCAAAAGAAAGCTGGGGTAGCAATTCTCATATCAGATAAATTGGATTTTAAACTACAGACTATAGTTAGAGATGCAGAAGGGCACTATATTATTCTTAAGGGAAGTATTCAACAAGTGGATATGACAATTATAAATATATATGCCCCCAACAGGGGAGCAGCAAGATACACAAGCCAACTCTTAACCAGAATAAAGAGACATATAAATAAAAATACATTAATAGTAGGGGACCTCAACACTCCACTCTCAGAAATAGACAGAACACCCTGGCAAAAACTAAGCAAAGAATCAAAGGCTTTGAATGCCATACTCGACGAGTTGGACCTCATAGATATATATAGAACACTACACCCCAGAACCAAAGAATACTCATTCTATTCTAATGCCCATGGAACATTCTCAAGAATAGACCATGTTCTGGGACACAAAACAGGTCTCAACCGATACCAAAAGATTGAAATTATCCCCTGCATATTCTCAGACCACAACGCTCTGAAATTGGAACTCAACCACAAGGAAAAATTTGGAAGAAACTCAAACACTTGGAGACTAAGAACCATCCTGCTCAGGAATGACTCGATAAACCAGGAAATCAAAAATCAAATTAAACAATTTATGGAGACCAATGAGAATGAAAATACAACAGTCCAAAACCTATGGGATACTGCAAAGGCAGTCCTAAGGGGGAAATACATAGCCATCCAAGCCTCACTCAAAAGAATAGAAAAATCTAAAATGCAGTTTTTATATTCTCACCTCAAGAAGCTGGAACAGCAACAGAGGGACAGGCCTAATCCACGCACGAGGAAGCAGTTGACCAAAATTAGAGCTGAAATCAATCAAGCAGAAACCAGAAGTACAGTAGAGCAGATCAACAGGACTAGAAGCTGGTTCTTTGAGAGAATCAATAAAATTGACAGACCACTGGCAAGACTTATCCAAAAGAAAAGAGAAAGGACCCAGATTATTAAAATTATGAATGAAAAAGGAGAGGTCACGACGAACACCATTGAAATTGGAAGGATTATTAGAAATTTTTATCAACAGCTATATGCCAATAAACTAAGCAATCTGGAAGAGATGGAATCCTTCCTGGAAACCTATAAACTACCAAGATTGAAACCGGAAGAAATTGATTCCTTAAACAGGCCAATTAATTATGAAGAAATTGAGTCAGTGATAAACAACCTTCCAAATAACAAAACTCCAGGCCCGGACGGTTTTCCTGGGGAATTCTACCAAACATTCAAAGAAGAAATAATACCTATTCTCCTAAAGCTATTTCAAAAAATAGAAACAGAAGGAAAGCTACCAAACTCATTCTATGAGGCCAATATTACCTTGATCCCCAAACCAGGCAAAGACCCCCTCAAAAAGGAGAATTACAGACCGATTTCCCTAATGAATATGGACGCCAAAATCCTCAACAAGATACTTGCTAATAGAATCCAACAGTACATTAAAAGGATTATCCATCACGATCAAGTGGGATTCATACCTGGGATGCAAGCGTGGTTCAATATTCGCAAATCAATCAGCGTGATACATCATATCAACAAGAAAAGACTCAGGAACCATATGATCCTCTCAATCGATGCCGAAAAAGCATTTGACAAAATACAGCATCCTTTCCTGATTAAAACCCTTCAGAGTGTAGGAATAGAAGGTACATTTCTCAATCTCATAAAAGCCATCTATGAAAAGCCTACTGCAAATATTATTCTCAATGGGGAAAAGCTGGAAGCCTTTCCCTTAAGATCAGGAACTCGACAAGGATGCCCACTCTCGCCACTATTATTCAACATAGTACTAGAAGTCCTTGCAACAGCAATCAGACGACAAAAAGGGATCAAAGGTATTCAAATTGGCAAAGAAGAAGTCAAAATGTCTCTCTTTGCAGATGACATGATACTCTATATGGAAAACCCAAAAGAAGCCACTCCCAAACTATTAGAAGTTATAGAGCAATTCAGTAACGTGGCGGGATACAAAATCAATGCTCAGAAATCAGTTGCATTTCTATACACGAATAACGAGACCGAAGAAAGAGAAATTAGGGAATCCATCCCATTTACAATAGCACCAAAAACCATACGTTACCTTGGAATTAACTTAACCAGAGACGTAAAGGACCTATATTCTAGAAACTATAAATCACTCTTGAAAGACATTGAGGAAGACATAAAAAGATGGAAAGATATTCCATGCTCATGGATTGGAAGAATTAACATAGTTAAAATGTCCATGCTACCCAGAGCAATCTACACTTTCAATGCTATCCCGATCAAAATACCGAGGACATTTTTCAAAGAACTGGAACAAATAGTCCTTAAATTTGTATGGAAACAGAAAAGGCCCCGAATCTCCAAGGAACTGTTGAAAAGGAAAAACAAAGCTGGGGGCATCACAATGCCGGATTTCGAGCTGTACTACAAAGCTGTGATCACAAAGACAGCATGGTACTGGCACAAAAACAGACACATAGACCAATGGAACAGAATAGAGAGCCCAGAAATGGACCCTCGGCTCTTTGGGCAACTAATATTTGATAAAGCAGGAAAAAACATCCGGTGGGAAAAAGACAGTCTCTTCAATAAATGGTGCTGGGAAAATTGGACAGCTACATGCAAAAGAATGAAACTTGACCACTCTCTCACACCATACACAAAAATAAACTCCAAATGGATGAAAGACCTCGATGTGAGACAGGAATCCATCAAAATTCTAGAGGAGAACATAGGCAGCAACCTCTACGACATCGGCCAAAGCAACCTTTTTCATGACACATCCCCAAAGGCAAGAGAAACAAAAGATAAAATGAATTTATGGGACTTCATCAAGATTAAAAGTTTCTGCACAGCCAAGGAAACAGTCAGAAAAACTAAGAGGCAGCCCACGGAATGGGAGAATATATTTGCAAATGACACTACAGATAAAGGACTGGTATCCAAGATCTACAAAGAACTTCTCAAACTCAATACACGAGAAACAAATAAACAAATCAAAAAATGGGCAGAAGATATGAACAGACACTTTTCCAATGAAGACATACAAATGGCTAACAGACACATGAAAAAATGTTCAAAATCATTAGCCATCAAGGAAATTCAAATCAAAACCACACTGAGATACCACCTTACGCCAGTTAGAATGGCAAAAATAGACAAGGCAAGAAACAACAATTGTTGGAGAGGATGTGGAGAAAGGGGATCCCTCCTACATTGTTGGTGGGAATGCAAGTTGGTACAGCCACTCTGGAAAACAGTGTGGAGGTCCCTTAAAAAGTTAAAAATTGAGCTACCCTATGATCCAGCCATTGCACTACTGGGTGTTTACCCCAAAGATACAGACGTAGTGAAGAGAAGGGCCATATGCACCCCAATGTTCATAGCAGCAATGTCCACAATAGCTAAATCGTGGAAGGAGCCGAGATGCCCTTCAACAGATGACTGGATTAAGAAGTTGTGGTCCATATATACAATGGAATATTACTCAGCTATCAGAAAGAACGAGTTCTCAACATTTGCTACAACATGGACGGCACTGGAGGAGATAATGCTAAGTGAAATAAGTCAAGCAGAGAAAGACAACTATCATATGATTTCTCTCATCAATGGAACATAAGAACTAGAATGATCAGTAGGGGAAGAAAGGGATAAAGAAAGGGGGGGTAATCAGAAGGGGGAATGAAACATGAGAGACTATGGACTATGAGAAACAAACTGAGGGCTACAGAGGGGAGGGGGGTGGGGGAATGGGATAGACCGGTGATGGGTAGTAAGGAGGGCACATATTGCATGGTGCACTGGGTGTTATACACAACTAATGAATCATCGAGCCTTACATCGAAAACTGGGGATGTACTGTATGGTGACTAACATAATATAATAAAAAATCATTATTAAAAAAAAAAAAAAGAAATGTTAAAATGTGAAAAACTTCATCTTGCAATTAATACAATATTTATTACTGCTGCTGTTCTGGCTTCCTTTGCATAGGAAAAGTTTCACATGAAACAATATATTTATTCCTTTATAATGACATTATTGCCTTATTTACCAAGCATGTATTTGCTGGTTTATGTTACAAAAATACATAGCAAAGCAGAATGTGCTAACTTTTCCAGCTTTTCTTATAGCTAAGAGAGTTTCCACATGGTAGTTCTGTCCAATGAGATGTAAATGGACTTTTGCTAGGGTTTTCTGGGAAGGTGTTTGCAGTCCAAAGTGATGTATGAATCTGGTACAACACTTACTCCACTTATCTGGCTTTGAATGTGACCATGTTGTCTGGAGCTGCAGTGGCATCTTGCAGTCAGACATAGGGTAACACATATATGAATGAGAGCCCACACAAGGTGGTGGAAGAGTAATAACACACTGGGTTAAGGGTAGTTTCAATGAACAGAGAAGTAATTCCAGCAACTGCCCATCTCTTGATTTTCATGTGAGAAAAAGCAACTCTTATTTGTTTAAGCCTCTATTAATTGGAATATCTGATATCTGCAGCTACACATTTGACATGATCAAATGACTAGGCATCTGCCTTGCTTTGCACTCTAAAATATAACCATGGGCTGTGCCCTCTTTCTCCTTCTTCCTGGGACCTGTTCTTCCTGAAATACTCTTATCGATCCTCTTTTTTTAGGAAGTTTTCCCATACCAGCTTGCTATTCTCAGACTCTCCAGGTCTTACCTGCCCTACTTACCCAAATCCTAAACATTGACTTCCAACTCAATTCCCCATCATATTGATCTATTCATCTGATTAAAAGCATTGGGATTAACCATTTCCAGAGTAGTTCTATGTGTGTTAACTTCATTGCATATTGTTTACTTACTTACAAGGAATAATCTCTTGTGAAATTTATTTAAACTGACCAACACCAGTATGTTCAGTCCTTTTAACCTTCTCTGGGACACCAAGTGACCAAAATGTACCCAAACAAGATTTTAGTGGAGAGTCTGAGATGCAATACAGAAAAGAATTTCTTTAGGCAGGGTTGAGATAAAAGTCTTTAAGGTAAAGCACTTGGGTGGCTATTTCCAGGGCAAGCACTGAAAGCAGAGATCAAGTTTCTTGTGTAGGCAAAATAAATTTCATTGCCTTCAAGTCTGAGCAGATCAGTATTCATGGTAGCATTCATTGTTGTTCCATGACCTAGGGACCTTGGTGTGTAACTCTTCCAATCAAAGCCCTTAGGCAGTAAGTAAAGGCACAGTGATAAGTGCTTACATTTGCTGACTAAAATTGCAACTTTGCAGGTTTAAATTTAATTTCATAGAACTTATGTTGAACTATCTATCCCAGTTTTCTGACTAAGAAAGTCAAAATTCCTTTGATGTTTTAAAAATCTTTTTCTCTTAATGAAGAGAAAAAATTGAGAAGATAATCTAATCCTGAGGAATATTATTTATATTTATTTTCTAAATAGACCTAGATCATAGAGCATGATAATAATACTTTAAAAACTTTAATTTCTCTACAAACTTTTAAAGACCTGAAGAAAATGGAATAATAATACTAAGTTTGGGAGACTAGCAAGGAATTTGCCGATGTGAAAAAGCTCTGGATTGTTAGGATATCTGAAAAATGCATATATATTTAAGGTGTTAAGAGTCTTGGGGTTTCTTCAGTTGCATGGCTACTTGAGGAACTCTGGAATTTTGGAATGACCAATGGAAACCCTATGTGAGCAGAGACTTCTTGTAGGAGACAGTGAGGAGAACTATGGGATTTTTTGCTGGATCTTGGGACACAGGGATTAAAATACTTAAATCAAAAGAAGGAGTGATAGCTGTCTGACAGTAAAGATGGGAGGTCCCCACTGAGCCTGTCCTGACTGAGGAGAGAATCGAAATGTCTAGGCTCCATTTCGAGAACCAACGTTGTAATTAGAGTGGCACTGAGAAGTGCCAATCAACTCTAGTCTAACCCAACCAAGTCCAGGCAATCCCTGATCAATTATTTAACATAGTGGCCATAAAACAACTGAATGATTAAGACTAAACTTATGGGAGAATGAATTCTTCTTGATCTTACTTAGGAGAAAGAAGTCAGTGTGAACAATGATGGAAGGAACAGATGAAAAATCACCAAGAATATAGCATATAAACCAATAGGCTCCCTCCCAGAGAAGGAAAAGGCATTTGTGAAGTTTGAAAGGATTCACTCCAATGGGAACAAGAAATCAAACATTATTCATTTTAAGGATGTTCTGAAATTTGGGGAATTATAAACAATAACTGTACTGCAATTAAGTGTATTTCTAAAAGAATGTTTATCTCTCTTTTGAAAAATTTCTGCTTCTTGCCTCTATATTATATATAATATATATTTTATATCATTATTTGAATATATTACTATTTTAATAATGTTGGCCAATAATTTACTAACTTTTTTCCTTTATAAAGAGAGAAAAAGAATATCCAGTTTAGGAGAGGCAATCCAGGTAGAAGCCTGCTTTTCAAGGCAACGTTTACCCTGAAGAGATCCTTTTAGCCTCTGAAGCAAATCACCTGTGATGATGTTGGATTGTACTAATCGAATAACCAAAGGGGGATTGTTTTGAGAAGTAAATACAAAGATCCTCCCACCCAACTTTACTGTCAGAATTTACTGACATTTGATTGAAAGGGAGTTGAATTTTTAGAAATAAGTGCCCTCATTTTCTAGGGCTCTACATCCTTTCCTTATTTAGTTACCCAGCAAAGCAACTTTGCAAAGGCAAAGATAGAATGACCTTATTAGTCTCTTAATATCAGAGATATATTGATCTACTTTATTGCATAATGAAAATGTATTTTGTCAATAGTCATCTTCTTGACAATGTAAACTAGGTATCTTTCTGTGTGTGTGTGATATATAAGTTAAGTTTGGTCCTTTAAGCTGATGACTTGATGTTTTAGTATCTGTCTTAGTAATAGCTGTCTTACTAATTTAGGGGAATTAAATATTCATGGTACACTTCTTACAAAGTTTATTCATAATAAATGTGGGCTCAAGATATTCTTTCTGTATGGGTTGTTTCTCATGAACACTATTTGAACTAAAAGAAAAAAGGTCTACTTTTAAAATTTATCACAACATAAAAATGTTAAATAAAAAAGATATAGGTTAAGCCTAGGAAATTATACTTAAATAGCCAACTAGAAAATCATAAGGAAATATTTTAAACTAGGTTTAAGGAGTCCTTTCTGCTCTTCATTTTAATTTGCCCCTCAATATTAATTTGCTGGGATTTGATTATACATGTAATTGAAAAATAAAATTTTATTAATATAAAGTTAAATTGGAAAAAGAGTCTTTCCAGTTCTGTAAATGACTTCATGAGGTATACATTGTATTGTACGCCAATTATTACATTTCCTGGGAAGTGTTCTAGTAGAACAGTAATAGACTGTACTCTGGCTTTACCACTTCTCTACCTAAGGAGGCTAGCAGACTAGATATCCTATCTTTTGTTTATGTAATGATCAGAAAAGTAAATCACTGTAAATTGTTTAGACACCTCCATTGTTTTTCTTAAAAAAAAAAACAGGAATTCTAATGAATTCATTGAGAGGTTGTAGGTCAGCGATCAGTCAATGATGTATAGATGTGTAGAGATAGTGTTCCTATTTGTTTTGTACTCTTTATAGAAAAGATAGCAAATTAATCTATATTGATGACTGGCAAGTTGCTTATTCATCTTTGCAAATCTTTAAAATTTCCCCTATATTTAATGGATATTTAAAGTTTTCCCTCCCTGGTTGTTTAGTAAAATGCTCTCTATTTTTAAACACTTGAAAAATCACATCAGACTTAAAAAATGCTATAAAATTTTCTTAATCGTGATCTGATTAATAAATCCAGATGCTTATAAATTCTCACAGTTAATTCCACAGAGTTTCTATGGATGAGCTTTAGCTACAGGTTATCCCATATTTAAAAAGGAAAATCTGTGTCTCCAAATTTCAGCCTACAAAAAGCTGTATTTTTTGGACTAATGATTCTCAAACTTTCTTTGTATAGCCCTTATAAGAATTTTGAAAAACCATATATTCACAAACATAGGTTGTCATTTAAATCTACACATTTAATGCAAACCCTATCAAAATATCACAAGCATTTTTCACAGAACTAGAACAAACAATTCTAAAATTTGTATGGAACCAGAAAAGACCCCAAATAGTCAAAGCAGTCTTGAAAAAGAAAAGCAAAACTAGAGACATCACAATTCCGGATTTCAGTTTATATTACAAAACTGTAGTAATCAAAACAGTACGGTGCTGGCACAAAAATAGACACATAGATCAATAGAACAGAATAGAAAATCCAGAAGTATACCCACAATTATATGGTCAACTAATCTTTGACAAAGCAGGAAAGATTATCTGATAGGAAATAATCTATTCAACAAATAGCATTGGGAAAACAAGAGAGCAACATGCGAAAGAGTGAAACTGGACTACTTTCTTACACCATACACAAAAATAAATCCAAAACAGGTTAAAGACCTAATATGAGACCTGAAATCATAAAAATCCTAGAAGAGAGCACAGACATTAATCTCTCTGATGTTGGCTGTAGCAACTCTTTTCTAGATAGTTTCTCTGAGGCAAGGGAAACAAAAGCAAAAATAAACTATTGGGACTACAATCAAAATAAAAAGCTTCTGCACAGTGAAGGAAATGATCAGCAAAACTAAAAGGCTTATATCCCTTTGAATCAGTATTTTTATATCCTTTGGGTAAATACCTAGTAGTGCAATTGCTGGACTATAGGGTAGTTCTATTTTTAACTTTTTGAGGAACCTCCATACTCTTTTCCAAACTGTGCTAGTTTGCATTCCCACCAACAGTGTAGGGGGATTCCCCTTTCTCTGTATCCTCACCAACACCTGTTGTTTCCTGCGTTGTTAATTTCACCCTGATGTTTATAGCAGCATTATCGACAATAGCCAAATTATGGAAAGAGCCCAAATGCCCACAGACTGATGAATGGATACAGAAGAGGTGATATATATATATAGTGGACTATTACTCAGCTATAAAAAAGAATGAAATCTTGTCATTTGCAACAACGTGGATGGAGCTAGAGAGTGTTATGCTAAGCAAAGTAAGTCAGTCAGAGAAAGACAAATATCATATGATTTCACTCATGTGGAATTTAAAAAATGGAACAAATGAAAAATATTGGGGGGGGGGGAGAAGAGAGGCAAACCAAGAAACAGACTCTTAACTATAGAGAGCAAAACTGAGGATTACTGGAGGGGAGGAGTTGGGGGATGGGTTAAATAGGGGATGGATATTATGGAGGGTGCTTGTTGGAATGAGCATTGGGTGTTATATGTAAGTGGTGAATGACTAAATTCTACATCTGAAACTAATAATACACTGTATGTCAGCTAACTGGAATTTAAATAAAAATTTGGAGAAAGGGAAAAAAAAAAAAAAACCAGAAGGCAATCCAAATGGGAGAAGATATTTGCAAATAATGTCCGATAAAGGGTTAGTATCCAAAATATTTAAGGAACTTCTACAACTCAACACCCAAAAAACAATAATCCAATTAAAAAATGGAAAGAATACATGAATTGACATTTCTCCAGAGAAGACATCTAGATGGCCGCCAGACATATGAAAAGATGGTCATCATCACTCATCATCAGAGAAATGCAAATCAAAACTACAAGGACATATCACCTAACACCTGTCAGAATGGCTAAAATCAACAACACAAGAGATAACAGATATTGGCAAGGATGTGGAGAAAGGGGAACCCTCTTGCACTGTTGGTGAGAATGCAAACTGGTGCGGCCACTCTGGAAAACAGTATGGAGGTTCCATAAAAAGTTCAAAATATCTATGAACGAGCAATCTCTGGATATTTACCCGAAGGATACAAAAACACTAATTCAAAGAGATACATGCATCCATATGTTTATAGAAACATTATTTACAGTAGCCAAGATATGGAAGCAGCCCAAGTGTCCATTGATTGATGAATGGATAAAAAAGAGGTGATATATATATACACACACATACAATATATATATATATATGGCATATTATTCAACTATAAAAAAGAATGAAAACTTGCCATTTGTAATGACATGGATGGATCTAGAGAGTATAATGCTAAGTGAACTAAGTCAGAGAAAGACAAATACCATATGATTTCATTCATCTGTGGAATTTAAGAAACAAAACAAACAATCTAAGGGGAAAAAAGAGAGACAAATGGAGAAACAGACTCTTAACTATAGAGAACAAACCAGTGGTTACCAGAGGAGATGTGGGTAGGAGGTTGGTGAAATAGGTGATGGGGATTAGTATGTTTGGTTTGTTTTTTAAAAAAAAAAAAGATGTAATTTTCAGCATATTGCCAAGTGTTGACATTTCAAAATAAAACTCTCACACTATCCTTGTAAAAGTGTCTGATGGAAAATAAATTCAGTAGCAATTTGATACTCTTCATCTGTTTAATTTATATTTTAAGCAGTATTCTGTATTCTTTAACAGTCAGAAGTTTTACTTTATTTTTCCCTGTGGTATTTTTATTCCTCTTAAGAGAATTTTACTTTAATGTTAAACATAAACAATGGTTGATTGATCATACCTAATATATTTTATGCAATAAAACTATGTATATAAATTAAAATTATATTTCTTATGGTCAATAAGGTGTAAATGGTCACAATCTTCTTGAATTATCATAGCATTGATTATAAGTTCAAAATAATCAAAAGAAAGTAAACTTACAAATTTTGATAATAAAATCTATTTAAATGATAAATTAGTTTTTTTTCAATTAATTTATATATCCCTAGACGAATAATAATATATTGTTAGTTGATGTTCAATCAGTTCCATTCTATTTTTCTTTTTTATTAATATAAGTGTTAATAAGCACTACATAAAAAAGTGGACGTGAATAAAAAAGTTACTTTGGACTCCTTCTTTATCTGCTAAAGATCGCAGAGTGAACTTAGCAAAAATTATTTTTAATGATTTACCAGTTGATAGTTGTAGGCCATTTTTTTTCTATTTTGTTTTAAGCAAATAATCAGTAGCTACCTATCTTGGAAATGGATTTGTTTCCATTAATATTACTCTAATTTCTCAGCACCCTTTTTTGGAATTGTCCCACATTGGTAGTTCACCATAGCAAGGTTCTGGATGCATGAGCTGAAGATCTTTCTTTTGTAAAGTTGGAAGAAAGCCATTGGGAAAGAGGAAGCAGCACAATACATTTTAGACTGATCAGGTGTTTGAAAAAAATATGAAAGAACCATTTGCTTGGGGCACATGGCTGGCTCAGTAGGTAGAGCATAGAACGCTTGATCTGGAGGTCATGAGTTTGAGCCCCCTGTTGGGTGTAGAGTTTACTTTAAAAAAAAAAAAGAACTCTTTTTCATGGCACCTCAGAGACAGTAGGCTGCTTTAGGATGAAGCTGAACATCTCTTTCTCAACTACTGCCTGCCAAAAACTCATTGAAGTGGACGATGAACACTAACCTTGTACCTTTTACGCAAAGCATGTGGCCACAGAAGTTGCTGCTGATGCTCTGAGTGAAGAATGGAAGGGTTATGTTGTCTCATCAGTGGTGGCAATGACAAACAAGGCTTCCACATGAAGCAGGGAGTCTTGACCCATGGCTGTGTCTACCCGCTGTTGAGTAAGGAACATTCCTGCTCATACCAAAGAGGACTGGAGAAAGAAAGCACAAATCTGTTGGGGTTGTGCTGTGAATGCCAATCTCAGTATTCTCAACTTGGTCATTGCAAAAAAAAAAAAAAAAAAAAAGGGGGGAGAAGACTATTCCTGGACTCACTGATACTATTGTGCCTCATTGCCTGGGGCCCAAAAGAGCTAGCATAATCCACAAACTTTTCAGTCTCTCTTGAAGAAGCTGATGTCTACCAGTATGTTGTAGGAAAGCCCTTAAACAAACCAGGTAAGGAACTTAGAACCAAAGCGCCCAAGATTCAAGGTCTTGTTCCTCCAACATAAATGTCAGCATATTGCTCTGAAGAGACAGCGTACTAAGAAAAATAAAGAGGCTGCAGAATATGCTAAACTTTTGGCCAAGAGAATGAAGGAGACCAAAGAAAAATACCAGGAATTGATTGTCAAGAGACGGAGGCTATCCTTTCTGAGAGCTTCTACCTCTAAGTCTGAGACCAGTCAAATGAGCTTTTCTAAGAGTAACAAGATCAGACATCAAAAAAATATATATTTTAAATATTATTGTAAATATAATATTTATATATAATTATTAGTAATTATATGTATATATGACAGTTGAAACTCTGGAAATGGATTTTTAAATAACTTTTTAGTATTACATGGCCCTTCAAAAGTCTTTTAATATGGGCTAGAAAATCCCCATTTGATAATCACTGCTTTGGAAACCCTCTCAAACCCTCTTTATCAATATATGTAAGAGAGGTTTCCTAGTCGGCTATAATACAAAAGGAGCAAGTAAATTTCCTCATCTCATCCAAGACTATTGGTTTAAGCATGGAAGGGGTGATGGTGGGGAATGGAGGGAGTATGGATAATTGGGAAGACCTCATTGTCTGGTTTGGTTTGAAGACTTTTAGGTTTAATTTTCTTATGAGGAAGGTATATACCATCTCATTTAACCGAAATTCTTTGTTTTGAAATTCTAAATCTAATAAGCAGTTATAATTAATAAAATACTACTTTCCTTTCCTTTTTGAATGCTCTTTGTACATGTTTTCTCTAGGACTTCATGGAAAAAGGTAGCAGTGAACTGAGCCAGAATTTGAATTTTCTTATGTCTGTTGGCTTTAAAAGCATCAAATGGTACAGCAGATGTCATGTTTTTAACTGGTGGGAGATTACTTAGGAACTCCAAAGTATTACTAAGATACTTAATACTGCCGTAGTTTTTGTTCAACCTACAGTGAGATTGATTTGTATTTTATCATAAAGTATGAAGTTACAGGGTTTTTTTTTATAGATACCTTTATCAGATCAGTGAATTTCCCTTCTGATAGCTTGCTAAAAGTTTTTCTATCATGAACGTGTGTTGAATCTTGTCAAATGCTTTCTCTGCGCCTGATGGAATGAACATATTTTTAAAAAATTTATTTTAACATGGTGAATTACATTGATTTTTGAATGTTAAATTAACTTTGCATTCCTAATATAAAATCCACTTGCTCATGATGTATTATCCTTTTTATATATTGATGGATTCAATTTCTTCTCTTTTGTTAAGAGCTTATGTGTCTATGGTTATGAGGGGAATGGGTCAGTAAATTTCTTATAATGTCTGTGTCATTTTTAATATCAGGATTACATTAACCTAGTAAAATAAATTCCATTTTCTGAAAGAGTTTCTGTAAGATTGGTGCTATTTCTTTCTTTCTTTTTTTTTTTTTGGTGCTATTTCTTATTTATTTATTTTATTTACCATATTCTTTCTAAATGTTTGATAGAATTAAGCTGTGCTATCAGCTGGGCCAGGATGTTTGTTTGTGAAAATTAAAAAAAAAAATTTTTTTTATCCAATTTCAAACTTACAGATAACTTGAAAGAATAGTATCAGGGTTTTTTTCCACACACTCTTAACCGAGATTTACTAATTGTTTACATTTTGTCTCACATGTAATACATACAATAATCACTGTATTATGTGATTGTTTTATATGAACCATGTGAGACTAGGTTGTAGGCACTGTATCTTTATTCCTAAATACTTCAGTGTGTATTTCTTGAGAACAAGGGCATTCTCTTACAAAACAAAGGTGCAATAATCAAAATAAAAAAAATAAACTTAACAATGATACAGTTGTAGTATCTAGTCCAAATTCTGTACTCAAACTTTGTCAGTTGTCCAGTAATGTTCTTTATGCATTTTTTTATATTCCAGGATTCAATCATGCATTGCATTTATTTTTATGTCCCTTTAGTTCTCATAAATCGGGAATGTTCCTCATTCTGTCTTTGCTTACTTGATTGACCTTGATGTTTTTGAAAAGTACCAGTTATTTTGTTATTAGGTTTGTTTAATCTCTTCTCATGATTAGATTCAGGTGTGTATTCTTGTCAGAAGTATTAGTAAAAAGGTATTATGTTGTTTTCAATGTATATCAGGAGGTGCATGATGTTGGTTTGTCCCAATATTAGTGATGTTGACTTTGATCACATAATTAAGGTAGAGTTGGCCAGGTTCTTTACTGCAAAGTTAGTAATTTTCCCTTTCTAACTTATTGGAAACATTTTGAGACCATGTAAATATACAGTTCCTCATGAAAATGTACCTGTTAGTTTTGACAGTCATTGATGATTTTCTAACTTCACCTATCAGTTAGCATTTTACTGTGAAGAAGTACATTTCCATTGGTTAAAGTCTCTGTGGCTCAGATTCTTATTTAATGAATGTGGACCCATTATATTATTCTTTGTCTTGATGCTCACATTTTCCTAGATTTTGTTCTACATTTGAAAATAAGAGTAGTTACTTTTTCCAGGGATGAGATAAAGAAATGGTTGTGCCAATTGAAAAGGATTCATCATTAAAGAAGGCTTCCTCATGACCCTAGAATTTCTACGTTTCCTAAGGTCAGTAATAAGCCATCAAGAACACTGTGGCAGGCAAGGGAAAAATCTGTGCCAATTCATTCTTATTTATGCCACAGAAGCTCACATATTCATATTTATTGTGACTTAAGTCAGCATTTAAGTGAGGTGTTTTCTTTCACATTTTTCTTCACCACAATATTCTAAGTTCCTTTACGTTAGATCACTTTAAAAAAAAAATAGATCCTGGGGAACATAACCCTATAGAAGTTGCAGGGTCCTCAGTAAATCCCTAATGGATGATTTTGTACTTAGGGGTTGACCGTCACTTTGAGAAATATGATATTAGGAGACATGCATAGATATTTTTACATTTGCATTTCGATGTGTCTGAAAACAACAGCTAAATTATTAATAGTCTCTCCTAATAACATACAGTGTATGTGTATGTATAGGGATTATATTTGGTTTATGATTATAGCTGCTTTCAGTAGAAGAATAAGCCCTTGATAGTTAGGTGGAAAAATAATGGTGTCCATAGCAAACATTGCAATGACTCTGGAATAGCAAAAAAAAAAAAAAAAAAAAAAAAAAAAAAAAAAAATCCTCATTTTTAACACTGTGCCTCTTGAAATTTCACATTAAAACATTGATTAAATTACTAGAGAGCTTTAAAAATATAAGTGTTCCTGAGTGGAATAATCTTTAATTTCCCCCTACCCCAACCATTCGCATTTTAGAGTGACTGTATTAGGGAACGGCTTTAATGTGTAGATAATTGAAATTAAAGAATGCAAGATAGAGGTTAGGAGATAATTTTTTGATATGTGTTAGGGGATAATTTTAATATACTTTGAATTTTCTAGGTAGAAAGATGGAATGAAGGTGAGAGTGGCCCTGGGGATATTTGAGGAAACCAGATGCACATTGTAGGACTGAATGCCTGAGGCACGAATAAGGTTGAGGCAAAACATTTGGAGAAACAAATGAGGTAGAGAGTGCTAGAGCTGAAGAAGAATATAACTACCCCATAATTTTGCCTGGGGCTGATTTTACTCCTCTCATTTGCCTCTTCACTTCCTCATCTGCTTGAAGCCTGTGTTCCAATAAAGCACTTGCTATGTGCAAGGCTGTTGGCCTAGGCTGATCTGTCTACTGCTATGAGAAATTGCCCCAGTGGTCAGCAACTGGATCCTGAAAGCATTGCTTTCCCAGTTGTTCCCCTGCAGTTCTTGATGTACCCCTTATTTCAACCACACATTTGGGGTGCATGTCTTGTCTAAAGAAAATGTATAGTTAATAATAATACTGTATTATATATTTGAGAGTTGCTAAGAGGGTATATCTTAAAAATTCTCATCACAAGAAAAAAAAACCTTGTAAACTCTACAGTGATGGAGGTTAACTAGACTTATGGTGATCATTTTGCAATATATATAAACACTGAAGCCTTATATTGTACAGCTAAAACAAATATATGTCAATTATATCTCAATTAAAACAAAAGGAGGGAAACGTATTATCAGGGCTTTTAGACTGTTACATTTTAGGATCTCAGTCATCATCCTTATTTTTTTAGAAAAATGTTAATATGACTTATCAGTATAGTGAGAATGGATGAATTAACTGCCCAACCTAGTAAGTCCAGTAAAGAGAATTTCAAGTGTCTTCTTACTTGATTTTTACAGATTATGATGTAAAACTCTCTTAACTAAAGATAGTAAGTATTTAGGCAAGCCAGTATTTGCAATCAGAAGATATCTTGCAATCTAGAATCCTTGTTTAATAAATGGGATCTTTGGTGACTATGGCTTTCGTAGCCACTTTCCTAGCTTTGGTGCCCAGTGCTCACTAATGCTTGCTGAGGAGAAAAACAAAAGAATCAGTACAACAGTTGAGCAGCCCTTTAGTCACCATAAAGAAAAATGATTACTATTTTAAAGATGTTATGCTGAATTTCAAAAAGTACATTAAAGAAAATAAATTAGGTACAAAATAAAATGCTAGTGGTTTACCAACAGAAAGGGATAAAACTTATGTTTGAAATTAATAGTTCTTTGTGATAACTGCAAAAGTAGGTACTTTTCAGTTATGAACATTAAAGTGATTTTCATTTATTTTCATTTTTTGATTTTTTGGGAGGAAACAAATTTAACAATATGCAATTAGATTTTTGTCTTTGGAAATTGTAATTTTTGCTGAAAAGTAAAGTTCTGAGAGGATATGTTAGAGTGTGAGCAAAATACCGCATGGTTATTAGGATTTTAATATTTCTTAGAACAAGACCTTGTTCATATTTTTATTGCATAATGTAAAATCAGGAGAGCCAGTTATTTCTTTTAATTAAATACTCCATTGATGTTGTGGTGACTTTACTTACATTTAATAATAAGACCAGAATATTGTATCTTCCTTATAAATCATACATTAATAATTATTTATAATATGCTACTTTTTTACATGACACTAGGATTTTTATTGGGTTATATATGATCGAATTGTGAAGTTTGGATTTCCTAATTATTTAGATAGTGTAACTTTGAGATATAGTGTATGGATGATGTACAGGGAAAAAAATTCCCTTCAACTGTATACCATCCCATTTCTGTATAGACAGAATCACAGCATTGAAACTAAAAAGCAACAATCTTTTAGGCATTTATTCAATCAGAAAGCATTTGTTGAAAACCTCTCAAGAGCTAATCACCTCAATCATATTTTAACTCTGTGCCAATCTTGATTATGTCTTATGTGTATTGTAGGGTATTGCTATTTTAAATTTGAGTATTGTGGTCCTATTACCCTACCTCAAGTGTAGTACGATTTTGGTGAACAAAATATCAGGCTTGATTGTAGATAGACAATCAATGTATTTGGGACCCTATATCTTAATATATGACCTTCTGGCTTCATTTACCTGGGTGATTAAGATAAAACATTTTTTTCCTGTGCTTAACCATCCTTTGCATGTATGATGCCTTGATTCTCACCTTTTTTAGAGCATGTAGCAATGGTGAGTGAAGTATAAGCATTCACTCCTTGGCCACTGCATCAGGTGGTATGGAGAATTCCAAAGGATGCACATAGCAGTACTGATGGATAAGGGAGGCCAAATAAACACAAGTGAACAGATGGATGCATCTCTGTAAACTTGAGTACATGCATGCAAGAACTTCAGCTGCACGAAGACGATATTCCTGAATTCGAAATGATTTTTGGAGTGCTTAGTATGGATGACCTTGAGGCTTATTTTAGGATATTTTAAGTAAACTTTCATTAAACAGATAAATAATAGAGTTGTGAATTAAAGGGACCGAGAATAATAACATGAATTCAGCCATAAATCAACACATATTGTTAATTAGTAGATATATATTTGCTTGTGAATAGTGGAGATCACAAAATTCACATAAATACACTTCAGAGCATGGGCCATTTGGGGAAAGCATAATTTATGGGTAAATGATGATTGAAAACTAAGCTGGATTTCTTTTATGGGGAATGATAATATCAAGAGCATTTAGAGAAAATGACTTTTGTCATTGGTTTCTTTATGCTTGAAAAAGAGTCTGGAAACAGTGTGTAGTTAAAATGGATACATCAGGGATTGTGGAGTTGGACAGACCTTGGTCCAAATCCCAGCTAAGCCATTTACCAGCTAAAGATTTTTGTGCGGTAGGTGGGGGGAGACAACAACTTCCATGTGTTTCAGTATCTTAATCTTTTAAATGGAGGATAATGTCTACTTTTTAGGATGCAGTTTAGAACTTGATATATATTAGATGCTCATTGAATGATAGGTATTTTATTATTAAAAGCAGCTCATGATTTATTTTATGGCTTTGGAATTGATAGAAGGTAAAGATTTGAGAAAGGTAAGGACAATAAAGAAGTAGTTTAAAAAAAAAAAAGATAGTATTATCCTATGTAAAAAGAGTGACCCAGTAGTGTAAAGATATCAGGCAAGTTGGAAGAAATGGTTTGATGATAAAGCAATGTTTTAGGTTCTGTAGATTATGACCTGCATATATATATATATACACCAATACCAATTACCATAATATATATATCATAATATATTGATAAGTAAGGCTGATACATGGTTTTTCCTAGAGGTCTCCAAGGAAAGTGTGTGGAGGGGAGTCACTGACAGATAAGTCTACTGTTACCTTCAGACATTTCCAAATCTCTTTCAGATGTTCAGACTATCTCTATGTAAGTTTTTATGTGAATTCTTTTCATTTTGCATGTATTTGATATTTAAGAAATATTAGATCTGTGAGTTATGAAATAGTTTGTATGATTAACTTTGATTTTATTTTATGCACTCCTGGCTATTGAGTGTTTACTGAATCCTCTTGCCAAAATGAACTTGTGATTAGGTTGCAAGTGTGTTGTGCTCTTTGCTGTTTTGCTGATTCAGTGGGTTGCTTTACCTCTTCTGCTCAGACTGAAAATCAGTACCCAGAGTTATCATCATTGAACTCTTGCAGTACTCTTAAATAAAACTCAGAAGTAGGGAAAGAAATTCTTAGTGAATGAAAGTGACTAATGGATTAGATATCTAACTTACCACCACTAATGGATACTTAGTTTCCACTCTGGCAGAAATAATAAACATGTTTTAGGATGTACATCCACATTGTGGAATTTTAAAATGTAAAAGACATAATTACTTAAAATTTTTAAATCTTGTTTACAAAAATATATAAGAAAAATAGCCAAAACTTTTCTAAAGGAAAAATAATGAAAAGGAATTCATTTACCTTGTATTAAAATAAATAATTTAATGGGGTACTTGGGTGGTTTATTCCATTGAGCAGTCGACTCTTGATTTTGGCTCAAGTCATGATCTCAGGATTGTGAAATGGAGCCCCACCTTGGGCTCCATGCTGGGCATGGAGCTTGCTTAAGGTTCTCTCTCTCTCTCTGTCCTTCTCCCTGTGCCCCTCCCACCTTGTGCTCACTCTCTCTGTCTCTCTCAAAAAATCTTAAAAAATGATTTAAAAGCTAAAATAAATATAGCAATATAGTGTTGGCATGAGAACAAATAGATTTATAAAACATAATAAAAAATTAGAGACTCCAAGTAATTATTTGTAATGAGTATATTTTCATATGTTAATTGGATATTTCAATTTTTTTATGCATTGCTTATATTTCATTGGATTGTTTTTATCCTCCTAACCGATCTCCTTTTCTCCCTCTCTCTTCCTTCTCTCTCTTCGGTATGTTAAAAATATAATAGGAATGAATGATTCAAGTAAGGAGGGAGACAATAATTTTTAGTGTAGTATTTCTGTGTCTTAAGACTCTGTGGCCTGACATTGGTCATATTAAATTTTATGAACTTTATAGACTCTTGGTTACTGACACATATAGGAAATACCTATATTAGATCTAAGCAAATGTAGTAACATCTCTTGTGGCTGACTGGGGAGAAGGGTTTTTTGGGAGAGGGGCATGAGGAATCTTCGGGGGCAACATACATATTCACTATTTGATTGTGGTTATGGTTTCATAGGTTTATACGTATGTCAAAAGATCAAATTGTATATTTTAAGTATGTGTATCTTATGCCAATTACACTTTAATAAGATTGTTATTTTATCAATATTATTTTTTTCAATTACCATCAGGTCGGTTCATTATAAAACTTGCCTTTAATCACTAGAAATCGGACTTCGAAATCCTGTAAATATTCTCTCTTCATGCCAGCTTCTGATACTACTAAGACTTCTTCAAAGTGGTATTTTTCTTTGGTGCTATAATTAGTAAACTCAGGTTTGTGTGGTGGACAGCTTATTTTGGTGGTCATTTTGAGTAAAATCTTTTGTCTGTTAGGTACATTACGAATATTTTCTCCTAGCCCAGGCGTTAGCAAATATTTTAGGAATTGTGGGCTATATGGGCCTGGCCACAGTACTCAAGTCTGCCTATGTAGTAGGACAGCAACCATAGATAATTTGTAAATGATTTTGGTGTGGCTGTATTCCAATAAAACTTTATTTACACAAACTGGCGGCGAGTCCATGGGCTATAGTTTGCCAAACTGTCCTTGAATATTGCTTGTCTTCTAACTTTATTTATGGTATATTTTATCATATAGTTGTTTAAAGTTTTATCATATCTGCTCATTTTTTTTGTTATTCCTGGGTTTTGTATCTTTCCTTCTGTAAGATTATACAAATATTTTTCTATAGATTTTCCAGTATTTTGTATTTTGTTTTCGTGTTTTACATTGAAATTTTTGATATGGCTGTAATTTCCTTGAGTGCATAATATGAAGTAAAGCTCTACTTTATTTTTTTCCCAAATGATCCAATATTGTTTGTTAATTACATAGTCTCACATTGATTTGAAATTTCATCTTTTTATAGAATATATTCTCCTAAAATATGGATTTATTTCTGAAATTACTATTTCATTTCATTATTTATTTTTCCATTCCTATTTTATAAAATACTTTTTATTTACTTGAGTTTTATGAAATATTTTACTTCTAGCAAAAAAAGAATGTTACTGTTTTCCCTCATCTTGAAAGGATTATTTTTCATTATTTGTGGGTTTTCTTTGCTCGTGTATTTTTTTTCTCATTATATATTATCAGTTATTCTTTTGTGTATAGGAAACCATTGAACTTTTTCTGTCAATTTTGTGTCTTACTAGTGTACTAAACAATCTTACTAGTTATAATAGTTTTCCAGATGATTCTTTTGGATTTTATAGCTGAACAATCATAGCACATAGAAACAGTGAGATATTTTACTCTTTATTTCTAATGTTGATTTCTCATCTTTTCTTATCTTCCTGTGTTGGCTAGGAGGGACAATAGAATGTTGGATAGTAGGAGTAGCAGGTATTTTTTTCTTGTTCATGTTTAAAATTAGATTTTAGTCATTTGAAATACAAAAGCCAAACATCAGTTTTCTGTTTCAAAAATATTCTGGTCATTCTGCTATATATATCACATAAGCTTTCGTTTTTGTTAAGTGAAATACCTCTTAAATTCTCTATAAATTATTTTGATGAGAATTAGTCTTTTTTTTTTTTTTTAGGATTTTATTTATTTATTTGACAGGGGAAGCAGCAGGCAGAAGGAGAGAGAGGAGCAGACTCCCCACCGAGCAGGGAGCCTGATGTGGGGCTCCATCCCAGGACCCTGGGATCATGACCTGAGCTGAAGGCAGATGCTTAACCATCTGAGCCACCCAGGCGCCCCGAGAATTACAGTGTTAAAATAACCTGTGCTTCTATTAAGAAATAGTATTTCTCTGTTCTCTTTTCTTTTCTGTTTCTGATTAAATTTTTCTTTTTTTGTTAAAGTTACTGCAAATAATTTTAGATGTTAATATTTTATTATTTTGTGATTGAGTTTTTAAAATGTATTTAATGGACTCTTTGAGGTTTATGATTCCTATGTTTAAAAAAATTAAACATGAAACTATTATGTTTCACCAGTTATTTAATCATTTGGTGGGATTTTTTTAAGTTAACAATAGTATCATGTGCAAATAATGAGAGTTTTGTCTTCTTTTTGGATAATTATAGCTTCTGTCACATAGCTCCCTCCCCCCCCTTTTTTTTTTGAGACAATGAGAGAGAGTGTGCATGTGTGGGGGTTGGGGGGAGAGACAGAAGGAGAGGGAGAGAGAGTCTTAAGCAGGCTCCACACTCAGAATGGAGCCCAGGGCAGGGCTGGATCTCACTACCCTGAGATCATGAGGTGAGCTGAAATCAAGAGTCGGACGCTTAACCAACTGAACGGCCTAGGCACCCCACGTCTCCCCCTTTTCTATGTATTGTTTTGGCTATTGTATTTTCAGTCATAGTGGTGATACCATCCTTGCTTTGTTGCATTTTGTAACTACTTTAATATTTATTTGTTAAGACTGCTACTAGATTTTGGCCAGATGTCATAATAATTTTAAAGATCATTTTTCTTTTTTTTTTTTAATCCTATTAAGGATTTAAAAAATAACCAGGATTGATATTAAGCCTTAAGAATTTATGGAAATATGTATTTATTTGGTAACGTTTATTGATATAATTATGTATTTTTTTTTAACTTTTGAACTGTTAATAACATGTGTTCTTTGAATTGATTTTCTATCATTGAGGCATCTGTCTATATTTTTAAATCTCTTATATTGGGTTATGGTGTGTTATCTACTTAGTAAACTTTCAGAGAGTTGTATGATATTTTATCAGGTACTTGTGTTTCTATTTTTTAATGAAATTACTACACAATTTTCTTTTTTGTGCTATATTTTCCAAGTTTGGGTATCATAGCTATACTAATTTTATAACATGATTTGGAAAGTTTTCCACCTTTTATTGAAGTTTGTAGATACTGACTCTGAGTAACATGTTATATATCAGAGGCAGGCTGTTTTGTTTGTGCTTTTTCCCCTGAGGCTAAATATTAATTTTTTAGATACTGAAATTTAAAATCTATTTCATTTGGGCAGTTTTCAAAGGGTTAACATTTTGCCTGGAATTTTTTTTTTTTTTTAATAATTTTAGGCCTTGAGAAATAGCTGCCATGTCTCTTTATAGTGAGTGTAATTCCAGTGTTTATGAATCAGGTGAAACGTAGAATGTTCATTGAAATATCTTTCATGAGTTAATGGGAATCCTTAGTTGAAATGAATACTTACACAGGTGTTGATTATGGTTGATTCTGTCATTTAACTTAAGCCACTTTAAAACATTGATATTTTTACTCAGTTCAGAGACAGAAGACCTTGTGTCCTGTTCTGAATTGGCATTTCCTCTTTTCTAAGGAGGTCTGAATGTACCCATGCATGTTATATTTAAATGTTTGATCCTTTGACCCTTGTGGTTAAGTTATGTTTTGGGAGGTACATTTCAAACCTGAAAAACTACGTTATCTCATGAGAAAAAATCAAGGTGTTAGCTGTCACATAATATTGGAAGATATGTTATAGAAATGAGAATTACACTTATAAAATTAAAGTTTCACTATATATGTATAAAATTATTAAAGAAATATAAGAAGAAAGTAATATAAAAGAACCTAATCTATTTTTCCTATTACAAATTCTAAATTTGTAAGAGATGAGAGCTTCCTTACCAAAGGACAAACTTCGGATACCATCAGACTTACAAAAGAAACTTTTTTACTTTATTCACAGTTTTAAATGTTCATATGTCAATATTTGAAAATTTGAGAAACAAATACAGTATTGCTTGGCATACAAAATGCTTTGAAAAGTAAGTATCTTAGTATACTTCTGTGGCTTCTTTTATTTTGTTGTTCCTGAAAAGAAACCAGCAGGAGTTGGTCCAGGTCTTAGATTTTTAGATAAGAAATTTTGTCACAGGATTGTTGACCTCTAGTATTTATTGTTGGATATGTGCTAGTCAGTGAAAAATATTTCAGAATAAGATAGCCTTTTCCTGAAGGAGTTTAGAGTCTCTGTTTCAGCGCCAATTCCCATTCTTATCTCCAATGATTGCCAGGGTATAAATAGCTGTAAAATAACACCATTGGGTGCTAAGTACTTCGCTACACAATAACTCTATCATCACTTTACAATAACAACTGACAAATGATCCATACTGTCAGAGGGAAGCTTTGTTGTGTAAGCCATTTCTTAACTACATTTATTAAGGATTTTGACAGCAATCAGTGGAGATACATTTTTTTCTAGTGTGTTTATTCCTTAATCTACAGTCTTTAAGGATGTGCCAATTGTCATTTATCCACTACCTGTTGTGGAACCCGGATAACAAGATAATGCAAGTCATTAGCAAGGTTTGCATACTACAGAAAGGTACCATGTTTCCTGACATGTTGAAGCTAATAGAGTGAAGTTACACTGATAACATTCTATTTCTGTTTCATCCCCAAGGACAATAAGTATTCCTTTCTAATCCTATTTAGATAAGGTTGAAGTTCATGGGTTTATTCCAGGCATTTATATACAAATGAAGTAGAGTTTAGTTTGGATTAGTTTGGATCTTCTCCAAAGATCAAGAGTTTAGGTTTTCAGGTAGAGAAGAGCTTTGTAGGAGAACATATCTGTCTGCTAAAAATCTTTTTGTTTTCCCAGCCTCCCTTTTTTTCCAGTACAGTTGCTTTTTATTTCCATTCATCAATCTAATCAGAATAGAATTAAAGACAGTTTGCTTTCTGTTATCCAGTGTTTGGACTGAAACAAAATTGGCTTTGTACCTTGTAGACCCTGTAGGATCATGATGAATGCTTCCATTTTCTCTTTTTCATGAATCTGAATCTACAATAGATATTCATTTCTTTAAAATAAGGAACAACTCATTTTTAAAGAAGAAGAGAAGCAATATAAACTTGTTTTTGAATAAACAGAATTTAGGCAGTCACGTAGTCTTTAAGATGACTCTACACTTCCATGTAACTAGAGTGAGGAGCAATGTTCAGAATAAGTTGTGGTGTGAAGGGAACTTGGGTGTGTAATAGCCAGTAGGTGGGAGCAATGTTTCCACTCTGGTGTAGGTTTGATGTCCTTTTCCTCTGAACTAAAGAACATCAGTTGTGAATTTCTTTTGTCTTCCCTTTTACTTTATTGGAATAAAAAAAAAGCAAAACTATGAACGACAACTTGCTAATGAGTTTTTCATCCTCTTAGGTTCTCTTTGGAGATTCTGATTATTGCAAATGAATGTTGCCCCACAGTACACTTGTTCCCTCACCAGTGTGTCTTCAAGTAGGGAGGAGGAAAAAGGATTTTTTAAAATTAGAAAATAAAATAACCTTATACAGCATCTTAGCAATGAAAGTATTTTATATCTTTACCACTTTAGAATTATTGTATGTATTCAATTTCAGTATTTTTTTCACTAAACTTTCTTCCTTTTTAATTTTTTATGGAGGTTTTGACTTTGCTTTACTAGATTTTGTACTTAAATAATTTAGGCTTTCCTCCATTCATAGATTTAATATGGGCTTATAAGGTCAATTTTTTAACCTTGGTAACATTGCTTCTTATTGACTATTTTAAAGTCAGCATGCCTTCCTTTTCCTTTTCAAGCAAAGAAAATTAGTAATATTTAGAACTTTCTGGCAATACATCACTTGAGTGAACTCAACATGTGCTTTTAAGGAAAAAAGTCACCTTGTGAAAAGTTGTTTCCCTATAAATAGAATTAATGTTAATTTCTAGGATTTTCAAAAGCTTCTTTATTCAAATTCAAAGCTGGCTTAGTCCTCAATTGGTGTTTGCTTGTGAACTTGATGCACTAGTTTCTGTATGATTTGACAAAAATCAAGAAGGATTTAGTTTTTACAAATGCATGCCACATGAATTTTTATTCTATTTGTTACCAGCTTATTTGAAAAAGCTGAAACATATGAACAAAGGCAGTAGTGTTCTTGATTTGAACATAAAAAAGAAACAGTTTCTCAAATGAGAATCAGAGCCACAGACTTACCTGTTTAGTAAACTCGAACCTACTTGAAAAAATTTGATCCATGAAATAAGGAAACTTTCCTTACTTGATGTAATAAATGTTAAGATATCAGTAGGACAAACTGTCAAAAAACTGTTAATTTCTGTTCATGAACATTTTTTTCTTTCCAACGGTAAATTGTTTATTATATACAAATACCTACACATAACCATGCAAACACAGGCATATTATGTTATGTTATTGCTTTCATATTACTATTGTAAATCAGTGATTTTACATTTCAGTTATTGTAAATCAGTGATCTTACATTTCAGTTAATTGCTGTGCTTGGGAACTGCTCTGTACAGGAAGACTCTGGAATCAAAATTGGAATGGAACTAAAATTGTGAAATCCCAATATGATAAGATAAGTTGAGGTGGAGAATAAAATTAGGATGACACAGGGGCACCTGGCTGGCTCAGTCAGTTAAGTGTCTCTTTGGTTCAGGTTATGGTCTCAGGGTCATTGGGCTCCCTGCTCAGCAGGGAGTCTGCTTCTTCCTCTCCCTCTGCCCCTCCCCCTGCCATGCTTGCTCTCTCTCTCTCCCCCAAATAAATAAAATCTTTAAAATAAATATTAGGATGACACAGCAGATTTGATAGGGCCAATATTTTCATTTCTGTGCAGTCTGTTAAAGGGGCAGATAGATGGCTGAGGGATGATAATAGCAACTGACCAAGAATACCTTCACTTTCCCCTCAGCTTGACTGAACTTTGACAGGCTCCTGACCTCCTTTTTCTTAGAGCATTTACTTTAGAAAACTTGGGATGGTAAATTCTTTCTCTGGCCATTTTAAATATACACAAATCTTAAAAGACTCAGGCTCGTTTTACAACCCAGGAATGTCTTTCTCCAGGACCAGAGAACCACCCCTTTGAAGTGTAGTCATTAAGGAAGGTAAGTGCCCCTGTCTCCCAGTCTAACTTCAGTGGGAGCCAATTAGAAAACACAGATGACCAAATCACAGAGAAAACCGTTTGCAAACTCAAGAATAACTCAGTGTGATCAACACATCCCTTTGATGAACACCCCTCCCACCCCAGCATCCTCCCGTTACTTTTCCACTAGCTACTCCAGCATTTAAGATCCTTCTCATCTTGTGTATTAGTGGAGTTAAACTTGGTCTGAGTTGTGGCCTCTTTTCTCTATTGCAGTAGCCATGTGTCTTACTCAGCTTATGTCACCATAAGGAAATACCAGAGACGGGATGGCTTACACAGTAGAACTATATTTTTCATGGTATGGAGATTGGGAAGTCTAAGACTGGGGTGTTAGCCTGGTTGGGTTTGCATGAGAAGTCTTGTCCTGGTTTGCAGATGGTTGCCTTCTTAGTGTCCTTACATGGCCAGGGAGGGTTGGTGGAGGGGAGAGGTCAAGTAAGCTCTCTGATGTTTCTTCTTTTAAGGGCACTAATATTCACGTCCTACTCTCACAACTTCACTTAAACCTAATTGCCTCCCAAAGAACTCATCTCCATATACCATCACATTGGGGATTAAAGTTTCAACATATAAATTTGGAATAAGACACAGTTTGGTCCACAGCACCTGGAATAAAATATTCCTTATCTGTTTAGTTTTTGCTTTGATATAACCCACTGGCCGCAGAGAGTAATTTCATAGATGAAAATAATCCTTCAGTCCCTGTTCTTGGTGTGACATTTGGTTGGGAGTAGGCAAAGGAAAGAGATGGACTGTGCTTTTCTTAGGCATTTTATATTTCCCATAGGTAGGGCAATTTTTAAGTAAAATTATAAAAAAGAAATTTTTCTTTGGTTGCCCATCCATCTCTCCTCTTTCATTCTACTTGTCTCTTGTATTTACTCCAGGGGGAGGGAGGTAAAAAGTCAGGGAAGGTCTCCTGGAAATAATGACATTTGAATATAATAATAGGGGGGAGAACAGGATAAATTGTGTGGGCAGCAGTTAGGAGAAAAGCAAGAGCTAATGTAAGGAAGATGGGTGAACTAAAAATGAAAACAGCAATAATGAAGTTAGTTTTAACATTTATTTAATTTCTGCTATGTGCCAGGCTCTGCTCTAAACAGTTAATGTGCATTAATTCATTTAATGGTTATAGCAACCCTATGAGGTACATACAATAATTATTCCCATTTTGGACATAAAGAAATTAAAATGCAGGGAATTAACAAATTTGCTCAAGGCCATAAAGCTAATAAATTATAGAGCTGGGATTTAAATCCAGGCATTATTGGCCCAGTACCCATGTATTTAACCTCAAAACAGCACTATCACTGAATATATGTCGTCACTCTAAAGATATACATATTTTAATCAGGTAATGGCCTCTGATGGTGGGATTTTTGACCATGAGTTCAAGTTAATGAGGAAAAGTTGTTTTTGAAGGGACGATGGGGTCAGAGCAGTTTTTCGAAAACACTTTTCAAATTGTAGAATGTTGTAATTACCTGTTAGTCTTGAAGGAAAGATCTGTGCCAATGACAAAGTTAATAATAACATACATACTTCTTGTATAGTATTTTGTAGCTTACAAAATGCTTTAACCTGAGTATTTTCCTTAAGATTTTATCAATGACTGTAAAGTAAGATTAAGGAAGTTACCATAACTTTCGAAGAAGTTGTGCAACTTTCCAAAGTTATAATAGCTATTTAGGAGGCAAGATTCAGTATTCAAATATGAGACTGCCTGTTGTCTGATTCCTTAAACTTTTCACTAACTAATTTCAACAGAGACCGGGTATAAAAGTGATTTGAAAACTGAGAGTTGAAGGTTGGAAGAAAGTAGTTAAAGATCCACAAATATCTATACCTTATATCTTTGAAAACAACTTTTATTATCGACTGTAAGACCTGTAATTGGGACTCATCGAAGTATTTTTTTGGGAAAACTCCAGTCAACAAATTAATTTTGACAATTGAGAAAAAACACAAGTGTAATTGCTAATCAAAGGATACTCTGGGGAAAGACCCAGCCACTTATAATTTAATTAGGGACAGTCAGCATGAAATCAGAGAAAAGAGATCATAGCCGCATTTGAAGAAAACACATTTAAGAGGTAAGAAAATAGTCATGAACTGGCTTCTGTAATTTCAAAGCTCCATGGAGACTGCTGGCTGAACTGATATCTTTTGATACTGATGGATTCTTTTCTAGTAAAACTCTGTTTCTTTCTTTGAAAATTTAGAGATTAGAAAGACCTAAATTGAAACATTCAATTATAGGAAGTGAATTATAATGGGTGGCCTTTATGATTGCTGTACTAAAAATATGAGCCTAGAAGGTAGAATTAAATATTTAGCTAAAGTGAGAGGATTCCATAGCTAAGAATCGCAAGGCAGAAGAAACTCTTTTTTTCTCCACTTTGCGTATTAAAGACCTGAAGGAAAGAATGTGCTATTTATTGATAAAGTGTTTGGGGCAAAGTAGTTAAACTCACAACAGGTAGCCCAAAGTAGTTTTGAAAAGTACATGGCTGAGAACATTTTGGATTTTGAAAACGTATACAAGTTGACAAAATGTAGATTAGTGACAGGAAAAGGATATGTAAACTTTATGAGATCACATTTGAGGAAGAAATACATAAATATTTAAGAGAAAGCAAACACAACATATTCACAGCTGTGGAACCTTTCAGTATTCTGATTCTTATCCTGTTAAACCACAGAATGTTGAAAATAATAGAATACACAGAAATACACACCGCAAGACAGTGACAATTTGTCTCTTTCCCTTTGTTTTTCTGTCTCATACTCTCCCTTGCTTGATTTTTCCTAGTCTATCAGAGTGAAGAGAACCTCAGATAATCTTTCCTAGAGCAGAAATAAAAAGGACTTTGGTATGTTCATTGCCAGAAGGGATAAGGGGCTGAGAAAATCATATAAATCTGTATGTATGTATGTGTGTGTGGGAGAGAATGTGTGTGTTTCTCTGTCTCTCCTTTCCAAGAAAGCAGTGGTTCTCAACCATGGCTGCATGAAAAGGAAGAGGGGAACTTAAAAAATTCCAGTCTGTGCTCTAGGCCAGTTGTATCAGAATCTGTGGAGGCAGAAATCAAGCATCCCATGATTCCAATAAGCAGCTAAGATTGATATACATACTACAAAGTAGCCAAATCGGTAACTTCTACCCTTCACTCCTTTAAGAATTTGCATGGGAAAGCATTGTAGGTGTGGTTACCCCAGTTCATGTCTTACAGGATTTATCCTTTTGATACATAGCAGTAAAAACCCTTGAATTTATTCTTCTAAGTGGCTATTGTAAACCTGTATCTCCCCAATAGAAAAATCTTCAGTGACAAAATAACAATTGATATTGACTTTAAATACTAATTACACTAGTTGTCTGCTTTTAAAAACTCTTCCTTTATGCTTATATAATATCATACCCTAAACTTACCATATTGCACTTCTGTCACTTTATCAGCGAAGTTGTTTCTAGTCCCATGTATTTGCTTTAAGGTTTTACTTATAGTCCAACCTTCGTCTCCCCATTAAAGCGCAGAATCTTATCGTTCTTTTTAAACTTTAGCCGAGTATGTCAATACTTTAGCCAGTGATCATAGAAGACTAATGAGTAGGTAAACACCATGCTTTTTTAAAAAAATAAATGTCGACAAAACTAATGGATAGTTGTTATAACACTTGTATACATTTTGAGTATTCATTAACCTTTTTGAAACTGTGATTGGTATATCTGTATCCCGTCATGTTACATATGTGCCATCTCTTTTAATGTTAATATGGAGGATAAAAGCATTTATAAATAAAATGTTTGCTTCTCAGTGTTTATTTCCTTAAAGAGTATAATGTGTTTTTGAGTATTTACTTATCTAGAAAAGAATTGATAATAGTATGAAGTATAAAAATTGCTAAATCAGGTATAAGAATTTGGAGAATCAGTGAAGAATATGCAAGTAAATTGAGAGGAAAGATGAAGTAGATTTAACACCATGATTGAACACAAAGGTAGTCAAAGGATTTTTAGAATGGAGGAAAATGGTTAGAAATGGGAAAAAAGAATGAAATATCTTAGTAATAACCAAATAGAAGTATAGTATATGAATAATCAGCAAGCTACAGTAAGTTTGAAAATGCATGACCTAAGAATGTATTTTATAATTGCTAGCACTGTACATAAAATAATGTATTAATAAAAACTACTAATATATGCTAGAATAAACTATGTCTCATCAGGCACAGCTTGCTTTGTAGGAATTCAATCCCCTGTATTCATTATCTTTTCTACAAGAGTTCCTGAATTTGTGCTGTGTAGCTGTTGCTAGTCTTTCTGTTCTAAAATAGATACCATCTTGCTTTTTTATTGTTTTTTATTATACTTATTTTTTATCCTCCTGATTTTTGCTGGTCACCTGTTGCTTATGGTTAGTGGTCTTTTTCCTTCTCTTTGGACAAAGCTTAAACATTATTATAGTTTGTTTCAAATTGTGGCATTTGACTAGAGTTCCAAATTCTTGAATGGTTCCTGGTGGGAAGTGTCCAACATGAGAGAGTTTCCCTCTTTTTACAGGAGAACCTCTGCTATTCTAGATATCCCACTGTTGGTTTCAGTATGATACAAACTTTGTGAAAAAAATCAAATTAACAGTCACTGGATATACATTAAATGCTAAGCAGAGCACTGCTATCTATGGGGGTAAGGGAGACGTTTTTAGGTGGAGCTATGCATACGGTTTTAGCCTACCAGTAGATCATAGAGCATTCAATACTGTTCTCCCATTTTCCTTGCTATTAATCCTTTTTTTTTTTTTGGTTTTATGACTTTGGTTATATTTAACCTGCACATTTGTGTCAGCTGTACAGTTTTGTACAAGCTACACATACAAGGAGCTTGCAAGTAACATTTAAAAATTCAAGCCAGCACTGGAATCCGTGGGACCTTCTTCCTTCAGATGGAGTATGCCCAAAGCTGGCTTGAGTTCTGCAGGAAGTCCCCAGGGGGGTCCCACTATTACTCTTTGAAAAATTTTAATGTCATGCGGAGGAAATTCGAAAGAAATCCCTTATAATTTTTAAAAACAATGAATAAATTAATGTTTGCTGTCTGCTCCAGATGAAGTGAGAGTATTTCAGGGAAAATATAGGCAATCTTAATTGTTAAGAACAGGATGATCTATATGAACGTAAGATTTAGAAAGGACTTACAGATTTAAGTCACAATTTCTTTTTAAAGTATAAATGCATTCAAGATTTTCAAAGGCAACAATAGTACTTTATAGTGTTATAAATAATATTGCTATGTTGCTTTAAATTTTGAAACAGAATCTTTTTTTAAAAAAAACCTGATTTTCATTTAGGTAAGTTCTCAATTGACTATTGCCAGCTTAGGCCATAGAAGAAGTCTCATTAAATTTAAAGGGAATGAAATTATATAAAGTGTGTTGTACAACTATAATGAAATAAAATTCGAAATCAATAGTAAAAGGAAATTAGGTAAATTCAGAAATTTGTGGAAATTAACACACTCTTACATAACCAAAGGGTCAAAAAGGCAATCACCAGGGAAATTAGGAAATACCTTGAGATAAATGAAAACAAAAGCACAATATATCACAATTTATGGGATTGAGGAAAACATGGCTCAGAGGGAAATTTATTGTTATAAACACTTATGTTAAAAAAAGATCTTTTGGGATGCTAAGCGTCAGTTAAGCATCTGCCTTCAGCTCAGGTCAGGATCCCATGGTCCTGGGATCAAGCCCCAGGTCAGGCTCATTGCTCAGCTGAGAGCCTGCTTCTCTCTCTCCTTCTGCCCCTCCCCTCTCATTGCCTCCCCCCACTTGTGCTTGTGCTCTCTCTCTTTATCTTAAATAAATAAATAAATAAAATCTTTAAAAAAATCCCCCAAACTAAAAATCTTACCTTCCACATAAGAAACTAGAAAAAGAAAAGCAAACAACACAAGCATGTGGAAAGAAAGAAATAATACCATCCTCACTCTCTCTAGCACTCACGTATAAGACAACAGGGGGTCTGTTGGGATCAATCTGAGTCCTAGTGTTCTGTTATCATAATTGACCCTCTTTTCTGAATATTGAACATTGTAATTGGAGTAACTGTCATGTATCAAAGTCTGACCCCTTTCTTTCCTTAGGATTTTTTTTTTTCCAGGGAAGTCTCCTTTTTGGCCAGCTCATACATTTTTCTAGTCAAGTTCACACATGCATTAATCCCAAGTGGGCAAAGGTCCTTCTCAAACTGAAAACTACTATTTTACTATGCATAAATGTATAAGAGGTTGTTATATTTTATTTCCTCCATTTTAAAATGTTCTTGTCTTTAATCTATGGTTCTTAATCAATAATTGACAGTAAGTTAAGAGGAGGGAAGAGGTCAGTGTGACAGAGGGAATATTTGTAATAAAACACAGACACAGAAAATTGTGCTAATAGGTTAACTCCCTACTAATGTGAATAAATCCCTCTGTGAACCTTTTCTGAGATTACTTTTGTGAAGTAATTATTGTCTGGCCTAAAACCTTATAGTTAAGTTAAAATTAGCAAATTTTTATTGAGTTCTGTGGTAATGTCACGTTTCCAGTCACAGTAGCATGATATTTTATGGTTGCAAGGTGTTTGTTCATTCACCCCTTCATTCTTTTGACTGCATATGTTGTATGCTTGCTGTGTTCCAGTCAGATGTTTGTATAAATGATTGCACTATAGTGGGATAAAGGCAGATTAGCGGTTTGGACCAGGACCACGGGGAGTAAAAAGGAGAGTGTCATCAATTCTGCTTGGTTGTGTAAGGAAAAGCTTAACAGAGGAAAACACACATGAGATTTGGTCTTGCAGGATGAAAGTCTTAGAGTCTATCAGGGGAACAATATGAAGGAACATTACAGGCAGAATGAAAGTTTGTGCAAGGAATGAAATAATGGGGCTTGTTCAGGGAACTGTAAATAGTTCCACATACTCAGAGAGTCCCAGAAGCCACAGACTTTGGTGTCAGAGAAGCTGGACTTGAACTTAGCTCTGACATTTACTGCCTGCATAACTTAGATGAAGTCAATTAAACTTTACCACCTGAGTTTTTACTCATTTACAAAATGAGAATAATAGTGTTCACCTCAGAGTTTTTTTTTTTTCTCCTTCTTTATAAGGATTGACTAAAATATGTCCTTTTATACGAGTCTTGCCAGTTTCTGGCACATGGAAAATACCCTCTAATTGCAAGCAGTTGTTGTGGTGCACATTGTCGTTCAGACCCTTGTTGCTTTTAGGATAGAGGAAGAAGGAGAAAAGGTTGAAGAGGTGAAGAAAGATCAAGCCACAGAGGACTATGTGTATTCTGCTAAGAAATCTGATCCACATACTTCTAAATTGTAAGAAATCCATCCTTAAAGCTTACGGTCCTTTGTCTGCACAATTTAACCTTCCAATTATGTTTCTTTTTCAATCTCCGGTACCTTTACTGTTCCTTCCTTGTCACACATTCTTTCATCCGTCATTTTTCTTTTATGTTTAGCCATGTAATTTTAAGTGTTTTCAAAAGATACACAAAGTAATTTTCATTGGCATCTTCACTTGTAGTCATTTCTGTGAATAAGGACTCAAGCTTTTTTTTTTTTTTAATTATTTTCAGTATTTTTTTTAAAGATTTTTTATTTATTTATTTGACAGAGATAGACAGCCAGCGAGAGAGGGAACACAAGCAGGGGGAGTGGGAGAGGAAGAAGCAGGCTCCCAGCGGAGGAGCCCGATGTGGGACTCGATCCCGGAACGCTGGGATCACGCCCTGAGCCGAAGGCAGATGCCTAACGACTGCCCTACCCAGGCGCCCCAAGACTCAAGCTTTTAACTTGACACTTTTATCGTAAAACCTTCTCTTCTTCTATCTTAATTTTCTCATTTATTTTACTTGCTTAAATGATTAGCAGTTAAGAAAAGGGAAAAAATACTCTTGTATCCACATGCTTTATTGAAGGTACAAGACTGTCATAGCTATATTAATTATGGGATATAAATAGAGCTTTCATTATATGTTGTCAAAAAACTTGTTTTTTTATAAAAAAATTATCCTATAATTTTAAAATGTAGACAAATCAGTTGGTTCATGTTTGCTGGTCTGAACAACAAAAAAAGTAGCTGTGTATGGAAGCTATCAGGAAGATATTTATGCATGAAAATGAATTTGATTCTGAATAGCATTCTGAAAAAGTATGTTTTTTGCTATATTTCAAAGTAGTCATTTCCATAACTCTCACCAATGATATATTTGCATTGCCATATCCCTCCTACTGAACTAGCAAAAACTGAAAAATTCATCAGACATAAAGATGTTTGAAGAAAAATACATAATCTGAAGTTGTTACACTTTGCAAACTGTATATGCCAGAATATTCCCTTTAAATTTTTCTCATACCAAAATAATTTTTAAAACTTGTTTTGAAGGATAGTCTCTTTTTAGGCTTAACAGGAATGAACATTTAAATATTAAGGAATTTATAAAATAGGAACATTTTTAACATCACTGTTTAGATATGTCATAAAATTTACCCATTTAAAATACACAATTCAATAGTTTTAGTATATTAAGAGTTGTGCAACCACCACCAAAATCTGAATTTAGAACATTTTCATCACACCATTACCCTGTGCCTATTACAGTCACTCCTCATACCTGCCCCAGCCCTAGGCATTATATCTACTTTCTGTCTCTACGAACTTGCCTAATCTGGACAGTTCATATAGATAGAATGGTACAGTAGGTGATTTTTTTGTGATTGGCATCATTTGCTTAGCATAATATTTTCAAGGCTCATCTATTACATGTATCAGTAATTGATTCCTTTTCTTGCTGAATAATATTTCTTTGTATGTATATAACACAATTTGTTTATCCATTCATCAACTGATAGACATTTGGGTTTTTTCCACATCTTGCTTATTATGAATAATGCTCTAATATTCAAATACAAATTTTGTGTGGGTATTTTTTTTTTCATTTATTTATTTGGGAGAGAGAGCGGTGTGAGAGAGTGCCAGCTGGGTGAAGGGCAGAGGGAGAGGGGGAAGCAGGCTCCCTGCTGAGCAGGGAGCCCAGTGCTATGTGGGGCTTGATCCCAGGACCCTGAGATCATAACCTGAGCAGAAGGCAGACAGTTAACCAACTAAGCCACCCAGGAACCCCTGGATATATGTTATTTAACTTGGTGTGTTGCCGAGGTCATATGATTAATTATATACTTAATCTTTGAAAATTGCCAAACTGTTTTCCAAAGCTACTATACCATTTTGCACTCCCATCAGCAATGTGTGAGGATTCAATTTCTCACCTACTTGTTAGTGGTCTATCTTTTAGATTATAGCTATCTCATTGGGTGTGAAGTGTTATCTTATTGGTGGCATTACTTTGCATTTCTTTTTTTTTTTTTAAAGATTTTATTTATTTATTTGAGAGAGAGACAGCCAGCGAGAGAGGGAACACAAGCAGGGGGAGTGGGAGAGGAAGAAGCAGACTCCCAGCAGAGGAGCCTGATGTGGGGCTTGATCCCAGAACGCCGGGATCACGCCCTGAGCTGAAGGCAGACGCTTAAGGACTGTGCCACCCAGACGCCCCTAGTTTGCATTTCTGTAAGGACTAACGTTGATGAGCATCTTTTCATGTGCTTATTGACCCTTTGTATATCTTCTTGGAGAAATGTCTATACAGGTCCCTGGCCCATTTTTAAAAATTGGGCTCATTATTTAGTTGTAAAAGTTCTTTATTCTAAATACCAGTTTCTTCTCAGATATATGATCAGCAAATACTTTCTCTTATCCTGCAAGTTGTCTGTTTTCTTAATGGTATAATGTACAGCACAAAAGTTTTTAATTTTGAGGTAGTCCAATTTATGTATTTTTCCCTTTGTTGCTTATACTTTAGGTCTTATATCTAAGAAACCATTGTCTAATCCCAAGTCACAAAGACTGACTCCTATGTTTTCTTCTGAGAGTTTGATAGTTGAGCTCTTACATTAGGTCTGTTATACATTTTGAATTTTGTTCTGTTTGTTGGTATGGTATAAGGAAGAGTTCCAACTTCATTTTTTGCATCCGGATATCCAGTTGTCTCAGCACCATTTGTTGAAAAGACATCACTCTTCATTGAATTGTCTTGGCAATCTTGGCAAAGGTCAATTGACCATAAATGTAAATGTTAATTTCTGGTCTCTCAATTCTATTCCATTGATTTTTATGTCTGTTTTATTCCATTACTATATGACTATCTTAATCACTGTGGCTTTGCAAGTTTTGAAACCTGCAAGAATTGTTAGTATTCCAACTTTGTTCTTTTTTCCCCCCCGAGATTATTCAAGCTATTCTGGGTCTCTTGAATGTTCATATGAATTTTAGGATCACTTGTCATTTCTGGAAAAAAAAAAAAAAGGTTGCTGGGATTTTGATAGACATGGTGTTGAATCTCTAGATCAGTTTGGAAAGTATTGCCATTTTAACAATATTAAGTCTTCTGATCCATGAACATGGGATATGTTTATTTAGAACTTCTTAACAATGTAGCTTTTAGCATTCAAGCCTTGTGCTTTGTTAAATTTATTCCTAAATATTTTGTTACTTTTGATGCTCATTGTAAATAAAATTATATTCTTAATTTCATTTTCAAATTGTTCATTGCTAGTGTATAGAAATACAATTTTTTTTGTATATTCAGCTTGTGTCCTACAATACTGCTAATCTTGTTTATTGTTTTAACAAGTTTTAGTGATTTTTAGATTATTTTCTATATGCAAAATTATATCATCTTTGAATACAGATAATTTTAGTTCTTTTTTTTTTTTTTTTTACCAACTGGATGACTTTTATTTTTGTTTTTTTTACCTGATTTCCTTGCCTAAACCTACCAGTACAATGTTTAATAAAAGTGGCTAGTAGGAACATCCCTATCTTTTACCTGATCTCAGGAAGAAAACATTCAGTCTTTCACCATTAAGTATGATATTAGCTATGAGGTTTTTGTAAATACTTTTTACCACATTGAGGAAATTTCCTACCACTTCTAGTTTGTTGATGATTTTTTTTTCATAAAAGGATGTTGGATTTTGTCAAATTACTGTGTTGTAGGTATTGAGAAGATCATATGGTTTTTACTATTAATATGATGTATTACACTGATTGACAGATGTTAAACCACTCTTGTATTTCTAGGATGAATCTCACCTGTTGATAGTATCTAATCATTTATATGTTGCTGGATTAGGTCTACTAGTATTTTGTTTAATGTTTTTGTGTCTGTATTCATAAGGGATGTTGGTTTGTAGTTTTCTTGTGACAGCTTGGCCTGGTTTTGGTGTCAAGGTCATGTTGAGCTCATAAAATGATTTGGGAAAGTATCCTAATTTATTTCTTGAGTTTGTTTCAGTAATTTGTGTTTTTCTAGAAATCTGTCCATTTTATCTAAGTTATCTAATTTGTTGGCATATAGTAGTAATAGTCATAATATTCCCTTATAAACTATTTTATTTCTATAAGGCCAATAGTGATGTCCCATCTTTTATTCCTGATTTTGGTCACTTGAATTTTATCTTTTATTTTCTTGTTCAGTTCAGCCGAAAGTTTATCAGTATTGTTGATCTTTCAAGGAGCTAACTTGAGTTTGTTGATTTTCTCTATTATTTTTGTATTCTCTATTTTATTGATTTGCACAACCTGAAAAGGCTATTTCACTAAAGTACTCTGATTTGTATTTGAAGTACGTGACAGACATTTAGTCAGAGTCCAGTGATATAGTCACATAAAGTGGAGAGAAGAGAGAGCCTGGGGAGAGGGCCAGAAAGGGAGAGATTTGAGATGTGTTTTCTTTCCTCTGTCTTTGGTAGAAAGCAAAAACTTTTTTGTTTGTTTGGGTTTTTCTGTTCTGTTTTTTGACATTTCAGGAACTTCTAACACAATCACACCATGTTGGAGTAGCCAGGTGTTATCATAAAGCTACAGCATATCTTCAATGGAGAAGGTAACAACAGCCTTAATGGACATTAGTGGATATGGTGGATCTTCAGGTCTTAATCAGATTCAAGGTTTTATCATTTTTGGGAGTTAAAGCCAGTAAGAGTATGTGAAATTTCAGGCTTCATTTTGCAGGGGGTGGCTAGTTCCATTTAGATTTTTGAAGATGGTGGACATTAATAAAGAAAGTTCAAGCTGAAAAGGGGAAAATGATATACGTTTACTATCCCTTTTTGGTTAGTGCCTCTTAAGAAAAAGCCTTTTAAAAACAGGATGCCTTATGGAAGCAGAGTGGATTTGTTTATGTGGCCAAATGGATGCCCCAAGCTATTGTAAGGGGGATGAAGAGGAAATGAAAGCCACGATTCAAGTGATTTAGTTGTTTTGACTAACAGGAGGTAACTATTGATGATATCATTAATTGTGGTAACATGAATGTGGGGCTGAAGAAATACCATTTACACATTGCCCTGTCTGTATTCTGCATTTACTGTTTACTATTTATTTTCAGAAAGAGGTCATATGTCTCGTTATTTTAGTGCAACCTGTAAAATCAAAAGGCCACAGATGGATTTACTGACATCATCATCATCATCATCATCATCATCATCATCATCATCAACATCATCAGTCTTTTCCATGATTAACATCTATTTTACATTCACTAATTGTGTCAGTGACTTTCTTTTTGTAGGAATTTTATCTCAGCTGTCCTTCCTCCCACTTTTCCTCCCTCCACCATTCATTTTATGCAATGGAGTGAAGTAAAATGTTAGGAGGTAGTCAGCTACTTCACCACACCTTTTTATTCCACTGACTGAGTTCTGCTTTAGTGGTACATTAAGTTCCAACAGAAACATTATTATGTCTTAGTCCTTAGGATCCTAACACTACTGAATTTATTATTTACTTGAGGCTAATGAAAAAAAATCAAGTAATAAATGTAAATGAGGGGAGAGAAGCACCTTAAAATATGCTCATCCTATCTTTTTAGGCAATTAGATATCCAATAGTAAAACTTGTGTAAAAAAATATATATGGCACATCACATTCTTAAGAAGTTATATTGAAGATCAAGGGCTTTCAAGTTATGAAAGCCCAGTGATTCATTCAGGGGTTCATTCTGACTTGAAAGCATCTCAAATTAATAATCTTGGATTATTGGCTTTTTCAAAGGCACTCTCAAAAAGGAATGATAATGTTCTGTGGGTAGGAATTTCTATAATACACTTAATATTGATTTTCAGTATTAGAAGCTAGATTTAACTAATACCTGAAATGCTACTGACAATAATCCCTTGAGACTACAAGAATAGAAATCATGTGCATTACTTTTTTATTAGGTATCTGTGTCTTTCTGGTCATATTCTTCATCATCTTCCTGTGTCAAATTTTGAATATTTTAAAAATTAGTTCAGAAGCATTGCTGATTAAAAGGCAGGCCAAGGGGTGCCCAGGTGGCTCAGTCGGTTGGGCGTCGGACTCTTGATTTCAGCCCAAATCATGATCTTGGGGTTGTGGGATCAAGCCCCGAGTTGGTTCCATGCTCAGCATGGAGTCAGCTTGGGATTCTCTCTCTACCTCTCCCTTTGCCCCTCCCTCCACTTTCGCATGTGCTATCTCAAATAAATAAATGAATTAAATCTTTAAAAAAGAGGGGGGCGTGCCTGGGTGGCACCGTCAGTTGAGCCTCCAACTTGGTTTTGGCTCAGGTTATGATCTCAGGATTGTGAGACTGAGCCCTGCGTCAGGCTCCACACTCAGCATGGAGTCTGTTTATGTCTCTCTCTGCCCCTCCCCCTCTCTACAATAAATAAATACATATTTTTTAGAAAAGGGCAAGCTGAAAAGATGGAAAAGCACAATATTTCTTTATTTCATCTACATAATGTTTTATTGTGTTCTCTATTCTCTTTTTCAAATAAACAGAAATCTACTTTTCATAACTGGTTTCATGTAAATTCCAGATGATTTGGTGCTCTTCAAAAAACACTATCTCAAACATAGAGAAAAGTTAAATGTATTGTACAAATAACATTTTCCTGAGCCATTTGCAAGTTAGTTGTTGACATGGTTCCCTATTATTCTGAATATGCTGGAACATATTTCCTAAAAACAAGGACATTTTCCTACATAGCCAATAATACAACCAACAAATCAGGAAGTTAACAATGATATATTACTACCATCTGATACTCAGATCTTATTCAGTGTTCAACACGTCTATCAGTAATATCCTTTATAGCTAAAAAAAAAAAAAAAACAAAAAAAACAAAACAAGTTCTAGTTAGTATGTTTTATTTATTTAGTGGTCATGTCTTCTTAGTCTCCTTCAATCTGGAGCAGTTCCTTAATCATTTCTTAATTTTTGTGACCTTGATACTTTTGAAGATTTTATACCACTTATTTGGTATAATGACCCTCAGTTTGGGATTGTCTGATGCTTCCTCATGATTCACTTCAGCAGGTTATGTTTGGCAGGAATATCACAGAAGTAATGTTATGTTCTCTTTGCGTCCTATCACATAGTACATGATTTGTTTCATTACTGGTGAAGTTAACATTGTTCACTTGATAAAGGTGGCTCTGCCAGACTTTTCTTCCCTTATAAATAATAAGCATTTTGAAGGGAGATACTTAGACTATGTAAATAGTCCATTGCTTAATCCATGTTCAGTTTATTCATTATATATTTCTAGCAATAAGTACTGTCAGATTCCTATTTTATTGAATGAGTTATCAGTTACTATGTTTATTTCTTCTGATATTCAGAATACCTCAGATTTTATCAGTTCTTTAAAATGTCTTTTTTTGTCCTTTTGATACTTCCCAATCATTCTCTGTGCACTTTCTTATTTTTAAACACAACAATTTGTTCCAAGTTTATCATATACACTTTTCATCCTAATCCTGAAATTTAGTAATTCTTTCAAGAAACACTTAATTTGCCTTTGTGGATTACATGAAGTGTCCTCCCTCATATATGTACTCATTTCCTTCCACCTAGGCTCTGAAACCCTGTTCTGGGCTGTCTGCACTTTGTCTGTGATGAAGCCCTTATTCTTTTTAGGATCCAACATGTTGCAAAGGGCCACTCTGTGTCCTCATGTGTAGATGACCTCTTCATCCCTCTTGAGGTCCAGCACTCAGTGCCGGAGCTGCACCCTGTGTGAATATCCTCTTCACCATGCTGGGCTCTAATATCTGACTCAGGGCCCTTCCTACCACTGGTGCCTACACTAGGCAGTTGCCTTACTCCTCATAGGCTCCAATACTTGCTCTGGGCCACTGGGCTCCTAGGTTTTACTGTCTGTGCTATAGGTGCCTACAGCCTGATTCCCTTTAATTGTGTTTGCAGTGAGTTGAAGAAGAAGAGGGTTAACTCTTTAAAGATTAAAGTTACATCAGTTAGTACTCAAATGATAAATAGATTTATAAATTGTCTCTCAGAAACCATAGTTATGGGAAAAAATAGCCCCTACCTATTAATGATCAGCTAGAACACAAAACATAGAAGATGACTCCAGATTCCCATTTGTACACAGATGAGTACCAAATGCATACTGCCATCCCAGATCTCCCTTTAGAACAAGAGACCCATGACGGTCTGCCTACCTAAAGTCTCCTCCTCGGTGTTTTAAAGGCATTTAACCTACTGATTTCTAGTCAGGTCTTCTCCAGTGTTCCATAACCCTTCCAGTTAATGATACTTCTTTTGACTCATTAATGAAATCCAGAAACCTATGAATTAACCTTGCTGCTTTATGTTTCCTCCCTCCCACATCCAGTCTTTTTATTGGCCCTTAGATCATTATATAATTTAAATGTATTCACTTCTGCCTATCTCATGTGCCACCGCTCTGATCTGAGATGGTTATCTCATCCCTCAAGTATTGAAATAACCTCCTGAGTGTTCTCTCTGCACCTATGCATGCCTACCAGAATCCATTCTGCACACTGAAGCAGAGAGATGTTTTCAAAACACAGTTGGATCATAACAAGTGTGTACGCTCCCTCCACCATAGAACACATGAGTGGATTTTCGTTGCTTTCAGGATTAAAAAAAAAGACATCCTGGAGCTACAAGGCAATGTCAGGGCTGGCCTTTGTTCCTCTCTTCAGCATTATCCTCCTTCAGATCCCTTCCAGTTCTCTGTGCATCAGCCATACCAGCCTTCTTTCTTGTCAATTCTTTGAGTGTTCCCTGCTCTCTGTAACGCAGAACCTTTCCAAATGCTCTTCCCTATGCCTGAATGCTCTTCCACCCTCTATATGTAAACAGCACTGTTTACTTAACTCCTATTCCTCCTTCAGATCCATTTTAATTACTGCTTCCTCAGCGCAGCGTCCTTGCCTGCCTGACACTGTCACTCACCTTATTTGATGTTTTCCTATTAACATGAACTTTTCTCTTTGATCACAGGTCTCCATCTATATTTATCCGTGGTTGATCGGTGCCTGACCACCCCATGTCAAACCCTATGCTCCATGTTAATAGGGATAATAGTTATTTATTCTTGTTTCTTTGTTTACTATATTTTGGCATCTAGCAAGCCTTTAATATATGTATGTTGAAACGAATGAACGACTAATTCATGGTTACTTTACTACTGGAGTCCAGAAGATTTTTTTTTTTCTCCTTCCTTTCTATAGGGCTCTTTCTCTGAATCTTCCTGTTCATTATGCTACTGCTTTATTGCTTGTCATTGCCAAGGCTTCTTGAGGCTAGATGCCTTTTGTAATATCTTTCAAAGATTGTAATACATTGTCTCTGTCCTTCTTCAATTTGTAAAATTTTCCAAAGATAAAAAGAAAATTTCATGGGAAAATTAATAAAGATAAATGGTATAATGTTTTAAATTAGTGTTACCATTAGCCTATCTTCAGTATTTTAGTTGTAAAATGATTGCAGTAGGCAGACTATAGCATCAGTATAACAGCATGCAGCCAGCCCTCTTTATTCAGCATAGGGAGATAAAAGATAAAAGATAGTAAAATAATTGTTAAGAGAAAGCAACTGTTCAACTTTCTTTTATTTTCATTTGGGAAGGATGTCCAAAAGGCAGATAATTCCTTGTAACCTCCCAATATGATCTGTTTCTCTTAAGGTAGTAAATAATTGAATGAGGACTATGATTAGCTTAGTAAGTCCTCAGGATAAAATTTATGGATGTCACGGTTTGACAATTATTAACAAAGTGACTCCTTTTGTCTGTGGGGATGTTTGTCTTACCTGACAAGTCTGTTGTCTCAATGTTGCTTGATACTGGCTGAGAGGTAGTATGGATATGATGTATCTTGGGGCCTAGGTTGGGCTTGGGGTTATTTTACTTTGCATTTTGTATGGGTAGTTGTCATTTTACTTTAGAATGAGCTTTACACATCTGGTAGGATATTTCAGGTTAGTCCGTAAGTCATTCATTCTCTATAATCTCTAAATGCAAAAGGTATAATCTCAACTCAGTGTGAGAAGCTCTGAGCCCAAAAGCGTTCTTAAATCAGAGAGAATCAAAGCATTTTGCCTTGAGATAAGAACAAGTATGTCTCAATATGTTTCATTGGCTTTGTTTCTATTATGAGAAAAACACATATTGCCACATTTTGTTATAAAATATTAGCGGAAAATATAATTGATATGATGCTATATTTTACACATAAACTGTTTTGTTCAATGTAACCTGATGTTATATAAGGAACACGTCAAATTCTTTCTGAGATCTCTACTAGCACTTATATGAAAAATTAGTATTTTTGAATCTGCACATTTTAACCATTTTATTTTTCACGTTATATTATTGTTTATACTTTCTTCAAAAATAACATTTGCTCCACATATATCTGTTAAACTCGCAATACTTCCTAGGCATTGTTATGATACCTAGAATATATGAACACACGAGATATAATATTTGACCTCAAAGGCTTCATAGTTCTTAGAATCTGATAAAACCCTGCATTTCAAATTCTGATTCAGTCACTTACTAGCTATGTCAAATTATTTAATTTTTCTGAACCCTAATTACCTATGAAATGGAGAGACTAATAATATCTACTTTATAGGACTGTTGTGAGAACTAAATGGGATAATTCATGTTAAGCATTTTCTATGCCATTTGGAATATAGTGAGTACTTAATAGATATCAGCCTCATTATGGTTGTCATCATTTCCAGAAATATCATTATCATTATTTGTCATCTGTAGATTTGAAAGTATCCCAAGGAGTACAACTATAAAGGTCCATTTCATGAGTAGGTTTCTTATCGCTTCCCTCTGTTTATAGAGTTGTGTTAAAGAGTGAGTTGAAAGAACATTAGAATCAACCATAGCAAAATGGGTATCACTTTAGGGATTCTAGAAAGGCCAGGCAGTCTTCCAAAACCTCACCTAAAAAAAAAACAAAAAGTATATTGAAATGTGATTTAACTGTAAATACTGCTGGGAGAAATAGTAACTACTTAATTGTTCAATGAATTTTGGCTATTATTTTAATCTTTATCAGTTTGCTATTGATACAATATGGTTACCAGAAACAAAACAAAACAAACAAACAAACAAAAAAACACCACCTCAGTGGCATGGAACCATAGGCATTTGTTTAGCTCATATAGCTCTTGGTTGGCTGGAGGGGCTCATCTGGGCTGGGCTGGGCTGAGTGACTCTGCTGCTCTTGGGTGGGTTTCCTCAAGCACTGTGGATTGGTTCTGCTCAATGTGTTTCTTATTTTCTTCCAGGAATCAGCGGTCCTGCCTGGACTTGGTCTTCCCATGCAGAAGTATAAGAGGGCAAGCCCAGCTGTTTGAGTGATTCTCAACCCTTTGGTGCCATTACATCTGCTAAGGTTCCATTGATTAAGGTAAGTCATATGGATGAAACCAAAGTCAAGAGTGGTGAAATACACTCCACCACTTTCCGGGGGGAGCTGAAAAGCTACATAGCTAAGGGGTTAGACATTTGTTAATAATGTCAAAGAATTGGGGCAGGCAGGACACATGTATCTCCAATGGCAATAACACAAACCATTCTGGTGCTGTCCCCTCTCATAGCTTCATTCCTACTCAACTCAGCCTGCCCTCCTCCTATATCCACAGTGTGTAAATGCCACTGTGACCTCTTGCATTGTACGATATCGACCATCTCATCAGATTAACAGTGCTTGACAGCCTTCAACCATTCCTCTTACTTGATTCCCTTTATTTTTTTCTTTTTTTTTGACTTCCAGTAACACTTTATTTTTTTATAATAATATTTTTTTTATTATGTTAGTCACCATACAGTACATCCCTGGTTTTTGATGTAAAGTTCCATGATTCATTAGTTGCTTATAACACCCAGTGCACCATGCAATATGTGTCCTTCTTACTACCCATCACCAGCCTATCCCATTCCCCCACCCCCCTCCCCTCTGAAGCCCTGTTTGTTTCTCAGATTCCCTTTAACTGAAACTTGGCTTTCCCCTAATATTGCAAATTTCTTTTCAGCTGTTTCAAGTTCTTCCTTTGAACTCATTTGGTGGCAAGTTCAGGCAGTATATTCTTTATATTGTTCATACCTTTTTTCAGGTAATTGTTCTTTTACTATGGCTCAATAGCTTTTTTTGTGAGCTGACATTTTCCACTTCTGTTTATCTCTTTTCAACTTTGCATCTCAAATTCACCTTGTTCCCTGCCAGCTTCAGAGTTCTAAATCCACTCCCTTTCATTATGTCATTTTTGCCCTTATGGTTTCTTAGAACTTTTTTAGGCTTCCATAATTGGGCATTATTCTATTTTATTTCCCACTTCTTAGGTTCCTCCTTTGCCTCATGTATTGGAAATGTTTTCCTTCTCACTCCATAAATATAGGCATTCTTTAAAGATTTGTCCTTAGCTTTCAACTCATTATTTTTCCCTTGGTAATCTAATTTGTTCCCACAGGTTAAATTATCATCTGTGGTGGATGAGTCTTTACTTCATTTTTACATTGGCTTCCTTCCCAAGAAGTGAACTTTCAGTTGCTTGACATACTTCTTTACTGTCCACAGACGATCTGTATCTGTTTTGACGACCCCATTTCTTTATTGCTATCTCAGTCCTTCCAGGATGTAGGATCAAAATTTCATATATTCAATTTATTTTAACATAATTTATTCTAATGTATTTCTATTCTTTCTATTCTAATCTAGTTTGAGATTTCCGCACTCCTATGTACGATAGGGACCTCAAATCAGTCTAACAAGCATCTCTTAATTGCCTCTTTTATTCCAATCTTGCAAGGCCTAGTAGATAAAAATATGACTAAGATATGGTCCCAGACTTCAAGAAACTCTATTGGAGGAAGCAGAAAACAAATATTTGGCCATAAAAAAGACAAGTGGCATAAACCAAATGCTATGAGAACACTAAGAAGCAAGAAATTAATTCTGAGATGGAGATCTGTCAGAGTAGTCTTCACAGAGGAGGTAACATTTGAGCTGTCATTGAAAGATGCATCAGAAATATAGCATCCTTGACATTTAAAGGTTTACAGTCTACAAAGTGTCTGACCTGTATCAATATCCATAACAGATGCTTACCTGCCCATAGGGACATCAGTGACACTCTATAAAAGGTTTCTCCCCCAGTGCACCAGTGTCTCAGGAAATCTTGCCTGGCTCTGCCTTCTGAGTTTATCTCTTCTTTGTTCTGAGTCACGGTATCAACCTCCAGATATGGTGCTTTGGATCTTTCCTTCCTTCTTGTGCCCACTCTTACTAAGTCGATTTCAGTTCCCTTTTGCTTCATTTTCTAAAGCTTCTGACAAGAACTTGCTCTGGCAATGCAGTCACTTATAGAATCTGAGACTCCTTCTTACTTTGATAAATATTCAGCTAATTGTGGGAATAAGGTGGATAGGTAAATAACTAAAATTCAAAACAATAGGTAGATGTCATTAAAGAGTTTTGTGTTATGCAGATTTAAAAGGAGAATTCCTCACAAGTATGTCAACTTCTTCCCAGATAACTCTGGACCATCCCATCATGACTGAAAATTAACTTTTCCCCACAAATATTACTTTCTTGTCTCCATCTTCAGGTGTCCTAGAAGAGATTTGTGTGGGTGTGTGAAGGAGAATGTCTGCATATTTGTCTATGAAAGTTTGCAAGTCTATCCTTATTATAATCTGTCTGTCTTTTGAACTAGGTGTGTGGCCAGAGGTAACAGTAGCTTACCTCAGATTTCCTGGGCAATGGAACACTGAGCATGAGTCAGTCCTAATATTAGCTGTAGCACTATGCACGCACCTGTGCGAGTCAGCAGTTCCAGGGGACCTGAGTGCATGGATGATATTCATACTTCTGTGACTGGACTGGGGTAGTCTGAATCTGGGCTTGTTTCTGTCTGTAAGTGGATCTGGTCAGATGCTAAAAGAAGGAGAATAATGACTACCTAAGATCCTAGGAGCCTACAGTGGAAAATAAAACAAAATCAAACCAGGTCCAGTGGTAACAAATGGTGCATGTTGGTGAAATGGTTGGGCAGGAGAGCCTAGAATAGTTTTTAGTTCACAATAGGATAGATTAGACGATAGAATTCCTCATTGTTCAGCAACAGAATTAGGCTGGGGTTGAAATGGTTTATTTTTTCTTTGTTACAAGTTTTCTTATGGACTCAGTATTAAAACAAATAATTAGGTTTTTGGTGAGATCTCAAAAGAGTTGTTTTGAATTGAATTTGCTAGTGTATTTATTTTCTGTAAATGCATTTCCATTGCTATTTTGTAGTAAGACTACGCTGAATAGTCTATGAGTATGTATTTTATCTAGAAATTGCAATGGCAAGTGCCTGGTCAAAATACATATTAAAAGCTTGTAGGTCTAAATATAGTTTGCAAATGTAAAAAGAACTGGGTTAATTTTCTGTGACCACAGGTATATAAGTAACAAGGATAAAAGACAACCGCAAATGTTATTACACTAATCACAAATATGAAATTTATAAAACACATAAACTATAGCTCTTTAGAAATATAATACTACAGGAATTAGAATTCCTGGAGCCAAGTCTGTTATTTTTGTTGAAAGTAGTCCTGACATAATTGTCAAAGCTTTGAATGTGCATCTCAGTCTCCATATTTTTATAAATTTAAAAGAGCAGCAGAATCACAAGATGCTATGCTCCAAGGACAATTTCCTCTATTTAATTTTTTAAATAATTATGAGCTATTTAGTGAGAGAAGCATTTTTGGAATATAATTAGTAGGACAGTATTGACAAGGAGGATGTGGCAAAAACACAAATGAATTTACATATGCCAGAATGTGTAAGAAAATATAGTTTTCCTTAATGAAGCAATTTAATACAGTAATGGAATTATTTAACAAAAGAAATTTTAATTGCATGCACTACCATAATTCTTCACATTTATTGAAGAAATCAAAATATTAAAGCCCTGTTTAACAAATAAGATTAATATTTTCTTTCATCCCTCAGTCTGTTTTAGGAATCTGAGAGGGTGGTTATTAAAACCATTACAGATGGTTAAAGGGTTTGCAGAAACGGAGGGATTACCTTTTGGTATAGTTATTTATTCAGCACTAGCCATGCTTTTCTAAGAATACAGCCTTAGCTTTGAACTTCTGGGAGGCAATAGATTGTAATTGAACATGAGGAGCTTTGGAATTGAACGTAACTTGGTTTAAACTGTGAGCCTTTGGCAAATTGTAAAACCTGCTCCAGTCTCCATTTCTTCACTTACAAAATGGGGAAACTATCTAATTCTTGCTGATGAGGTGTTCCGTGTGATATCAAATATTAAGTGTCTTGTAGTGAAGGTGCTCAATAAATCTTTTGTTCCAGTTCTTTCTCCTGTAAATGAACCAAAAACATAGTTGAGTAGTAGCATTACTACTACTTCTAATACTACAATTAGTAAATAATTTCTGTTTATTGAACATCTGGTATATCATCTATATTGGGACAACGGCTTTACATACACTTAATTGAGTATCTACTATGCACCTAGTATTGAGCTGGCTACTTTATAGTATATTCTCTATATAAAATTTTAAAAATCAACTTTATAAGGAAGAAAGTTGGAATGCAGTTATGTAGATGAGAAGTTCACATTTGGCTGGAATAGTACTGATTTCTAAGCTGAAATATTTTTGTTCCAGATCTTTAGAAGCTTTATCATTTCCACTATCTCATTTGAAATCCTGTTCCCATGTAGTAATGAACAGAGATTTCAGTAGCCTCAAGTATAGCTGAGATAACAAAGCTTTAATTAAGTTGTGACTTCCACTTTCTCTTAGTTACTGTTGGAGCTATGACTTAAATTCAGCTTTTTAAACTTCTTTCCAGTTTTCTTTCCCTCTACCATTCTTTCTCAGTGTGTTTATGATAAGTTAATTACATTAATACTGTAGAAATATAGGTTAAGGGTAGTGTTGGATGATTGTTTCTGGTTCTCTGGAGGTCAGGATAAGAGGGTACGCTTATAAAGTAGTAGAGAAGGATTTTAGAGTTTGAGATGAAATTTTTGCTTTTTACCAGCTATTAAACATTGTAATGGAACCATTGAGGGTGATTTCCTGAAGATTTGAAAGTATTGAAAATATATGACTATGTTTGGAAGAAGATGTGATGAGAATGGGTTAAATGATTGATTCAAGATATTTTCCTGGCTTAAGATGATAAGATTTTATACCACGTATATTTACACTTTCCTATAAACTTCTCTCCATACCCATGAAAACAGATTTTATTTGCCCTTTCTTTCCCCCACACACCACCCAAACTCAAGTACCTGTGCACTACACCACAGACACACACAGAGCCTTGTTTTCCTGGATAATGGTAAGCCATCGCAGCTCCTCGACTTTCCGTCTTGAGTTAATGATATTTGTCCATTACTCACCACTGGACTGCTCAGGTACGTAGAGAATGAACATGATAAGCCCAGTACTTTTCTTGTGATTCTGCAAACTGTACTAGCAGCTGAAGTAGGAGTTGGCCACTTTGCTTTTCTCTTCCATACAATCAGGCAGAGATTTTAACTTCTTGGCAAACACAAACTGGGTAATTGAACCACTTGAGATTTTCACAGGTGAAATGGAACGGAAGCTCCTATCAGTGTCATCCTTAGGTTGTTCTTTTCTCTGCATGTTAAAACTGAAGCCAATAATTTTCTAAAAACGTTGCGAGTATTGTTATTATTCTCTTAATAACTTGTCTTATCTCTGGAATCAGTTGTTAATGTAAACCTGCCTTAAGCGTGATTTTTAAATATTCCTATACTGATCAATTCATTTGGAAGATACTGTTTGGGAGTTTGGAAAGGGCTGTGGACTTTTCCTTTTTTTTAAAAGTAAGCTCTGTGCCCAATGTGGGGGCTTGAACTCACAATTCCAAGATCAAGGGTCTACTAACTGAGCCAGCCAGGCACCCCAGGGCTATGGGCATTTTAAAGGTGTTGTATTGGGATAATAGCATACTTATAATAAAAAAATGGAAACTATAAAATATGAAGAGGAATGATTAATCTGGCGATATTGTACATTAAATGCTATTTTCTGTTCAGATGACCATTAGTTATAGTCTAGGGTTGTGGGAATCTTAGTGCTATAGGATCTGTTCAGATTCTCTACTGGGTAGAAATTTTTGGCATTTAACTATTACATTCCAAAAAGAGCTTTTGCAAAAATAAAAACTGAACATCTTGTGTTTCATAGTCTGTTCTTGAGCTGTGACTTTTCACAGGAGGGAATGTTCACATTACCTTTAGTTAACTCTACCTTTGAAATTTACTTATAATTCAGGGCCTAATGCCTGGAAATGATTTTGCCCAGAGTTTCCTGGAGCTTAATATGATTTAAAGAATGCTCCCTCCTACTCATAATCTGAAGTATTTAATTGATTACTCATCCCTCCTTGTCAAACCTGATACAAGTCCTATCTGATAGAGAGCAATCTGCATAATGATGATCTCAATAGGCATTGAAGAATACAAATGTCTTTCTGTTTATTTTTTCCACTGCTAATATCTGCTCTGTTCATTATAATTTCAATATGACAATTAGTTTCTTTTTTTGTTATTATGTTCTGTTGAGCTAGATGTATACACATGCCCTTTCTGTATTTATTCTTTTAGCCTTACTTTGTCTTCAGTTGCTTTTTGTTTATTGAACATTTATTGCAGTGCAGGTTAACATGATTTGTTTGCTTTCTGTAATTTTGAGCCTGATGAGATCTATACTTATTTAAGGGAACACAGTCTATGAAAAGGTATTGAGAGTTTCTAACTTAACTTAGAGAAGACCTTAGATGACTTTAACCAACAAGGCTGTCAGCTACCATAAATGACTTCAACTCAAGTCAACCTTAAATCACTCATTTAATTCACTTAATTAAACTCAAGACATAGTTGGATTCTATTGGATCCCTTAGAGGGAGTTTATAATATTTCACTTTTTCAAGAAGGAATAACTGTCTTTAGATTAGATACCATTTTTAAAAGAATTATAATGCATTTCCAAAGAGCTTCCATCATTCAGAAATTATTCACCCTGTGGTGGCTTACCAAAATCATATGTCAGTGTCACATAGGTAACTTGGCATTAAAATGACAGTACTGCAGTTACCGATGTGTATATGTATGCAGAGTGAACAGTAACCAGGAAATATGCACTCTAAGTGATGTTCTCAAATGCAGAATTAAGAAATATTGTCCTGCAAGCTTGCCAGTGGTGGGCAGGATGGAGTCTCATTTTTTCTAATTTATGATGCTGGTGTACAACTTATATTGGAGTTGACAGTATATATTTAAGAGAGTAAAACATAAAACAGTAAGCCCTTTCTCTTTACAGAGACAATTTTACTCTGACTTTTTAGGTGGTATTAAGTCCTGAGCAGGACCAGAACAAAGGTACACATAGTCAAACTGTGAAAATCTGAGATTTTGCCATACTTGTAAGCTAACAAGTTAGCCTGTCACAGGCTCATGGACACTGACAGAAGACACGAGACTCCTTGGCCAGAGACAAGGGACTTCATTACACAAGTAATAGCAGTGGTCAGAGTGTCAGCATTTTTTGTGCCAGTCTGCTGAGACCCAGTTTCCACAAGGAGATATGAAGACGGCCAGGTGACACCCTTACATGTAGTGTGTTGTGATACAGGACATAGACCCCAAACTTAGGGAATCCAAATATACTGTTCGGTAAGCATGCCTTTTGCTATGGAAAGAGATACTCTTTCTACTTTCCAAGGCCGTTGGATATACACACATCCTTGAAAAAAATCTGGAACATAGGGCAGTCAGTGTCTCTGCTTTTAACACATGTAGAAATGCGAGAGACCCATGGAGAATTGACACCTCCAAAGATAAGACCATGAGTCCTTATCCGAAAGAGTATCTAATTCTTGCCTAGGTTTATTTATCAGTTCCACTATCTCATCTAAGAAAAATATCTTTTCCTCTAAATGGCACCTGGTAAAAGAACCCACTCTCATTTCCCCATGTCCAGCTTCCTCCTTAACCCATTTCTGTTTGGAACTAATTTCACTTACACCAGAAATTACCTCTTTGAAGATGCGCATATCCAGTTTCATCTTTCTTGGTCTCTCAGTAGCAGTTGATGCTACAAATTACTTCTTCCTTTTCAAAACGAAGTGGGTTTTTTTGGCTTTGTAGAACTATACTTATGCCTCCAGTGCCACCTCCTAATTGCCTCTGTGGTTATTTCTTCCATTAAAAAATTGATGTCCTTTGAGGTTCTGTTGTTTACATGCTCTCCTTATGTGACATCACAAACTCATTAGTGCTGGTTGCTCTCTCATTTATGTCTCAAACCTAGACTGTTTTCTGAGCTCCAGACCCACATTATCACCTGCTTTCTGAATATCTCTATTTAGATGTCTTACTGGCATCTTCATAACTGAGTTTAAAACACAGGTTACCATTTTTCTTGGTCCCCTAAACCTACATGTTCTCTTGTGCTAGTCTCATTAATTGGTACCACCATTTTCCTAGCTTTCCAATTCAGGTGGGTGCCATCCTTGACTCTGCTTCTCTTGTATCTTCTGTGTGTATATTTGTTCATGTCCTTCTGATCATGCCATCCAGTTACCTCTCCATATATCTCTATCATCCTCACCATAACTATTTTAGTACAAGCCACCTTCATTTATGCATGCTAATTAAGTATGTTGATTACTCACACCTGATCTTTTTGACTCCAGAGTCACCTTCTTCAAATTTATTCTCTAACCAGAGGGATAAAATACCAACTTGATCTCGTCATTAACCTGATTAGAATACTTTGAGTCCGCTAGCCCTTGAGAGAAAATTGAAACCTCACGTCATAGGATAAAAGAACTGCCTTGTTTCTGACCACATTTTAGTCTAGCCATTACTACGTTTTCTCTCTGTTCCTAGAAGTCCCTTTCTCCGTTTTACCTTGGGACTTTTCACACATACTGGTCCCTTTGCTAGAAACTGTCCTATTTGCCTGTTCAACCAGATATCAAATCCATAGGGAAATATTTTCAAATTCATCTTTTTTTGACCTACGTGCTCCCATAGAACCCTTTACTTCCCCTCTCTGAGCACTCATCCCCATGAATAGCAGTTGCTGATTTCATACTGACTATCTCTTAGCACTGTTAGCTTAATAAAAGCAGGGACTGTTTTTTTGTATTGTATATTGTATTCTCTAGGACTGCATGCTATTCTGTGCTGATCAAAGGTTTTCAATAACTATTTTTGAATATATGAATAAATGAAAGTAAGATCTAGGCCTCTTCATGGTGAATTATATCTATATCTCGACAGGCACAGATATCTCTATTTTTAATATAATGAAATAATGATACCATTTATATAACAGGAATTACACACATATAATAATGGAGGGTATTTTTTCACAGAGTTTTATATATTTGTTATATATTTGTATGTGTAAGTGTTTTAGTCAGAGCTGAAAAATACCAGTAATATATTCTGGTGTCCTGGCACATGGAAGGTTCTCAATAAATATTATAATTTTTAATGAATGAATGAAAATGGGACCTAGATCTTGTCACAGTGAATTATGTCTTTTTTTCTAATGACAAAGCCAATTGTATCTATTTCTTACATAATGCAATAATAATAACGCTTCTAGAATAGGAATTTCACACATGTAATGATGGGAGCCATTTTCTCACAGGATTTTGTATATGTGCCTGTGCTTTCCTCAGAGCTGTACAGACCAGTGATAGAATTAGGAATCATATAAGTAGATAAGTGGATATTATCCATTGTATACTGTGTTAAAAGCATGTAATCATTTTTTCTTTGAAGATATTCTTACACATTCTTAATGGAAACTTGTTTCTTCGAGATAGACTCTGCTAGTATAGGTGCATTCCTAAGCAGAAGCCACATTTTCCTCTTTGGATACATTCTCAGTTAGTCACAGAATGGAGTGTAAGTCAGAGGCGGTAGGAATCTTATTTTACTGCTGCCACTGCCTTCTCTGTCTGATGACTCGGTTGCTCTTGCAGCCTCCTTATGAGTAGGGTAGAGAAGTAGCAAGCTTTCATCGAAACTAATTAATACCTCTTTTTCTCCCTTGTTGTTAAAGAGCATCTATAGCTGGACAGATGGAGGGGAGAAAGGGGGATAGCAAAACCTGTGGGAGGGGGAGGGGAGGTGTTCTCCTGAGAGGCAGCTCTTAACACTCATGAGAAATTGCCCGACAGTAAATGAAATACTGATATAACAGGTTATCAGTATGTCCATAGCACAATGGAGAAGTCATTTGAGATTATATCAATTAAGTGAGCCCTTGGCTATTCTCAGTGATTGGAATAGATGTGATCTCTTTGTTATGTTTTCTTGTGTATATTGTATACTTTCTTGTGTATGTTGACTACTATGTATTTCTTGGGGAGTGTGCCTTGCAGTTTCAGAGAATTTGTTTGTTTGTTTGCTGCTATTCCACAGCACATGCTGTGCTTTCTTTTATAGAGACAGTGGCAGTGCTTGTTACATTTGATTATTATTGCTTTGTAGATGTGCTTGGTCCAAGCTCTAAAAATATATATATGCTATTATTGCCTCCCAATTTTATTTTTTAGCTTCTTAACAATGTGCCTGCATGTTGCCTAAAGCTGCCTTTCAGTGCACACGCTTATATAATGTTAAAAGACAAATAAAGCCAAAAAGCTCCTCTTAATATTCTGAGAAGAATATATCTGCTATTAAAAGAATGTAATTGCTATTAAAGGAGTAAAGTATCTTTTGATAATATGCATACAAGAAAACCTATTGATTATCTGAGGAGGCTATCACAAATAAGGTTTTTAATTATTAAACCTGTAGAGATTACATAAATAAAAATACTTTTCTTCATCCCTAGAAGAGTTCTTGCTCTTTTTATTATAAAAATTGTGTTTCACAAAAAATATTTATTAAATTTCGCTTTTATTTTTTTATTTATTTATTTTTTGCACCTGGACCTATCTTTTTCTTGGCTTCAAGCTAACTTTGTAGCTTGAAATTACTTGCTACTGTCCCTCTAGATTAGAGATTATATATCTTGGCTTTAGAACCTTGATTAGACTGATACAAAGGATGGACTGATTTTATCTGTCCATACCTCCAGTATGGAATCACTTCTGAAGATTGTTTTTATGGGAGGATGTTGACTTAAATTTTTATTTATTTTTAAAGTACTAGAGAGTACAAAGTTTACCAAGAAGGAGTTTCTTTCTCATTTTGTTTTTTTCTGTGCATTTTATTGAATTTACAATTGATAAGGAGCTTGCCTCCTGAGCTCTGGTTTATAATACTTATTCAGCTGGGTATCCTCCAGAGTAGTAGAGAGTAGTCAGACAGCTACTCCTAATGATTAGTGAAGAAACAGCCAACAAATAGTAATATTAATAACAGCAATACTTATACATGTAATATTCCCTGGCTTACATATATTATCTCAAACTTAAAAAGACAGGTATTATCTCCACTTCATAGACAAAGATACTGAGGTGTGGTGAAGTGATGTTCCTAAGTGTACAGAGCTACTGAGTGGTGGGTATGAAGGATGGTGAAGACAATAGCTAAAGCATCACACATCTTGGTAAAGCATGATAGCTTGTCCATAGTCTAATGATAGTCTAGATTCTTTCTAAGGGGCAGAAATTACATAGTATTTATTTATTTATTTTTAAAAAGGATGTGTAACTGCAGAAATTTCAGTTGTTAATAGAAATAAATATGATCAGTTGTAACTGGTACAAAATTTAGCAAAATACCTTTGGATGATAGTGATGCAACTAAAACATGAAGCAATCTTTTTGAGGGCAACTATTTAAATATTACAGAAGTTCAAATTTTAAATGCGACATGCTGGCTTTCCTATACAAAGCTCAGAGCATCTTTCTGTTTGGCTTAACACTCAAATATGTTAATGTGTTTAACCCTCACATGTGTTTTTCAGCCTATCCCACTCTCCATTCATTACTAGCTTCAATTCATCCTTAACCTTCACCATTCTGTTGCCTTTATTTCTCCTTAATTTACTTTAGTAACAAGAAGCCCAGTTGAAAAGACACTGTCTGACATCCCAGCACTCATGTGCAGCTCTTTCCTTTATGCATTATGGAACAGTTTTGATACTGGGGGGAAAAAGGACACAATAACAAAGCCAGTGGGATACCTTTCTACTTATTTATTATAATGATGCTTGTCTTATGAATTGGAAGACATCTTTGATAATAAACTACAGAAATACTCTTACAAATTTTGCCTTTTTAAATAACTGGAAAAAGAAGGGATGGGAAGGAAGGTTGTTGTTATAATAGAGATCTAACATATTAGTTACTAGAGTGACTTAGCTGGTCAATTTCTTTATTTTTTATTTTTTATTTTAATGTTTTTTTATTATATTATGTTAGTCACCATACAGTACATCCCTGGCTTTTGATGTAAAGTGCGATGATTCATTAGTTGCGTATACCACCCAGTGCACCATGCAATACGTGCCCTCCTTACTACCCATCACCAGTCTATCCCATTCCCCCATCCCCCTCCCCTCTGAAGCCCTAAGTTTGTTTCTCATAGACCATAGTCTCTCATGTTTCATTCCCCCTTCTGATTACTCCCCCTTTCTTTATCCCTTTCTTCCCCTACCGATCTTCCTAGTTCTTATGTTCCATAGATGAGAGAAATCATATGATAATTGTCTTTCTCTGCTTGACTTATTTCACTTAGCATTACTTTGAATTTTTCAAGGAACTTAGATTTCCTCTACTCCCAATGCATGGCTTTACATGTCGATGAAGAAAGTTCAAGAAAAAACAAGCCCAAATTCTCACAACCAGTGTGTGGCAAAACCCAGAACTTCCAGGGTACATTACTGCTTCCACAGTAGTCATCTGCCTAGTAGACTCTACGTCTCCTTTTGCTAATGATACCACACACACAAACACACAGACACACACACACAGAGTTTTATTGAGAGAAAATTCACATACCACGAAACTGTGCATACCCTTTAGAAGTGTGCAATCCTGTAGTTTTTAAGGTATGCACAGAATTGTGAAACCATTTATTTTTTCTTAGAACATGTTCATCACCCCCCAAAGCAAGCCCATATCTGTTTGTAGTCAATCCCCGACCCCTGCACTTCCCCTCCCCTTCTCCAGCCCTAGGAAACCACTAATCTACTTTCTGTCTCTACCTACTTGCCTATTCTGGACATTTCACGTACCAGAATTGTACAACATGTGGTCTTTTGTGTCTGGCTTCTTTCACTTAGCTTAATGACTTCAAGGTTCATCATGCTATAATTTTACCTTTTTGTTTTGCTTAACCCCTTTTCTCTAACTGCTTTATTTTAATATCTGTCTTTGAGCAAAAATTAAACTCTGAATATCCTGGAAACCAAAGGCAAAAAAGAAAAACACAAATATGTTACTCTACTCCTTTGGCCGATGTCGTAGAGGTTGCTGCCTATGGTTCTCCTCTAGGATTTTGATGGATTCCTGTCTCACATTGAGGTCTTTCATCCATTTGGAGTTTATCTTTGTGTATGGTGTGAGAGAGTGGTCAAGT
>NW_024423344.1:36666462-36781175 GCF_017311325.1 Ursus maritimus
ATGTCTTTATTTCTCCATCAATTCTGAATGACAGCCTTGCTGGATAAAGGATCCTTGGCTGCATGTTTTTCTCTGAAAGAGCTTTAAAAATGCCCCCCCAACCCTTTCTCTCATTCCAGGTCTGTGTAGACAGGTCTGACATAGTTCTGATACTTTTGCCTTGGTACGTGAGAAATTTCTTTGCCCTGGCCGCTTTCAATACTGTATCCTTGGATCTAATATTTGCGAATTGCACTATGATGTGAAGTGGTGTTGGTTTGTCGTGGTTGAGCTTCGGAGGGGTCCTCTCTGCCTCTTGGACACGAATGTTTGTTTCCCTTGCTAGATTAGGGAAGTTTTCAGCTACAATTTGTTCAAATATCTCTTCTAGACCTCTGTTTTTCTCCACCCCCTCAGGGATGCCGATGATTCTGACATTGGAACGTTTCATTGAGTCAGTAATCTCCCATAACGTACATTCCTGAGCGTGGATTTTTTTGAATCCAGATTCTATTTTAGCTTTTTCTTCTACTAACCCATCCTCCAATTTGCTGATATATTCTTCTGCCTCATTCACCCTGGCCATCAGAGTCTCTAGTTTTGACTGCATTTGGTTCATAGAATTTTTAATTTCTGCCAGATTCGCTCTCATTTCTGCCCTTAGAGATTCTATATTCTCATTAACATTTTCGTTAATGCTTTTTTCAAGTCTACACATCATCTTGACCATTGTTACTCTGAATTCCATTTCTGATAATTTGGTTATATCCATATCCATTAGTTCTGTGGCAGAGGCCACAGACTCATTGTCTTTTCTTTGCTGGGGGGGACTTCTCCTTCTCGTCATTTTGATGAGGAGAGGTTGCGGGGTTGTCCAGAGCCCAAATTATTGACTGGGACCCAGGCCGTGTGCCCTTGTTTTATAGGGATCTTAAGGATGTGGGCTTCTTGATTTTTCAGCCTGCCTTCTGGGGTAGGAGCCTGCCGCGCTGATACTCAGGCAACCCTGTTTGGGTAGAGTCTCCGTGTCCCCTGCGAGGGGGGATGGGGATGGGCACACTGAGTGCCAGTATTTCCAGGCTTTTGTTCTCTGGCAGCTCTCCCTCACGGTTTCCTGTGCCTCTTCTGAGAGTCAGAGCAGCAGTGGCCGAATCTCAGCCTCTGTCTCAGAACAGAGGGATCGTGGACCGTTCTCCACTGATGTTCTGGCCACTTTAACTCTGTTTCTGTTGGTGCTGCTCCACCCTGCAGCGTCCCGGGATGTACGGCCCACACTCGGCATCCCAGCCCTCACTTCCAGGGCTAGTGCGTCTCTGTCCTTTGTGTTTCTAACACCACCAGCTGCCAGCCGCCCCCACATGCTCCCGGAGCTCCCGGTCTTAGTCTGGTTTCAGTGAGCACACTGGAGCTCCGTTTCAGTCTGGTGGCGTGCGTTCCCCAGCTCATGGTCTCAGTCTGCTCTCTCTTGGGGGTGCCGTCTGCGAGTCCTCCCGCTCCCCGGTGCAGGTGGCTACCGCTTCCCAGTGCCCGAACGCCGCGGCTCCCTCCCCCTTCTGTTTATCTTCCGATATCTGTGCGCGGTTTCACGGCTCCCCGCTTCGTACCTCAATACTCAGCGCTGGAGATGTTCATTTCTATAGATCCAGATGTATCTTCCTGCGTCTCAGGCTGATCCTGTGGATGTTCAGGCTGGTCTGGTACCTATCCAGCTTGACTCAGGGGACCAGCTGAAAAAGGGGTCCCCTACTCCTCCGCCATCTTAACTCTATCAGCTGGTCAATTTCTGATAGTAAGTCATGAGAGTAACAATGCTAGATTTAAAAACAACATAAACAATTGCATTAAACTGATCAAATAGACTAATTTTGGGAAGACAGTTAGATTTAGCTACAGAGAGACAGATAAAAAAATACCTAATAATGTCATATCTTATATAGTATTTAGGTATATGTGCACTTACCTCCCTAAGCGAATCATAACCCTCTTGAATATAGGAATTATATTTCAGTGTCTATCAGGTATAGGTCTTTCATACAATATTCTCCCAGTACATGTACAATGAATAAATGAATTCTTGAATGTAGCCAGAAAACCTCAACTTCAAAGGTATTAGAATAAGATTAATCCTAAAGGATTCTGTTTAAAAAGATTTATCACGTACTTAATAAACACAAGGCATAACACTAGGTACAGACAGCATTTTCTATTTATTATCTCCTTTGAATCTCACAATAATCCTACAGTGAAAACACTATTACCATCATTTTATATATTGGAACACTGAGGTTAAGAGAGGTTAAACAATCTGCCCAGGGCCAACACTTGAAAGGAGAAAGGGTAACATTTTTCCACAGGCCTTTGGCTCCAAAGCTCTGTCCTTTCAGTTAGTGAGTAAAAAGAAAGTACAATAATATAGCCCTCTAGAGGCATTCTGTGTGTGTGTGTGTGTGTGTGTGTGTGTGTGTGTGTGTGTGTTTCTAATAAATACTAATGACAAATTCACTTTGGCAGGTCAACAAAATCTAATTTAGTTGAGTCAATCAAGTATTATTCTCATTTGCTAATTAACAGTTCCTTTGCTTTTTAGACAGCAGAGTCAAAGCAGTGAATAGAAAGTTACTGGTCTAGAATAGACCTGGGCATGGTTGTCAACAGCCTCCACTTTGAACACAAAGGACAATTATGGTGAATTTGTCTCTATCTAATTAACAAAGTTTTACAAAATGCATCCCTCTCAGTATTTCAGCATCAACAATCACTTCACAAAAGAATCAAAGTATTTCAAGCACATTTAAAAAATTCTGAGTAGGTAAACAAGGTTTTATTTTTAACTTTCTGCCTTAGGTATTCATTGACTCCTAGACATTCATTCACTCATTGATTTATTCAGCAAATATTATTGTGTGCTTACTAAATATGTGTTTAATTTGCTACTTATTTGTTCAGAGGGTTGATTAGATAGAAAAAGAAAGCAAAGTATAATAGTGAAGCAGGTATAGTAAAAATTGCTTCTCTAGAAAGGACTACACTACTGTGAGGAGGATTACTAACTCCACAACAGAATTGACAAAACTGAACAGTCATCCGTCTTTTCTTGATTTTAATTTGTTCTCTATGAGTTCATTNCTGCTTGCCAATGCACACACACAGACATACACACACAGACACATACACACATGCAAACATGCTTATAATACCAAATTCTGATTGAGGCTGTTTTTATGTGATATTTTTCCTTCCTTTCCGCTGTCTTTTTTTTTTTTTATATATATATACTCCCTCTGTGTCTCCTTTTCACTTTCCCTTTGCATTACTAATATTTATTCAGTGCTGCTATTTCCTAGGCAATATGGTAAGTATTGGGGTCATACAAATGACCCTTCTTGTCAAAGGGTTCAGCATCCCTTCGGAAAGACTGTTGGGTGAGGAGATAATTACAATGTAATACAGAAAGTAGGTAATACTGATATGAAAAGTTATGAATGGTTTTCTGTGGTAGAACAGGGAAGACACCTACTCTACTTTGGGGAGATGGAAACCAGTTATGCTTATGATGAATCTTGAAGCTGAATGATAATTCCTTAGGAAAAGAAGGATCATAACATCAGTCTGCACTAAGAAAGATGAGCCATTAGAAAACAAGCCTATCATTAAAAAGCTTATTTTGTCATTATCATTAGTAATTGTAGTGATTCCTTAAAGAGAAGTTTGAAAATTCTGTTCCTAGGTCAACTCATTCCTGTTGTGCTTTACAAATAAAGGGTGATAACAAGCAATGATACCTCATCCAAGTGTAGAAATTTTTTTCACAGATCAAATTAAAATGAGTTTTCCAATTTTCATAGATAATAGCATGCTTGTGGAAGCTGTCAATAATCATGTGATTGTGAAAGCTGATGACATAGTACTCTAACTGACATGGGTGTTTATGAGAGAACAGATGCATTAACTAAAGCCTTAACAGCATAGCAATTCCAAGTATAAGAAGTAACATCCAATCCAACCCAGATTTCAGGTTAAAACAGGTTTAGACTAGGAATTCTGAATGCAGACTCTCCAAGCATTTTACTAAGACCTCCTGAAAATTGATGAAAACTAAAAAATAAGATTTTTAAAAACTTGCAATATAACATAACCTTTCAACAAACAAAACGTAATAGGTTGCTTGTTGCCAGCCTTGAAATGTTTACAGACTAGAGACTCAAGACCATAAATAGAGAGCAAAAAACCAAATATCATCATCAACACCACACACAGAGAAAACAAGCAAACAAAAAATCAATCCATGATGTATGCGCACTTTGTTCTGTGAAATGAAAGGGTGCATCCATTCAGGAAGTGGGTATGAAAGACACTGCGTCTTTCTGCCTTCTTCCCTTAGCTTGTTGGAACCCAGCAGAAGACAATAAATGCCAGTAGTTCTCACTTAAGGCTAATATTGACTTTTGCCTCATGGCAATCTCTACCTCCCCACCCTCACCCTGTGACCATCCCTTGAATGTTTCCCTCACTTCTTTCATTCCCCAAATAAAAATATAGTTAGGTTCTGGTAATATAGTGACGAATAAAGCAGACATTCTGATTGCTGTCCTTATAGAGCTAACAGCAGAGTGAGAGAGACATTATAAGCAAGTGGATATGTTAAGAAATATGTAATTACTAACAGTGGTAAATGCTCTGAAGTCAAAATGTTTGGTGAGAGGAAATTGGAGTGACTATTTCAGTGGTGATAAAGAGCTGATCTGTGATAGTCCTGAAATATTTACATAAATGATCAATAAAAATTACACAGGCCATTTTTTGTGACCAGAATTCAATAAAACTGGAGATAAATGAAAGTCAAATCAGCAATACATAAATTATAAAAATTTAAAAAATTGTTCTCAAATCAAAACATATAATAAAATATGCAATAAACATTAACATGAAATCAAAGTATCTCATAGCCAAAACAGTTCTTAAATTATTTATTATAAAAGACCTTTTTTTAGAATGACAGAGAACTTACAAATTTTACTTTCAAACTAAGAGTTTAGGAAAGGAATAACTACAGAGGGCTCAAGGAAAAAAGGAAGGATGAAACTATAAAATTAGAGCTGAAATGAATGAATTGGAAAACAGGAAAAAGAATAGGTTGAATAACTATGTATCAGACCAGGTCCTCTGGGGGATTAATCAAATAGAGACATATTAAGATATAAAGATTTAAAAAACTTCTCACCAGAGGTAATAAAATAGATTTCAGTTTATAAAATGAGGTATCATGTTCACTCACCAGATCAGCAAAATAAAAATGGAAGTATGTATAAAGCTGATGCTTTGGTAGATGGTGTTAGGGAGGAAAAATTATCCTTTACCCTTCAAGAGTCTTCTGGCTGGTGTAAGAATCAAATTGACATGAGACCAATTAACAGCAGAAAACCAAATTTAATTTTGTACATATGAGTTCATTTAAACATGAGATTCCAAAGACATGAAGCAAAATGAGGTATATATGTCATTCTGGGGCTTCAAAGGGAAACAAGGCAATTCACAGGAAAAATGGAAAGAGTAAATGTCTGGTAAACAAATGTTTGCTGGGCCATCTCAAACAATAGGACAAAAAGAAGACTTTGATCAAACAAGCCTTGCTAGATTTCTCCTGTCTAACATACCTAGTTCATATTATAATGTTATCTATGATGACAGTGCACTTCCTACAGCTGGTCTTCTGTATTAATTCTTTTAGGCATTGGGGGAAGGTCAAAGTTTCTTCCTGGGTCTTTAGGGCTTTGATTGTTTTCAGCTTGAAATAATCAGCATGCCAAAGTAGCACATCTTGGGGCAACTTGTTCTGAACCCTACAGAGAGTGTTTTTTACATTCCCAATGAGAGTGTTCAGTGGCACACACCCTTTCTAGAACATAGGTTTAAAATACATCACAAGATTTAAAAGGTAAAAATTTTAGTTGCTTGGTTTATTAATTCCACACTTCTAAAGACAAATTAGAAAGGAGGATCATTTCCTATATTCAAGATGTCCACCGCAGTTTTATTTATACCAGTGAAAAATTATGAATTTGATGTTAAAGAAAAACTAAATAAAATATGTTTTATTCATATAATGGAATATGACAATGGCATTCACATTATTTTTTAAGTATCTTTTTATTTAAATTCAGCTACTTAACATATATTATTTGTTTCAGGGGTACAGGTCTGTGACTCATCAGTCTTATATAATACCTAGTACTCATTATAACACATACCCTCTCCAATGTCCATCACCCAGTTACCCCATCCCTCCACCCGCTCCCCTCCAGCAACCCTGTTTGTTTCCTATGATTAAGAGTCTCTTACGGTTTGTCTCCCTCTCTGGTCTTGTTTCATTTTTTCCTCTCTTCCTCTATGATCCTCTGCCTTCATTCTTAAATTCTACGTATCAGTGAGATCATATGATAATTGTCTTTCTCTGATTGACTTATTTCACTTAGCATAATACCCTCTAGTTCAATCCACGTCATTGCAAATGGCAAGATTTCATTTTTTGATAGCTGCGTAATATTCCATTGTATATGTATACCATCTGGCATTCACATTATATTTACAGGAAAGTTTAATCATCTGAAAAATGCATTATATTTGTAGTGAAGAATGCAGAAAAGTACACAGACTGATTTCAAGTATATGTAGGAGTCTTAAAAGAAAGCCATATGAAAGAATTTCTTATTGGTGAGATCATTAATAATGGCTTTAAAAATCTTTTCACTTTTTTAGTATTTTTTCAAAAAAATTTTATTAGGAATTATTGACAACTTTCTTTATTGTGGGAAAGTAATATACAATGAGTTTGCATCCCCTTAAAATTTCTTTATAATTCAGAGAGGATCCAAAGTTTCACTCCACCTGGATAAGAACCTTGCAAATGCCAGGTTTTTAATATATCAGATTCAGTGACAAGAAGGTCAGAAGAAATGGTTCAGGCTAAGTCTGCACAGTGGTCAGACCATGATTACTAGTCATATAGTCTTATCTGCACAAGAGCTGGAAAGGGCCCACCCAGAATTTGTTTGGCATTAATAAATCTTCTGGAGAATGAGGTGAGTAGTTTTAAGACAACAGCAGAAATGACATGTCACGCTAAAATATTCCATCTGCCACTCTGTTCTCTGTCCTGGACTGAGTAACTCAGTCTTATAATGAGGAATCTACTATTAAAGTGAGAAAAATCAAACAAGTTTTTATAGTTTCTTTAATCTTCATGGGGCAGGAAGATCAAGTTGACAGGGTAGACTTTGGTGACAGTATTGGCAGAATCTGTGGGGGTGGCAGCATATTAGCTAATTAAAGATGGCCATTGTATAATTTTCATCAATTATCTGAACCATTTTGCTATACAGCCTCATAGCTATGTTTTTACTCTATGCTAGCAACATGAATGTAGACACATTCTTTCTCTGATAAGGTATGTGCACTTGAGATAGAAAAATACAGTATTCCATATTTTGCTGTTTTGATAATGATACCACTAAGGAATAACACTAAAATTCATTATTTAATCTGTGACTAATCATTCCATAGATTGGAGGGCTTCAAATGGATATTTTTCATCATTTATTAGCATAGCAACAACAACTGCAAATATTGCCGTTTCTGAGAAGCTGGTCTGATTGTTTCTTTTTCTTTAGATGTTTCTTTAGATGTGTTTCTTTTAAAGCAGATTTCCTAAAATATCTACAACCCAATGTATATTGGTCATAGATATTAAATATTAATTTTGCAAAGTACAGAAATAATACTGTAACTTCTATAAATGTCAATGCTTCTCTTTCCTCTTTTGGAAATACATGGCCCTACTATTTTGGAAACAGTATTGCATATAGTTTGGGATCACAGACTCTAGAGCTGGATTGCCTGGATTTTAATTCAGATGCCACCAATAGCTTATTGTGGAACTTGAATAAGCCGCTTAAATCACTGTCCCTCAGTTCCCTCATCTGTATAAAGGGAATTTAGTTATTAGTATTACAGAGTTTATATAAGGATTACATGAATTAAGCTATGAAGAACATCTGGAAAACTGACATATATTAATGTTAACCATTATTATTATAGTTACTGTTGTTATCCAGTGAAATAAAATTGTTGTGTTGCCAAGCTGATTTTTAAATTTATATTATCTGAACTTTGATGATTTCTTTTTCTAACTAACATGAATTCTCTGCTTTCCTGACAAATGTGTTTGACATTCATGTGCTCTTTCTATTCCACTTATACCTGTGACATTGGCAGGAATGGTTAGTGTATCAGATGAATTTGAATATTCATTCATAAGAGCTTTGGCCTTGCCTTGAATTAAAGTAGCTTCTCTGTATTGATCTACTAACTTGGCTGTCCCCGATCAAACTACTTCTTTCCCAGTGGATCTACTTATCTGTGTGCACTCTATCCAGTTCTGGAGCCACTATACTTTCATGGGATGCATGTAAACCCCATCTTCTGGGAAGTACATGCCTCTATAATGATATCAGTAATGCTAGTAACGGTGCTTCAGTTAAGAAAGAATAATAACTCAAAATGTCAAGTCCCTGGAGTGGGAGTAGGAATTGAAGAGGAGAAAGAAAGTAATACAAAACTCTTTGATCATAAGATTCCAGATTCTTTATTAAATAACAGTACACATGTCAGGAAAATCTGCCTTGAGCTGTTATATAAGAAGCTTTTATTTTGTTTATTTACTGTAATTTAGGGGTTTGCTACAGCAGCTGGCATTACCCTAAATTATGACTCACAGTGTTTAGAGCCATGGAGTTGGATGTAAGCATGTATAGAATGAGTGCTGGTACAGAAGAGAAGAGGTCTAAGAACTAAGTCTGGGGAATTTCAGCATAAGGAAATAGGGAAGGGGCGCCTGGGTAGCGCAGTGGTTAAGTGTCTGCCTTCGGCTCGGCGTGATCCCAGTGTTCTGGGATCGAGCCCCACATCAGGCTTCTCCACTAAGAGCCTGCTTCTTCCTCTCCCACTCGCCCTGCTTGTGTTCCCTTTCTCGCTGGCTGTCTCTCTCTGTCAAATAAATAAATAAAGTCTTTAAAAAAAAAAAAAGGAAATAGGGAAGGAAGAGAATTCAGTACAGTAAGCCAAGAAGGAGCTGCCAGTATCTGAAAATAAGTGTCTTCGGTGACAGGGAAGTCAAGTGAAGAAAGTTTTGTAAGGATGAGGATATGATCACCTCTATTAAATTCTGTTGAGCACTGGAGAAAGAGGAGGACAGGGAAGTGTCCATTAGGTTTGGCAAATTGATGGTCACTAGTGACATAGACAAGAGAAGTGATAGGGTTTAAAACCTTCACTGGAGTGGACTCAAGAGAAAAGAAGAAGTAAAGAAGTAGGAAAAAAAGTGAGCAGAGAAATGGGGTGATTGCTGGAGGGATGTGAGAGCAAGGGAAGTTTTATATATGTGGTATACAATTTGTCATGTTAGCATGCTGATGGAAGTAATATGTTAGACAGAAAAAAGCTGGTACAGAGGAGAGAACCAAAAATATTTCTCATGTGCTAGAGGCTACACTGCTGTGGGGTCATGTGGTTCCTTTTAATAGGGAAAACATTGGGTAGCATTTATTCCTAACTCGATTTAACTAAAGGAAAATATATCCATGTATGGTACTGTGTTTTTTATTTCTTTCAACTGCCCTCTCTAATTTAAAACAAAAGCATATAAAGAAAAAAAGTACAAGTCTGTCTGACTTCTCTAGACACTCAATATTACTTTCTAAAGATAATTTTTGTTGAAAATGTATTGTGTGTTCTTCCTTGTTTTTTACTATGTATGTATGTAAGCATATATTTTATTTATATACTTATGCACACATACACATACACACACACCTCATGGAATTAAAAATATAACTCCATATATACATTGTGTTCTATGGATTGTTTTTCATTTTATATTATGAGCATTTTTCTTTATTAGTACATATAAATAGGGCAGTTTTTTTGTTCATAGACTAATATTCCATATTATGTATATTCTGTTAATTTAAACATTGACCTACTGAAGAATTATTCATACTTTTGAACCAGTGCTTTCTGTTGATTTAAGTATACTTTCCCATTGTTTATTTTCTTTATAACACTATTGTTCTCAACTCCAAAACCAAGGTAATTGTGAGCTACACATATGAGTGTATCATTTTAGTAATTTTGAATTTTGAAAGTTTTCTCCCCTCTTCTGCCATTAGAAATTATTAAATGCTTTGATAGGGTAGTAAATCCTCTAGTTCATTATTTTCTGTGAAACAAGAGGCTTCATTTTATTTACCATCTTTACCCAACATATCTCTTTAATGGGTTACTTTTCTACTGTTACATCTTTGTGAATCTCAGATTGAATTTCCTGACACAGGTACATGAAATATAGTAAACAGAGACCCTCCTACTGGAAGAAGGTAGTTATAGGAAAATTAAAATAAGACAGTGTGCTGGGGGAAAGGAAAAATGAAGGTGAGGACAAAGTAAGGACTCAGTAAAGCTTAGCAGCAGCTGTGCCTTCCCAACTGGGAGAACTTTTTCTTAGGTATCCTCAAGGAGAGAGGTACGAGAAATACTAGAATGATAAATGCTTTGAGGTGCCAATGTCACTTTCTGTTACTTGATTATCGCCAAAGATGGGAATTGGGGTTATCCCCATTGGATCATGGAGAGAAGGAATTTTCCAGTCTCAGGGCCTGATTCATGTTGTCCAGAGAGAACAGTGCACAAGATGAATAAACATGTTATTGGGGCTGTACATTATCGTCCATAATAAAAGCTTATGCTGGTAAAATGTTCTAAGAGTTGGGTCTGAAATTAGCCTTCATTAGGATCTTCAGGAACTCAGAGCTAGTCATTTATTTCTTGTAATACACAGGGTCTAGTGATTTAGTCACTTGCTTTCTTTATTATTTTATTAATTTCCATGATTCTGAGTTCAGCTGAGATAAATGAGGGGCTTGTGTCTAGAAGATGTGGCTGCCTTCTGCTCAGCTATCACTGATGATGCTAACACAGGCCATGTATCTGAGGAATTACAAAGATGGTGAAAAGGACTGAGAAGGGCTTCCCATGCCTCTCATCAGTTTCCATCAGTTAATCAACTAATACTTACCAAGCACCTATCACATGTAGGGGGCAGTTTCAATCAGGCAAACTGAAGATGTACAAGATATCATGCAGCCGTACTCTCAGTGGCTTGTAGGATTGTAAGGCACAAACGTGAAGAACAAGAGCATGCATGCTACAAGCAATAATGGGATAACCCCCATGAGTTTATCCGTACTGTTCTAAAGAAAAGATTCACAATAACCGTGTTTCTCAGTTTCCAAGAGGAAGAAACACTTTATTGATGTTTTAAAGTAAAAACATAGTGGAAATAGAAGAAAAGAGAAATCTGTGCATAGATGAGGGCAATAGCAAGCAGTCAAGGAGAATAAGACAAAGTTACATCATATCAGGTACTTAGAACATCCAGCCTCATTAGCTGGGGAAGCACCGTGGAGATAGCCAAGCTGGAGTCCCGATTGAGAGGCCTGGGTGGAGCATCCTCCCCACAGGTGAGGCTTCCAACTGACCATCTCCATAAGGGCCGTATTTATAGGGCAAATGACAAGGTCTGAAGTTAACCATGCGTTTGCCTACATGTGCAGTATGGAGCAAGCTGCATTCCTATGTTATCATGTCTTTACCTCTTCAAGGAGCTTGGGCTGTGCTTGCTTCCCCTCCCAGATTCCATTCTGGGGGCCAGCCCAGACTGAAGCCAGAGGGGATGCAAGGCAAGATTTATAGCTTTGGTGTCCAGAACAGAAGAGCCAGTTCTGACCTGGAAGCCAGCTAATGTCAACTAACCAGGCTCTGAAGGTCACTCATACAGCACAAGTCTCACACACAACATTCTTTAGCCTGCCTGTGTTTGTGTAGGTTGGGGTGGTCAGTTATGGAGGACAAATCACAGAAACTTCCATCCATATTGTACATGGACATGACAAGCTTCCTGACAACTGAGCAGAACATGGGCAGTTTTCAGAGGAGGTAGAATTGGTATTAGCTTAAAGTCTGGGTCAGTTTCCTTTGGTGGAGACTTTGTTTCTGGAACAGCATTTACTTAAACTCCTTTCTTTTTTGGTATCTATATATTTAAAAACTTCCAAAGGTAATACAGGCTCACTTAAAAAATTAAATAACACAGAAGTGTATATAATAAAAAGCGACAACTGTATACTTCCACACTTTCCTAAGGAAACCATTTACAGTTCAAAGTGTAGTTTCTGAAAATTTCTGTATGTATTAAAGAAGATGAAGTCCTTCTTTCCAGCCTCTTCTATTTCTGTCTCCTTCCTTTTCCTGTCACCCATCTCCCCCATACTGTGGTGTTTAGAAAAACATGCTTGAGGTTAAGAGGTGAGTTTTTAGACCCACTTGCTCTCTAGTCCAGTTCTGTCTGAGAACTTAAGGAGACAAATTAGCACAGCTTTTCTCCAGAGGCTTTGCCCCTTCTCAAAACCAGCTCTCTTAGGGCCTTCAACTTTTCACCTACACTAACTTTAGCTAACTAGTGTGCACCACCTTCTAGCTCTGGGGAGGTTCTGCACAATCTGCTGAGGCAGAAAACAGAAGGAAACCTGGCTAAACTTGAGCCAGGCACATAAAGAGCTTCTCAGTTAACAACTGACCCTGTTAGCTGTCTCATCAGACATTCCCACTGTTTCTAGAGAAATGTAGCAAAGAAAGAAGGGAGAGAGTGGATGAAGTGCTTACTCACATATTGCTCCCTCAAGAGTAGAAAGACGTTTCTTGTTTTCAATGTGGATAGAGGAAGAGGCTAGAGAATGAGGGTTTCATCATAACCCTGCTGGGGAGGACAAGTGAAGTCAGCCAGCCTGTGACCCACTCTCTCCCTTCTCTTGGGAAGTAATGACCTTAGAGGAGGGAAAAGAAAACAGGTGATGTGGTTGAACCCGCTTGTCAACTGGACCTCTAGGTAAATAGACTGATGATGTTTGCTAGGAGGAAGAGACTTTATCTAGAGAATGCTCCTGCTGGGATGTCTCTGGCTTAAGGATTTCTTACAGTTAATAAACCCAGAATGTTTGAGTTTATGAGACATCATTCCCTCCAGAATATCATCCAAACTGTATAACTCTCTGAGTGTAAAGTAGAGATGTTGCATAATTGAAATGTTCTCAACAGAGCAGTAATAACCCACAAATTCCATATTAGAGGACTCTCTATTAAAAAAGAAAAAAACCCTCATTTATTATTCTGGTCCAGAGAGTATGTGTTCAGTGTGGTAAAGGGCGTAAGGGATCATGAGGTATGTTCCAGACTTTAGTATGCTTTTTTCACTTGTGTTAGTAAAGCTTGACACCAGGAAAAATCTTTAATTCCTGTGGGTCTGACTTGACAATTTTATCCTCTGTAGCTCACCTGGGCATATACTTCTGCAATTTTCATCTTTCAATAAACAGTATATAGTCATGTTACTTACATATATAGACCTGTATCATGGGGCTTGATGGAGAACTTCTTAAGTATGCAGAACGTCAGAGCTGCAGAATATATAAGCTGGTAGCAAGAGTCCCAGGTGATTTGTATGCATACCAAAGTATAAGAAGCACTGGTACAATGAAGCTCACTCTCCAGCTATTGTCCAATTTTTTGGTGCCAAGCCTTCTTGACACTATTATTTATACTATTGGTGTCTAACCACTTTCTTATCTTCCATTTTCTTTCCAGCACACTGCAATCTGGATGTGGTTACTTCCTGTCAAAGTCATCTAGCTCAAATTTTTAGCATAATTTGGACCAATTGAGTGCCTTTTTAAAAAATCACTTTCTTTTCTCTTTTTTTTCTTGTTTTTGTTTCTTTGTGACATTTTATTTGCTTCTCTTCCTACTTTTTTGTCTTCTTTCTCTCACTTTTTTATCTGCAAGGTATATAGATATTGCAGTGTCTCTAGGTTTAGGCTTGGCTCCTCTTCTTAATTTTCCCTCTGTGTCTTTGGGTGATTTCATTTTGCTATATAGCCTTATAAACCACTTAAATATTGATTTTTTCCAAATTCATATCTCTAACCTAACCTTCTCTTCTGAACTCCAGACAGTTTCTTCAGCTGTCAAACTTGACATATCCACATGGATTTCTAATTGGCACCTCGGTCTAGCACACCCAAAATGAATCTCATCACCCCCACTACATCCTTTTAGCCTCGTATCCCTTCTCCCAGCTAGTGGCGACAATATCATCCATCCAGTTGGTTGCTCATTGTATCATTGAAACCCCCTCTGCCTGACCTCTACATTCATTCCACTCACATATTTCGTCATTTACACTTCCAAAATACATCTCACATCTGTCTACTTCTCTCTATTATCTCAGTCACCATATCTCTCACAGGAACAACCGCAAGAAGCTTCCTAAGCAGTTTCCCTGATTCTAGAACAATGGATTACCTGCCCAGTTGTCATAGTAATATTCTAAAAATGTAAATTGGATGTGTCACTCTCCTGCTAGTAATTCATCAGAGGCTTCACTTTGAACAAAATGCAGATTCTTTTCCTGCATTACAAGATTCTACATGACCGGCCTCTGCTTTCTTCTCAGAAGCCATATTCTCTACTAATTTCCCGGGATCAGTAACCTCCAGCTTCCCAGGGCCTGCTCTGTTCTCCAGAAACACCCATTTACTCCTATCCTAATGCCTTTGAGTTTCTTTTGTCTTCTCACAGGAATGTTTCCTACTGCTTTATCTACCAGCACACACACACATACAGTCACACACACACATACATGTCTATATAAACATATCTGTGTATGTATGTATATGTGTGTGTACATGTACACAGACACATACATATACAAACTCACATGCACACACACACACATATGCCTGCCCACATACCCCTAGTCAGCTTCTTACCCTTCATATCTCATTTCCAATGTCAAATCCCTAGAGATGTTATTTCTGACAACCTAGTTCTAACAGTTTTTCAGTTGATTTGCTTGGCTTTTCTAGGGAGAAAATGATTCATCAACAAAGACAATGTGGTCTTTCTTTCAGTGTTCATATTGCATTTCATTTTTAAAATCTAGATCCTCTAGCTGAGATCTCCAGAAAAATATTGAATAATTGTGGTGAAAATATATCTCTGTTCCTGATTTTAAAGAAAATGTCTGTACTGTTTTTGCAAACTATGGTATTTTGATCTTACTTTTTGACAGATAAACTTCCTCAAAGTCCAGAGAGCTTTCTTTTAATGCTATCTTACTAAGAGTTTTATTTGAAATAAAAATTGAGTTTTATTAAACACTTTCTGGACATCTATGAAGGTTATTATAAAGTTTCCCCCTTTTATTAAAGTATTTTCTACTTTCAGGGCATTTTTACATTCTTGAAGTATATTTTCCTTAGGATTTTTCATCTGTATTTATTGGGGAGATTAGATATCATTACCACTATCACCTCTATTACTACTACTACTACCATTGCTATCCTCTTGTACTTGAGATTCTGACAATCGTATAGAATTAAAGGGGAATGTCTCCAACGTTCATTGTGTGCTGGGGCAGATTAATTTCTGTATTCCTTGAGATGTTTTAGAACCCATCTGGAGTTTTTTTTGCAATGGATTTTTAACTATCTTTTTAATTTCTTCTATTGTTATCAATATATTGGAATCTTTCATTTCTTTGTGTCAATATTGATCATTTTTTCCTGAAAATTATCTACTATGTATTTCCACATTTACTGAAATAATGTTATACAGAGCATTTTTCTAAAATGTGTTATGCTTCTTAGTATCTGTGGTTATATTCCCATTTTTATCCCTACTGTCTATTCTGTTGTATTTTCCCACTAATCTTTATCGTACTTACCAGGGTGTTGCATTTTTTTATTGGTCTTTTTAGAGAACTTGCTTTTGGTTTTATTGAGTCAGCTTGGTTTTGTTGTTCTCTATTTTATTAATTTTTAATTTTATCTCAATTCCTTCATCCATTTGCTTCCTTTATGTTTATTCTATTCTTCTCTAACTGTTATGGATTGAATTTGCACTTCATTTATATTCATTCATGTTTTCTTACAAACAGAATGCTGTACCATTTACATTGGACATTCTTTTGGCTGAATCCTTGAAGTATTCTTATTATTCTTTTTGAATGATCTGTAATTTCAGCTTTTAGTAGGGGAACAACTTGTTAGTGCTACATCATCAAATTTATTAAGTGAGTTACTTATTCTCCAAGTTAGTGTGTCAGTTTACCTGAAGCCCCAGTATATATTCCACTTCTTAAATAGAAAACTTCTTGACTGGGCCTGGGGAGAGGACACAGCTGCCAGTCATTTGGGCAAGAGTAGCTCGTGCAGGACATCTTTCACAAGTTACCTATGACTTAACTCTTATTTCTGTTCTCAAATCCTACTGACTCTGATTCTCCACCCTCCATTATCTTTTGGGAAAATCAGTACTCATTTCATCACCCACATTGGGTTGTGGGATCCACAGATCTGCTTAATTCCACCATCTGCTTTAGGTGTTTGAGAGCTTTAACAGTGTTTCTATGTTATTTACTTAAATTTCCTGGTTTATAATAATTGTCCTCTCCTACTCTCCTATTCTCTGTCTTTCCCTGTCCTCTTTCTCTCCTTCAGCTAAAGAGTATCTCTCCTTGGGGCACCTGGGTAGCACAGTCGTTAAGTGTCTGCCTTCAGCTCAGGGCATGATCCCAGCATTCTGGGATCGAGCCCCACATCACGCTTCTCTGCTAGGAGCCTGCTTCTTCCTCTCGCACTCCCCCTGCTTGTGTTCCCTCTCTCACTGGCTGTCTCTATCTCCGTCGAATGAATAAATAAAAATCTTAAAAAAAAAAAAAAGAGCATCTCTCCTTTTGCATCTTTTCCTTAAATGTGTTTTATTTGAAAATACTGAAAAATATGAAGTGAAAATTACCTTTAAAGAAGTAAAGCTACATCTCCAATCCACCTTTCTGAAAGTGATCACTACTAATATATTGATGAGTATATTTTCCAATTTTTCCCTATATGTGTGGTAATAGGTGTATGTATGAATAGCTTTATGTAGGAATTTTTTTTTCTTCAAAATGTTCCCCTGGTAGTTTGCTTTTTTCACTTAATAAATCAGTAACACTGTGCTTTTACTTCAAATTTTATCTTTTTCTCGTCATTTGTAATTTGGGCAGCAAACAGAAATAACAACCATGAGCTCACTTACTACAAGAAACTCTCCTCACTTCCCACAAGGCTATTTGTGTCTTTTATTGAATTAAAATATTTTTCAAGACCTTCTGAGAGTTGCTAAATAAAATCACATAGATCTACCAGAAAAAAAAAAAAAATCCCCAAACCAAACACCACAACTTTCAGTCTTTCAATCTGAAGATGAAATATAGCTTGTATGTAATTAGGAGTAAAGAGCTAAAGGCAAGGGACTTTTTATCATCCCCTAAATCTGAAGACCAACGATTGCATTACACATGCCTGGAAATTCTTGAAAGTGAGATTTCAGAAAATGACAAACACCCTGATCATTTTATCTTGTGATGAATCTTTCCCTAGAGAAACCTGTCAAACTTTCTAAGTGAAAAGTTAATTTAAGATTTTTTCATCTGATGGCATAAGTGAGATTGACTTACAATTTTGTTTCCAAATTTTTGTCTTGTTTTTGTCTTAACTAGAAATCAGGGCTTAAAAGACCCATAAAATGAAATGCAGTGTTTATTTTTTAGTTTCTAGAACATTTTGTGAAATTTATGCATTCTTTTTTACTTTAGAGGTTGTTAATAAAACCATCTAGCCTGGGCTCTTTTGTGGGGATGGGGGATTTCTGACTTGGACTTCCATTTATTAAATGATACTTAATCTGTTTTGGCCTCTTTTATTCAGTGTTCATTTAATTTACATTGTCAAATTTCATTATAAAATTGTTTAAAGTACTTAAGAATGAAAAAAAATCTCTACTGTGCCTATAGTCTATGTCTTATGCCTTTTTCATTGCTAATATTATTTATCTTTGACTTCCCTCTTCATCAGTCTTGCCTGAAGCTTATTATGTTTAATTAATTTTTGCAGAGAAAAAAAATGATTTTTTATTTCCTCATTAATCTTTATTTGCTTTTAACCTCTTGCTATTTTTTCTTAGGTTTCAAACCAAATCATTGGATATAATCTTTTAAATATTAAAAAACTTATTTGAGCACTTTACTCCTTCGCCATATTCCATCTTTTAATACATAGTATTTTCACTGTGATTATTAAGCAGACCTACATTTGTAATTTCCACTTCTAAATGCATAGGTTTCTTTTAGCTGTAATTTTGTTATTTACTTTTAATTGTATTATGTTGTGACCAGAGAATGTGGAATTTGTTGAGACTAACTTTGTGGCCTACCTAACACATGGACCATATCCTCACATACATTTCAAAAGAATGTGTATTCTCTTTATTGATTACAGTTTTACTAGCTATTAGATTGACCTCTTGGTTTTTTCTCCTTTTTTCATTGAAATATAATTGACATAACATTGAATTAGTTTGGGGTATATAACTGATTTAAAATACGTGTATATTGTGTCATGTTTTTTAAAAAATCAGTCTTTAATATTCTTTCTTCATTTTTGTTTTTGTAATCTATAAATTTCAAAATCTCCCACAATGATAATAAATTTCTTTCTGTATTTATGTTTTGGCTTTTTATATATAATACAATGTTATAATTTAAGTGTTAACTAGGCACAAAAAGTTATAAACTTTTAATTCTGAATTACGATATAAGGATTTTGAAAGACAGAATTTGAGAATCTGTTCTAGGACTTTTAAGCCTCCTCATCCATTTCTAAGATCTAAGAGTACTGAGAAAGTGGGGAAGAGGGGATTTTACGAGCAGATGTCCTTAGAGAAAGCTCAGAGTCCTCTCCTACCTCTAATGTTGCTGATGGGGGTAGGGTGGGGAGTTTCTTGTACTCTTTCGTCAGGTCTGATGAGGGCTTCCCATGGCTCCATTCTGTAATTATGAATTACGTTCTCAGCTGGTGAGTGATAGTAAAAACAAATGCCTGAAGAGGCTCAAGCAAGCTGTTGTGCTGAGATCTGTCCCCTGTCCAGAAAATTTAGAGGGTGGGAGGGTGAAGTCTAGCTGCCCTGTTGGGAGCAAGGCCAGTAGAGTGATATCATATATAGGATTGGCTAGCTCTCCCAAGGGATGCAGGAGAAGTTATTGAGGACCAATGTGGCAAGATGAAAAAGGCTGAGTTGGAGAGAAGGATGTTCATTAGGTCCAGTAAACTGCATGAAGTGAGGTGTAAAGTACCAGATACCTAGAGGCTGGGAGAGTTTAGAGTGGGCAAGTGAGAACTTTTCCATGCCCTTAACTCACTTCCTTCCTTAGACCTTCAGAGCCTTTATTAGAAGCAACAGTAACTATTAGAAAAAGAGGAAAAATTGAACAAAACCAAGATGAATGGCAGCAAACAGAACAGATTAGACAATGTTAAAGTAATTATTTGCAAAATCATATAGTAGAAAGAGTAGTAAGAATCTGGAGAAACTTCAGAGATAAGAAGAGAAAGGTCAGTGTGAAGGAAGAAAGAGGAGGAAAAAGAGCTAATATTTATTAAAACCTGAATATATTACACATACCAAATATTGTTGTACCCATATTCTTTCATTTAATTGTTGGTTTTACTACCCCCATTATTACAGATAGCAAACCGAGGCTTACAGACTTTGGAAACAGTAGAAACTTGACCAAGGCTAACTACAGCAATTTATTATGAATCACCTAAGGATGTACATGGTAGAAAAGAAAAGAAATTATACAAGAGATTGAGGAAGGGAATTTATAAATATACCCCAAGGAAGTTTCAAAAGTGGACTGGAGGGAGCTGTTCTGTTTTTGTTTTTATTCTTAATTTATTAGAAGTATAGAATTGAGTTAACTATTCCTCAGTCATGACACTCTAGGATCTCCTTTCTCACTTCTCCATTTGTAATCTATTTTATGTTTTGTCTTTAGCTCTCATGCCCACTATCCTTCACACCTCCCTTCCCATAGGCATCACTGTTAGGCTTTCAGTTAGTCTTTCTAACGCCCCATTCACACAATCATTTGCTTTGGTGCCTATCTGTGCAAATTTTATAGTATTAACTGTGTTTTAAAAATAAGTTAATGGCATTGTGCTATAAATGTCATTCTGTTTCTAGCTGTTTTTAATCAAGACTAATTTTGGAGCTCTATCTACACTGCTCTAGAAATATCTCATTCAGTCCTGACTGCTGCATAGTAGTTTAAACCTCCACCAGATTTTTGTCTCCATTTGACAAGTGATGGTTATCTAGCCTACTTTACTTCCATGAACCCATTCTTTGGTGGTCCTTGAATATGTTTTCTCATGTATCTGTGAATCTATATCCAATACTGGAATTGATCATTGGTGATGGGTCATAGGCCACACTGTATACACATACTGAAATTTTGGTAAATACTTTCAGACTTCTCCCTATAATGGCTGTAATAGTTTATCATCTCACTCCTAGATCATGAGAGGTCCACTTTCCCTATATCCTTACATGTTCTTGATGCTACCTGAATTTCTTTTTTTTTTTCCAATCTGAGGGATGTAAAGTACTGTGTTGTTTTAATTGTCATTCCATAATTACTAGTAAGATTGAACATTTATTGTTATATTGTTATTTGCTTTTATGATATTTACCTAATTATATTTTTTATTCATTTTTTCTGAGTTGCTTGTCTTTTTCTTATTTTCAGAAATTCCTTCTGGTTTCAGCTCTTAATCAGAAGATATAAAATTTATGATGAGTTTCCAAATGTCTCCTCCAGATAACTTCAAATGACATGAATTGCTGCCTAATTTATTTTGTTCTAATATAATATTATTGAACATTTCATTTTTCCATGTATTTTCTAGTTTCCCTTTGGCTCGTACTACTCTGTAATGGAGCTTACCTTGTCTTGATTAATTTTTCTCAGATGTGCCATGAGACATAGTTTTGGGTGGGTACACTCTAAACTTAGCACTGAGAATCCAACCTCTGAGTTTCCATATTTTTGAAATAGCCCTCTCCAGGTTCAAAAACACAAAAAGAAAAGAGAAAAAGGAGGCTTTACTTTGCCCCATGTTTTTGTTTTATTTTACTTTCCCCAATATCCTGTTAGAACAAAGTCACCTTATGGTCCTATCATGCAAATTCCAATCCTCTATTCTGTCTCTTGCTAATTAATGCACTTTAACTAGAGTCTCCCAAGGCCATTTTTAGTTTATTTTCCTAAACATAGTAGGATCTACCTCCATCTGGCATTGCTGCCACCCGTGAAGTATATGGTCTCCTGGCTCCCTGTTGGTAATCAGAAGCCACTGTATTTCCAGTCTGGCTACTTCAAAGGCATGCATTTTACAACTGGGGTTCCAGGGCACCTCTGTCGAGGCCTTGATGTGTGTGGTTTGCTCTCTTCTTCCATAGATGATTTAGAAAAACTCAATATAGAGATTCTAGTTCTTGGGATGGTTCAGCAGAATGAACAATTAAGTTCAGAATTTCGTTTTTTTATTTAGAATTTGCTTCTAGTAAATTTGAAGATGTCGTCTTTTCATGATACAGCTTACTTTGTTTGGGATTTTATATCCTGTATTTTACATCTTAATGCCCCATAAAATATCTGTAATGCATTGAATTCTTGAAAATAGAAATCACCTTTTAATGACTCTCATATATTAGTGTAAGGCATATGAAGTTGCTCTCATATATTGTATCACCTCATATATCACACAAACCATGTGATATTGCTGCTTTGAGGTCAAACATGTTCAAATATTAGCAATTCCATTCCACATGGTTCCACCTAATATATAAAAGTAAATGCATTATATTTGAGTATATGTGGGTTAGAGGACTTGAATGGCTTACTTACCTGTGTCCAGTTAGTAAATAGTGAGCAAGCACTTGCTTGATACCGGTTTCCTGACTCAAGCGTGGAACAGGAGCACCTCAGCACAACTAGAGTTAGAATTAATTAGTAGAATTATTAAGACAGCCTCAACTTCATTTATAACTACAAGCATGGGATGTTGAGGTGCTTAGCTGGTCATAATTATTAATTTATGCTATTTTAAGATAAGTAATGTATGATATGTTGAAAGAGAGAAACTTCCTGCTGTTTCGGCATAGGAGAAAACACAATTAACTCTTTAATGTAGAATTTATATTTAAATTATACTCTTTTGAAGAACCTTTTCCAATAAAGATAACTGAGTTTTAATTACTATTTGTAAAACGTCCATATCAATGTCTGGCATTCCAGATATAAGACGGCACAATTGGAGGATTAATTCTGAGTTAATGAGCTCATTTTCTTCTCCTAACTTGCAGAAAAGAGCAATAAATAACATCTCTATAATGGAAATTGGGAAACTGTGTTGCCCATAGAATTTGAGAATTGCAAGGGAGCTTCAAAGACTATCTAGGTCAGTTTTACCATTTCTCAGATGAGAAAACCGAGGTTTAGTTAGCTGTCAAGGCTGGCACAGTGGGAGCAGTTCAGGGACAGCTAGCCAGAACACCCAATTTCCCCATGTTCTTGTTCTGAATGAGAATAAATTCCCCATTACATACTGCATTCTTTAAACGGTTAATCCTTGAATGAGAAGCATGGGCTGGAAGTGGGCATCCTCCAGACCCCTTATTTCAGGCCTTCATTATTTTCCTCCTCATTGCTTGCAACAAGAGCTTTCTATCCATTACCCTTTCTTCCAGTCTTGGCCTGCTGCAACCCATTTTCCACATTACCAAAAGAATGATCTTATTAAGATGTGTATTTCATATACCATTTCCCTGTTTAAACATGTCTAGTAGATTTTAGGAGAAAACACAGATTCCTTAGTGTGACACCAGATTTTTTCTGAACTGATTTTTGCCTGCCACCGTTGTTTCATTACTGCTTGGTAATTTCCCCTCAGATACGGTACAGACCCAAGTACTGATAGTTCACAAATGTACCAATCTCTTATGTATCTCTGGGCCTTTGCAAAGGCTATCTCCCCTGTCTGATGCACTGCCCCTACCTCATTTTCATCAACACCACCCTTCCCCCCTCCCCCGGGCCACTTTCTTGGCCTGGACAAGTCTTAGCTGAACTTCAACACTCAGGCACAAAGCTACGTCTTTCAATGCCTTCCCTGAGTTGTCCTCCATTTTCCTAATTGCTTCCCAAACACCCTGGGCTTATTGTGATCCCAGGAGTTGTGATATGTATTATAATTCCGTATCTTTGGATTCCATCTCCTTTGGATCTTGACAGTGTCTTTCACAACTGATTTGGGTGGCCCATACGATGTTTTGTAGGCCCTCACAGTACCACTTGCCATCAAGCATATCACACTTAAACTTCAGGCCACCTCATTTGCATACGCTCTAGGGAGAAGCCTGGACATATGGCCATATGCTTGAAAGCTATTTTTGTCTTCTTTAAAGGAATCTCTCCCCCCACCAGTTTTATATGCTTCAGGGACCATAAAACCTGAGACATCTTAGTAAGATACTCAATAGGTGTCTGTAGAATGAATGATTAAATATACTTCATTTTTGTTGTTATCAAATAGCTTTGCTATTACTAATAATATGCTTATCTATGAAGTCTCCCCTATTGTATTTATTACCAATTCACTTTTGTGCAATGCCATGGAAAAAGTCAAACATATCTGCTATTTTTTTTTAAGATTTTATTTATTTATTTGAGAGATACAGAGCAAGAGAGAGCATGAGTGGAGGTGGGGAGAGGGAGAAGCAGGCTCTCCGCTGAGCAGGGAGCCCAATGCAGGGCTCGAGTCCAGGACCCTAGGTCATGACCTGAACTAAAGGCAGACACTTAACTGATTGAGCCACCCAGGCAGCCCAGCAGATCTACTGTTATTTGGAAGCCTGTAACTCCCACCACCCTTCATCCATTTGTCCATCTCCCCCACTCTTCTCTTTGGCTATCATCAGTTTGTTCTTTGTGTTTACAAGTCTGATTCTTCTTTTTGTTTGTTTATTCATTTGTTCTGTTTTTCAGATTCTACATATGAGTGAAATCATATGGTATTTGTCTTTCTCAGTCTGACTTATTTTGCTTGGCATAATACCCTCTAGGTTCATCCATGTTGTCACAAATGATGCAGTCTCATCATTTTTTGTGGCTACATAGTATTTCATCACACACACGCACGCACGCACACACACACACTGCATCTTCCTTATCCATTCATCTATCAATGAACATTTAGGTTGCTTCTATATCTTGCTATTGTAAATAATGCTGCAATAAATACAGAGGTTCATATATCTTTTCAAATTAGTGTTTTCATTTTCTTTCAGTAAATACCCAGTAGTGGAATTCTTAGAATATATGGTATTTCTATTTTTAATATTTGGAGGAACTTCCATAGTGTTTTCCACAGCAGCTGCCAATTTACATTCCCACCAGCAGTGCGCACGGGTTCCTCTTTCTCCACAACCTCACCAATACTTGTTATTTCTTGTATTTTTTATTTTAGCCATTCTGGCAGGTGTGAGGTGATATTTCCTTGAGGTTTTGATTTGCATTTCCCTGATGATGAATAATGTTGACATCTTTTCATGTGTCTGTTGACCATCTCTGTGTCTTCTTTAGAAAAATGTCTTTTTAAGTTGTCTGTCCATTTTTTAATTGGATTGTTTGTTTCTTTGGTGTTGAGTTGTGTAAGTTCTTTTTATTTTGGATATTAACTCCTCATAACATACATCATTTGGAAATATCTTCTCCTATTCAGTAGGTTGTCTTTTTGTTTGTTGATGGCTTCCTTTGCCATACAGAAGCTTTTTATTTTGGTGTAACCCCAAGAGTTTAATTTTGCTTTTGTTTCCCTTGCTTGAGGAAACATATCAAGAAAAATGTTTCTATGGCCAATGTCAAGGAAATTACCACTTATGTTCTTTTCTGGGACTTTTATGGTTCAAGCCCCACATTGAAGTCTTTAATCCATTTTGAGTTTACTTTTGTGTATGGTGTTAAAAAGTGTTTCTAGTTTCCAGCGTTTTCCAGTTTCATTCTTTTGCATGTAGCTGCCTAGTTTCCCCAGCATCATTAATTGAAGAAACTGTCTTTTCCCCATTGTAAATTCTTGCCTCCTTTGTCATAGATTAATTGACTATACAAGCATGGGTTTATTTCTGGACTCTCTGTTCTGTTGGTCTATATGTCTGTTTTTGTGCCAGTACCATCCTGTGTTGATCACTACAGTTTTGTAGTATATCTTGATATCTGGAATTATGATACCTCCAGCTTTGTTCTTCCTTCTTAGGATTGCTTTGGCTGTTCAGAATCTTTTGTGGTTCCATACTAATTTTAGTATTACTTGATCTAGCTTTGTGAAAAATGCTGTTGCTGTTTTTTTATAGGGATTGCTCTGAATCTGTAGATTGCTTTGGGTAGTATGGACATTTTAAAAATATCAGTTCTTCCAATTCATGAGCATGGAATCATTTTCTATTTGTTTGTGTTGTCTTCAGTTTCTTTCATCAGCATTTTGTAGTTTTCAGAGTACAGTTCTTTCATCTCCTTAGTAAAGTTTATTCCTAGGTATTTTATTCCTTTTGGTGCAATAGTAAATGGAATTGTTTTCTTACTTTCTCTTTATGCTACTTTATTATTAGTGTATAGAAATGCTTCCAATTTCTGGGTATTAATTTGAATCCTACAATTTTATTGAATTCATTTATTACTTCTAGTATTTTTTTAGGGTTTTCTACGTATAGTATCATGTCATCTACAAGTAGTGATAATTTAACTTCTTCCTTACAAATAAATATGGATGCCTCTTATTTTTCTTGTCTGATTGCTATGGCAAGGACTTCCAGTGCTATGTTGAATAAAAATAGCAAGAGTGGGCATCCTTGTCTTGTTCCTGATCTAAGAGGAAAAGTTCTATTTTTTTTTTTTTTTTTTTTACCGTTGAGTATAATGTTAGCTGTGGGTCTTTCATATATGGCCTTTATTATGTTGAGGTATGTTTCCTCTAAACCTACTTTGTTGAGAGTTTTTATCATGAATGGATGTTGAATTTTGTCAAATGTATTTTCTGTATTTATTGAGATGATCATGTGATTTTTATTCTTTGTTTCATTGCTGTGGTTTATCACATTGATTAATTTGTGAAAATGGAATCATCCTTGTATCCCTGGAATAAATCCCACTTAATCATGGTGAATGATTATTTAATGTAGTGTTAACTGCAGTTTGCTAATATTTCATTGAGTATTTTTGTATCTGTGTTCATCAGGAATATTGGCAGTAGTTTTCTTTTTCTGTGCTGTCTTTGTCTGGTTTGGTATGAGGGTAATGCTAACCTCACAAAATATATTTGGAAACTCTCCTTCCTCTTTTGTTTTTTGTAATTGTTTGAGGAGAATAGGTATTGACTCTTCTTTAAATGTTTGGTAGAATTCACCTATAAATCCATCTGGTCGTGGACTTTTATTTTTTGGTAGTTTTTTGAATACCAGTTCAATTTTGTTACTAGTAATTGGTCTGTTCAGATTTTCTATTTTTTCCTGAAATATTCTATTTCTTTTGTTTCTTTCAGTTTCGGAAGATTGTATATTTCTAGAAATTTATCCATTTCTTCTAGGTTAATTTGTTGGCATATAATTTTTTGTAGTATTCTCTAGTAATCCTTTGTATTTCTGTGGTGTCAGTTGTTACTTCTCTTTCATTTCTGATTTTATTTGAGTCCTTTCTCTTTTTTTCTTGAAGAGTCATTGATCTTTTATATTGTTTTGTTTGTTTGTTTTAATCTCTATGTCATTTATTTCTTCTCTGATCTTTATTATTTCCTTTCTTCTCACTTTGGGCTTTGCTTGTTCATCTTTTTCTAGTTCCTTTAGGTGTAAGGTTAGATTGTTATTTGAGCCTTTTCTTGTTTCTGAGGTAGGCCTGTGTCACTATGTATTTCCCCCTTAGAACTGCTTTCATATGTCCCAAATATTTTGGACTATTGAATTTTCATTTTCATTTTTCTCTGTGTATTTTTTAAGTTTCTTCTTTGATTTCTTCATTGCCCCATTGGTTGTTTAGTAGCAAGTTGTTTAGCCTCCACATGTTGCTGTTTTTTTCTAGTTATTTTTTCTTGTGATTGACTTCTAGTTTTATACCATTGTGGTCGGAAAAGATGCAGGTATGATTTTAGTACTCTTAAATTCAAGAAACCGGTTTTGTGGCCTAACATCTGATATATCCAGGAGAATATTCCATGTGCACTTGAAAAGAATGTGTATTCTGTTGGTTTTCAGTGGAATGTTCTGTATATATGTTATGTCCATCTGGTCTAATGTATCATTCAAAGACACAGTTTCTTTATTCATTTGCTGCTTGGAAAATCTATTTATTGTTGTAAATGGGGTGTTAAAGTCCCCTACTATTCTTGTATTAACATAATTTGTCTCTTTAAATTTATTAATATTTGCTTTCTGTATTTAGGTGCACTCTAGTTGGGTACACAAATATTTACAATTGCTATATCCTCTTGTGGATTGATCCCTTTGTCATATGTAATGCCCTTCTTTGTTTCTTGTTACAGTCTTTGTTTTAAAGTCTGTTTTATCTGATATAAGATTGCTACCCCACCTTTTTTACCCCACTTCTATTTGTATGATAAATGTTTTCCCATCCCTTAAATTCTGGTCGATATGTGTCTTTAGGCCTTAGGTGAGTCTCTTGTAGGGAGCATATTAGATGGGTCTTGTTGTTTTTACCCATTCTGCCATCCTATGTCTTTTGATCGGAGCATTTAGGCCATTTACATTTAAAGTAATTATTGACAAGTATGTACTTATTGCCATTTTGTTAATTGTTTTCTTACTGCTTTTGTAGTTCTCTGTTCCTTTCTTCTCTTGCTCTCTTCATGACTGATGAGCTTCTGTAGTGTTATGTTTGATTTTTTTCTTTTTATTTTTTGTGTATATAATATAGGTTTTGAGTTTGTGATTACCATGAGGTTCATATATAACATCCTAAGCATATGGGAATTTATTTTAAGTTGATGGTCTTTTAAGTTCAAATACATTCTCTAAAATGTGTTTTTTTAACTCCCTTGTCCACATTTTATGTATATGCTATTAGATTTTGCATCTTTTTATTCATAATTATTTCATCTTAATTATGACTTTTTCTTTTCCACTTAAACAAGTCCCTTTTTTGGTGTGTATGTACACATGGAGGAGTTGAGTTTAGGGTCTTCCCATTTCACTATCTTGGACTGAAATGCTCTGTACTTTCAACAATATGTTATCTTCATATTTCTTAAATGTGAAGATTTATGCTAATATAATTTGTATATTTTTTGCCTTCTCTGTAAAAGTAAGAGAATGATATTTAGTCTTTTTCATATTGCAGACCAATTATGTTAATAAAACTTTTAATTACAAAAGTAGAATGACTGTGGAGCTCATTACAATTTTGTCTAGAGAATTGTGGTTTGGGGACCCAGCTTAACAAGTAATTGTCACTGAAATGTGGTTTAAAGGCATTTCCCTTGGAGTCATTGTGGCTGAACCCTTAGTGTCATAAGGAATGTAGAGAAGGTAGAGAACTGACTTCCATGCATTTATTTACTCACTTATCATATATCATAAATATCATATTTACTATATATACATATGTATATAAAATCATATAATATGTGTCAATTCCTAGGAACTTGAAGCCTAAAATCAAATAAGGGATAACAATGTTAAGCAAATGGGTTCAGACTGAGATATCAGAAAAAATGGGAGAAAGAAGTACAAATGGAATCGTTAAGGGCATTGAAGGTCATAGTTTGGAGGATGTTTTTATTCAGTTACAGTAGAAAGCCATTGGAGGATTTTAGTCAGAGAACTAATGAGTTGCAATTTATTTTTTTTAAACATAAATTTATCTACTTTAAAAAAATGATTTCATTGTGCACAAGAGTAGAGTATATAAGACCTGTTAATGTGGAACTTATGGTAAGACAATGAGAGACTGGATTAGGGAGGTGGTAATGGAGATAGAGAAAAGAAAATAGATTTGAGATATATTTTAAAGTAGAACTTTGACAGACTTTGGTAATGGATTCTGTATTAGGATTGATGTAAAGGCACAGATCAACAGTGACTTTTTTTTTTTTCTATACTTGAAGGATGATGATAATGCCATTTGCTGAGATGAGGAAACAATGAATAGGAGAAATATCAAGACTTCTGTGAGAGTAAAGTAGGTAATGTCTTGTACCAAGTCTGACTCAAGCTGGCAGATTTTCAAAATGTTTTATAAAGCGAACAATCATGATAGCTCTTCCAGTTTCCTCTCAATTGAACCTACTCCTCATATACCATATGAAATATCCAGAAGGGTGGCTTTTGATGATGCTGTCTCTACAATTTGCTTCATTGTCTTGTTAGATATTAAGTGGTATGCTCTGCTTCCATTTAGCTGCAATATCTGGCCATTCCACAATCTTTGTATTCTCTCACTTTCCATAGTTTAAGTCCAACATTGTGCCTTGCTGATTCCAAGTTGTCTAATTTATGCATGAGATAAGTGAAATTGGATTTCTATAACAGGCAAGGAATACTATTGATATGGAAGCAGGAGATACATGCTAAAGCAATTAGCTGGGTACCAAGGAGAGCCATTATATAAAAAATCCAAGATTTTATCTTTGAGGTATAGCTAGTTCTTCATACCAGATATTAGCACATAGAAAATTTTAAAACTTCTATCCCTCACTGAGTATGGATATTTGTAGTACAACACATTTGTAAATACACTTATAGCTATTTATTTATGTCATTCAGTACAGTGCTACTCTGATGCTCAGATGTCATACAAGTATGAGTCTACATATACTACAGAAAATATTAAAGTATTGCATGTTGTAAAAGTTGTGGTAATGATAAGACACTATGATATGTTAATGATGATGTTGCTGCTGCTGATTTAACAAAAAGTCCAAGTTCCCTGATCATAATTTCCTACTAAAGCTTTAGCACTCTGAAAACCCCCTTTGCTGCCAATAATATTAGTGCTGATGCAAAGACAGGTAAGGAAATGAGAAAGGCAATAGGAAAAAAAAAGAAGAAAGAGAGAAAGGGTTATAAGAGATTAAGTTGATATCTTTTCAATACTGAAATGTGGTGTGATCGATTAGGGTCTTCTAAGAAAGTGTTGGGTTGTCCTCCCATTTCGTAGCTTTCTTCTTATCCCTTCAGGAGATTCTGTCTGCATACCTCTCTTGGGTCTTTAAAGCATTCCAACTTATTTATGCAGGATGTTACAAAAGAGACCTAAAGCTGAAAACAGATTGATATTAGAATGCAGATTATTTTAGTATTGCCTGCTATCCTTACCACATTGATTTGATTCTGACCATGAGTATAATTTAAGTAGAAATCCCAGCTTTTGCTCTGTCCTATCAATCTAGCATTCTATTGTCTTCTAGCATTTATTTTGGGTTATATTACTCACACAGCAGGTTAATGGTTTCCTTGGAATGATTCCTGCAATATTTTGGCCCTTGCATTTCTAAGTGTTTAATCTAAAACCAGACAAAGCTGTGCTTCCCAGAGCTTTGAATTCTCTTTTATTTGAATATTAGAGCAGCAAAGATGCAGATAATTAAGCACAGTTAGCCAACTTGCCAATGTTTCTTCCTTTTACTAAACTCACCACAACTTGTTATTTACTCACTTACAACTTTACTGATTTACTTGTTTTTTCATACTTATTTTAGGAAGATTTGAGAAGCTCAGGCATGAAATTGACACATTGAACTAGATTTATACTTTTGATTTTCAACTTATTTTAAATATAAGGAAATAATCATAATTCTATAAATTGTGACATTTTAACTTCCTAAATTCCCCCCCTACTATATAAAGGAAAAGTATACTTTAATAACATACAGCATGTTTAGTGAGGATAGTCCCATTTAGCTCTTTTATCTTTCTCCCCTGATACCTGGTATCCACCATCCTATTTTTCCTTCCCTTTTTCTTAGGCCACTTATCCTAAAGTCAGGCTGTTTCTTACTATAAGGAGTCAGAACTAAAACCAAAGAAACCAGAGTCCATTGCTCTTGCATGAGTAAGAGTACAAATTTTCTGTGCCTTAAAGGTAAACCATCTACTTGTGACTCACTCTTTCTTAGTAATCTACCTTTTAGCAATGTCCTTATCAAATGAAGCAGATAAAATTATGGTAGTGACTGCCAGAATGCTCTGGAGAGAGTAAAAATAGACCATGCTCTTCTCCAAAAGAAAGTAGTTGTGTAATTATAGAATCATGTTCCTATTTGTACAATTTAATTCTAAAGAATATTGCTCAAATATATATTCAAATAGGATGTTTCATCTAATACTATCTTTATATATATTCTAGATATTTTTCATTTCCATTTTTATATACATCAAAATGAAATGGATTATGTTTTTAAAGATCTCTACTGTTATGTAATGTTACTATTTAAATATCACTGAGATCTGTGGTATCTGTATAGAGCTTAAAGGAAGTGATCTACTTTGAGGGGGAAGAACAATTGACTTCAAAAACATCCCAAATCAGTCAAATAATGCAGTGTTTTTGCAGAAAGAAATGAAACAATAAAATGCTACTTTCCTCTTAAAAAAATCTTCCAAGTCTTAACAGTTATCCACTGACATCTCTGCTCAAAAAACAAGAAAGAAGAATGTTTAAAACCGTTCAGCTCCACAATTTGGAGATCCTGTAGGAACACACTCTTGAGCTTCATTTTTTTTTTATATAGTTTATAATTTTGACATTTGAATGCCATTGACTTCCCCTGCTTCTCACTCCTTTACTAGTCAAAGGTTTCTGCAAGGTTCAACTTGGTGTTTAAAAAATTTTTAACCAAACACAGAAGGGGTCAAGCAGTTCACTTAGCTCAATAACTACCTGGCATGGCTTACTATTAAAGGAATATACATTATTTATTTTTAATTAAAGAGAAAAAGTCAAAAAAGATTAAAGCAACAGAGAAATGATTTTGTATGTAAGAGAGAAGGCTACTAACAGCATAGGCTGTTATTCAGGAGATGCTAGTGACTAAAGGAAAGATTGTGTGACTCTATTCAGCCACAGCTAACCCTAGAGAGACATGGGCTTGCTGTTAGCCCTGGATGTACAGAAGAGACTAGATGACAGCTTCAGTGTTTTTGTTTTCAACCTGGACGATGCCAGTGATTTTGATAGTCTTAAGACCGACCGTCACTGCACACTCATTCTAGGATTGCCTCCATTTCCTCCTACTTCCTACCACACTAGAGAATTATAAAGTGATGACAGAGGATGAATTTAAATAAACCAGGAATAGGAAAAAAAAGGACCCAAATTCTTCAGAACTTAAAGAAAGAACTGAGAGCCAAAGGGATACTTGTCAGCCACCTCTTCTACCTTATAGGCATTCTGCTATGATTCTTGACCAATTAGTATATGAAAACAAGGTTCCATTTAAGGTCTTGGGTGGATGAGTCTTACTTTGATAGAGGGTGCCACTGTGTTGTTTGCAGGGATAATAGATGTAACATAATTGATTTGAGGTTATATCCAAGAGTGGATTTGCACTCATCATATGCATGTGATGATCACCTCTCATAAGCCTTTCATGGTTATTCTGTAGGTGGTAAAGTTTGGGATCATTGTATGAGGCCCAGAACTGATGGAAAAATTAGCCTTACTCTTTAGCTCAATTTGAAGCTTAAGAATTCATGAGAAATTTGTTATTCTAAGAAGTGCTTTCTGACCCTACCTAGAAATCTTAAGTGGTATCTACATTTAAAATTATGACAATAATGATTATTTTACATTTATACAGTGTCATATAATGTATAATATATGTCTATTTTATCATTTCCTATCTATGTTACCCAAAGATGAATATTTCTTCATGATTTTCCTGTTAACTGTTATAGAGCTGTGAACAGAACCAAGCATTATTTTTCTGACAGGGGAAAGAAGGCATAGAAAAATAATAGTTGACTTGCCTCTGGTTACATAGACCAATAAGTCATTGATTCTGGGTACTGTCCTGATTTCATGACCCTAATGACCTCTCTAATACCTCCAAAGTAGGCAGTTGTCATTTCATTATTCACTGTTTGGTAATCTTCTGACTAATATGTTGATCTGCATGTTTATTCAAATGGTGAGAGAAGATAGTTTCCATTCTTCACTTTTTCCTGATAAGGACGCTTTTCCACCCAGTGCTTTGTACTCTTGATTGAATCCTTACCTTATTTAAAGAATTGGTATCTCTATTGTTTGGAATGGTGGCCATTGGTGGGGTGTTGTGTGGAATTACTGAGTAAAGTCTAGGAATTAGAGTCCTCGTGTGAACATGGTGACAGAGATGAAAGATGAAATTGTTGTAAAAAGAAATAGGAATTTTCTCCCTGTAAATCTCTAAGTATATATTAAAAGATTTCTTAACTATCGATAAGGACTAGCAAAGATCTATAAAGAACTTACCAAACTCAACACCCAAAAAACAAATAATCCAGTCAATAAATGGGCAGAAGATGAACAGACACTTCTCCAAAGAAGACATACAAATGGCTTACAGACACATGAAAAAAATGCTCCATAGCACTTGCCACCAGGGAAATATAAACCAAAACCACAATGAGATACCACCTTACACCAGTTAGATTGGCCAAAATTAAGACAAGGAACAACAAATGTTGGTGAGGATGTGGAGAGAGGGGAACCCTCTTACACTCTTGGTGGGAATGCAAGCTGGTACAGCCACTCTGAAAAACAGTATGGAGGTTCCTCAAGAGGTTAAAAATAGAGCTACTCTTTGACCCAGCAATTGCACTACTGGGTATTTACCCCAAAGATATAAATGTAGTGAAAAGAGGGGGCACATGCACCCCAGTGTTCACAGCAGCAATGTCCATAATAGCCAAACTGTGGAAGGAGCCGAGATGTTGTTCAACAGATGAATGAATAAAGAAGATGTAGTTAATATATACAATGTAATATTACACAGCCATCAAAAAGGATGAATACCTACCATTTACATCGACATGGATGGAACTAGAGGGCATTATGCTAAGTGAAATAAGTCAAACAGAGAAAAACAATTATCATACGGTTTCACTCATATAAGGAATAATGCAGAGGACCAAAGGGGAAGGGAGGGAAAACTGAATGGGAAGAAATCAGAGAGGGAGACAAACCATGAGAGACTCTGAACTCCGGGAAACAAATTGAGGGTTGCAGAAGGAACGGGGATGGGGACATGAGGTAACTGGGTGATGGGTATTAAGGAGGGCATGTGATATGATGAGCACCGGGTGTTATATGAAAATAATGAATCATTGAACACTGCATCAAAAACTAATGATATACTATATGTTGGCTAATTGAACTTAAAAAAAATTATGGACAAGGACTGTTATATGCATATTTCTTACATGAGGTTGATTACCTGCTCTGTTTTGAATTTCCATGAAAATCACTTTTTGAGCTGTTTGCCGAGAGAGGTCTCATTAATAGCTACTGGATAAAACCAATTTTCAGTTTATTTGGTATCTAGAGCATTAAAACAGGACAGTTGGAAGTTATGATGTCAGGAGCTATTGGAAGCTTTGGGCTTTTCTTTTTCAGTTCAGTGTTCTGTTATGTTTGTCTACAGTTTGTTTTCATTCCTAGATTTCAGATTGGTTGCGATTCAATGGAGGGTAGGTTTTCAGGCATGTCATTGATATAATTTCTCCTACAATTCATGTTTTAATGCTGGGTAAACGAACTATTATTATGCTTTAAGAAACAGTTCATGTTGCTCATACTTATTTGAAATCACCCTATTAATCAATCTTTTAACAAAAGTATCAACTACTTTGAAATGTGAAACTTTAGGTTATCAACTTTATTTGAGTTAACAAATTTGGAAAGTTGTTACTGTTTCCTTTTATTTTCTTTACAAATTACAGATTTACTTTAGTGTCTGAAAATAGCTAATTATTTCATTCTTGTCTTTTTAAAGATAATAAAGCTCAAAGGGATTAAGAGTCTTCTCAAAGTTGAATAACTAATTGATAGCAGACCTAGGGTTTAGCATATCCAATTACACAAGCATTGCTTTCTCAAGTACGTTGTATATAGAGTGATTTCTTTTCCAACATGCATAAAAGAGTATTTCCCATATTCTCTGAATGTCTTCAGGGCAGGGACTATATCTTATTAAATTCTATACATTTATTGCACAAACTTGTGTTGCTGTATGATAGATGATTGCTTAACATTCGTGGAATGAATGAATGAATACATGTTGAATATATATTTTTGCCCTCCTGATATCTTTGAATTTTATTAATGAAAGTATGTTTTTTAGATTGTCAGTTTCTTATAAGGTTTAGTATATACCTCCTGGTATGATTCAGCAATTCCTTCCTTAGGTATTTATTGAAAAGAAATGGAAACAAAGTAGTCCGCAGAAAGACTTGCACATGAATGTTCATCATAGCTTTAATCATAAGAGCCCCAAGCTAAAAACAACCCAAATGTTTATCAACAAATGAACAAGTTGTATGTTCATATATTCTAGATCTCCATTAAGGCAGTTGTTTCATGTTGTACACATTTGTTAAAACTCATTTAACTGTACATTTAAAAAATTATGAGGTATTATTATATGCATATTGAATCTCAAAAAATTTGAATTAAAAATTAAAAAATGTAATTTTCTGTATCTGTTTTTAACAACTGTAAAATTACAGGGAGTAACTGATAACTATTAGTATCTTCTATTTATATCTTAATCTGCAGTTAAGCATGTGAAATCTGTTAACCCAAACCAATGAAGATGAGATCTTTTGGAAATATTCTTTCCAACAAGCTTAGTTACAACTAATAAGCATATCAACTAATATATATAAATGAGGTATCAGTATAATGTTTATTCTAAAATATTACTCATTAAATCATATCCATGGCATTCCTTCTAGTGTGTTCTTGCTTTGATGATGTGTTTTGTTGCTAAAAACAGGTAAGGATAGTTACTCTTTCCTTATCTAGGAGATTATTATCTGAAAACTTCAAAGCTTCCTGTGCCTATCTTTTTCAATGCAGGCCCATTATCTGTGTCACGGTTAGTGCCCCAAATTTCCCTACAAAGTAAATACAACACTTCACTTGGCTAATGATAATCTGTCAGGTTTGAAAGTCAAGGAACAAGCTAATGATATATGTATTTTTTCTAAATTGTGTGAGAGATTGCCAGTTACTAAAACAAAACCCTAAATATTTTTATCTGTTTTAACAGAGCACTTAAGCTAGGAATTGACAACCTGAGTGAGAACCAGTGACTCCTTAGAGAAGTATTATATTGACAACAAATGCCTCAAGAGAGAGGTCATGAGAGGACACATTTTTTCTTTATAATTTGAATATTAAAGTTTAACTACATCCAGTTTGTCTTAGTAAAAAATCTAAGATTTTATTACTTATAAATATAATCAACCCTTTAAAAATAAAATCCATTCTTATTTCTTATTTCTATCACCATATCTCTGAATGATAAACTTTATAACTTGATCACCTGCTTTGTAAACTAATGCTTTATTTTAATTGTTTGATTAAAAAAATCCCAACTATCCATTTTGGATTTAAAGTCTACCCTTTTCCAAAAAATATGAAACTATCATGAAACATTTTATTTGTTCTGAAAGGGTAATGAAGTTTTAATATGCAGATTATATTTATAAATGGAAAAAGAGGAGGGGAAGGAGAAGGAAAAGAAGGAGAAGAGGAAGAAGAAGCAGAAGAAGAAGAAAGCTTTGAATTATTCAGGAACTCAGCAGGTTGGCAGGGCCTGATAGCAGATTCAGGACATTATCTGTAATATATAGAACAGATTAAGCAATTTTCCTCAGTAATGCCTGGCTTTGCCTCCTGTGTGCAAATGGGTTTATTCTTGAAGCAAGGCCAATTGAAATCTTAAAACCAGTAGAATTCATCTTTTTCTCTACTTCAATTCCTTCCACTTCTGAGTGCCTGTGATATGCCCAGCACTGCAAGAGACCCCAGGATACAACAGTGAACAAGACATGATTTCTAACCTCAGACCTCTAAAGAACTCATAACCTCTGTTGGAAAAAAGATACTTACACAATCATCAATGTGATAAATATGATACCAACATAAACAGAGTTGCTTATGAGTGCAGGGAGGAAATATTCATTTGAGGAAGATATCTTAGAGCCTTGAGAAGATGAGAAGGTATTCACGCAGGCATTTCAGTCCATTTACTTAATCATGCAACATATAATGCTGAACCCCTGCTCTGTGATGACTCCCATATATGGCACCGGGATTGCAATGGTGATCAAAGACCAGCATCATCCCTTCCTCCCAGGGTTTGCTATTACATAAATAACTGTGTAATTGTACACCATGGCAGATGCTACATATAAAAGGTTCAGGGTGTAATGAGAGTATATAGGCGACCTGACTCTTTGGGGGAACCTAGAGGGTGCAGATCAAGGAAGACTTTCTGAGGAAGTAACTCTGGTGCTGAGATCCAAAGATAAGTTAATTCAGGCAGTGACAAGGAATGGGGAAGAGTGCACCAGGCAGAGGGAGCAAGCTGTACAAAGACTGTGGCAGGAGGGTGTGTGGTGTATTTGCACAGTAGAAACAGTGTGGTGTGGCTGGAGAGCAGAGGATAGTTGAGAGGAACGCAAGAGGCCAGACATGCCTGTAGGGAACAGATCCCCCGGGGCCCTGTAAGCCAGATTAGAAATATTCAACCTTTCTCAAGAGAGTAAGCAGAGAAAATACCTGGTTAGAGTGTTTTTAAAAATGCTTTTGCTTCAGTTCAGAGAGTAAGTTTCAGGAAGCCCTAGTCAGGAAGCTATAGCAATATGTCTGCATGATAGAGTGTAGTAACCTGGACTCGGTAAAGATGGAAATGAGGAATGGAAAGATTTCAATTTATAAAGTAAAATCAACAACATTTAGTGATGTATTGGCTATGGAGAAGGAGGGAGAGAGCCAAGGATGACTGTCAGGGCTCTGGCCTGAAGAATTGGATGGATGAGCATGCTGTTCAATAGCAAACAATGGGAGGAGGACGGACTGGGAAGGCGGTTAGGAGTTTGGCTTTAAACTGGCTGTTTAGGGTATCTCTGGAACATGCAAGTGAAAACACTGTGAACTGGATGTATCAACCCGAAACTGAGAAGCCTGCTAGAGATTCATATGTAAAAGTCACAAAAATATGCTTGGTAACTGAAGACCATAGGAAGAGTGTACGCACAAGGAATGTACAGAATGAAAAGAGACAAGGACTGACGAATATGCCTTGAAGGGCATTTGACATTTAAGGATTGTTTTGCGAAAACTGAGTCGGCAAAGAAGAAAGAGAAGGAACAGCCAGAAAGAAAAAGGACATCCCAGGAGACGATGTAGTGATATAGATATAGAAGTTAAGGGAGGGGAGTGTTGAAACAAAGATGGAGTACTCAAATGGGTTTAGCATTGTAGAAACTCAAGTAAGATCAGAGCTAAAGTTGCCCACTGATTGAGATTACTTAGAAATGTCACAGGTGACCTGATGAAGAATTGTCACAGTAGTGTCATGGGATTGCAAGCTTAGTAGGAGTCGTTTGATTAGTGAATGGAGATTGAAGAATTGGTAAAGTAAGTGTTAACTAATTTGGGCAAGGAAGCATTAGTGTAAATACGGAGTAAAGGAGAGCTTTCATAAATTGCTGAGATGAATTTGGGGCCATATTGTGAAATTTAATTCACCAATAATACCTCATTACATTTTATGATGATTTTTAATTTATGAAATAGATTTACATGTTGTTTATACTCCTATAATCTATTCAATTTCAACTTTCTTCTGACATTTTGGTACCTTCTCTCTGTTCCTCTCAGTTCATACTTTTACTTGTCATACCATGACAAATTATTGCCATTGTGTTTGCCTAAGATTCTGTCCCTCCATTCCAGCTTAACTGGTCTTTTCTGCCTGGTTAGTATTTGTCTGTATCTGATACCTTTGTATACCCTGTCTCAGTTTGACCTTCTTTTGGCTTGTTTTTCATGCCTTGATTGACTGAGCCCATCAGTCATGCATAATGACCTCTTGGTTTTCCAGGGTCTTCTGAGCTTTGCACAGGAGTCATGTCAGCTGAGACATATAAGTGCATGATTAGACTGTCATTAATGTTAAACATTCCACAGTAAGTGTTTAATAACTTTAAGTAAGCAATTGTTGCCTTCCAAAAAAGTCAAGTATCTCTAAACATGGTAATGAGAATCATCACCTTAAAGCAGTTTCAGTTACTGTTTTCATTTTTTTCAAATTTTTATTACACAAAGATTGTCACATAAATGGATGTTTCTCTACTTTGTACACAATTATTCTTACTCTCCACAGAAAGGCTACTTCTTAACATTACATCTGGTGATGGCAAGCACTAAAATCCTGATTTTAACAGAACAGTAGTACAAACACCTCAGTGATTTAAGTTGAAAACAGTATTTTGGTACCTGGCTCTTGTACTCTGTTATCAGGAATGTACAAATGTCTTATTCGAAAATACAAAATAAATTGTCTGTAGGCATGGACAGTGACAGCAGTCAACCATTATATGTTGTCAACTGAAACCAGTAACTGATAGTTGTAGTGATTTTCTTAAACATCAGTCAGCTTTTTCTTCAGTCATTTCCTTCAGCTAACTTCTCTAAAATTATTGTTGAGGAGCTCTGCCTTGAGCTTCCTCTCACAGTTCATTAATAATGGTAAAGCACTATTCTAAGAATCAGAATATGCCACCTCCTGTACAACTCCCATTACACCCATTCTGCCCATTCCTGTGTCCTTTTCTTCTTTAGGAATTTTGGGGACTACAGCTTCTGCTGTAGTTAACAGAGAGGCCACTCCAGCAGCATCCAAGAAAGGAGTTTTTACAGCCTTACTTGGATCAGTGATTCCTTTTTCCACCATATTCCCAAAATCTCCAACTATAGCATCATAACCAACTCCTGAGGAACTCTGCATAATTTTCTCAACTATCAGTGATCCTTCAACACCTGCATTCTTAGCAATGGTCATTGTAGGAATTTTGAGTGTTCTCTTAGTAATTTCTCTACTGATTTTTTGATCTTTAGTTGGAGTTATTGAATCTAAGGTTGGAACACACCAAAGCAGGGTACACCCTCCCTCCCAGAACACTACCTTCTTCAACAGCAGCTTGTGTAGCATTGAGGGCATTTGTAACTCTTTTCATTCACTTCAACATCACTTGTCCCATCAAACTTCAGCACAGCTACTCCATCTGAGAGTTTTGCCAAAAGTTCTTTCAGCTTTTCCTTTTCATAATCACTAGTTGTGACATCTAACTGCTCAATGACTTCTTGAATATGTTTTTCAATTTGAGCCTTGTCACCTTTTCCTTTTAAGAGCATGGCATCATCTTTGGTCACAATGACCTCCAACTTTTCCTAAGTCATGAGGCTGAACATCTTCCAGATTTAGAGTCAATCCTTCTTCTCCAAACATTGCACCACCAGTAGCAAAAGTCATGTCTTTAAGCCCATTCTTTCTATTGTCATCAAAAGCTGGAGCTTAGACTGCTACAGCCTAAAGAGCAACTTCTAGCCTACTCGAAACGAATGTACTCAGAGCTTCTCCATCAACATCTTCAGCACTTATGACCAAGGGCTTACAGTGAGCATTGGCAATTTCAAGAGCAGATACAATTCCCTGGAAACTAGAAATTTTCTTTTCACTCAGTAGAACATAGGCATCTTGGAATTCACATTTCTGAACTTTTGATGTATTAATAAAGAGAAACATAACCTTGATCAAAATTCATGCCTTCAATAACTTCTAATTCATCATTTAGTGTTTTTCCATCCTTTCATGTGATGACACCCTTTCTTCCAACCTTCTTCATTACATCAGAAAGGATTTTGCCAATTTGTTTGTCACCATTTGCAGAAATCTTAGCACCCTGAGCAATTTCTTCAGGGGTCGTCACAGGTTTAGACTGCTCCTTAAGTTCAACAATTACAGCATCAATAGCAAACATCACACCTCTCCTGATTCCCATACGATTAGCACCTTTGCTAATCTTTTCGAACCCTACCTTAGCAATAGAGCATGCCAAGACAGCAGTAATGGTGCCATCCCCAACCCCTTCGTTTGTGTTACTGGCAACATCTTGAACAAGTTTGGCACCAATATTTTTATATCTAACTTTTAAGTCAGTTGACTTTGTAACAGTCACACCCATCTTTTGTTACTTTGGGACTTCCCCAACTCTGTTCAATAATTGCTGCTCTTCCCTTTGGCCCTATAGTAAGGGCTACAGCATCGACTAAAAGGTCTACACCTTGAAGCATTAAGGCTCGGGCATCTGCACCAAATTTTACATCTTTGGCTTAGGCCTGAGTGAGATGAGGAGCCAGTGCCCCGGATACTGGCCTAATTTGACAAAGGGCTACAGGTAATCCAAACATTTCTGCAAGGCAGTGGTAGGGCATGCTGGGAATAAGGCAAGCCTTTGGAGGCCAATGAGGGTTCAGTTCCCTTTTTCAAATGAAAGCCAAATGTGCCTTCCTTCAGAAGCTGAGAGGAGGAAATAAAATTTTTATCAAGGGAGAAGTAGGAGAGGGTTCAGAGACTTGACTCTATCCCTTCTCTGATACCTCTGTATTCTTATTTATAAAATGAAGAAAATAATTTTTCCACATTGATTTTAAGAAGATTAATTGATACAAAGTTAAACCATAATTAGTTAATTTTTATCTATAAGTTGAATGGAATTGGATATTTTGAGTTAGTTATGGCAATTCATATCATATCAATATTGTTTTCTTTGCTTTTAAAGCTTCTAACTGGACATCACAGGACTACTTTATTTACAGTTTCTTTGCCAATCAGTTTATCTTCCCATATTATGCCATGTAAATGGCAAATAAGTGGCATAAGCTAAATATAATGAAAGTGAGAACCTACTTACTTTTCCCGAAAGTGTTAGGTCATGTGATGGACATTCCTGGTAAGTAAAATAGAAAGAGATCTTGTTCTTCCTGAAACTCATGTAATAGTGCTGATCTTAAAATAGTCCATGAAAACAATAGCTTGCTTATATAGCAAGTTACTTAATATAAGACAGTGTTACATGTATAATATCTCATCCTCAAAATGACCATTTGAGATTAATGCGATTTTATTAATGTGTAGACAAAGACTCAGTTTGGTTATAAAATTTGCCTGAAGTCACACTGTAAGTAGCAAGGTGAAAAGTAAAACCAAGTTTTCCTTTGTTCAATTTCTCTGGTCTGTGCAATGTTTTTTCACACAGCTGAGTAAAGAGTAGAGTCATAAGCATACATTAGTCACCTGTGAATTAGTGAGGTATTCCTAATCTGGGAAATGGGAAGACATGCTCAGTTGTGATACGTGTTCAGACACCAGCTTGCAAATTTTTTTTGACACCAGCTTGCAAATTTTTTTTTAAATCCAGGTGTGATTTAGCCAAATAGATTAAACTAATAGAGGCCTCACTATTTAGTTCTCCTTCACTCTGTTTTGCATAGAGTAAATGTGTGATAGAACATTTCCACATCACTGTTCTCAGATGATGCTAACATGGAACACCTGTGTTTGGCTAGTGGACCAGAGTGTTACAGTGCCAAAAAACAATAATGAGAGTCTCTTTCTAATTTTCAAGAAGGTTAATTTTCTTAGTTATAAAGAAGTTATGTCTTATTTACGAGTTTGCGGATAATTGATTTTCCAGGTTTTCTTTTTACTTCAATAATTTCCTGAAAATTTTTGCTACAACTTATTTGCTAATGAATGTTAATGGATGGCAAAAACCAAATGAAAACAAATCAAAAAGGAACATTAATACTAACAATTTAGGAATGGTTGATTACTTCCAAAACTTTTTGTCTTTGATGGACAAGATTGCTTGTGGTTGTGAGTTTATGTTGCATATTAATAACAGTTGAAGTTCCTATTGTGAAAATTATTCCTTATTCTTCCTAAAATCTTTTTATCATCTCATAGTGTTCTTCAAAGGATGTGATAGACCATAAAAAATTACAGTATTTCAGAAACTTTACCATTTCAGCCTTGGATCATAGCTTTTAAGGCATTAAAGTATAATTATAATCTTACAACATTGTATTTCAGGGTAGTTGTTGTTTTAAGCTGGCTTTGAATGCCTTAGGGAAATGATTTCAGTTGATTCTATTATTTATTGTTGCTGCATAACAAATAGCCCCGAAATTTAGTTGCATAAAATGAAAGTCATTTTATTATTGTAGGGGTTTTAAGGGATTTGGGGGACTGATCCAAGGGATAACATATGATCATGAGGTGACAGTAGCCTATAAATGCTTTATTGGGCTGTTTTGAAAGGTTTGCATGTGAGCAAATCCCTCAAAGCAAGAGTCTGTCCAGAGGCTTCTGCAGGGGTTTACTTGTCTAGGAGATCTGGGTAATGTTGATCACCAGCCTCGGAAAAGTCTTTGAGTCAGAAGGCTCTGAAGAACAGTGGCAGCTTGGAGTCTTTGAACCACTGGCTTATTTTATCTATGGCTGGCAGATGTTGGGTGAGGCTTCTCAGGATATGCAAAGCGGGCAGGCCTTAAATGCCCACAAGTCTGCTTGTTTGAGCTATTTCTTTTTTTTTTTTTTTTTTTTTTTAAGATTTTATTTATCTATTTGACAGAGATAGAGACAACCAGCGAGAGAGGGAACACAAGCAGGGGGAGTGGGAGAGGAAGAAGCAGGCTCATAGCGGAGGAGCCTGATGTGGGGCTCGATCCCATAACTCTGGGGTTACGCCCTGAGCCGAAGGCAGACGCTCAACCGCTGTGCCACCCAGGCGCCCCTGTTTGAGCTATTTCTAACATAACAGGTTGTGTAAAAATTTCTGTTTGGCATTGGAGGGATTTTGCGCTAACAGGTCGTAGTCTGCAGTGAAGAATAAACAACCTGGAGGCCAAATCACAGACGCCTTCTTTTAAACTCATTTTCATAACAATTATGCTTTCAATTCTGTGAGTTGGGTCATAAATTACATCAGAATATAGTGAGAATGGCTCAAGTCTTCTTGTTTTCTGAGGTCTTATGGGGATAACTGGGGCTCTGGTGGTTAGAGATGGTTGGATGAGTCAACTGGAGCCAGATACCTGGAGCTTCAGTTATGGCTGTTCGCCTGATTGCTGGATTCTTCCCTACATGATATGTCCTGGGATCTGAAATGTCTAAGAAGATGTCTTCACTGACGTATCGATGCTTGGATTTGGATGCTTTAAAAACTGAGGGCTAGCCAACCATCTCTCTCTCTCTCACTGTCTTTCTCTCTCTCTCTGATTCTTTCTCATTTTGGATTTTTCATAGCATGGCGGCTTCAAGGTGATGTGGTTTGGGATATAAGTGAGATTTGGTGGGGTGGGGTCTAGAGCCGATGTACAAGAAAGAATTCCTGAGATGTCTTTGGTGCAAAAAGGTGGTTTTATTAATGCACGGGGATAGGGCAGAAAGAGTTGCTGCACCAGGGTTGTGAGGGGTGGCTGATTATTTACTTGGGAGTTGGTGGAGGTAAGGAAAAGAGAGGTTTCAAAAGGATTTTCATATGTTAAGGACTCACCAGATACTGGAGGTCTTACCATTGTCGAGTTAAGGTTGTTTTTCCCTCTAGCAAGGCATTAACATTAAGACATTCGGGAGCTTCCTGGAGGAATATCACACACTCAGGAGAAGGTTGGGAAAGTTGCAGGGTGTCAGTTTGTGCTTTGTCCTCAGCTAGCCTTCTGTTCCCTCATCAAAGGTGGTTCGGCTTCTTACAGGGTGGGACTGGCATCCCCCACAGCAAACATTTAGCGAGCTCTAGGTATAAGCTACAAGGTTTTTTATGATGTAACCTTGGAGATAACACAAAGGCACTTACACTGTCTTTGGTAGTTCAAAAGCAAATTGTGGTGTCAGCCCATACTCAGGTAGACTTCAGCTTATATTTAAGGGAGTGAATAGTCCACCGGGGATTAGGGGACCATATTTGGAGATTACTACCACAAAGATAAATTTCTTTTTGTTACAATTAACATTTTCTTTAAATATGATACTTTGTTTTTCCTTTTAAAAAATTAGCTGGTTAATACATGGTTTTCTAACTCTAATAATGTACATGGGAAAACATTTAATCTTTACTAAGACCCCGCTATTTTCCATGAGCTAGATTGAAAATTTAGTTTGATCTGAAATTGAATCAGATACATGCATATCAGCAACATAAATGTAGAGGTAAATAAAGGTATAGTTAAGAAAAAATCAATATTCAAATAGTTTTAATTAAGAGTTTTCTTAATTTTCACTTCTATATTGTGCAATGACCACAATCACCTTCAAAGAACAGGGAAGACATAATGTACTGTGCTAATAACCAGAATGTCCCAGAAGTATCCTTATTTATATAGGAAATTGTGCTGTTGGCTGACTGAAAATAAAATAGGATTAGAGAAATTATGAATTCTTTAGAATGGAAATTATTTGGAATTGAGTATTGAGTGTTCATTATTATATTTGGTATTATTCATTCATTTTAGATATTCCAATTACTTTCTCTTTTGATTTTCATATTTCTGTGGAGATTGTATTAAGTGAAAAACTATTAAATAGAAGAACATTAATATCAAGATTTATTAGAACTCCTAAAAATTCTCTTTCACCTTGATATGCATGGAAATGCTTACCACAGGCACACAAAAGGACATAACCAAGTGGTTATCACAAGGTAGAAGTAAATCCAAATTAGTTATAGAAAAATGAAACGAGGAATGCCTGGGTGGCTCATCGGTTGAGCTTCTGCCTTCAGTTTGGGTCATGATCTCAGGGTCCTGGGCTCAAGTCTCGCATCAGGCTTCTTGCTCAGTGAAGAGCCTGCTTCTCTCTCTTCCTACTCCCCCTGATTGTGCTCTCTCTCTGACAAATAACTAAATAAAATCTTTAAAAATAAAAAAAAATTTTAAAAAGAATGAAATGAGAGGGCGCCTGGGTGGCTCAGTCAGTTAATCCTCTACCTTTGGCTCAGGTCATGATCCCAGGGTCCTGGGATTGAGTCCCGGGGGAGTCTGCTTCTCCCACTTGTTCTCTCAATCTCTCTCTCTGTCTGTCAAATAAATAAATAAAATTTAAAAAAAAAAGAAAAATGAAACGAGAAATTGTGACCATTATGTTTAAATAAACAAATTCTAACCTGCCTTCTAGATACATGTACATCAATTTCTCATATGTTGTGTTGTACCATGAAAATATACTAGACAGTTTTTAAAACTTAAAAAAATAACATTCAAAATAAAACAGGGTGTGCAGTAGTGAGTGTTCAGGTACATTTGAAGAGATATGGCATGATATCGCTAAAAAGAAAGTAGAATTTAGTTAAGAATTAATTTTACCTTGCAAAATGATCAATAATATTTTCTTCTTAACTCTTCTCTTGCTGATTTTGGTGAATGTGATTAAGAATAATCTGTATGAGAAGTAGAATTTAGTGCTGTCTCCCAGAATAACGGGTGAATCCAAAAAAGACCCTATTCCATCATATTTAGTTGTGAGGAGATGTGCAGCTGAATCTAAAAATGTCAACCTTCATGAATGTATGTATTTAACAAATTACCTATGACATGGATTTTGGCCAGGATTATCCAAGAGTACGTGTGAGGGTGTGGATGTGTATGTATGGGTGTATGTATTGTCCTAGAAAACATAATGAACAAAATAAATATTGAAAGAAATAGAATGAAATTACCTGAGAAGAAGCTGTGTTATGGGAAAAACTTAGAATGAATGATCAAGGTTTGAGTATGTGCTTTACCACATCCATGTGTTCTTGGATATGGTAATTCCCTTTTTTTTGTTTGTATTTAAATTCCAGTTAGTTAACATACAGTGGAATATTAGTTTCAGGTATACAATATAGTGATTCAACACTTCCATACAACACCCGGTACTCATCACAAGTGTGCCCCTTAATCCCTATCACGTGTTTAGCCTATCACCACCACCCCCCACATCCCCTCTGGTAACTATCGGTTTGTTCTCTATAGTTAAGAGTCCGTTTCTTAGTTTGCCTATTTTTCCCCTTTACTCATTTATTTCTTAAATTCCACATATGAATGAAATCATATGGTATTTGTCTTTCTCTGACTGACTTATTCTGCTAGCATAATACTTTCTAGTTTCATCCATGTCATTGTAAATGCCAAGATTTCATTCTTTTTATGGCTATTTTACATCGTCTTTATCCATTCATCAGTCAATGGACAGTTGGGCTGTTTCTATAATTTGGGTATTGTGGATAATGCTGTTATAAACATTGGGGTGCATGTATCCCTTTGAATTAGAATTTTTGTGTCCTCGGGTAAAATAGCTAAAACTGCCCCAACTTTTAGTTTCTGTATCTCTAAAATGGGAATAACAATCCATTACAGAGTTGTGATGAAGATTCAATGAATAAGGAAAGAGAAAATTCTTAAAAATTCTGGAGTTTTAATCAAAATTTTGGAATGGAATTCAATTTAAACTTTCACCCACTGTATGGAACAGTAGTGATGTTTATACCAGAAACTGCTGAGAAACTGAGCTTGCATTAGTATGTTAACGCAAGAAACATAGTGTATCAGTCAATTTTCTTGTTACTGAGAGTTTGTAATGCTGGTTTCTATTAGGAGAATACTATTTCATGGCTGAGGGAAAAGCCTTTATTTTCTATATGTATATGGCTGTTATCTTAATAAAGTTGTTATTGCATTGGGTTATTTGCATTGATTCAGGTTGCCTAGAATTTCCATTATGTAAATTTAGTCCCTACATGAAATACTTTGTTTGGCAATTGCTTTCTCAATTTAAAAGTTTGTCTCACTTTAATACCCCTCCCCAAGCTTCGAATTATTTTCTTTTATTAACTTTACACACTTGCAGTTCATTACTTATACAACTGCTGGGATTACAATGACATATTTGGGTGACTCAGCTGTTCTTTTGATCTGGACAAGAGATAATATCATTTAATTCCTAGTGACTTGGCAAATTTATTAAAGCTGTTTATGAAATTACTTGGCTAATATATCTCCGCAAAAAAACAATCCAGTAAGTTAATATTGAGCTCCAAGTCTGGAAAATTCTTTTCTCTTAGACAAAAGAGAAAGAAAAATTATGATGCGATTTGTTCATCCCAAGAGCAAGGAGATGCATTATCTTCTAAACCTGTTCCCAATGAATCTCTAATTGCTTTATTTTCTTATGGAATATGGGTTAGCAAAAATGATCTGCATGCACTTCTAGATGAAGGAAGGTAAAATGAAAAAGAATCGCAGAATTTTTCGAGAGAACTTTAGAAATCCAGTATTTTTCAGGATTATTTGAAACATCAGAAACCTCTCCTCCAAAGAAATCATGTATTGGAGAGCTGGAAAATGGAGGTGCTCTATCAGTACTTCTTGAGCTTTAATTAAATCACCTGAGAGTCTTGTTAAAATGTTGATTGTGGTCTGGAGCAGGCCCAAGATCCTGCCTCGCTAACCAGCTCCCAGTGGTCGCTGCTGCTGCAGGTCCACAGACAACACGTGAGCAGCAGTAGTTGATTGGTTCTAAATTTAGCTGAACGTTGGACACATCAGGGGATCTTTAGAAATACTGATGCCACATCCCTCCCCACTCACACCTGGGATTCTGATTTAATTGATATGGCTGTATCCTGGGTATTAGGATTTTAAAAGCCCCTGGGTCTATTCTAATGTGCAGCCAAGTTTGAGAACAACTGCTCTAGTAAAAAATGTGCGTGCGAGTGTTTATGTATATGTGTGTTGGGAGGAACGGGTGTTACAGATCTTATTTATCCTTCCTGGTATCTCTCCTACACCATGATAAAAATACACTTAAAATCAGACTGTGACTAAAACTATTCAGAACTTTTTAATATAAATAAATACATTTGAAAATGTACTGTGAGTAGAATTTTTGTTCTTTATTTCATTTGATTTAATAATACACCATAGGTGAGCAAACACAGAATAACACCACCATTTTTAATGATTGTGAAATATGAATGTTCTATGGTTTGTTTTACTAATCCTATAATATTAGGCATTTAGGATAGTTTTTTTAATATTAATGAATAGGGTGATGAATATTATTCATCGAATATTTTTGCACACAAATATTTTATTTCCTTAGAATAGTAGAGTACCAAGGTTAGGCAGTAGAGGCAGTTCAGCTTGGTGGGGAGGAGTATTTAAATCACTGATATTGTTTCAAATTGCCTGTGCATGGTGATAATAAAAGCAAACTGGCTTTTAGTCAGCTTTATTATTGTTATAAATTTTCTACACACAATGCCTCTCCTATTGCCAGCACCCTGGGCATACTGTTCCCACCACCATGCCTTTGGAATGAGTTCTAAGCCAGTGCCTCATAATTAATTTTCACAATCACTGTGTGGAAAGATATGAGCTTTCCTAGGGTTATAGATATATGTCTCTCTATTTTATGCAGAAGGTCAGACGGTATCTCCAATAGCAAAATCTAAATATACATACAGGAATGTTTATTTCAAACACTGAGTATTAGTACATTTAATGTTTGACAGTTTTGCAAAATTTCTGTATATTTTTCTGCTAGAGAGACTAAATATTTGTTATGTCTGGTAACCATTTGTATTTCTTCTTTTGTGATTGGTTCCCTAGTTATGTCCTTCGACTGTTTTTCTAATTGTATTTATATTTTCTTATCGATACGGAAAAACAAGTTAGCAAAGCTGTCATTTGTTTTCCATAAAATGTAAGTAATTTCCTCAAGTTTTTTTTTTTTTCATCTTAATCTGTTTTGAGGTGATTTTTTTCTTTTTCTTTTTTTTTTTTAAGGTGTGGAAGTTTACGTTTTTATGTAGTTGGATCCATTGATCTTTTTCTTCTGGTTTCTTCAGAGGTCTTAAGACCTCTCCCACACCAAGTATATGTAAGTAGCCACCTAGGTTTTTATCCTGAATTCTTAATGTTTATATTTTCCTTTAGCTCTTTAATTTATCGGAAATAATTTTGTTGATTAGAATTATATAAGGAGGTAATTTATTATTTTGTTCCCAAATGTTTAGTTGACAAAATAACCACTTACTGCTTTGCTCATCTATTACCCAATTATTTGATATTATACTTTATCACCTCACTCATTAAAATATACTTATATATGTTCCTGAATTATCTGTTCTGTTTTCATCAATTTCTTATACTAGTATTATGAGTTTCCATTATTTTAGCTTTAAAATACCCTTTAATATTTAGCAACAAAATTCTTCTTTTTCAGATAATCTATTTTCCTGTGATCATTTTTTCAGAAAAATGTAGAATACTTTTTTTGGTTTAAATAATAGTGTTTTGTAACTTTTATTTATAACCACTACATTTATAAATTAATATGTGGGCATTGGCAACTATATAGCAGAAGTCTTTCCATCCAGTAACATTTCATAAATTTCATTTATTTAAGAATTATTTTCTGATATTCAGGAGAATCAATTTTGTCTTTTTTACATTTATGCTTATGTATTCTTAATTTTATATATGTAAGATCATATATATATATGTGTGTGGATTTGATATTTGTGTGTGTGTGTGTGTGTGTGATGTTGCTATCTGGTCTATGATAGGCTTCTAAAAAACATCAGGAAAGGACTCCATCCTTTTTTTTCATTTCTGTAGAGCTATTCTAATAGCCTAGTCCCAAACCCTATATAAGACAGAGAAAAATAAAAATCAAATGATTTTAAGAACAAAATATATGCATGCCATAGAGATGAGTAATTTGAAATCGAGAGAGACTATCTTGCTTAAAATCATACATTAGTAAGTATCAAAACTAGGAATAGGGATTCTGGCTGACTCCGTTGGAAGAGCATGCTACTCTTGATCCTGTGGGTTGTGAGTTTGAGCCCCACATTGGGTGTAAAGATAACTCAAATAAGCAAAACTTAAAAAAACCAACTAGGAATAGAATTAAATTCAATGGGCTGAACCATACTAACTGCAAAGAACTTGTAATCTAGTTGAGAATATAAAACGAACACAAATGAAAAATTTAGGCAAAAACCTTAGACAGTGCGTGGTGAAAGATAACCAGATAGAATAGAAATTCAGCATTACTGAACTTAGAAATGTGCATCAATATATTAGTTATCATTTACTAAGTAAATGTATTTGTCCAGAGTTCATTACAATGGTAAGCAGAACCAGGAAGATGTGCTTGGTTAGTTCAGTTTTGTGACAGAGTGCCAAGGTCGATTTTTATCAACAAAGAAATGAAACAGAACTGTCTAATAGTCCAGAGTAATGCACTCATTTTATTTAGCTATGCTTGGGAATACAAATAGAAACCTGCAGCTGATCTCCTGGAAACTCTTCCAGCTCAGCAATATGTGAACAATATCAAAGGACCTTGAAACAAGTATTCAATAACTTTGTATTAAAGAAAGATAATTTCACCGTACTTTTTTTTTAGTCTTTATTTCTCTGCATGTACTCAGATTCACACCACTGCCCGCCACCACCATCACACACACCCACAAATTGCACAGGATCATTAAATATTGAGTTTTGTAACCTGCTTTTTATTTTCATAACATTCATGTTTTTTCTTACTTTCTATATCTTTGCTTCCATAGCTTTTTGTTTATTTTCACCTTTTTTATATAGAATTATATGAAATTATTTTTAAAATTCTAGGATATTGATTTTACTTGTTTGGAAGACTTAAACTCTCGATTTTAGTACTAATAATTTTATTCAAGAATAGAAATAAATTTTTATTCTAAAATAATGAATAGGAAGAGTGTGTACATTTTCCAGGTCCACATTTTCCCTCCACCAAAATCAACAAGGCAGGTGGAAAAAAATATATGAAACAACTATTTTTAGAAATTAAACCAAAGTCACAAGAAAAAGGAAGAAAAAGAAAGAGAAGGGAAGGAAGGAAGGAAGGAAGGAAGGAAGGAAGGAAGGAAGGAAGGAAAAGAAAACAAAAATCAACATAGGATTCCTGAGGAAAGGAAAATAAATGATAAAAGTCCCACAGTCTTCTTAGGAAAGGAATCCTGAAAGGAACCTAGCTGGGTTGAGGGAATGGCTATCAAAGTCTGGGGAGGCCAAGGTGGCTAAAATTTTAGTCAAAATATTTGAAAGGAGAGAGTTACATGGAGAAAGAGCTCTAGAAATCCATGGAGGGTTCTTATACTTTAGGCTCTATACCAGTCTATACATGAATAGGGTGAAACTTGCACAGCCAGTGATAAGTCTATGGGGAAGAAAAAGTTACCAGGGAATTATAAGTCCAATTCCTAAAGTTTACTCAGGGCTATTTGCTGAGTTTCTGTGAGTTAGAGTGAAGAGATCATGAAGAAAACAGGAGACATGCAATGGAGATTCCAGAAGTACCATCCCTTAATAGTGGGGCTAAAATAACATTGTAGGAAAGACTACTTAAAACTCGTCTCTTAAAAGAAAAAGTATCAAGATTTTAAATGATTAAACTGACTCATAAGTAACTTAATTGCCTACCAGATGAACTCAAATACTCAATAAAACTACAGCCATTTGTGGCACTCAAAATGTAAAATTTTAAATGTTTGCAATCCATTAAAAAATTATAAATATGTAAAAGAAACAGGGATTTGTGATCCATAACCAGTAGAAAAATCAGTTAATAGAAACAGAAGTGACAGAGATGGTAAAATTAGCAAAGACATCAAGTGAGCTATTAAAATATGCTAAGTATGCTCAGAATTTATAGAAAAATATGAACCAAAAGGAGATTCTAAAAATGAAAACATTAAATTTCTGAAATGTAAATTGTAGTGGGTTGGTTTAAGAACTTATCAAAGATTGAAGAATTAAATATAAGAACAATATAAGAATAAAATGTTAGTGAACTTGCATAAATAGTAACAGAATTATACAAAATGAAGCACAGAGAAAAATACAGATTCAGTGAACTATGGGAGTATATCAAACACTTTAATGTATGAATAATTGGAGTCCCAAAGAGAGAGAGCACGGGAAAAAAATATTTACAAAACAGTGGTTGAGTTTTTTCCAAATTTGAGAAAATTGGAAGCTCATAGATCCACAAGTTTAATGAAACTGAAGCAGGATATCACACCATGTACATCATTATCAAATTTATGAAAACCTAGGAAACCTAGGAAAAACAGAAAATCTTAATACTACCTACATAGATGCAAAAATAAGCACTATAGGCTTCTCATCAGAAACTGAGAGCCAAAAGACGAAAGAGTGACAACTTTAAAATGCTGGATGGTAATAAAGGAAAATCTGTCAATTCTGCATTCTATACCAGCAAAATTATCTTTCAAAAATTAAAGTGAAAATAAAGATATTTTTTCAGGCAAAAAAAATATGACAGAAGGAACATGATTTTAGATCTAAGCCAAGAAATGAAAAGTATTGAAAATGGTAAATATGTGTAATTAAAAGAATTGTTTCATCCTTTAATTTTATTAAAAGGTTCTTGACGGTTTTTTTAAAGATGTATTTATTTGTCTCTTAGAGAGAGAGAGAGAGAGAGACCAGGGGGAGGGGCAGAGGAGGAGGGAGAGAGAATCCTCAAGCTGACTCCCTACTGAGTGTGTGGAGTCTAGTGCAGGGCTTGATCCCAGGACCTTGAGATCACGACCTGAGCTGAAATCAAGAGTCAGTTGGTCACTTAACTAGCTGAGCCATCCAGGTGCCCCAAAAGGTGTTTGATCATTTAAAGCAAAAATGAACAAAGTATTAGGGAGTTTCTAACATGTGCCAGAACAAAACAAAGGCACAAAAGATGGAAAGAGGGATATATACATTTCTTATACTATCGATAAATTGGTATAACATAATTGGTAGTAGACTGTGGTCATTAAAAATGGATATTTATAAACCCTAGAGAAATCCACAGGAAATAAAAGAGGCATAGCTACTAAGCCATAAGTGTATATAACATAAAGTCATTAAAACTTCACAATTTAAAAAATCTAAGGAACAGAAAAAAGAAATAAATACCACAGAAACCATTAGGATGCAAAGACCAAGGTGATAGATTTAAATCAATCATATCAATAGTTACATTAAATGTAAATGATCTGAACACTCCCATTAAAAAACAGATCATTAACAAATTGGATTAAAAAGAAAAGCTGGGAGTGCCTGGGTGGCACAATCAGTTGAGCATCCTACTCTTGCTTTTGGCTCTGGTAGTGGTCTGAGGATCCTGAGATCGAACCCCATGTCGGGCTCTGCACTCAGTACAGAGTCTGCTGAAGACTTTCTCTCCCTCTGCTCCTCCCCCCATGTGCTCTCTCTCTAAAATAAATAAATAAATCTTTATAAAAATAAGAAAAACTGAATAAATGCTTTCTACAAAAAATAGTAACACAAAGACACAGATAACTAAAAGAAAATTGGAGAAATATATACCATAGAATTACTAGTCTTTATAAGAAAGCTAGCATGGCTATATTAATATCAGAAAAGTAGACATCTAAATGATGACTATTACCAGGAATAAAGATAATCATTTCATAATGATAAAGGGGACAATCATCAAGAAGACATAACAGTCTAAAATATGTACGTATCTGATAGCACAGCTTCAAAATACATTAAGCAAAAATTGACCTAAGTGAAAAGAAGAAATAGATAAATCCACGATTTTGATTGGGGATTTCAGTAATCCTCTCTTGATGTTCACATGATAAGAAATAGAAAATAAGGATAACAAAAAATTAAACAGTATGTTCAATTTAATTTGATTCAACTCACATATATACAGCATCTTTACCCAACAACTGCAGCATGTGCACAAAAAGATCACATTAAATTCAAAATAAATAAAAGCAAAGAAATAATGAAGGCAAAGCAATCAATAGATCCTGAGGTGTTTTACAAAATTAGAACAGAAATACTAACTCATTGAAGTCATCTGAGGTTGTACATCCAGTAATACACTGGAAACTTACAGAGGCCAAAGATCTTAATCAAGAAAATTCTTTCAGGCAAGAACAGTGTTATTTTTTATCTCTCAATCTCTCACAACACCTGGAATGGTATCGTGTACATAGTGACAGCTCAATAATATCTGTTAAATTGAATTGTTTTTGCATCATTATATGTGTTTTATTAATGCCATCTCTAAATCCATCAATTTTGGAAACTCACTATTGGAACTTCTAATGTTTTAAGAATTAAAAAGCCAAAGAGTGTGTGTCGTCAACACCAATAAGCTGTCAGTAGCCTTAAGAACTTCAGATATTAGAATTTCTAGAAATGTTCTGTCAGCTATATGTGTGCCAAAAATGATTTAAAATACACACAAGCAAAAATCAACTATGTGATCATGAAGGCTCACCACTGAAGTTACCATGACTAATTCTCACCTTTCTGGGAAGAGGACATAAATGAAAGTGGTTGCAGGGAGTTAATCAATAGTCTTACCCATGATCTGAAAGGAGGCAGCTATTTGAAATGGACTTGGTTCATTTATCTTCTGGTTTCAATTACTCCAGTGAAAAATGATGAGTTATTTTGAGTGTTCTTTAAGTACAAGTTCATGTAGTTCTGTCCGTTGGGGAGCACAGAGCAGTAGGATAGGGTTAGTAAGGGGGAGAAGAGAAAGAAGCTTGAATTTGAGATCAAGTTTTTGGTAAATGTTACTCGTTTTGCTGAGGAGTGGCAAAGTTCATTCGTGGTTCTTCAGTTTAATTTACTTTATTTCCTGGATTAAAGTCTTCTCCAATTTCGAAACTAATTTTTCTCCTCTGTCATTCAGTTACATAGATCTCTGGTCTTTCCCTCAACATTCACTGGCCCTCTAATCTGTTCAGTCTCTGTCTTCTTTTGTTTGTTTCTAGGTTCTGAATTTCTTGAAGGCAGAGATCATGGTGTTTTGCCACCCTCCCCAGAGCCACTTCCAGTGTCTGATATATAGTATGTGTTCATTAACTGTTGAATGAATGAATGATTAGGATTAAACAACAGTATTAGTAGATTTCTTAGGTGAGCCCCGTCTTGGAGATCTTCTTTTCATCTTTAAATCTGGCTTTCACCTTTGTTGGTCTGTCCTTAAAATAGATTTTTAAATATATTTTGCAGGCCTAGAGTTGGGAGTATTAATAGCAGCTATTCTTTATTGTATAAATCTTAAGCATAACAAAAACTATTTTTTCAATATCTACTTTATAGCAATCACAAACAAGTAGTTATAATAATTAAATAAAATTTATAATACATGCAATTTTTGCATTTGAATTTTGTCTATTATAAATTACTATCAAAGCTAGCTTTCTAGAACTTGAAACATCTTTCTCGTATTCACAACTCTTGCACTGATAGAACAAAAACAATCTTGTATAAAGCAAACTCTTCAGGCAATTATAATGTATTAAGCTCTTAGTAAGCCCATTTACAAATTCTTTAAAACAGGATTTTAAGCACAGATTTGCAAATCTCTGATCGTATTGAAGAAGAAATAATTTTTTGACAATCATGGAGAGATTAGCTTAAAAAGGTCTTAACTATTTCAGAGGTTTTGCAACATTTTAAAATTTGTTCTTAACACTTCCATAGTAACACCCTGCATGAGTTTACACTAGATTCTTTTCAGGGTAGAAAAATCTTGGGATTAGAAAATATTCTGAGGTTGAGGAATATGAGAGTTTCACAGTGTTTGCTCTTTGATACATCTTAGTTTCTGAGTAACTATTTAGCCTTTTACAGATTAAATGCCTGAGATCTCCCTGCTGCCGTGGGTGCATGGGATATCTCTCTTGTCCTTGCACTCCATTTCTCAAAAGGGCAATGTGGGTGTTTATGCAGTACATGGAATAAGTCCCCATGCATAAGGAAACACGAACTATCTTCTAGAAGATTTTTGCAGCTGATATTACAGATCTGCTTCATGAACTGTATAATACATTCAAGAAGAGACAGAGCAGACACCCAATTTTAATATATGCTTAGTTGCAAGTCAAATATCAGACAGGTAGTTTACAGTAGACCGTGGCATCTGACATACATATCTGTTGTTTTTACCAGTCAAAATACTTATAACGTTATTGTTGTTGGGATTTCCCCTTACTCAAGGCTAGGATATGCATATCTCATAGAGACTACCAGAAGTATAGCTTTACACCTTGCAACAGTCTTGACTTTAGGGAAACAAAACATTTGTGGGTTTTTCTGTTTTGTGTTTTAGCCATCCTGGACCATCTATAATAAAACTAAGAACTCCAAAGTTAGATCTCAAAATATACAACAGAAAAGTAGAACTAGAATCAAGAAATATGGTTAGGTCGTCTGAGGCTCATGCTGGATACACTTTCCTACTAGTTTCTGGAGCTCTGGAATACACATGGAAGTAAGGATAATGTTACATTCAGCCCACTGATTTCCCCAAGGCAGTATTTGAGTTTTCCCCACTTTAATTAACATATACCGTCAGAGTCTCTAAATGCCCCCAAATTTTACTGATAAATCTGGCAATAAAATTAAATAAAATTTTAATTATGAGGGAAGAAAACTAATTTTTATTAATACTATGTGCTAGTTACTGTGTTAGACATGTTCAAATATATTTTCCTTCTGATGTTTATAGCAACTATAATATAGGAGTAAATGCACCTTCTCAGGACAAGATGAGGCGCAGAGATTTGTAACTTCCCTCTACAGTTAATAACCTTAGAGAAGTATTCACTCCTTTTTTATCTTGCTCCAAAAAATGCATGTTTCCCTTATACAACTTTCTTTACATAACCTCAGAAATTATGCAGAAGAGGTTGATAAGCTCTTGCATGGTTTTACCAAGGATCATAAACAATTGCATTAAAGATTTAGGAAATTTCCTAAGCAGTAGCCTTTTAAACATTAGGTGCTAAAGAAGGTTGTGGAGGGGCGCCTAGGTGGCTCAGTCGGTTAACCATGTGTCTCTTGATTTCAGTTCAGGTCATGATCTCAGGGTCCTGGGATTGAGCTCCGCATTGGGCTCTGTGCTTAGCACGGATTCTGCTTGTCCCTCTCCCTCTGCTCCTCTCTCTGTCATAAATAATAAATAAATAAAATATTAATAAAAGAGAGAAAGAGAAAGAGATTGTGAAGTCTTTTCTCTGAGGATCTTTGCAACTTAAGTGAAATGTCCTGTCCTTTATGTTTGCATTGCCTAATAAGAGGAAGGCATGAGCTTTGAGAATTTTTAATAATGCTGTGCTTTCCCACCTTTATTCAAAGTCTCCTCCTTTGCTTCTTATCACAAGAATCTGCTTGCGAGCATGCTGGCCTAGATGTGTAGACTACAATCGTGAGGCTGTTTCTCTGTGCGTAAAGCCGGTGTAGAGGGTTTATCCTCACAGCATAGGCTGCACTAGAACCACACAGCACCTACCTGAGATCAGAATCATTCTTACTCTCAGTCACTAAAATTTTATTTCATCCTTTTTAATACAACGTAGCTCTGTATTCCCATTCAAGGTAACTGAAATGGTGAGAAGCACCATTTGAGTTTAGCTTATTTCTTACTGGCAAGTTCTCAGCTGATAAGCTTTTCAGTAAGCACATTGAAGTTAAGGTACCTTAATTAAGGTAGCAGATAGTCACTAGAGTTGTAGCTGAACATAGAGTATTAGTTCAGTCATACTTGCTTCCCTTAAATGTGAATACTACACAAAAGCTGCTTTTGAAGTTGAAATTACATTAGGAAGTTTAATCAGCAGGTGTCATATTTTAGCCCATTACCCTCTGATTAAATAGTAGTTGTCTGTACTGTGACATGAGACTTATAACATTTTTAGCAAAATTGGAAACATATTGAATGAGTTGAACAAATTTGATGAGTTGAAGGTGATTAGTAACTTCTCAGACAGGTCTATTCAAATACTCAAATAACTTTGAGAATGAGAAACACTCCTTCCTAGGAGGTATAATACATTTTATAATGTTCTGGAATTCCGTGGCCTGCAGATTAGCAGTCCATAATTTCCAGGCAGGAGTTAAGTGATATACATTTGGTATGGCCTATCATCTGCTAATTAATACCTCAGTACCCTTTTCTTTTGCCAGTATGGGAAGGTATATCTCATTATGCTCTCATTAGCTCCAGTTCTGACTTCATGATATATTTTATGGAGCAAAGCCTCTAGCAGTATAACATGTCATTTTAATTTGAAAAATGTGTTGGGCTTACTTGATGTGTACAAATTATATTATTGGAAACAGTAAAAAATGTATATCTGCGAGGTTTAAAAAATATCAAATCAGTTTACCTTCATCCCTACTATTTAATTAATAGTAAAATAGTTGATACTGGCTGAGATAGCCTTGAAGAAGTCCCCTGAGCTTGACTAAACTTTAGACAGGTTTCTTTCTGATCCCCTACTTATTAGAACATTTACTTTGGAAAACTTGCAATTGTAAATTCTTTCTCTGCCTCTTTGAGATGTAAATCTTCTACAATCCAGGAATGCCTTTCTCAAGGACCTGGAAATGTAATCATCAGGAGAGAGTGCCCCTGTTTTCTATTCTCTGTGGAAAGGTAGGAGCCTAACTCAATAAGTGCCAATCAATAAAAACAGATGGCATAATCACATGTGACCTCTCATGTCCTCTCGTATTTTTCACCAGCTTACCCCAGTACTTAAAAACACTTCTGCCTTTTGTTTCAGTGGAGTTGCTGTCAGTCTCTCTCTAATGTTGCAATAGTCTCTTTCCTCTGTTGCAGTAATCTTGAATAAAATCTCCCTTGCTTTTTTAACTGGTCTGGTGCGATTTTTCTTTTATAATATATACCACAAATAAAGCCCTTAGAAAGTATCAGGCATATTTCTAAGTGCCTTCATACATTAATTAATTTAAATTTATGAAAACCCTGTGAGATAGGCACCATTATCATTATCTCCATTTCATCTCATCACATTGAGGTGAAGTAACTTTCTCAAGGGACGGGAGGAAGGAAACAATGACTTATTTTGTTCCTCACTTACTCTTAGCCCCCAGAGACAGTCAATCCTAAAGACCATTCATTCTTTTCCCTTTCAACTAACGCCAAGTATGAATTTTTTGTAGATTGTGTCGTTCATTAATTTGTTCAACATACATCTATTGATTTATACTGTGTACCAGGTCTGGGATGAAATATCAGAGAAGACAGACATATTTCCTTATCTCATAGAACTTAGTCAATAAGGATGTGGTTGAGGAAGCAGACAATTTGAGTGCCTTTTGATAAGGTTTTAAGTGCAGCTCTGCAGCATATGGACTGGGCACTTAGTGAGTCTAGGAGATCCTTCTGGGGGAAGTGACCCCTAAGCTGAGAACTAAATAAAAGAAGAATGAGATAGGGTGAGTGTTCTAGGCTGAGAAAACGTCATATGCAAAGAAAATATTGCACTCAGTGCTTAGTGGCAGGAGAGAATCAGGACATGAAGGGAATTAAAACAATTATGTATTACTAAAACCAAGATTATACATGAAAAGAACTGAGGATGGTGGCAAAGGAGAGAGTAAAGATATAGTGGTAAGTGAAGGTACTTTTATGACAGAAAAGGTAAGGTCATGTATAGTAGGAATTTGGGGCTTGATTAATATTAGAGCAATAGGGAGCAATTCAAACAAATTTATGCAGGGAAATCAAGACCATATTTGTGATTTTTGAAAACTCTCTCTGTGTGTAAGTATAGATAAATGAAATATATATATATATAATATATATATATATAATTTATATGTGTAGGATAAAATTTAGACACAGATTGCATAATAGCTGAATTCTATCTTTTATTTAAGAAAAGAACTTTCAAATAGAAAAAGGTCTATTTTAAATGAATCTTTTAAAATTTTGTTGTATACATTGGCTATATCTTTGCAAAGAATATTAGGCATAAGATTACAGAGGCATATTGTTAAATAATGCCTGGAAAAATGTGCATCCAGTCACTGGCTCAAATCATTCCTAGTATATACAGTTGCCTATTACCATTTGCAATTCAGGTAGTTAATGCTACAATTAGCTCCAAGCAGGTGTGTACATTTTTACAGTACTCTTTCAAAACAAGGGCCTTTGGCAAACTAAGTGTTCTGTTCATGTTAAAATAGGCCATAAAGTGAAACAGAACTGTTTTACATTTTGCTGTAATTTTCCATTTGCTTCTAATTATCTTGCTATTGAGTAAGCACTGTTCTTTTATAGTGTTTTTTCATAGATATGGTAGAGTTGCTTTGGATTCAGTCAGTTTAAATAAGCTGTGTATCACAAAATGTCTCAAAACATCTTTAACATTCTAAATGGTTTCCATTTGGCTACATCTCAACTAGAGCTGAAATAGGAAAAAAAGGGGGGGTGAAACTTTAATATTCTTTTGTTTGTATTTTATTAGATTGCCGTTTGCCTAATCCTTTTTATGCTAGTTTTCAATTGATGTAAATGAAATTGGCTGAGTGACACAGTGCTGAATGGAAGGGTTGGGAATGAAAGCTCTGATGCCAAATCAACTATAATATTTTTAATCAGAGTTAATTGATGCCAGCTGTGTGGTCTGTGTGCGATTTTGCATTTATGGGTGAAGAAAGGTGTGGTTGCTGTTATTTCCATTTAGAAGCTGGAACTGGTTGCCAGTCATTACGAATCTATGGATAGGGGCATGCTTGATGTTTATTGTACAGAGAAAAGACTTAAGTGGTTCAAGTGGTACAGTGTAATTTGGATTATTAGCATGAGACATTTTAGTTCTTTCATAATTGCATAGGAGCAAATAACAGACCTGCTGTCTAGTTTTATGACTGATTTTAAGAAAATATAATAAGTCTTCTTGATGGTGTTATTTATTTATCTATTACAGTATTAGATCTAAACTATTCTTAAAAGTCCAAATCCATAACTACTTCATCCTTAAACTTTATTTCTGAAGATTAACTATTATAATTATAGTTTAACTCATTCTAATTTAAATTGACATTAATCTGGGCTGACCACAAAATGGTTCTTTAAAACACAGACACACATATACTGTATACTCAGGTGTACACACACAATATACACATGTACTCAATACTCACTCACCTGCACGTAGCACACATGTATTCACACCCAAGAGAATTCCCAAATCAGTTAAAAATATTGTAGTGGTTGTGAACATTGTTTGATGACATATTCAAATAGATTTTTAGTTGTTGACTTTGATTTGCTTGAAGAGAAACAACAGCTCTAAATTTTCTCTTCTCTTTCAAAGAAAATGGGTCACAGAGTTATCTTATGATGATTATTATTTACATTGCATTGAAACTTTTTTATGATAAATCCATATGTGTACTGATTTGAACATATTGTCCACTATAGTCAAATGCTGCATGCAACGCTCATGGATCCACCATTTAGTTGAGCACCTACTTAAAACCCTTGGACAAGTAATCGTGTTTAAAGGTGAAATACTCATCTTAGGGCAAATAAATTAATCTAATCTTTAGGTAATTCTGATTGTTAGAATAGGTATTTTTTTTTAAAGATTTAATTAATTTATTTGAGAGAGAGAGAGCACAAGCAAGATGGAGCTGCAGGCAGAGGGAGAGGGAGAAGCAGGCTCCCCACCAAACACAGAGCCCAAGGTGGGGCTCAATCCCAGGACCCTGGGATCATGACCTGAGCCGAAGGCAGATGCTTAATCAACTGAGCCACCCAGGCACCCCTAGAATATGTATTTTTAATATTGAGCCTTGAATCTTTGTACATGTGGCTATCAAATGGTTCTACTCCTTTCGTTTTCCTGCTTAAAAATAAAAATGAAATCTACTTTTAACACCTGAGGAACTGGTGAAGAAAAAAGAACAAAGAGATTTAGTTCTCAATTAGGAACATGAGACCAAACTTCAGATATTCAGGGATCTCTCCTAGTCTCTAATTCCAATGTAGGGTGCAAATATCAGAAAAAATGGAGGATCTTAGGTGAGGTTATAAAGTATCAGCAGTGGTTATTTGGAATTACCTTTCCACCAATATTTTTACCTTCCAGTAATTATTTTTCCACAGTAAAATGTGCTAAAAACAAAGTTTATTCATTTAAAAAGAATCCTGTTAGTTCATGAAAATAAAAAGGTGATTTTTTTTTCTTTAGCCATCCTCCCACAAAAAAACAAAGAACAACAAACAAAACAACAACAAAAACCTGTCTGGTACCTATTTTTTTTTCAGAAGGACTTAATTAGTTGTACAGTCTGAATATATTTTAGGTTACAAATATTGGCTTCTGAATGCCAATTTAATGTACCCAAATGCAGAATGACACTTCGATACCTCTATTCTAAACTTTTAACGTGTCTAAATAATCCCTTTTAAAAATCATGTGTCTTTGATAATGATTATTTCAGAAAATGATGGCTATTCCCTAAGGAAGAAGTTATCATATATACAATTATTTTTAATTGAAAATGTTACAGTGTGGTGATTTCTACTGTAATGCCAGATGGCCCTTCTTTTTGAGTATAGAATTTTAAGATTAAAAGAAGCATAAAATATGAGAGTTTGTATCCAGGATTTGTGAGAACAGTTTAATTTTTCCCTACTATTCATAGGTAAAATGAATGAAATATTAGTTTTAAAGAGTACCTTTACAACCCATTCAATTTTTCCCTCATCTTACATTTTTCAATATAAAGGAGATTTAGATATTTTCCAATTCAAATCATTCCACCTATAAATCTTTAACATAATGTAAATAAGAAATGAAACTCAACTTTTCAGTGCAAAGATTTGTCAATTTGCATTAAAACATTTTTAAGGACTATTATGTGTATGATGAATTTGTTTTAGAAAAAATATTAATAGTTATTTTTATACTCTTCATTATTCCAATCAAAAGGCAAAATCCTAAAATGGTTTGTTGGAAATGTTAAATCTAAATCTCCATTTCAAGGTAACCATAAAGAGGAAGAAAGAGGAGTGGAGGGGAGGAGAGAGAATGTAGAAATTGTATGGATGCCTTCTTATATCTTCTTTTTGAACAAACTCATGATTTCATTGAACTTTTGTGTCTTGTCTTATTGAATTGCTTGACATGCAGGTAGATATACAGCAAACTTAGAGAAAAAAAAAAAGACCTTCCTCTTTTTTGATCCACTTTTAGAGTCTTGTTAAAGTAAAAAAAATTATCCTGACACACACTGAAGAATAAGGGAGACAATTCAGGACCAGCATCATAGTACAGAGAGACTGGTCTTTACTCTGAATACAGAAAACAAGAAGCAGGGCTTTGTAGCTGAGGAATGTGTTGGGGGTTGGGTGGGTGGAAAATTACTAAGGGAAATACCAGGAGTAGTCTGGTTTCTAGCTAAACTGACCCAACACAGTTCTTGCTGATGGGAGGCCAAGGAGATGAGAGGTCGAGGGTGGAAGATTCTCTCTAAATTGACTTGGCAGGGTTCTTAAATTGGGCTCTGCAGACCTGGCATGGAAGGGAGTGTCTTGTACTTTTCCATTGTGATGACAGTGTTGATAATCAATTTAAAACACTCTAGGAAAAAAAAAAACACTCTAGGAAAATATGAAAAAAAAACCACTAGAGTGTTTTCTAGAGAAAACCATGAATCTTTTCCTTCTCTCCATAGCTAAAAATAAGTAAGACAATTTTTCTCAGAAAAGTCTTATTGCCTTTTTGCTACATCTCTTAATTGAAAATGAAAGACATTTGCATTTAGTTCTATAGGAATATTGTGAGTTTAAGCTTTGAGATTAAAACTTTGAGTTTCTTATTGATCTTCCATTTTGGTATATAAAAGGCAAACAATCAACTGAATTTATGTAAGTGTAATTTTTTTTTCAAAAACCTCAAAAATAGTCCAACTGGAAAATCAAGCACATTCTATAACATTTCAGATTACTGTGTATTCGAACAGAATGACTACTGTTAACCTCCATCAAATGTGAATTAGTCATGCCCTCAATTATACTTCCATTACTATCTCTGCTGAAGGATAAAGTATTTTTTAAGTTTATTGTTTAAAAGAATCTATTTAGAATCTGAGTTGATTACTGAATGTTCAGGCTGAACTTGATGTATGAATCAAACATAATGTGAATGAGTACATATATAAATATATATATGTTTTTATATCCTATAAATTTTAAATCCTATAATTTTGTTTCAGTGTAGACAAAAGTAACACAGTATTTATTTTTTTATAGCTAAAATGTATGTATTACTTACTAGATGCCAGATACTTTCCTAAGCCATTTATCCATTTTCTTTCATTTTTTTAAGTTTTAATTTTATTTAAATTTCAGTTAATTAACGTACAGTGTAATATTAGTTTCAGATGTGCAATGTAGTGATTCAACAATTCTATAATCACCCAGGGTTCATCACAATAAGTGCACTCCTTAATCCTCGTCACCTATTTCACCATTCCCCCTACCCACATTCCTTCTGGTAACTATGTTTGTTTTCTATAGTTAAGCCTGTTTCTTGGTTTGCCTCTCTCTTTTTTCCCCCTTTGCTCATTTGTTTCTTAAATTACACATATGAGTGAAATTATATGGCATTTGTCTTTCTCTGACTGATTTATTTTGCTTAGCAAAATAGTCTCTAGCTCCATCCACGTCGTTTCAAATGGCAAGATTTCATTCTTTGTTTATGGCTGAGTAATATTCTATTACATATATATATATATAATGTATATGTATATATATGTGTGTATATATATGTATATATATAAAATTTCTGTTTCTACTGCTTCATTTTGGTGTATAGAAATGTAACATATTTCTTTTTTTTTTTTTAAGATTTTATTTATTTATTTGAGAGAGTGAGAGAGTGCTGGAAGGGGGAGGGTCAGAGGGGGAAGCAGACTCCCTCTGGAGCAGGGAGCCTGATGCTGGACTGGATCCTGAGACTCTAGGATCACGACCTGAGCCGAAGGCAGACACTTAAACCGACTAAGGCAGGCACCCCAAATGCAACAGATTTCTGTACATTGATTTTGTATCCTGCAACTTTACTTGATCTGTGTATCAGTTCAACACTTTTTTGGGGGAGTCTTTTGGATTTTCTATATAGAAATAGAAATGTCATCTGCAAATAGTGAAATTTGTCTTCTTCCTTTGCCAATTTGGATGCCTTTTATTTCTTTTTATTGTATGATTACTGTGGCTGGGACTTCCAGTACTATGTTGAATAAAAGTGGTGAGAGTGAACACCTCTGTTTTGTTCCTGACCATAGAGGGAAAGCTCTCCTTTTTTCCACATTGAGGATGATATTAGCTCTGAGTTGTTCATATATGGCCTTCATTATGTTGAGGTATGGTCTCTCTAAACCTACTTTGTTGAGGGTTTTTTATCATGAATGGATGTTGTGCTTTGTCAAATGCTTTTTCTAACATCTATTGAAATGATATGGTTCTTATCCTTTCTTTTGTTAATGTGGTGTGTCACGTTGATTGATTTGTGAATGTTTCACCCTTGCAGCCCAGCAATAAAGCCCACTTGATTGTAGTGAATAATTTTTTAAATGTATTCTTGGATTTGGTTTGCTAATATTTTATTGAGAATTTTTGCATCTATGTTAACCAGGGATATTGACCTCTAGTTCTTTTTTTTCAGTGGAGTCTTTATCTAGTTTTGGTATCAGGGTAGTACTGCCCTCATAGAATGAACTTGGAAGTTTTCCTTCCTTTTCTATTTTTTGAAAGAGTTTGGGAAGAATAGCTATTAACTTTTCTTTAAATGTTTGGTAGATTTCACCTTTGAAGCCTTCTGGTCCTGGGCTTTTGTTTGTTGGGAGATTTTTGATTATTGATTTAATTTATTTGCTGGTTATTTGTCTATTCAAGTTTTCTATTTCTTCCTGTTTCAGTTTTGGTAGTTTATATGTTTCTGGAAATTGTCTATCTCTTCCAGGTTGTCCGATTTGTTGGCATATAGTTTTCTGTAATATTCTCTTATAATTGTATTTCTGTAGTGTTGGTTATTTCTCCTCTCTCACTTGTGATTTTATTTATTTGGGTCCTTTCTCTTTTCTTTTTGATAAGTCTGGCTAGGGATTTATCAATTTTATTAATTTTTTCAGAGAACCAGCTCCTGGTTTTATTGATCTGTTCTCTTGGGGTTTTTTGTTGTTGTTGTTGTTGTTGTTGTTTTGTTTTTAGTTTCTATTTTATTTATTTCTGTTCTAATCTTTATTACTTCCTTCCTTCTGCTGGCTTTAGACTTTGTTTGTTGTTCTTTTTCTAGCTCCGTTAGGGGTAATTATTGTTGTTCTTTTTCTAGCTCCGTTAGGTGTAAGGTTAGGTTGTTTATTGGAGATTTTTCTTGCTTCTTGAGGTAGGCCTGTATTGATATATTCTTCCCTCTTAGGACTGCTTTTTTGCATCCCAAAGGTTTTGAAATTCCTGGTTGACCCACTCATTGTTTGGTAGAATGTTGTTTAACCTCTATGTACTTGTGGCCTTCCCAGATTTTTTCTTGTGGTTGACTTCTAGTTTTATAACATTGTGGTCAGAAAAGGTACATAGTATGACTTCAGTCTTTTTGTATTTCGTGAGGTCTGTTTTGTGACCTAGTATGTGACCTATTCTGGAGAATGTTCTATGTGCGCTTGAAAAGAATATGTGTTCTGCTCTTTTAGGATCAAATGTTTTTTTTTTTTATTTTATAATAATTTTTTGTGAGGTTATGTTAGTCACCATACAGTACATCCCTAGTTTTTGATGTAGTGTTCCATGATCCATTACTTGCACAAGATACCCAGTGCATGATGCAATACGTACCCTCCTTAATACCCATCACCGGCCTATCCCAATCCCCTACCCCCCTCCCCTCTGAAGCCCTCAGTTTGTTTCCCAGAGTCCGTAGTCTCTCATGGTTCATTCTCCATTCTGTTTACCGCCCCTTCATTCGTCCCTTTCTTCTCCTACCGATCTTCCTAGTTCTTATGTTCCATAAATGAGTGAATCCATATGATAATTGTCTTTCTCTGCTTGACTTATTTCACTTAGCATTATCTCCTCCAGTCCCATCCATGTTGCTGCAAATGTTGTGAAATCATTCTTTTTGATGGCTGAGTAATATTCCATTGTATATATGGACCTCATCTTCTTAATCCAGTCATCTGTTGAAGGGCATCTCGGCTCCTTCCACAATTTAGCTATTGTGGACAATTCTTCTATGAACACTGGGGTGCATATGGCCCTTCTCTTCACTACGTCTATATCTTTGGGGTAAATACCCAGTAGTGCAATTGCTGGATAATAGGGTAGCTCAATTTTTAACTTTTTAAGGGACCTCCACACTGTTTTCCAGAGTGGCTGTATCAACTTGCATTCCCACCAACAGTGTAAGAGGAATCCCCTTTCTCCACATTCTCTCCAACATTTGTTGTTTCCTGCTTTGTCAATATTTGCCATTCTAACTGGCATAAGGTGGTATCTCAGTGTGGTTTTGATTTGAATTTCCCTGATGGCTAATGATTTTGAACATTTTTTCATGTGTCTGTTAGCCATTTGTATGTCTTCATTGGAAAAGTGTCTTCATATCTTCTGCCCATTTTTTTATTTATTTATTTCTCGTGTATTGAGTTTTAGAAGTTCTTTGTAGATCTTGGATACCAGTCTTTTATCTGTAGTGTCATTTGCAAATATCTTCTCCCATTCAGTGGGCTGCCTCTTAGTTTTTTTGACTGTTTCCTTGGCTGTGCAGAAGCTTTTTATCTTGATGAAGTCCCACAAGTCCATTTTTTTCTTTTGTTTCGCGTGCCTTTGGAGAAGTGTCATGAAAAAAGTTGCTGTGGCCGATGTCCAAGAGGTTGCAGCCTATGCTCTCCTCTAGGATTTTGATGGATTCCTGTCTCACATCGAGGTCTTTCATCCATTTGGAGTTTATCTTGGGTATGCTGTGGGAGAGTGGTCTGGTTTCATTCTTTTGCATATAGCTGTCCAATTTTCCCAGCACCATTTATTGAAGAGACTGTCTTTTTTCCACTGGATGTTTTCTCCAGCTTTGTCAAAGATTAGTTGCCCATAAAGTCGAGGGTCCATTTCTGGGTTCTCTATTCCGTTCCATTGGTCTATGTGTCTGTTTTTGTGCCAGTACCATGCTGTCTTTGTGAACACAGCTTTGTAGTATAGCTTGAAATCCGGCAGCGTGATGCCCCCAGCTTTGTTTTTCCTTTTCAGCATTTCCTTGGCGATTTGGGGCCTTTTCTGGTTCCACACAAATTTAAGGGCTGTTTGTTCCAGTTCTTTGAAAAATGTCATTGTTATTTTGATCGGGATGGCATTGAAAGTGTAGATTGCTCTGGGTAGCATAGACATTTTAGCTATGTTTATTCTTCTGATCCATGAGCATGGAATATTTTTCTATCTTTTTGTGTCTTCGTCAATGTCTTTTGAGAGTGATTTGTGTTTCTAGAATATAGATCCTTTACGTTTCTGGTTAAGTTAATTCTGAGATAACGTATGATTTTTGTTGCTATTGTAAATGGAATGGATTCCCTAATTTCTCTTTCTTCAGTCTCATTGTTCGTGTATAGAAATGCAACTGATTTCTGAGCATTGATTTTGTATCCCTCCACATTACTGAATTGCTCTATAAGTTCTAGTAGTTTGGGGGTGGAGTCTTTTGGGTTTTCCATGTAGAGTATCATGTCATCTGTGAAGCGAGACAGTTTGACTTCTTTACCAATTTGGATACCTTTGATCCCTTTTTGTTGTCTGATTGCTGTTGCAAGGACTTCTAGTACTATGTTGAATAATAGTGGCTAGAGTGGGCATCCTTGTCGTGTTCCTGATCTTAAGAGAAAGGCTTTCAGCTTTTCCCCATTGAGAATGATATTCACTGTAGGCTTTTCATAGATGGTTTTTATGAAATTGAGAAATGTGCCCTCTATCCCTACACTCTGAAGGGTTTTAATCAGGAAAGGATGCTTTATTTTGTCAAATGCTTTTTCTGCATCAATTGAGAGGATCATATGGTTCTTGACTCTAGCTGATATGACGTATCACACTGATTGATTTGCGAATGTTGAACCACCCTTGCATCCCAGGGATGAATCCCACTTGGTCATGATCGATAATCCTTTTAATGTACTGTTGGATCCTATTAGCTAGGATCTTGTTGAGAATTTTGGCATCCATATTCATCAGGGATATCAGTCTGTAATTCTCCTTTTTGATGGGGTCTTTGCCTGGTTTGGGGATCAAGGTAATACTGGCCTCATAGAATGAGTTTGGTAGTTTTCCTTCTGTTTCTATTTTTTGAAACAGCTTCAGGAGAAGAGGTATTATTTCGTCTTTGACTGTTTGGTAGAATTCCCTGGGGAATCCGTCAGTCCCTGGACTCTTGTTTTGGGGGAGATTTTTGATCACTGCTTCAGTCTTTTCATAATTAATCGGTCTGTTTAAATAATCAATTTCTTCCTGTTTCAGCCTTGGTAGTTCATAGGTTTCCAGGAAGACATCCATTTTTTCCAGGTTGTTTAATTTATTAGCATAAAGCTGTCAATAAAAGTTTCTAATGATCCTTCCTATTTCATTGGTGTTGGTAGTGATCTCTCCCCTTTCATTCATAATTTTATTAATTTGGGTCCTTTCTCTATTCTTTTGAATAAGTCTGGCCAGTGGCTTATCAATATTTATTCAAAGAACCAGCTTCTGTTGATCTGCTCTACTGTGCTCCTGGTTTCTAATTCATTGATCTCTGCTCTAATCTTGATCAACTGCTTTCTCGTGCGTGGGTTAGGTCTGTTCTTTTGTTCCAGTTCGAGCTTCTTGAGGTGATAATATAAAAAGTGCATTTTAGATTTTTCTATTCTTTTGAGTGAGGCTTGGATGGCTATGTATTTTCCCCGTTGGACCGCCTTTGCAGTGTCCCATAGGTTTTGGACCGATGTGTTTTCATTCTCGTTGGTATCCATAAATTGTTTAAATTGATTTTTAATTTCCTGGTTTACCCAATCATTCTTGCGCATGATGGTTCTTAGTTTCCAAGTGTTTCAGTTTCTTCCAAATTTTTCCTTGTGATTGAGTTCTAATTTCAATGCAATGGTCTGAGAATATGCAGGGAATATTTCAGTCTTTTGGCATCAGTTGAGACCTGTTTTGTGACCCAGTATATGGTCTATTCTGGAGAAAGTTCCATGTGCATTTGAAAAGAATGAGTATTCTGTTGTTCTGGGGTGTAGTGTTCTGTATATGTCTATGAGGTCCATCTAGTCTAGTATATCATTCAAAGCTCTTGTTTCTTTGTTGATTTTCTGCTTAGGTGATCTGTCTATTGCTGATAGTAGAGTGTTGTGGTCCCCTACTATTAACATATTATTATCTATATGTCTCTTTATTCTGGTTAAGAGTTGGCTTGTGTATCTAGCTGCTCCCCTGTTGGGGGCATAGATCTTTATAATTGTCATATCCATTTGCTGGATACATCCTTTAAGAATAATATAGTGTCCTTCTGTATCTCTAACTACAGTCTTTAGTTTAAAATCTAATCTGTCTGATATGAGAATTGCTACCCCAGCTTTCTTTTGAGGTCCATTGGCATGAAAGATGGTTTTCCATCCCTTCACTTTCAGTCTGGATGTATCTTTAGGTTCATGATGAGTCTCTTATAGAAAGCAAATGGATGGGTCATGCCTTATTATCCAATCTGCAACCCTGTGGCATTTTATGGGAGCATTTAGGGCATTCACATTGAGAGTGATTATTGAGAGATATGATTTTAATGATGTCATGTTGCCTGTGAGGTCTTTGTTTCTATAAAATGTAAATTTCTGTTCTGGATCACTCTTGGGGCCTTTTTACTTTTATAGAACCCCCCTTAATATCTCCTGTAGGGCTGGTTTGGTGGTTACAAATTCAGTCAGTTTCTGCCAATCCTGGAAGGTCCTTATCTCTCCATCAATTCTAAATGACAGCCTTGCTGGATAAAGGATCTTTGGCTGCATGTTCTTTTCAGATGGAGCTTTGAAAATACCCTGCCAACCCTTCCTATCTTGCCAGGTCTGTGTAGACAGGTCAGACATTATTCTGATATTTTTACCTCTGTACATAAGGAATCTCTTTGCCCTGGCCGCTTTCAATACTTTATCCTTGGATCTAATATTTGTGAATTGCACTATGACATGACGTGGTGTAAGTTTGCTGTGATTGACCTTGGGAGGGTTCTTCTCTGCCTCTTGGACATGAATACTTGTTTCCTTTGCCAGATTAGAGAAGTTCTCAGCTTTCAATTTGTTCAAATATCTCTTCTAGACCTCTCTCTTTCTCCACCCCCTCAGGGATGCCAATGATTCTGACATTGGAACGTTTCATTGAGTCAGTAATCTCTCGTATTCTACATTCTTGAGATTGGATTTTGAGCCAAGTTTCTGTTTTAACTTTTTCTTCTACCATCCCATCCTCCAATTCACTAATTCGTTCTTCTGCCTCATTTACCTTGGCCGTCAGAGCATCTAGTTTAGACTGCAGTTGATTCATAGTATTTTTAATTTCTGCCAGATTTGCTTTCATTTCTGCCCTTAGAGATTCTATATTATCATTAATATTTTCGTAAATATTTTTTTCAAGCCTACACATCATCTCGACCATTGTTACTCTGAACTCCATTTCTGACAATTTGGTTATATCCATATCCATCATTTCTGTGACAGAGGCCACAGTCTCTGTCTCCTTTCTTTGCTGAGGGTTTCTCCTTGTCATTCTGATGAGGAGAGGTTGCAGGAATTCATAGAGCTCAAATTATTGACCAGGACCCAGGCAGTGTGCACTTGTTTTATCGGGACCTTAGGGATGTGGGCTTCTTGATTTTTCAGCCTGCCTTCTGGGGGAGGGGCCTGCCATGCTGATACTCAGGCAACCCTGTTTGGGTAGAGTCGCCCTGTCCCCTGTGAGGGGGGATGGGGATGGGCACAGTGTGAGCTGGTATTTCCAGGCTTTTGTTCTCTGGCAGCTTTCCCTGGTGGTTTTCTGTAACTCTTCTGAGAGTCAGAGCAGCAGTGGCCATATCCTAGCCTCTGTCTCAGAACAGAGAGATCTCAGTCCGCTCTCCACTGAGCCTTTCTGCCCTCTTAACTCTGTTTCTGTCGGTGCTGCTAAAAGCCCTGCAGCATCCTGGGATGTGCGCCCCACAGCCACTCTCCCAGCCCTCACTTCCAGGGCCCGCACGTCTCTGTCATTTGTGCTTCTAACACCGCCAGCCACCCCCGGTTCCCGCGAACACCCCCAAGCTCCCTGTTTCAGTCTAGTTCGAGTGTGCACTCTGGAGCTCCAATTGTCAGTCTAGATGCGCACCAACTCCTGAGCTCCTGGTTGTAGTCCAGTTCCAGTGAGTGCTCCGGAGCTCTGGTTTTGAGACTGGTCACGCCCGTTCCCCAGCTCATAGTCTCAGTCTGCTGTCTCGCAGGTGCCGGTCCATGCCTCCGGCCACCTCCCCAGTGCAGGTGGCTACCGCTTCCCAGTTCCTGAGCGTGGCTGCTCCCTCCCTTCCTTTTATCTTCCATTATCTGTGCGCGGATTCACGGCTCCCCACTTCGTACCTCAATACTCAGCGCTGGAGATGTTCGTTTGTAGAGATCCAGATGTATCTTCCTGCCTCTCAGGCTGATTCCGTGGGTGTTCATGGTGGTCTAGTAGATATCCAGCTCGACTCAGGGGATTAGCTGAAAAAGGGGTTCCCTACTCCTCCGCCATCTTTTCTCCTATCTCAGGATGAAATGTTTTTTGTTTTTTTTTTTTTAAGATTTTTTAAATTTATTTGACAGAGAGAGACAGCCAGAGAGAGGGAACACAAGCAGGGGGAGTGGGAGAGGAAGAAGTAGGCTCCCAGCAGAGCAGGAATCCTGATGTGGGGCTCAATCCCATAATGCCGGGATCACGCCCTGAGCCAAAAGCAGACGCTTAACTACTGCACCACCCAGGCGCCCCAGGATGAAATGTTTCTGAATGTGTCTGTTAAGTCCATCTGATCTAATGTGTCATTTAAAGCCGTTGTTTCCTTGTTTTTTTTCTGTTTAGATGATTTGTCCTTTGATGTTAATGGGGTGTTGGAGTCCCCTACTATTATTGCATTATTATTTGTTCTTTTATGTTTATTTTGTTTCAAGTTTATTTGAATTCTACTTAGTTAACATGTAGTGTAATGTTAGTTTCAGGAGTAAAATTTAGAGATTTATCACTTACATATTAACACCCATTGCTCATCACAAGTACCCTCCTCAATACCCGGAATCCTTTTAACCCATTCCCCCACCTACCTCCCCTCCCGCAACCCTCAGTTTTTCTATGGCTAAGAGTCTGTTTCTTGGTTTGCCTCTCTCTTTTTCCTCCCATGTCCATCTCTTTTGTTTCTTAAATTCCACATACGAATGAAACCATATGGCATTTGTCTTTCTCTGACTGACTTATTTCATTTAGCATAATATCCTCTAGCTCTATCCATGGCAATGCAAATGGCTACATTTTGTTCTTTTTTATGGCTGAGTAATATTCCTCTGTGTGTGTGTGTGTGTGTGTGTGTGTGTGTGTGTGTGTATGTTTGAACATGATCTCTTCTTTATCCATTCATCAGTCAATGGACATTTGGGCTCTTTCCATAATTTGGTTATTGTTGATAATGCTGCTATAAACATTAGGGTACCTGTGTTCCTTGAATCAGTATTTTTGTATCCTTTTGGTCAAATACCTAATAGTGCAATTACTGGATGGGAGGGTAGTTCTGTTTTTAAGTTTTTAGGTTTTAAGTTGTTTTCCAAAGTGGCTGCACCAGTTTGCATTCCCACTAACAGTATAAGGGATTCCCCTTTCTCCGCATCCTTGTCAACATCTTTGTTTCCTGTGTTCTTATTTTAGTCATTCTGACAGTTGTGAGGTGATATCTCAAAGTCCTTTATGTTTGTTATTAATTGTTTTATATATTTGGGTGCTCCCATGTTGGGTGCATAAATATTTACAACTGTTATATCTTCTTATTGGATTGTTTCCTTTATTATTATATAGTGCCCTTTGAGTCTCTTGCTACAGTCTTTGTTTTAAAGTCTAGTTTGTCTGATACAAGTATTGCTACTCTGGCTTTCTTTTGACATCCATTTGCATGAGAGATGTTTCTCAGTCCCCTCACTTTCAATCTGCTGGTGTCTTTAGGTCTAAAATGAGTCTCTTGTAGGCAGCATATAGATGTGTCTTTTTTTTTTTTTTAATCCATTCTGAAACCTTATGTCATTTGATTGGAGTGTTTAATCTATTTATGTTCAAAGTAATTATTGATAGGTATGTATCTATTGTCATTTTATCACTTGTTTTGTCATTGTTTCTGGAGATTTTCTCTGATCCTTTCTTGTCTTTCTTTTATGTTTTTGCTGATTTTCTTTAGTAATATATTTGGATTGCTTTGTCTTTGTTCTTTGCATGTTTATTAGTGGTTTTTGATATGGTTACCATTAGATTTGTATACACCCTTTTTTGCAAATAGTAATCTATATCAAGTTGATGGTTGTTCAAGTTTGAACACATTCTCTTCTCACATTTTAGGTATATGTTACTATATTTTGTATCTCTTTGTGTGTGTGAGTTCCTTGGATGATTTTTACAGACATATTCATTTTTACTGCTTTTGTGTTTCCTGCCTTTATACTGTCAGTTTTGATCTCTCCTTTCATCTCAAAGAGTCCCCTTTAATATTTCTTGCTAGGTTGGTTTAGTGGTCATGAAATATTAAGATTAGTCGTTTTTATTTGTCTGGGAAACCCTTTACCTCACCTTCTATTCTGAATGATAGCCTTGCTGGATAGGAAATTCTTAGCTGCTGATTTTTCCCATTCAACACTTTGAATATATCATGCCACTCCCTTTTGGCTTGCCAAGTTTTTGTTGGAAAATCTCCAGCTAGTTTATGGGTTTTCCCTTGTAAGTTAATGGCATTTTTGGTCTTGCTGCTTTTAAGATTTTTTTTCTTTATCACTATATTTTGCAAATTTAATTACAATATGTCTCGGTATGGGCCTGCTTTTGTTGGTTTTGGTGGGAGGTCTCTGTGTATCCTAGATTTGGATGTCTGTTTCCACTGTTTTGTTTGTTTCGTTCCTCTGCTTCTTCCAGCCTGCTGTTCATTGCATCAAGTGTGTTTCTAATCTCCTATTGTAATCTTCATCTCTGATTGATTCTTCTTTAACCCTTACTGTGATAGGGTCTTACTGATGTCTTCTATTCTTTTCTCAAGCCCAGTGAGTATCTTTATGATAATTCCTTTAAATTTTCCATCAGGCAAGTTACTTAAATCTGTTTTGCTCAGATATCTGTCCATAGCCTTGTTCTTTCATTTGGGATAAATTCCTCTGTCTTAGAATTTTGTCTAAGTCCCTACCTTCTTCTCTGTGTTAGAAAATCCAGTTATGTCTCCTGCTTCTGAAAGTAATGGCCTTATGTAGAGGCGATCATGTAGTGCCCAGGGCCTGGCACTTCAGGGAATGTCTGGTGTGTGCTGCATGCACTCTGCTGTTGTGTTCTGGCTCCTCTATCTTTCAGGCCAGTCATTTGCAGAGGCTCTCCTTGCCTCATGAGGGCAGTGTTTGGTCCCTGGTCAAAGTGTGGTGAGTCTTAAATAGGTGTGCTCTGGTCTGCTGTGAACTGAGACCTGTTACCACCTCTAGTGGAACTGTGTTCCTGAAAAATTCCGTGGTCAGGAGATGTGGTGTGAACAGGGGTTTGTGCTGGTCTACTGGAGAAGGGGCCTGCCACACTGGGACTGAGGCAAGCGGGACTGAGGAGCGGTTCCACTGGAGTGCAGGTGGATGGTGCTTAGTGTAAGCAAGTTAGGCAGCCAGGGTTTGCACTGCACTGCTTCCCACAGGTGGCTCTGTGTTTATGCTGAAGGGTGAGGGAGAGAAACGGTGCCGGCCAGCTCCTTTGCTCCTGCAAAGGTGTCTCTATGAATGCTGCCTGTCAGCTATGTGCTAGAAGAGCAAATCATCTCCCTTTTGTGTGTGCAGTTCACTGTTTCCAAGTTGTCTGCTCCGAGGCTGTTTGCCTGCCTTCTCTCAGGGAGCAGAACAGTGCCCTGGGGACTCTGTCCCAGCCAAGTCCACTGACCCTTAAAAACCAGGGTCTTGCCCCACTGGCTGCAAGAACTCTTGAAATTCAGCCCCTCTCAAGCCAGTGGGTTTGGGGAAATGTTCTCCTTGTGCATTCCCCCATGTATTCCTCTCTCTCAGGGATGTGATTATTTTAAGGTAAGATCTAAGAAAGAGAGACATTAGCAAGCAGAAACATCAGGGAAGAGAGTTTCAGGCAGAAGAGCAAGGGAAGAGTCTGTGGGATCTTGAAAAGTTGAAAGAAGGCTGGGCAGGGGCAGTTAGCAGAGAGACTTGAGGACTATATTAAAGGTAATGGATGTTTACTTCCCCCACCCCCAAATCCCACCCCAGTGTTTTGTGAAGTCACTGAAGGTTTTATGTAGGATGACATGAGTTTATCCATGTTTTAAATTGATCACTGTGGTGCTATATGGGAAATGGCTTAGATAAGAACGATACCAGAAATGAGAATGATTAAATGATTAGATGAATTAGGTGAATAATGCTAGGCCATGGGCTTGTCTTGCTGCATTGGAGAGGAGAAAAGAGAGTAGATTCCAATTTTGTTTTAGAAGTAGAGTTAGCAATACTTGATAAATATAGCATGTAAAAGAGAGGGAAAGTATCAGAGATGATTAGCAGGTTTCTGTCCTCAGATGGGGAAGACCCGAACCTGTGTCTCTGTTTTTAAAGAGCTCTTAGCAACAACTTCAGAGTAACTATCCCAAACCCATCATTTTCAAACATGAGGTGGGAGGATTCTCCTCACCTGGAGGTGTACATTGCAATCACCTGCAGGGTCTTTTCTAATTAATCAACTATCAGAAACTTTGACATCTCCCCAAAAGGGCATGCATCCCATCCCCTTGAGATTCAGTGCCATAGTGAGCCTCTGGGTTTCATGCACTGAACTGTCCCAGATGTAGAGGGACTGGAAACTCTTACTTAGAAAATTAAATAATACAGTATGAAAATGGCAATAGGTTTCATGACAAAATCCAGTGACTCTGAGGACAGAGGGAGGGCTTCATATCTATACAGCAGTGTGGTGGCATATGATTCTCATAAGTGGATGTGGCCATATTGCATTAAACACAACAGTGTAGTCAATATTTCAAGCTTAACTCACTTCCGTGAAATCAACTATTGCATTTAAGGAAGATATCCTAACCCTTTTTAATATTGAATCCATTCTATCCAATGTAAGTCCCCTCACACATTCACCAACTTGCAAGACAGGGATATTTAGAATGTTATCTCCATGTGATTTATGTCCTTATTCCTAATATTTATTGAATCTAATTCTCCCCCATGAACTCAAATGAGCCCTGAATAAGACTCTTAGATATTTTGACACATACATTGATTGCGGAAGTCTATGACTCAGAGAAACACATAGTCTCTTATTATTATAAGCACTAGTAAAACAAACAAAACAAAGTGACTTTTTTCTTGTAACCAGAAAGTTCTCCTATATGAAAACCCAAACTTAATATGAAGTTCTATTTACATTATTGATTTTGGCTCAGTAACATGTGTATTTCCGACTATTCTCAGAGTCATTCTGATACTTTTTTTTTTTCAGAAATTACAGTAGGGACAGGTCATCGCTTGGAGCACCCTCTACACTGTATCTCTGTAATACTGTTATCACTGATGATGTTATAATTGTTTGAGGGGTTGAACCTGAATTATTTACTGAGGCCCAGCATTGTTTCCACAAAGCACATGTTGCAATTTTCAGAGCTTCTGGTTACCTAGCTATTCTTTCAATATAAGGACACTTGTTCTGGCTTGTTTTTCCATCATGAATAAAAATGTACACACTCACCTCTTTTTTTTGCTTTTAATTGTTCATTACTACTACTAACGTGAGTTATCTTCTTAGTTGCCTGACTAGTTGTGATGTAAAATCTCAGATACGGATACAAATAAATACATTTGTATTTGATGGTAACTTTTTCCACAGCAGTGACTTGAGAATTTATTTTGTGGTCCTAAGTCAGTCTTAACTCGATAGAATAGGAAGAAGATTTGCCAGTTCTTTTGAATTTCTTCTTTTTCTTTTTTCTCTCTCTCTCTGTCTTTGCTTTTTATCTTGATCTACTGAATGTCATTGCTACCTTATTAGTTCTGGATAATCTCCCTCTTTTCTTTCAATAACTGAAGAGCTGTAAGCACTAGTTAAATTGTCTTGTAATGACTGTTGCACAGCAGGGTCATTTATTGTGAGCTATTTGTAAAGAACACACAGCAAAATAGTCCAATCGATATGTAGAGCTAGGGTCAGGCTAATACAGAAGTGTATTAAAATGGCAGGATGGCAATTTAGTTTGTCTTTTGTGAAATGCTGAATTATTTTCTTGTTACAAAGTTCAAGATGGAGCCTTTGAAGAATATTTTGTTCATTTCTCTTGTTTTCTTCTATACCTTTAGGAAGACTATTCTGGAAACCTAAAAAAATAAAAAAATATCTACCAGCTGGTGTAGTCCATATATAATTTATTAGGGAAACTATTCTAAAGTCAACTGTAGAATGATTGAAATTTAATTGTTTGGTAGCCAAGATGATAAAATTACTAATAAATTTATGGAAGAACATTTAGCTAAAGCTTCAGGCAATTTCTTTTGCACCATAGGCACAGAAACACAATTAATTACCTTGTAAAAAATAGTTCTAATTGATCTATAAAAGAAATGGGAGTTTAATTTTCAAGATTTAATTTAGCAGATATATGAATTTAATCAATAATTTTACAATGCAAAATTAAGCAACACTTTAGATTAGAAACCAAACTATCACTTTTTTTTCTTGTCTAAGAACTAACACTTATCCTGAGCTTCAGTTGCAAAACAATAAACACTTACTGGAAAACTACTGATATTCTTTTTTTTCAAGTTAGAATAGGTAGGGAGCATGGTGAGAACTTGCATGTAAATAAACAATGGTGCTAGATATGTAAGGGGACGATAATCTACTACATAAGATATTTAGACCAAGAGGCAGGGTGTGAATAATAAATAACATGACACTAATTGGTTTTCTTAAATCTAGTCCACTGGTATTATGTTGTGTGTAAACTCCTTCCAGATTCTGGTATATGATAAATTGCTACCCATATTGTTCTGTGCTATTAGATGTGTGCATTTTTATATGTGTCCAAATTGCTATTTCAGTGAAAAGTTAGAGGACAGAGAACTTGAGAAAGTAAGATTAGTATGAACGGGAGCCAGTGCACATTCTGCACGCATTTACACTGAAGCGATTTCAGGGAAATTCTTCCAATGTTTTTTTCTGAAGAGCTAGACATCTATACCTAGTTTAGAAGCTGGAAAATTTCCTGTGAAAATAATCTGACATACACATCCAGATTTAAATAATATGAAAAATTTACCCTTTTAATTCTTTAAGACTCTACATTCTCCTATCAGAGATAAATAAAATTTTAAAAGCTATAAATACAGTTTAAAATATTGATCTTGATAAATTAGGTTATAAATACTTTAAAGGGAAAATGTGTATATATTAAATTCACTCAACACTACAGAGAAATGTTATAAAAATGATTAGTTTTCAGAAATCCATTCCCTCCATTCTGCTAGGAAGGTGAAGTTCCTCATCTTGTCTGATAGAAGATACTTTGCAATTTTGAAATGCTTCAGGCCAGCACAAACTGCACAATTGACATTTTAGAAAATGAGATTCTTCTTTTATTCATCTCTAAATATCAGTACCTGCAAGGATTACACTTAATATATTAGAACAATTATTTTTATGATTTTTCTTGGCCCTTCTATTCTTCAGATATCTAAGGGTAGGTCTGGCTATTATGTGGTATGTCAGTGTGATATCTTTAATAGATAAAACAAAAACCAAGTTTTTTTTTTTGTTTTTTTATAGCTACCATTATACCTGGAAAAGAACTGATTTTTTTCCAGGACTTAAATTCAGTATATTTTTTCTGGTTAAGCAATAAAGTGACGACTATATGCACTATACTATTAAACTCAGTATTTTGCCAAAGCAGTAGATAATTGTTTAAAAAGTATAAAACAGATCAACATGTCTTTAAATCAATGATGTATAGATTATAGCATTCCAGAATCCGTGCAAATTTGTTATATAAAATGATGCTTTTGAAGTATTGTCACTATCCTGATAGTATTTGGTGGATTAAGAGCCATCTAAAGAAATTAGAATATCAGCGGAGCACTCAGAATAATTTTCATGAATATCTTTGAATAGTATTCAATACGTTTTTTCTCTACTCTTTCCACAGTAATGTAGTGAATATTAAAAAAAATAATTTCAAGCTATTTTCCTTTTTCCATTAGGGAAGAACTAAGTTTTATAGGAAGTAGATTGTATATAATTTTAGAGGTCCTGTTTAACAAAGTAATGCAAAATTATTAATGTGTAATTAAATACAAAAGTGAGTATTTAGGATGAGAAAGAAATGATAATTAATATTACATTTTTAAAAATGGTCAAAAGCCGCAAACATCGCAAAAATCCAGAAAACTAGTATGATATTTACTTAATTAGTTGCATGATGCCTTCTTTTTTTCCTTGCATTTTTGGCTGCCTACTACTCTTTGATCAACTCTTTATATTATGATTGGTTCCTTATATCTTTTTCTATACAGAGAAGAGAAAAAATTTTTCCCTAGCATGTTTGATCAAAATGTGTTTATTTTTGATAGCTTATATATTCTTTTTAGCTTTATATATTATTGAAAATGTCAAGCAATTTCTAGAATTTTTTTTTTAATTTGGAAAGACTCTGAGAGGTTTTTAAAATATATGAGTAAGATTTAGAAGAATTTCACACAGACTAGCTGCTGGTTCCAGACACTTAATAACCAAATTCCACTCTTTAACTCATAGGTCTAGGTGCCATTAGGGCCTGCTCAGATCACCATGTGTACTCTGATCCTGTTGCACCCTACGTCAATGGGTAGAAGGGTATTTCTGGAACTCATTCCTAAATTGGAACAGATAGCTATAATCTAGTTGTATATAGAAGTGACTGAATTACAGAAATATTTCCCACTAAGCTCATACTACATGTATCTTCATTCTAATTTCCCCTTAGCTATATCTCTAAAATGCCTAAAGTCATCCTATGCTACCTAACAAGAGGGGAAAATTAGTAGAAAACAACATTAGTCTTAATCAATTACAGTTTAAATATCCCACTTTTGCAAACTTAAAAAAATTGTATGATCTTATGAACACATAGCTGGACCTTTTTCTGGGTCTTGGAAGGAAACTATGCAAATGAGGGACCTTGATATTTAAGCTTCATTAGCTTCAAGTTGGATCTGTCTCTGAACATGATGTGAAGATTAGATCTAAAGTCAGATAGAAATCATGCTCATTGTAAATGTTTGTTTACAAAATAAAGATCACGTTAGAGAAGGCTTAATGTGTGGATTTGAGTTATTTGCATTTGAAAAATCAATAGCTTCCTATCATATGAAAATTTGAATTTTAATGTTTCATAAACTAAGGTTTCCTACTCTGAGTAAAGTAATTTGACACTATCCTTGCATTCTTTTCTCACTCTTTGCCTTTTTCCCTGGGTGACTTCAACCAAACCGTATCACCTATATAAATGTTGATTTCCTGATGTTTGCCTCTGCCTTTCTTCTGAGATCCAGATCTGAGTACCTGATTAGTTGGCCACTGACACTTTAATATTCCAAGGACACAGTCCATCATCTACTATGTTGAAGATGCTTTTCATCTTTACGTCTGTAACCTTGTCCTCATTGGATCCCTATATATATTTATGTCATCCTGCATGCAGTCCTTTCCTCTTCTTTCCTCCTAATGCCATCCCCACAACTAACTTACAATGGGTCCACCTTCCTGATCTTAGGTCATTGCAATAGCGTATTTCCTTGTTTCCTTACCTGATATCTGAATCTCTTGTCAAAGCATATGCTGCTAGGTTAATCACGTCAAGGTGCTACTTAGCTAAATACACAAAATTCTTTAAAAGTCTTCTGCGGTTTCTGGATTTCAGGATAGTGTTTAAACTTCTTAGTTTATTGCATAGAGCTCCTGCCTCTGTTTCTAGCTCTCTCTATCTTCTGCTACTGCCCCTTATGCTGTCTACTTCAGGCATTCTAATTAATTCCAGTTGTTGGACTCTTGCTGCTAACTCAGTGTTTTGCATCCCTACATGCTGTTCTTCAGGCATGGAACATTCTTTCCTCTTTTTCTGCTTGGGAAACTTCATCATTGACTTCTGGATTTATCTTAAGAATAACTAACCTCTTCTGAGAAAATTTTCCTGATCTGATGGGCTATTGAGAAATCTGTTCTTTTCTTTGCTTTCATAGCACTTTGGCATACTTTTATGAGAGCGGTAACAAACCACATAATAGTAATCGTTGGTGTTTTACTCTAAAGACTATAAGTTTAATGAGGTCAGGAAATATATTGTTCATTTCTGCACTCTGAGCACAAAATATGACGTCTGGTACAAAGAAGGTGATCTCAAATATTTTTTGAATGAATGATTAATTGAAGGGAAATTTCTGACGTGTAATAGGTTAGCAATTAACCTACTAAAAGCTGAATGTATACCTGGGTGGAAGAATAGGGTTATCATAAGACCATGAAATGCTAAAGCAGGGACAGCAGATAGCTTTCCTTCTTTGTCGACAACTTGGTAATACTAAGCCTACTACTCTTTTCTCCCCTTACCACATCTTAGTGAATCATAAAATCTTCAAGTATATAAAAGGAATTAAGTCACTAAAAACATGATAGATCAGAGAGTACAGATATAAGCTCAATATATTAAAAGAGTAATTCACAAGTTGGAAACCCTCAGAGTGTGCAAAAATTGATGCACTAAGAAGACCTAATAATGTACTTGAAGAGAGTATTCATATTTGGGGCAGATCTGACTCGATAAAACTTCATTGTTGATGATAATGGTTATGGAAAAAGAGACCATAGTCAGGCGAAGCTTAAAATGTTTACTAAAATCAGTACTTAAGAAATGATAGATATACCTGTTTTTCTACCTCACTATGATGTCTCTCTCCCTCTTTTTCTATCTCTTTCTTCCTCTCTCTAATATATGTGCATATATATCAATCTTGAAAAAGAATAATGGATGTTTTATGTATGTTTATGAGTAGACAGAACATGTTTATTTGAATTGATTTTCTTTAAAAGTAAATATTTCCCTCTCCCCCATTACATATTTTATTTCTTTATTTCTATTACTCTGCTTTTGGAAGGTGAGTATTTATTTATTGAGATTGTTCATCTACCTTGTAGTCCTCAGTGTTACCCAATTTTATGACATGACCTACCTTATAACATGACTAACTAAAACCCATTTGGATATCTCATCTTTATATTTAATATAGCATATGCAGATGCTTATGTGTTATTATAGTAATTAAAAAGAATGTCATGTCTCATTAGTTATGCCTACCTAATTAGGAATTTATGGTGATATGATTAAGAATGATGCTAAAATTTACTTTTATACTCAAAAAAATGTTGTGTTAAACAAATTTTTATTGTACTTAAAAATTTAGGAGGATTGTTTAACTGTGAGAATACGTTTCAAGTCCTTAACAGTGTCACTTTGCATGGTAATAATCAATGGATCAGTTGAAACTCTTTTGATTTACATATCTTATTTTACTTTATGTTACATTATTTTACCTAGAACTTATCTCTCTGATTTTCTTTATAATTACTCTTAATTTTGTGTTAGATATGATTTATATAACAAACCAACTTTTTGATGTTCTCTAGTTAGGAATTTTCACATATTCAAATTGTGTTTTTCTCAATTATTTTAAGTTAGGTAGACTTTTCTACATAACTTGAATAATGCAGGTGCCAAGAATTGGTTGAATATTATACCAAGGTAAGTTAATATTTAAATGCTTCCATTAGAACTGATTATATTCTAGTCGCTTATTATGTAGCAAAAATAAATAGCTAATTCAAAATTGATTCAGTTTTTTTTTTCAGTAGGAAGCACAGAAGAAAGTCAATATGTAAATGTTCTCAAATTACTTATTATAAATTATGGTGTGTCAAGAAAGGCCACTCAAAGTTAAACTGACTGCTAAGAGTATCTTTATCTTTTTCTTTCCTGATACCAAAATAAATTTAAAATGTTAAGATGTTTGATACTGATCAGCCTAAGTTCAAAATCCAGCTCTGCCACTTATGAGGTCTATGATCATAACCAAGTTATTTAATTTCCCTAAACTCTACTTTATTTGTAAAAAAGGGATAATAGTAGCTGCTTTATAAATTTTTCATGAGGATTAAATGAGATTATAAGTGAAATATTCTTAGCATGGTGTCTGGCATATAGTAATCAATGAAGAGTAAATAAATTAAATTAATTTTTTTACAGTTAAATGTAAACAGTACATAATAATATAATCAATTGCTTTCAGTTTCAATTATAATTACTGAACATGGCACATTTTTATGATTTTTAAAAACAACCATTTAAAGAATATCGTTGGTGGGAAGTAGACTACTAATATGGCTTATGTGCTGAATTTATTGAATACATTTTAAAAATTGCTGAAAATCTCTGCAGGCAAAACCCAGGATTGGGTAGGGTGGTGTTGGGTATGTGTGCATAACCTGAATTTAATTTTATTGATTCATTTTATGAATTGATTTATATTATTCATTTTATTTATTCTATTTCATTAACTTTCTTTGCAACACACTACTTATGTCTGCGGACACATTTAATAGTGGAATTCTCTTCTTATCCCTGAAATGCTGGGTTTACTCACTGATCTCTCCTTGGCTCTCTTCTCATCCACCACTTTTCAGGTGATTTCTTCTACTTCAAGGACTTTGGTTATTATTGTTTGCTAATAAGTCCCACACGTATTTCTGTAGCATATAGCTCTTTATTTTTTAAAAAATTTTAAAAGGTTTTATTTATTTGAGAGAGAGGGAGAGTACAGAGGGAGAGAGGGAGAAGCAGACTCCCCGCCAAGCAGAGAGCCTGATGTGGGACTCAGTCCCAGGACCTTGAGATCATGACTTGAGCTGAAGGCAGACACTTAACCGACTAAGCCACCCCGGCGTCCCCATATAGCTCTTTAGATCACAAAATCTAGTGCCCTATGGGGCTTCTTCATCTTGATTCCCACAAAAACTTTATTTGTATTATTTTAAAGAAATTTTTATTTATTTACTTAGAAAGAGAGAGAGCACATGCACAAGTGAGGGGCTATGAGGGAGAAGCAGACTCCCCTCTGAGCAGAGAGCCCAATGCAGGGGCTTGATCTCAGGACCCTGGGATCATGACCCCAGCCAAAGGCAGCCAATTAACCAACTGAGCCACCTAGGCACCCCAGGCACCCACAAACACTTTAAATTCATTATGCTCTAAGCTGAAGTCAACATCATCAGTCTGTAAACAATTTTTTCTCTTGTTTTTTTTAATTGTAGTAAAAACTATCATCAATCCAGCTGTGAAAACTGAAAGTCTGGGCATTACTTTTGACTTCTCTCTTAACTCAGCCCCCACAGCAATCAAACACCAAGTTCTGTCAAATTATCTCCATCCCCACTATCACTACCCCAGGCTACACCATATCAACTCTTTCCAGGAATATTCAACAGATTACTAAATTCTATGCTTTTTACCAGCACTTTGTGCCTACATTCCATTCTCTGCAGAATAGACAAAGTGATCTTTTAAAGCACAAGTGTCAGATTTGGGCCTAGTCCCAAAATCTGTAGAGCTCAGACAAAAGTGTAAATGGAGGTAAATGGTCCTTCCCCTTCTTCATGAGCCATCCCTTACTGTCAGGACACTTATATATAAGTGTATTACATACATTTATAAATAGACACTCCAACCCATATATTTGATCATTGTCCATAACCATCCTGTCCTTAACAGCTGTTCAGAAGCCTTCTCTCAGGCCTAGAGGTAAACCCCCAGATGCAATCTGCAGGGGATGGACCTGGGGCAGAGATCGCACAGGCCAGAGAAGCATGGGATCATGCATGGAGTCATAGAATCATCTGGGCATGGAATTCCATGTGAATGTAAACACAGAACATGTTCTAGAAAGATGGGCATGGGTACCAGGTGGGTTCATGTCCTTTCCCTTTGCACTCCTTGCCCTGTGGGTAGAGGCATAGCCAGAGGAAGCCGTGGACGAGGATCTGTTTTACTGGGTCTGATACAGTGGTATTATTACTCCCCTAGTTAAAATCCTTTAATGACTTTCCTCAGGATTAAGTCTGAACTGTTTAGGATAAACTAAAGGGCCTTTTATGGTCTGACTCATATATTCCTCTGTTTTATTTCTCAACATTCTTTATCTCCTATTCTATAACCTAGTGAATCAGAAGTCATTTTAGCTCCTTGAATATTGAATGTCCTCTCTTTCACCTGGGCTTTTGCATAAACCGTTTTCTTTGCCTTCAACACTATCTTTTTTCCACATGATTATTTTCTTTTCATATTTCAGATCTCTAGATGATACTTTCTTCAAGAAAATTTCTCTTACACTTAATTCATGATAGAGCTCTGTACCTCTCCACCACTGAAGGTTCACGCAACCCAGGTGTCATGCCTGTAATGCTTTATTTACACAAATGCTAAACATCCACTCTATGGATTTGACTGGAATGCCATGGAGAGCTTATGATGCATCCTACCTGGTTTTGGAATATGACCCATGTTCAGTGCCATAATGCATAGGAGAGTGTTTTCTGCTGTTCTTGGCCCCAGCCTCCTGCTGTTTTGACTCTTCTCCTATCCTGTTGCAAGATTTGGGCTTCTTCTTTGATTTCTACAGAAAAACATTCATACCAGGTGTATAGTAGAATTTTGTTGGAGATAATTTAATTGAAAATTCCAGGGGCCATCAGGAAGAGTCAAAATCGTATTATATTATATTTCAACGGAAACTCCTTACACATGTTTCTCCTTCGAAGTTTTTCCCCAGTTGGAGTCTTCCCCTTCCTTACTCTTTTCCCACCCAGCCTCAAATATCAGTCATTTTTGTCCTTAATTTCCTTCAAGAAGACCTCAAAAACAACCCATCTTAATTTAAGATTTTTGAGGTCTGTCATAGTTTCTATCTCCCAGAAAGTGTATTGAAATATATTCTAAATAAGGCCAATATGTCTCTCCAAAAAATACTTTCATACCAACTACTAGAAGGAAAAACATGGTCTGTGTTTGCAGTGTGTTCAGGATGTGCTAAAGCTGGGTCCAGTTTATTGCCCACTGCTTGAGATGTCTCAGGAAGTGAAGTAGAAAAGGTATACATTGATTATGTCTGGTCTGAGGAAATCTTAATTATTATGTATCCGTCTAATTAAAGGAGCCTGTAGCTTGGTAACAAAAAATAAGAGTAAACCTAATAAGATTTTGACCCATGAAAGATGAGTGAAAATCATGCATTAATGTGTAGCTGATCACCATTAGCAACATTCTTTCAGGAAACAGATGTCTGTCTGATATTCACAGCATTGTGTCTGTGAAGTTTGCCTTTTCCAGAAATGAATCTTTGATTTATTACTGCCCTGGGCTAATTGAAGAAAATGTTAAGTCTCAGCTATGTGATTCGTGCAGTTTGACTATGTGGTCAGTGAAGGAGAAAGAAACCAGGGATTTTATAGAACAAGAGCCATCTGTGTCTTAGTTTGAAACTGATTAAATGTGGTGCAATCTGTGGCAGGATGACAGCAGTTATAGACTTCAGTGTGTGAGGATTTAAAAAATCACATGTAAAAGTTGGTAACTGACTAATAATTATTTCCTAATTGTATTATACCTCAAGTTAATTTCCATGGACATCTTTTGGCCATGGCCACACTATTGGATGAAGGCAATATTGAAAGAGAAAGGCACTTTCGATTATCCCTATTATTGAGAATCTTATACAAAGGCTCATCTTTTATCTGAAACTGCTGCTAAATGGTCTCTTTCCTTTTTTCTTGATACAATTTCCCTTTAATACAGTACAGTAATATAAGTACAAAATCAGGTGTTATGCTGAATTGATTATACATAGCAGATAGTGCTCTTTAGGAGTGAGCAAGCCTTACAAAGGAACATCTAATTTTGATATCGTAAATGACATTCATAAATCTACTTCTTCAAAAGTTAAGATCAATTGATTAACATGAAATAGTCAGTCACAATGTGGCATGTATCAGTGCAACTTGTTTTACCTTGGTTCCACTGAAGATCCATAAGTATGATATAATATCTCTTATGGAATGAAATTTCTTAAACATACCATTTTCCTATTGTTTTATGTTTATAGCAAGAAAAATAGAATATGAATCTGGAAAGATCTCAGCAGTTGACTCATTCAAACTCACATTCAACAAACCAGCCTCAATACTAAAGATTCTGCACACAGTCTATTAAGGCTTTTATGGGAATGTGATTAGGAGGGTAGTAACTGAGGTGACAGTCAAGTGATTTCTATAAAATATTATGTGGTTTCCAAAAAATTCGGGCTGGGAAAGACCTTAGAAACTATGTAGCCCAAATTTCTCATTTGTTGGTATAGATTTGGAGACCCAGAGATTAAGATTAATTAAGATTATAGAGAGCTAGTTCCAGAGCTAGAATCTCCTCACTTCCACTCTCTCTCACGCACCAAGTTATAGTGATGCAGCATTTCTTTAGTACTAGGCGCAGTTCTAAGAACTTTACACATCTTAATTCATTTATTCTTCACAACACTATAAGGTATTCCTGTTACTATATCTGTTTTATTTTTTTTAAAGATTTTATTTATTTATTTGACAGAGAGACAGCCAGTGAGAGAGGGAACACAAGCAGGGGGAGTGGGAGAGGAAGAAGCAGGCTCATAGCAGAGGAGCCTGATGTGGGGCTCGATCCCATAATGCTGGGATCAAGCCCTGAGCCGAAGGCAGACGCTTAACAACTGCGCCACCCAGGTGCCCATATATTGTTTTATTGATGATCAGACTGATGTCCAAGCAAGTGAAGTGATTCATCCAAGATCACACAGCAAAAGAGAGAGGAACTGGAATGCAAACCCAGACAATTTGGCTCCAGGGTCTGTGACCTTAACCACTAAATAACATTGTTCCCCCTAACTGATTATTTAAATCTACAACTGAATAGTTCAGCTGACTCATTGTTTAGAAATTTTTTTAATAGATGATTTAACTAAATTGATGTGTTATATAAATAGATATTATTTACACAATAAATGTGTTTTATGGTAGTATGTTTATTTTTTTCTTACTTCCTTTTTAAATCTACAAAACCTCTGGTAAGCAGAAAGTAATGTTCATTTCCTAATCATATTCACATAATACCAAATTGTAAAATTTCCAGTTAAATAGTCCCAGATATGCTCTTTTTTGCACAAATGGGAAAGGCGGAGATAAGTAGGATGAATAGATACTGAGATTGTTATTTTTGTTTCTAATTTCAAGCGCTAATTGCTCATACTCACCCTCTATCCTTAAATAATTCACATTTCTCATATTAATACTATATAAGAAAAAAATGGAGTAGATTGACAAAGACAAAACCAAAAAGATAAGAAAAAATTGAACTACATAGATTAATATGCAATATATATGCATTTATATGACTAGTTTTTGTCATTTTAGAGAGATATGGTTGATATCTTCGAAAAAATATGAAATTCAAGAGAATTAATGCGTTTATACAGTCTCTCAACTTATTCCTGAATCACATTTCTGTGCAGAGCCACTTGTTTCATGTGCCCTGTTAACCCTCTCAGATTTCATTGAAGTTTATCTTTCACTCAGTGATTGTTTTCCACAAAGAAATACAGATTTTGGCACTTTACTGTATTTTCTGTGAAGATAATTATAAGGCAAGTGCAAAACCACATTGAAATGCAGATGCTGGGCAACTCGATAAACCCAATTGCTAGTTAAATAGCATGCATACTCAGCCATCCTTTAAGTTATTCAAATGTGTGTTTCAGCAAACGTACAAACTACTACACATAATGAATCTTTGGTATTCTTGGGGAAAAAAACCCACAAGTATTAAATCTTTCAATGCTAAATGACTACATTTTACAGAAAGAAGTTTGGGATATATTTTAATTAAGATACCCCTGAATTCATGTTTTGTAAGGTTTAAGATTCTTTCGATGCTGGGACACAATACTTGGGTAGATGAAAGAAAGAAGTCTTTGTGACCTAGAGCTTCGAGGAAGAGAAGGCTTCGAGGCAGGGTCAGGAGGAGTGTTGCACCTGGGGACAGGATAACAGCAAACTGGAGCTGTAGAGGGCATATCACATGCAATAAGAATAGAGTTATCTGGGTTTCTTGGTTTCCTTGTAGGTTGGCTAGTTGGGATAATTTCATGTGCTCTTGGGCCATAAAGACTGTGCCTGGCCTCAGGGTGATGAGGGCAGGAGCTCAGTAGCCTAATGTGTGAGAGCCGGAGAAGAGAAATGGTTGGAGTGTGGTCTTAACAGATATTCAAAAAGGGAAACTGACGCCCTTCTAGCCACTGTCTAAAGTCTGGATCAAGTCAGCATTGAAAGAGAAACAAAAACACTGTCCTAAATTAATTTGCTACCAAACCTCCAAATTTCAGACTCAACAGAAGGTTATTTTTGGCTCATGTAAGAGGTCAGTTAGTGCAGCTGATTCTGGTAGATGGGCAGCCTCCTACGTGGGGATTCAGAGACTCATCTTTATCCATCTTGTGACTTGTCCATCATCTAGTATCTTGGTGTTTTATTCCGGATTTTCTGGATCCTGTTGGCAAATAGAGAGAAGGGGATAGTGTGAAGAAAGTGCACTTGTTCCTAACCGAAGTGCGCATGTTCCATTGGCTAGAAATAATCATTTTATCTCACCGGAGGAGAGGAGGGTTGAGGGGCTAATAAATGTAGTCCTGGCTGAGTGGCCAGGACTTCTCAGCACTAGCCCTCACAATGGAACGGGAAAGCAATACTTTGGTAGACACATAGCTGTTTTTGCCACAGAAAAGCTTTAGAATGCGGATGGCACCCAAACTAACTTAGGATGGTTCGACTTACAACTTTCAACTTTACAAAAGTTTGAAAGCAATACATATTCACTAGAAACCATACTTTGAAGTTTTATGTTTTCCCAGGCTACTGATATGGCCTAGAATACTCTCTTGGGATGCTGGGCAGCAGCAGCTTCAGATCCCACTCGGCCATGTGATCATGAGGGTTCACAACCATTCTGTTTTTCACTGTCAGTACAGTATTCAAAAATTACATGAGATAGTTAACAGTTTATTATAAAATAGGATGTGTGTTAGATGATTTTGCCCAACTGAAAGTGTTCAGAGCACATTCAAGGTAGGTTAGGTATACTAAATGCATTTTCAACTTACAATATTCTTAACTTACAATGGGTTCATCGGGGCATAACCCTATTGTAAAATGAGAAAGATCTGTATATCTCTCTCTCTATACACACACACACAATATGTATACATGTCTAATGTAAATAGTATGCATACGTATATGGTGCACATAGGTTTTATAGCAAGGGAAATTATTATAAAGATTTTTAGGTAGGGGCCCCTGGGTGGCTCAGTTGATTATCTGCCTTTGGCTTGGGTCATGATCCCAGGGTTCTGGGATCGAGCCCTGCATCGGACTCCCTGCTCAGTGCAGAGCCTGCTTCTCCCTCTCCCTCTGCCTGCTGCTTCCCCTGCTTGTGCTCTCTCTCCTTCTGTCAAATAAATAAATAAAATCTTTTAAAAAAAGATTTTTAGGTAAAATGAATTTATGTCATTCTAACAAATTTCAACTTTGATGTGCATGTTGACTCCTAATAGCGCATTGAAATTCTTAGTTGTCTCTGGCACTTTTTTTTCCCATGGCCTGAAATGTTGTACATTTGGTCTGAAAGGATTTATTGTGGATTTTCAGTTACATTATACAAATGGAATCTCACAAACATAATATTGAATGAGCAAAACCAGACACAAGACAGTATGTTCTTCTCTCTTCAAAATAGTGTTTCTGAGATTTGTCCATATTGTGGCACATAATTGTAGAAAGTTCATTCTCATTGCTCTATAGCATTCAGCGGGGTGAGTATCCAGTTTACCTATCCATTCTACCATTGATGGTTATTTGAATAGTTTCCAGTTTAAAGTTATTACGAATAGTGCTATCAAGAATATTTTAGAACATGTCTTTTGATGAACCTTTATACACATTTATATTGGGTATATGTCTAGAAGTGAAATTTCTGGGCTAAATGTATAGTAAGAACATATTCAGTTTATATGCTTATAATTTTCTAGCCTTTCACTAGCTATTATAATTGATAAAAAAATACGACACTTTCCCTCTACTCTCCTTATTTTATTTTGTTGCACAAAACTTTGTGTAAACAGTAAAAAAGTATATTAAATTTAGGCAGAAAGTCCTACTAATTCCACTAACATATGAACTGTTTTGTTTTTATTTCCACCTAGACCTTATCAATCTTAATTGCTTAAAATATAGTCTTTTTTAAAGCTTATTTACTTATTGTTATTTTATGAGTATTTATACATATATCTGTTTTTCCTAATTATGAATTTTTATGACTGCATTGACTCGATCTACCAGAAGTAGCGATTTCCTATTATAGACTATTTAAAGTATTTTCAATTTTCACCAATTCTTATTGAAACAATTCATATATTTAAACTGTACTTTATCTTTGGTACACAGTTTCTTAGATTCACTGTGTGCCTGGGAAGAGAACGTAACACATGTTTTCTGTCTCTGACCTTTAACAATCCCAGAGAAAAGTATAACTTTTCATGACAGTATGTCAACCTACTTACCTTCACATTAACGTACACTTATTCTGCCTCAAGCCTGAGTGACATTACATTTCTTCCTAGAAGGTTAAATTGGTAAGGTCTCGACAACCAAATTCTTGGTTGAAAATTGAACATTTGGATCCTCCATGATTTCTTACTTCTTTGTCACAGAACTCAACATGTCTGTTACAAGCAGTAAGAGAATTTTTTTGCTCCATATACCCAAACTTTGCAGATTTCACTGTGCATTTTACTGTCTGTCTCCTTCTTCCCCATTCGTGACACTTCCATCTATCCCTGGAGCTTTTACTTTTCACAATAACTATAGTTTAATGACATGTGAGCAGACTAAAGCAAATAATAACTCTAGTAGGGATATGTCACAAGCAAAAATACTTCCTTAATTCTTATCCTAATACTGTGACCAGCGGTTCCTTCAATCCATGTATTTTTGTTTTTATTCCCAAATAATATGTATTCTAGAATATTAGGACTCGGCGGTTCTCATTGGCTATATAAGTTAAAACAGGAGCTGTGTTTTTAAATGACAGATCAAAATGCAAAATATAGATAGCTATGACCCCATGAGTAATCCCAGTGAGGATAAGGTGTCAAAGTAAAATAATTAAATATGAGGCACAAAAAGATAAATTTAATCAGTGCTTACAGCCAATTACATTTTGGCAGAGTGTTACTACTATTTCTAAAAACCATTTGATTTGCATTTAAGTGATTAAAAGGAAGAGTTACAAGGTAATTGGGATATCCTAATTTCATTAATAATTTTTTTTCTCAGTACTTCATTTGAAAATTGTCAAGAAGGATATAATGCTTAAAAAGTGAAAAGGAAAGTTTGGAAATCTTTAAAGAGCAAAAAAAACACCTTTTCTTGAAGAATGAATAATTTTCATAGTCAAATAATAAGTTGCTGTTTATTTTTTAATGAAGTAGTAGTTGCATGTAACTAAATGTTTTGAGCATTATAGAAATATGGGGGCATTATAGAAATATCATCATTATTCTTTTTAACTATGTATATATATATTTTTAGCAGACCCCAGAAGATAAGAAATCTCTTCTCTTTAGTTCCAAGTACAACAATATTCCTTAAAGCTTAGTGAAATTCTGGATGAGGGCCCCTAATAAGAAGCTTCAAGACATAAATATTCGAACATTTCTTTTTTTTTAAACCACTTTATTGAGGTATGATTGACATGCAAACAGCTGTTCATACTAACGTATATCTACAACTTGAGGGGTTTGGAAACCATCACCATAATTCATGCCGTGAACATATGTATCACCTCCCAATAGTTTCCTCCAACCTTCTTCATTTATCACTATTATTATTTTAGTTAACACTACTGTATTGTATAATTAAAAATTTGGGAAGAGCATAGATCTTATGTTAAGTGTTCTTAGTGCAAAAATAATAAGTAAATATTCCAGCATATCTGTGCTTGCTTGTAAGGCTTACAGAGTTTTATATACTGCCGCTAAAATGACCAACTTGAGTTTAATCACCAAAATTAATAGAGCAGAGTAAATTTGTCAATATGATTATCTCCTCTTAAAATTTATTTCTATCTGAAAAACAATAAAATATGTACTGCTACTTACCAGATGTAAAAATATTTTTTAAAATAAGAGTATTCTGATGAACACAGCTAAGTCTCTGCTTTCCTTAAGGATAATCAGTTAAACATCAGTATTGTTCAACATGAAGGATAATATTATTTCCTCTGGATTTCAGTAAAGGAGGGATATAAAAAGTTAATTATACCATATAGTCAAAGTTTATCACATTAAAGATACACTGATACTATCTGTTAAGATATATTATCACTTGGGGCGCCTGGGTGGCTCAGTCGTTAAACGTCTGCCTTCAGCTCAGGGCGTGATCCCGGGGTTCCGGGATCGAGCCCCATGTCAGGCTCCTCCACTGGGAGCCTGCTTCTTCCTCTCCTGCTCCCCCTGCTTGTGTTTCCTCTCTCACTGGCTGTCTCTCTCTGTCAAATAAATAAATAAAATCTTTAAAAAAATATAAAAAAAAGATATATTATCACCGCTTATTAAAGTTTTATCTTCATGCCTGAATAGTCAGTTATTGACATAGACAATCCTTTATACTTTACCAATATGAAATTACAATAAAAGGTTGAATTGCAAAGGTGTCTAAAATGTCCTTGAAATGAAAAGAGAAAATGGTTCAGACCATATTTGGAAAGTTAATACATATTTCTCATCACAGGAAAAAAAATGAATTAACTTTGTATTCATTAGACAGTCTTTGAAATAATCTTCAATTAAACAGACAATAGATTGCCAAGTCCTATAAAGATAAGACCTCAATCTTACATAGAATATTTTCTACCATTTACTTACTTGTCATGCTTTAATTTTCTCTGCTTCTTTTAGCTCCTGCTAACATCTGGAAAAGGGAGAGGTAATGGAATAGGCTTTTTCATTTCTGAAGAACCTATCATAAGATTATTTCATATTAACATTAGATATGTCAACCTGTGTTGATTAAGGAGCACAGATATGTGAGAAAATTTCCCTTTAGAAGTGTTCTGTAAACAAAACTGGGTCATTTATTCTCAAATTAAGTTGGCAAATACAGCACATTAATTATAATAATCTGAAGTGTATATAGATGCCAAGCTCTATAATAACCATTTTACATGTATTCTTTAATTTAAACTTTATAACAACCCTTTGAGTTGGGTCCTATCATTGCGCCTCACTTTACAGGTGAGCAGACTTTACTAAGAAGTTGTTAAGTTCCCAAACTCACATAGCTGTAAGGGGCAGAGTCAGGATTTATACAAATGGAGGTCTTTGGACTTTTCATGTGTGAAGAGGTTGAACAGGAAGGCTGATGGAATGAGACCTTTAGACCCTAAAAGGTGCCTAATCAGTTGATCTTCTAGGCATCTATTCTTTCATTCAGCAAATATTTCTCCCAGCCTCCACTTTGTGCAAGTGAGTGAGCAAAGTGCAGAAGCAACAGTAACTGAATTAAACATGGCCTCAAATATCATGAGCATTTAGTTCACTAGAGGTTAAAAACTAATTAAAAGCAATTTTAACATAGTTTCAAATGTCTGTTAAGAACTATAAAGGGGATTTGACTGGATAACACATTTTGTGATTTTTAACTTCTAAAGACTGAGGGCCTAGTGAAGTTCTGGGTGGAGTTTCTAGAAGTGGGTTTGCTAGCTCTTACAGGAGCTTAATATTTGTAAATGTTATTGGTGACAATGTTTGGGGCCCTATGAAGATTTGGAAAAGAGGGTTCTCATAGGCCATAGACACTGGGTAGAAAATCTGAAGAAGACTAGTCGACGCTGAACTGAAGGGTCGAGGAAGTATATTGAGCAAAAGTGAGGGGCTACAGGGAATCTTGGGAATCTCACAGAATATCCTCTGAGCAGGACACCAGTTGTGTCCACAGAGTGAATGCTCAACATTTTTACAAATAAAATAACAAGAGACATGGAACAGTGGAGGGACCTTGGATGGTAATGGTGTGTATTTAAGGGCATTGGAATCAGGGAAGGGAGGCCTGTGTGCTATGCACCATTTACTTAAAGGAGAGTCAGTAGCTAACTGAGTGGCAGTGGCAGGGTAATAGCACAGGAGTGACCCTCTGCAGAGGCCTCCAATAGCATGTAATTTGGGCAGAAGTGGATCTGAGGACATATGTCTTTTATGCACTGTATGAGTTTAAGTAAACAGAAGCATTATTTAACTAGGAAAGATAGATCCCTTGGAGGATCAGGTATGAAACAACATGGGTCAGGTACACTTGACTCCAAGGTCAAATGGGGTGTTTTATGGGGCATCTTTATGTCAATTATAGTGGATTACCAGGATTGTAAATACTTGATGTGATGGTGGATTCATACCGTCGTGGGATTATTTTTGATGTTAGCTGACAAACGTTTAGAAATCTATTTTTCAAATCAGGAAATTTGGTGATAGAGGGCTGGGAAATATTTGTTGGGAAATATTGCCATGTTCTCAGTGGTAAATGCCTAGAAAAATATGGATTTCAAAAGACAATGTAGAGACAATGTCGTAGATTATAACCACTCCAAATGGAAATTTAGTCAATTTCTCATACATTTTCTGATCATATATTTAGTGACTCTTTTAGTTGTCTTTTGTCTCTTCTCACTCCACACCTTATTTCACATTTCCATGACAGTATCTCTCTAGATACAAATCCAGTTATGCTATTCCTTGCTTAAAAACCTTCAATTAAAAATAAAAACAGAGCCATCAATTTCAAAAGTATTTAGAGTATGTTATTCCTAAACTAAACAATGGAGCTACAGAGATTATTCACAGTCAAGTCATGTCTTACTGAGGGAGAAAGACAAGTGTAAATGAAACAATAGATGACCAATGTGTAATAGAAGTGGGTGTAGGACACTGAGGAGCATGCAGGGGGCTAGTGGTGTCAAGTAAGGGCAAGACTGGAGGTAATGGCAAAGAAAGAGCATGTCATAGAGAGACATTTGTGTTATACCTTGAGTAAGTGAATTGAAATTTACTGAGATGAAAATTGGGGAAGAATCCATGGAAAAGGATGGACAAAGGTACAGAGGTGCAGAAAAGTATTTTAAGGCAGGAAGCCAAACAGTTTGGTGTTAACTCAATGTCAGGTTGAAAACGAAGGTAATGAGAGCTATGTTGGACTGTGTGGGGGAGGCTGCTCTACCTCAATTATCTAGCAGGTCCCAGGAGCAGTTTTTGTAGGTTGTAGAAAACCATCGAAGGGGTTGAAGTCATGAAAATCTATAATCTAGTGTGTGCTTTGAAAGAGCATTCTGATCACAGTGTAGTGGGTGGAATAGAAGAGATGAGAGGCAGAAGAACCAGATGGGAACTCATGAAAAATTAGCTTTTCACCGCTTACCAGGTACACCAGTGTCAATTTGCTCTACCAATAAAGTGCTGATTACAGGAATCAGGCTTGCATTTATGTTGGAGGAAGGAGGGGCTCGGGGAGTGGAGATGTGGAAAGCCACAGCAGAAATAGTTATGAGTGACTTCTGCAAACGAGGAGAGATGCTGGGAAAGCCTCTCTTTTTGTGGGAAGTCACAAAAATCATCATTGGCTGCCATAGTCATCAAGCGTGAGCTTATAGGAAGACTTAGTAAGTGACTGACCTACCTGACCTGTGAGAACATTGGCTTCCAGCTTGCTTCACGTTCTAAATCTTGCCTGAATTTTGTGCATTGGCAAATGTTAATCCAGAACCTCAAAGCAAATGGTTGCGAGTGGAAGATAACCACAGATCACTGAACACAGTAGTAAAGTACAGACTCCTGTGCCTCGAAACATAAGACCCTCGAGTATCAAACTCCAGCTCACCTTTCTGCCTCTAGTTGCCTAACCCGGCTCCCTGCACTTCACTCCCCAAAACCTGTGCTTCGAACACAGACTGCTATTCCCTCCACTTTGTTCACATTTCCTTCCCCTCTGTTTCTGAGTTCTTCTACTTCTTTCAAGGTCCTGCCAAGGTTTTCAGATAAGAAACCTTCCCTTAATGTCAAGAGCAGCACTAGCTTACCCTTCTCTGTTGCATCACGTAGGGTCAAATCCAAGTGTCACAAAACAGCCCACAACAGTGTCTGAAATAGGTAAGGTTTTTTATATATTACACAACCAGAGATTCAAGGGTGGTAGTTAACCATTGACATGGGAAATTAACATATCTTCTGCCGTTTTTAATATGTGGCTTTGTCATCTGTCCTTATGATTACAACACAGATGGCCTCAAACCAGGCATCACATTCACATTCCAGGAAGGAGGAAAGTGAAAAGGGAACAGGGAACAGGCAGCCCCAGCACAGGTCTGCTTACATTTAATTGACCAGAATTGAATAGCAAAGCAATTCCTGTCTGCAGTGGGTCTACTTAATTGGTTTTTAGCTTAATAATCAGTTTTTGGCTAATAGATCTCTATGGAAGAAATTAGTAATGGAAAGGAGTAACCATGGGTGTGGGGTAATGTACAGTATCTGCCACAGTGTATTTCTCAAAGTGCTTTGAATAAAATACTTTACACAAGTGTCAGAATTATTTACATGCTCTTGTCTGTCTCACTGAATGGGATGTCAGAGTCACAGGGCCAGTGGGAATGTCTCATTCATCTTTCTATCTGAAACATATAGAATATTATGGAAAAAAGGAGTCACTGCCATGTGGGAATATATTGAGATTTTAATAAGACAGAACTAAGTATTGTTGAGTAAGTAGATTCAACTAGCATTTGAAAACCTCAACTCCCCCAAAGAATAGGATGTAATATTAAGTGATTAACATACTTGTGTCTATAGGGGGCAAAACAGATGACGCAGACTTAAATAAAGTAGAAGTAAGTATTATAACCACCCTAGACTAGTTGAGCTATGAGCCTATAAATTTTATTTCCAGATCAAAAAGTACTTATATAGTTTGTTGGCAGTCCTGTCATTTTGATTCAGAGCATAAGTGATGATGCCATTAACACTGTATGCTTTTTAAAATGCCATATTCCTTAATCTATTCTAGGACTGATAGGTTTATTTATTAGAGATATTAAGTAAGCTAAAACCATATCCTATACTTTCTTTATTCAGTAATTTTGAATTCTGGGTCACATCATCCCCTATTATTTATTTCTATGAATCTCTATGAGAATGAGTTTGCTCTGAAAAGGAGATGATTTGACAACCCAAACACCATTTTATTTACAACAAAATGGAAAATAATAGACTCTATTAATGAGAAGATTTTTTTGAGGGAATGAATAATTTGAAACTATGACAGATTCAAGGACTTTTGAATCAATTCTTTTAAATTCGCTTAATAATATACATAATTTGTAGCTTGCATGATACACTTTACAGTTCTATAAAAATCAAATTTCAAGACATTTTCAGAGAAAGCCGTATCGATTAACTATTTGGATTTTGGTTTTGATTGTATCTTCCTGTGACACTGTCTCCAGTTCTCTCCTGTCTGCTTGTCTCCCATCCCTATTATGAAAAATATGTATTATATGGTGTAGTATGTCTTTTATAACCATTGTTATAACTTCGTGTTCTTGCTGGTTTTAAAAAAATCTGCAGTTATTGAATGATTATTTATTCTTCTCAAGGGAAAATAGTCAATAGTTCTTAACTGAATGCTCTTTGGAATAACTAATCAAACCATCCTTGAGAATATTGCATTAAATCCTTTAATTAATGAGTTATTGTATTTTTGTAAGTTGCACTGACATTCCTAGAAAAAAGGATAGGTGAAGTTATACACTGTGGCATGGGAGGTTTTCTTACTATTCACCAGTATGTGTGGTCTGTACAGAATTTTATGTACTTATTTGTGCTTTACACACTTTCATTTTAATGATGCGTAAATACATAATCCACACCCTGTCCTTAATATAGGGTGTCACCCAGATCTGGTCCCTTCCAAATTAGCAAAGACTTCCTTTCTTTGATCAATTATCACTTAGGCCTGGCAGCATAAAAGAAAATAAGAAAGTATTACTATTGGCACTACGTGACTACTAAAAAGTATGTAAGTTCATCCATGTTAGCCGTTTTCTATTGTTGACTTCTTATGATTAATCATTGATGCTAAATTACTCCCATTTAATTGGAGGTATTGAAAGGCATATTTTAGTGTCTGTCACCATTTAAAATGAAAATGAGATGTTAATGATTGTATTAGTCAGGATATGACGTTTTACGAGGACGATTCAGAAATGAAAGAGTACATGCTGTCATCCAACAGACAGATGCTTGCAGGAACACATCCTCAGTGTATTGTTTTTGCTTTTGTTTAGGTATAATATTTATGAGCATGTATCTCTCTCCTTCTCCATCTCTCCACCTTTGATTCATCTCTCTACCTCTCTATTTTGTAGCATTTCTCCTGCATATAGATAGCTGAATTTGTAATGAAAAAAACACTGCATGGGCTATTAGGACAGTTGATGCTTAAGTCTGGATTTATCCTCATTTTGGAACTTTCAAAAAGTCATCTGGACTTCTGATTTCTCAAATTCTTCATTAGTAAAATAAAAGAATTATGTTCACCATCTTATTTCTAAAACTAGAATGTTAGCTGCACCAGAATAAAAACTTAATCTGGTTTATTTACTGCTATATTGCAGCACCCAAAACAGTGCTTTGAATGCAGGAGGTTCTCAATAAATATTTGTTGAATTAATTAATAAATCCTAGTTATTCAAAATCAAATCTCAATTTTTATTCTAAGGAGAGAAAGCAGTATTTCTAACACATGTGTGAATGGAGGCATAAAAAGTATACAGTGCAAACATCTCTAATCCCACCACACCAAATAAGCAAGAGATAGGACCAATTTCAGAGAACTCTGCTGTGTCCTTGTTACAGGATTGCAGGGTTCTTGTCTAAGGGAGTCGAAGAGTGAATCTTGCAGACACAAAAGGGTGTGAAGTGATAGTTTATTAACTGAAAGTGAGAACAGAAAGTTCTCTAGAGTGAGAGGGGTCCCATTTGGGTCGCCAAATGACAGAATTTTGGAATGTTGTTGAGGTCCGGAGCCAATGGCCAAGAAAAAATTCATGAGAGGTCTTTGGTGCAAGAAGGTGATTTTATTAAAGCACGGGAACAGGACTTGTGGGCAGAAAGGGCTGCACTGGGGTCATAAGGAGTGGTCCATTATATACTTTCAAGTTGGGAGGGGGTTAGGGATCGCATAAGTCTCTGAGGAATTTTGGAAGCAAGGTTTCCAGGACCGTGAGGGGGCTAGCTACTGTTAGGAAGGTCATTTCTTACTGTTTAGTAAACCCTCGGTCATGAAACCTTTCAGATGTATATTGGTGGGTCATATGCTTGGGGGATGATTGCCAACTTGTATTTTGGGGGCTAAAGATAAAGGAAGTTTCCAAAGGAAATTTTATTTGTTCAAGTAGACTTACAGGATCCTGGGGGTCGGGCTAAGATTGCCTTTTGCCCTTAGCAAATTGTCAACATCCAGGCAGTTGAGTCCCTAGAGGAATGTCACTCTGCCTGTTAAGGACTTGTCAATGGACTGTAAGTAGTAAGGAAATTGAATAATTTTTCTTTTGTCTTTGTTTCCCACATCATCCTGACTCCATATTTCAGTCTGTCTCGGTTTCCTCATGGGTAACATTCTTCTGATTTTGTATCTCATGTTCTTTTACATTTCTTTACTGTTTCATCACCTGTGAATGTATTCCTAAAATATATCACTTATTTTTATATAATTTGGAACTTTATATAAGTAGAATAATGATGTTTCTTTCGTGATGTGATTTATGTTCAACATCATATTTGAGATATCCATCCATGGTGAATATATGGAGATACATTTTATACATTTTCACTATAATTTGAATTCTTTATCCTGTTTCATTGCTCTGTTTCCCTGTTTTTGTGCTTATAGACACTATCTTAATTATGTTATCATTTTAACATAAAAAGTTTGACATGTCTTAATACCTAGCATGATGAGTCTCCTTCCTTATTATTTTCCAGGTGTGTCTTCGTCTTTCATGGGTATTTTCTCATTCAAAAACACATTAGATTCTGCTTACTCAAGTTCCGAAATCTCTCTGTATTTTTATTGGAATGCCACTGAATCTACAGAGCATTTGGGAGTAATTGAATCATTATTTTATTATTTTTCCTACGCATGAAAATGAAATATAGTCTTTTAATCTTTTTACATAATCTTTTAAAACACCCTTTACATTTTTATCCCTGCATTTCATGGCCGCAATATGGATAGTTTTTACAAGTCAATCTTTAATTTCTTCAGTTGTCTTTTTTAACTACGTCTAATCTCGTCTTTTAACTCATTTATGAAATTAACTTTAGTTATTAGTTGAAATTATTTCATTATTAGAAGTCATATTTGTTCTTAAAATTTTTTCTTATTTATAAAAAGATTTTGTTCCTTCATCATATTTTTCAGTTTCTCTTTTTTTAAAACATGTGAATGTCTTTATTATATATTCCATCTTCAGTAATTTCAGTATCTAAAAACTTTGTGCATTTTGTTTCTTTCTGTTGTTTCTTTGGGTATAATGGTGCATTATTTGTGTGAATTGTGATTCTGTGTTATAATTTATGTTCCTAGAAATTTTTTTTAGCGATGAATTCCTGAAAACTCAGTTAACCCAAAAAGGAGTTACCTTTGCTTCTTCCAGGTCCCTAGGAATGCTGTTAACCAACAGTCACTTTATAATTAAGATTTCCGTTTAGGGATTTTTGAACCATCCAAGTACTGGGATTTGCAAGCACAGATTTGAGGAGGGCCAAATTATGGGGAGAGAATATATCTGCTGCCAGACCCAGTAATAGTGTGGGGACAGGGAAGTTCCCTTGCGGCTCTTCTATGGCACACTCCTGCACAGCAGTTTACACCAAGTTCACTGTCACACTGAATGTGTACTGCTTTCAGTTTCAGCATTATTCAGTGGTCTCTTGTCAGACTCACTGACTTGGGGGTGGCATTAACACTCCAAGGCCCACCCCTCCTTACCTCTCATGCTGTACCCCATACAGACATGAAAAAGGAACCTCAGAATCACCAGTGACCTCCTTTGCCTTCACTTTTATTATGGATTTCTAATTCTCTCATCCATCCAGTAATGGGTTTACAATTATGCTTTTCATATTTTATGCAGCATTCTGAAATTTTTTCAATGGTAGTGCTATTGAAGAAATGCCATAATGGTGAAAATGCAAATCACTATCTTAGGTTTTTGTTTTTTGCTTTTTTTTTTTTTTAGAACAAACAAAATCTATCAAAAGTGATTGTAAACTTACAGTCATTTTCCCTATATTTGCTGAGTTCATCATATGTGTCATATATTATGCCAGGTATCAAAGACATAAAGAATGGAGTAGGATCCGCCTTCTTGGAGCTCACAGTCTCCAGGGGTGGTGACTCAACTGTAATAAAAAACCATTCTGAGGTAACTTTGTGGACCACTTTTTTTTTTTTTAAGATTTTATTCATTTATTTGAGAGAGAGAGAGCGTGAGCGAGAGACAGTGAGTGAGAGAGCACAAGCAGGGGGAGCAGCAGAGGGAGAGGGAAAAGCAGACTCCCCACTGAGCAGGAAGCGCCATGTGGGGTTCCATATCAAGACCCTGAGATCATGATCTGAGCCAAAGGCAACTGCTTAACCGACTGAGCACCCAGACACCCCTTGTGGACTACTTTTAATTGGCCTTGAGAATCTGAGGCAAGCTTCACTGAAAAGGAGGTATATGAGGTGGTTCATGATGACTTACAGAAAATTGGCAAAAAAATGGTTTTAGGGACTTACTGTAAGATGAAGAAATAAGAACTCATCTGGAGATTCTGCACAGGGCTGGGAGTGTTGAGGTGGCTGAAGGATGGACTGTGACAGGGTTTCAGGGTATGCATCTGGCTGGGAGCTGATCATATTGGAAAGGGAGATTTTAAATAATTGCTAGATTAGGCATTTGAAAATTTTGTGGTATTGAAAATATCCAGTAAGCTGGAATTTTAATGAAGAAATGAATGAGGATATTAGAAGATGCTTAAGATGCATTTGCTCTTTGGAGAAATTGGAAGACAGTCGAACAGCTTCCTACTTGAATACAGATTTTTTCATTTTACTTTAAGTTGGAGCTAGCAATAAAGGTAATTTTGACTTTCTCCAAAATTAATTATTTTAATGGAAAACAGTTATATACATACACACACAGACGCATGTATATAATACTTCCCTAAGGGCCCTCTCTGTTGCCAATTTTCTCGTGAGTCAACAAGAACTAGTATACTTGCATACTCAAAATTCAAAACTGTACCCTCAAAAAACGTTACCATAGTTTTCTCAGGCCAGACCCTTTCACAAAGGATTTTCCCTCCTCTAGGAGCTGAGACATTATTGTCCTCAGCACACAGGAATAATGAGAAGAACAAATGCATACAAAGACTTAGAAGAGGAAATGCCTGATTAAGATATTTGCTGAATCACTGTCTGGCTGAAAAGAGAGGACATTTGTCTCAACAGGTGAATTTGCCAAAGCAATGTGAGAACAGGTGACCGGGGTGAGCATAATGAGCTTGCCAAGGGAATCAAGTACAGCACATTTGTAACAGCTGCTGGTCTTCAAGGAGCCTTGGGGAATTTACTTGAGAGGCTGAGCCAATTTATCTACTAGCATCATTGCCAGGGATGTGTTAGGAACTTGAGAAGCCAGCTTGTACATCAGGAACATAAAATATCATAGGAGTCACTATGGGGAATATGAGATCCCAACATTTTAAAGAGGAAGACAAAACCTGAGATAAGTTTACTGAGGCATTTGCTCCTTCAACACAAAAACTTCTTGACTATCTGCTGAAGACAGAGTACAGATTAATGTGCTTACGTGCAAAAGAAGGAAAGAAAAAAATCCTAACCCTTAGGAGCTTACTATTTAGGGAACATGATACCTGCAGATATGATATGTTCATGAGACTGAAAAGAGATAGAGAAGTATCAAAATGAATATGAAAACATTAGTGCTAAATTTTAAAATTAGATTGGTCATAGTGAGCTCTAATAGATGGGCAACGCTTAATAGAAGAGGTGTACTTGTGCAGAGTTTTGGAAGGTGTGTGTATTCAGACCAGGGAGGACAAAGATCTTGCATGAAGGAGTCACTTGCTTCTCCCGCAGCCATGGCAGACACCACTAATCAGTCATCTTCCCACTGAAACTGGAATCAGTATTAATCATTTTCAGTGTAGTGTTGCAGGAAGACCCTGTTTTTCATCAGAGATATCATAAGAGGTGAAAAGTGTTTACCACCCATGATTTGGATAGAGCAATTAAGGCAGGGGCATTCTAGGCAGAGTGTAGAACATGTGCAAAAGATTGGTCTTAGAATTTGTGTCCAATAGAAAGTGAGGATTTACGCTGAGTAATAGGGAAAGGAGGTTGGATAGTTACAGTGTGGATCCTAGAAGATCGTAGATGCCCATTTAGGATATTAGTTTCACCTGGTTACTGAGAACCAGGGTTTTTTTTTTTTTTAAACTGCTTTAACTGCAGTGTGGTTGACTTATGAAAAGCTGTACATATTTGTGTAGACGACTTGATGAGTTTGTAGCTAAGTATATACCCGTGAAACCACATCTGTGCTATAAACGTATCCATCACCTCCAAAAACTTCCTCCCACCCCCTTTATTAGTATTCTTTTTTGTATGTATAAAAACACCTAACATAAGATCTACCTTCTTTGCAGAATTTTAAGTATAAGATACATTATTGTTACCTATAGACTTTATGCTATACAATAAATCTCCAGGACTTACTCATCTTGTATAAATGAAACTTTACCCTTTGACAAATATTTCCCATTTCCTCATCCTGCCTCTGGAAGCCACTATCCTACTCTCTGCTTTTATGAATTTGACTCTTTTAGATTCTTCATAAATGTCGTGTAGTATCTGTCTTTCTATGTCTAGCTTATTTCACATAGCATAATATCCTGCAGGTTCATTCTTATTGCTGCAGCAAATAGATTTTGAAGCAAAGACATGACAAGATAATGGAGTAAGTAATGTTAGATTTTTATGTAAGATTGATAGGAAAAGGAACTTATGTGGGGTTTTGTCATTACCTTAGAGTTTAGCATCTAAAACACTTCCCAAAAATTTTGGGATTTTCCAGCTTATATGGCAGAGCTCATATCTCACTATTGAATGCAAAATTCTCACAGTCCTCTGCAGCTAGGGAGTGGGCACATATTCTACAAGGCTACCATGAGGAAGTCAGGTGCACACTGGATCCAATCTGGTAATGGGTGGCAGTCCATAGTATCAGCAGCACCAGGAGCAGCAGAAGGAGCTATTTCCTCTTTCCAGGGAAAGCAGAGGCAACAATATACCAAGTCAGTGCAATTGGCAAGACAAGGGATAGTGGTGTCTGTGCCTAATAGAGAGGCACGAATGTCAACAGTTTTTGCAGCATTATGCTGCAGCTCTTGGCTGTTTAACCCCAGCCACAGTTTGGGGTTATTTTCACGACCCTTTCAAAAAATGCCACTTTTGTGTAAGTGGACCAGATTGGTTCCTGTTGCATGCAGAACTGATCCAGGGGCATTCTAGTGAGAAGAATATAAAAATGATTTAGCCGTGTGCAGGTGGACTCCTGAGCAAGTGTGATAGGACAAGTAATTTTCAAGAATGAGTGAAAAGTTTTGGTGTCTGATTGTAAGAATAAAGAGTGGGAAGTTTTGTTTTTTTTTTTTTTTTAAGATTTTATTTATTCATTAGAGAAAGAGTGAGAGAGCACAAGCGGGGGGGAGGGGCAGAGAGAGAGGGACAAGCTGAGTGGTGAGCCCAATGCAAGGTTCGATCCCAGGACCCCAAGATCATGGCCTGAGCTGAAGGCAGACGCTTAACTGACTGAGCCACCCAGGTGCCCCAAGAGTGGGAAGGTTTTTAAGTGCTAGGGTGAGCTACTGGAAAAATACTGGAGGACATTAGTGGAGGGGTGATCAGTGGGATGTGGGGAGCACATTGAGTTATTCCACGTTTGAGATGCTTTTCTCTGTGATTAGACCATCTGTGCTTGCTCATCGGCTCCCACTGAAGGCAAGCTCTTACTGCGTCACAGAGTGGCAGAGAGGGGTCTCACCATACTTGACTTAGAAAGGATGGTGCTAGATCCTTAAGGACATTCCTGAAGTGTAAAATTGGCAGGAAGCTTTTAAAAAGGTTTATACCTCCAAGGGGCAGAGGAAAAATTTAATTATAAGTTTTCTAAAGTAAATCCTCAAATAAAAGGGAGGGAAGGGGGCCTAGAGTCAGTAAGAAATGTAAGGTTTAGTCAAGCTGAGGGCTACCCCTAAATTCCTAATCAATTTCCTGGTCAGTTCTAGGAGGAAGGAGAAACACAGGAAAAACTGAAGTTATTTTTATTTTCCAATAGATTGATGGGATGGACTCACAGAGTCAGAAATAATGTCTTTGTACACCTGGCCTGGCTACTGAGATTCACTAACACACACATTAAAGATTAATTATTTTTTTCCCATTTACGTACTCCTTAGACAGTTTTTTAAAGACTTAGCTATTTATAGCCCTCCCAGACTACAACTAGAGTCATAAACCAATACCAAAGCTTTACCAGCTTTTTTTTTTAATTCAAATCTATACACATTGGTAAACCAATAGGACACTAGGGTTGTTTTCATTATTTGTAGGAAAATCAGTAAATAGATCAGTAAGCAGCTATAAACTCAATAATCAACTTTAAAAAGAATAATTTAATAATTATGAACATGTATATGAGAGAAAATGCAAAATCCACATTTAAAATTATATAAATGATGAATTTTAAATTGATGTGAATATATTGTATGAGATGTGAATATATTTTATGAGATGGTTAATGTTGGAATGTACAATTGTGTGTGCATAAAAATGGAATATATATTTAAGTATATTAGAATATAAGTACCAAAAAAGATTCCAGAAATCACAAAATAACAGATGAGTGAAAATATACCAATAAATTCCAATAAAATTTCTCCTCAGTTACATTTATTTCCTATTTTCTTTTTTTTTTTTAAAGATTTTATTTATTTATTCGACAGACATAGAGACAGCCAGCGAGAGAGGGAACACAAGCAGGGGAAGTGGGAGAGGAAGAAGTAGGCTCATAGCAGAGGAGCCTGATGTGGGGCTCGATCCCATAACGCCGGGATCACGCCCTGAGCCGAAGGCAGACGCTTAACCGCTGTGCCACCCAGGTGCCCCATATTTCCTATTTTCTAAGTGATTTCCTGATTAATCCATAATGTTAGTTAATCCATAATGTTAGTAAATCCATAAATTGGTATTTTACTCTCTTGCTTTCATCAGAAATTTGAGGTAATTTAAATTAGGAGGTTTAAGTTCCGCTAAGTGTTCTTCTAAGTAACCAAATGGAAAAAAGTCAAAATTAAGCAAACTGGATGCTTTCTAATGTACTGAAAATTGATTTCCACTGGACACATTTTCTTCACTCTAATTTTTTTTTTCATGTTAACCCTTTATTCTGAGTTTTTTTCCCCCCTGGAGAAGAACGTCAGTCTCTTAGGAAAACAGTATATAACCTGCTTCAGTAAACCTAAAGATATCTGAGGCAATTAAAGTGTTTGTGTAATACAGTCACTGATTCAGTTGCAACACACTCATTTCTATTTTTATATTTGATTTGAATATGGCCTATTGTCCTTGTCTTTTTTTACCCCCTCTTATTCTCTTATTCAACTCTTGGTGGAGAAAAGGCCTTTTTAAAAAGTTCTTTTTTCTTTTTCTTTGTTTTTTTTTTCTTTTTTTCTTTTTTACCATAGTAGACCTGTGCTCAAGAAGCAGGAAAAAGGTTATATTACTGTCTTCTCATGCCAAATGTCCTTGGTTAGTGCATTGACTAATAAAAAGTGTTTGTCTTCAAGTGTATTTTTATTTATGCAGTAAATGGTTATTGAAGTTGTGTATAAGTTGAATTTTTAAGACCTCAAACCATGTGTTAAATACGTGTAGGAATAGCTCTGTATAAATTGCCATCTAGTCTCTAAGAAATGCTTCTGTCTGGTTCTGGTGTCTTGTATGTTGGCCAAGGAGCAGAGCTATACCTTCACTCTTTCATTCCTTTACCCTCTCCTGCAAGTTTGCAATAGCTTGTTTGAAAAAATATTTCAAGAAATGACTGTGCATAAATGATCCCCCTATTTAAAAGGTTTCTTTATTTCCGCTTGTTGTGAGTATCTGTGAGAGAACTAAAAACAAATGGATTATTCCACTGCCAAGTTCACTTACTGTCCTAGAAATAGAGTGTGAATTTTATAAAATAAATGGGAAGGTATAGAAAGGAAATTAATATCAAACGAGGTCTTCATCTAATAATACTCAACTTTCTGCAGGAAAATGTTGCTATAACTCACATTATAGATGAAGAAATGAGGTTTAGAGAATTCTCGGATTTGGCAAAGATAGTGCAGTGTGAGGTCAGATTTCTTTTTCTTTTTTCTTTTTTAATATTTATTTATTTGAGAGAGAAAGAGAGAGTGCACTCGAACAAGCGAGCAGGGGGTGGGAGCAGAGGGAAAGAATCTCAGGTGGGGCCCGGAGCCTGACTCACAGGACTCTATCCCAGGACTCATGAGATCATGACCTAAGCTGGTATCAGAGTCAGACACCCAACCAACTGAGCCACCCAGGTGCCCCAGATTTCTAAATCCATCCTTACAGTAAGCTGCTTCCTATAATGATAACAGCTCACGTTTATTAAGCACTTAACCTTGTGCCAGAAATTCTTCTAACTGTTTTAAAAGTGTCATTGCTCTTTAGCCGCACCTGTGGTTGAATACTTTGGGATTATGATTCATTGTAAGGAGGAAGAGCTTACATCATGGGGAACCATGGAGCATCTCAGTGGGAGATAATTAATAAGATTTACAGATTTGGGCCTATTATCCTGTTATTGGTGATTTTCAGGAAGATTTAAGGAAGCAGGGCTTTGCTCCAGATTGGATGCTGTCAGGAAGTGGGGGTATTTCTGTGATTGGTTATGCTAATCTTATCTAGAAGGAGGGAAAGCTAGAATGAGGCCAAAGCTATAATTGTGAAAGCAGTCACTCATTTGGCAGGATAAAGGAATGTTTGGGGTATTTTTGTTGTTTGGCCAATGTTCAGGTTTTCATCTATGTTTAAGCATGATAATAGAGTGACCTTGTTTTGGTTTTGAACCATCATAGTCATAGTAATACATGGCCTTTTATGATGTTGATATTCTATAAAATTGTTTATGTTTGGGGCATCTGGGTGGCTCAGTCATTTAAGTGTCTGCCTTCGGTTCAGGTCATGATCTCAGGGTCCTGGGATGCAGCCCTGTGTGGGTCTTTCTGCTCAGTGGGGAGTCTGCTTCTCCCTCTGCCCCTCTGCTTGCTCTCTGTCTCTTAAATTAAAAAAAAACAAAAACTGTTTAATAGGAGAAAGCCAAGGCCTAGTTGACAGTACAGAGCAGTTCCCAAATGTCACAGGCCACCTTTCTCATTCTTAGCCCCCACTTTAGGCCAAGTGCAGATGAAATCAGGCTTCAGGACATTTGTCCATGCCATATGGATTTCTGCCATTGTTGAGATTTTATTAACCAGGAGTTTCTTCAGAGAATATAGTCTGTGGTTGCACTGGAGGCAGTCTCTCTGCCTTTCTTTGTTGTAGAACGAGTTGTTGAGGGGGCAGTGGCTGCACAGATACATTTAAGACCCTGAACAGGATCCATCAGCTGGATGTAATACAAGCAAAATGTATTACAGAAACAAAATGATTATTAGTCCTTAAAACAAGCTTTAAAGTCAGGAATCTAGATTATAAAACCCAGGCAGTATATCTGCTGGTTCTGAGAAAGAGTTACTGTAGACTTCTTTATTACATTAAGATATCGAGAGGAAAAAACCATTAATATCTATAAATAGGTGTTAAATAAATTATAGTGCATTAATAAAATGCAACACGTTTCACCCAGTTAAAAAGGGTTTTGCAGATAAATATCCATTAGCATTGATAGGTATTTATGAACTATGGTTAAGTGAAAAATTCAAGTTACTAAGCAGAATATTGACATTACTATATATGCATAGAAAAATGTGTGAAAATAAGTTTATGAAAGTATTAACAGTAGTTATCTCTAAGTGGTGGACTTGTGGGAGATTTTAAATTTATTTCATCTTTTGACTTATCTGTGGATTCTCATTTTTCTATGGCCAAATGTGTTGCTTTTATAATGAGTAAAAAAAAGATAAACAAATATTTCTTTACATGATGGAATTGTGCTTGATTTCTATTTTTATGCATTTTGTGATTTTTTTCTTTTTTTTTAATTTATAATGATTTTTTATTATATTATGTTAGTCACCATACAGTACCTCCCCAGTTTCCGATGTAAGGCTCGATGATTCATTAGTTGTGTATAACACGCAGTGCACCATGCAATACGTGCCCTCCTTACTACCCATCACCAGTCTGTCCCATTCCCCCATGATAGTTGTCTTTCTCTGCTTGACTTATTTCACTTAGCATTATCTCCTCCAGTGCCGTCCATGTTGTAGCAAATGTTGAAAACTCCTTCTTTCTGATAGCTGAGTAATATTCCATTGTATATATGGACCACAACTTCTTAATCCAGTCATCTGTTGAAGGGCATCTCGGCTCCTTCCACGATTTAGCTATTGTGGACATTGCTGCTATGAACATTGGGGTGCATATGGCCCTTCTCTTTACTATGTCTGTATAGTAGTGCAATGGCTACTATACCATTGTAATTTAGCCAAATACCACAGAATGACTGTACCTCATTCAAATAAAGATGAATGAAGAACCCAGTCTTTCATCACTGCAAGGCTGTAGCAAGATTCTCCAACACCACTGCTGGGCTGGTGTCAGGGAAGGTCAGATAAGAAGGCAGGACTTTCGTTGCTGCTACCAGTAATAAGCCCCACCCACAGGTATTTGTGGAGAATTTGGACGTCTACCCACTCATGGCCATAATGAAGCATCCTTCTCCATCCACATCATAGGACGCTGGTAGAGTAAAGACTTGAATCATTTTTCACAATAATGATATCAACCTCAACAGGGTGTTAGTAGAGATTACATGGGGAGCCCACCCAGAAGTAATGAGGTACCAAGGTCACCGCAGGTGCCACTGGAGACCAAGTAGGGAACTCAGGTGTATTAGTTTCTTATAGCTGATATAATAAATTACTACAAAATAGTAGCCGAAAACAGAAATGTATTAGTTACAGTTCTGCAAGGTCAGAGGATGAAATGGAACTGTCAGGGCTGAATTCTTTCTGGAGTCTCTATAGAAGAATCTGTTTCCTTGCCTTCTCCAGCTTCTGGGGGCCACCTACATTTCTTGGCTCATGGTCCTTTTTTCAGTCTTCAAATTCGGAAATAAACCACTTGTAGATCACAGATTCTGACACTCTCGTGTCTCTTTGACTTAAAAGGACCCTTATGATTACACAAGCCCACACAAGTAATCCGAGATAATCTTAGCAATCTTACTTTTATCTGCAACTTTAATCCCCTCTTGCCATGCAGCATAATATATTCATAGGTTTCAGATTTTAGAACTTGGGCATCCATAGGGAGAAGGCATTATTCTTTGTCACACTAGACTTCTGCCTCCATCTGGCAGTAATGAGACAACATCCCACCCCTGCCAGAGTACTGTCAAAGTAAGCCAGTGAAAACAGAATGGTTAAATAAAACCAGAGTTCATAATATAACCTATAATTGTACAAGTTCAGTTGAAAATCACTTATACAAAGAACCAGGAATATCTTCAAAGAATGAAAAAATACAGGTTAAGTATGCCAATATCAGGATAATCGAGTTGTTAGAATTATTTGAAAAAGATTTTAAATTAGCCATGATAATCATTGAACAATTAAGAACACACTTGAAGCAAATGAGTAAATAGAAAGTGTTCAGGGGCGCCTGGGTGGCGCAGTTGTTAAGTGTCTGCTTTCCGCCCAGGGTGTGATCCCAGGGTCCTGGGATTGAGCCCCGCATCAGACTCCCTGCTCCTCTGGGAAGCCTGCTTCTTCCTCTCCCACTCCCCCTGCTTGTGTTCCCTCTCTCGCTGGCTGTCTCTCTCTCTGTGTC